>NC_138768.1:696485684-697085684 GCF_965119305.1 Pelophylax lessonae
AGGTGATGGGGAGGGACCTCCAGCAGATTGACAGCCTCAGAGCTGTTACTGTTTGTGGAGGGAGGTGTGTCTCTTCCCTCCAATCAGCTCTCAGAGCTCTCCTCACTGAGCTCAACTAAGTATAACGTCAGCTCTGCACCCCCTTTTTTCTGGCAGCTCAGACAAGCTTTACAATTCAGCATTTTGAACAGATGTAGAAAAGAGAAACTACAGATAAACAAGTACAACTTATGTTGAAGGATTTGTTCATCTCTGTTTATCACCTGAGGCCAGTGACTTCAATGTGTATATGTAAGAGTTTACAACTAGTGTTGAGCGAACACGGACTGTATTATTCATGTTCGTACCAAATAATTGGATTTTTGTTACCCGAACACGGACCCGAAAACTTTACTGTATGTTCGGGTAAAAATCCGTGTTCGGTCATTTTATTTCCGGGTTTGTATGTATTGGCGCACTTTTAATGGCGGGCTTTCAACAGCCAATCAACAAGCGTTTAACTGGTGTGCCTTAAGCCATCCCAGCCATGCCTACAAATGTATTAGTAGCTGTGATTGGCCATCTGAAGCATGTGACCAAGTCTTTATAAGTTCGAGACGGAGCGCCGCTGCGTCATTCTGCTGTAGATTAGGGAGAGAGCACACATCATACGTGCTGGCTGCTGATTAGGGACAGACAGGCAAAAATCATATTGTGTCCGAAAAGAATTGAGGGACAGGTCGGAGTGCTGCAGGCAGGGCGAGATATTAGGGCATTTTTGGGAGAGGCTGGAGATATTTAGGGTGAGTGTTCTACAATCGATTTTGCTGTGTTGGGGGGGGGGGGGGTTTGCAGTGCTGGCAGTGACCGATCTTATCGATCCTTTTAGGGAGAATCTGGAGATAGGCAGGGGTCAGTGGTCCACATCAATTTTGCTGTGTGTGGGGTGGTGTGAACACAATATTTTTGCCCGCTGAGGAGGAGGGAGAAAAAAGTATTTTTTATCAGTCAGTTGTGTGCAGCGTTTTTCCTTCAGTGCTGCTGTGCTGACTGTGATAATACACTGCTGTGTTCACATGTGCTATTATTGAGTGATTTCAAAAGTTATACACTTTTCTCTATTCCACTATTCAATATACACCCTTGGGTTAAAAAAATAAATTGTGGCATAGGCTGTACAAATCTAGTTAAAAATTACAAACTTAAAAGGGGAATTTTCTTTTTTTTTTTCCCTCCATAGCCTGCAGCAGAGCTGACTGATATAAGACACTGCTGTTCACATGTGCTATTGATAAATCACCAATTTTATATCATATTTTCTATTCCGCTATTCAATCTACACCTTTGGAGTAAAAACAATTAAATTGCGGGATAGTCTGTGTCGGTACGTGTGAGATACACCTTTCCAATTTTTGGGGCGCATCTCATACTGCCGAGGATTTGAGGGTGCTTCAGTGTGCCTCCTGCCTGTTCCGAACTCCTCCTACTCCTCATCCTGCCTTTGGGGGTACAAAAAATAGTAATTTGGGCCTAGTCTGGGTCTCTACGTGTGAGATACATACACCTTTTGATATCATATTTTCTATTCCGCTATTCAATCTACACCTTTGGGTAAAAACAATTAAATTGTGGGATAGTCTGTATCGGTACGTGTGAGATACACCTTTCCAATTTTTGGGGCGCATCTCATACTGCCGAGGATTTGAGGGTGCTTCAGTGTGCCTCCTGCCTGTTCCGAACTCCTCCTACTCCTCATCCTGCCTTTGGGGGTACAAAAAATAGTAATTTGGGCCTAGTCTGGGTCTCTACGTGTGAGATAAATACACCTTTTCATATCATATTTTCTATTCCGCTATTCAATCTACACCTTTGGGTAAAAACAATTAAATTGTGGAATAGTCTGTATCGGTACGTGTGAGATACACCTTTCCAATTTTTGGGGCGCATCTCATACTGCCAAGGATTTGGGGGTGCTTCAGTGTGCCTCCTGCCTGTTCCGAACTCCTCCTACTCCTCATCCTGCCTTTGGGGGTACAAAAAATAGTAATTTGGGCCTAGTCTGGGTCTCTACTTGTGAGATACATACACCTTTTGATATCATATTTTCTATTCCGCTATTCAATCTACACCTTTGGGTAAAAACAATTAAATTGTGGGATAGTCTGTGTCGGTAGGTGTGAGATACACCTTTCCAATTTTTGGGGCGCATCTCATACTGCCAAGGATTTGAGGGTGCTTCAGTGTGCCTCCTGCCTGTTCCGAACTCCTCCTACTCCTCATCCTGCCTTTGGGGGTACAAAAAATAGTAATCGGGGCCTAGTCTGGTTCTGTACGTGTGAGATACATACACCTTTTGATAATATTTTCTATTCCGCTATTTAATCTACACCTTTGGGGTAAAAACAATTAAATTGCGGGATAGTCTGTGTCGGTACGTGTGAGATACATACACCTTTTGATATCATATTTTCTATTCCGCTATTCAATCTACACCTTTGGGGTAAAAACAATTAAATTGCGGGATAGTCTGTGTCGGTACGTGTGAGATACACCTTTCCAATTTTTGGGGCGCATCTCATACCACCGAGGATTGCAGGGTGCTTCAGTATGCCTCCTGCCTGTTCGGAATTCCTCCTACTCCTCATCCTGCCTTTGGGGGTACAAAAAAATAGTAATCGGGGCCTAGTCTGGGTTTGTACGTGTGAGATACACCACCGTTTTGTAAAATTTTTCCTATTCCGCTATTCAATATACACCCTGTTTGAGTGTAAAAAATTAAATTACGGCATAGTCTGTATCGGTACATGTGAGATACACCTTTTTAAATTTGTTTGGCGCATCTCCTTCCACCGCCGAGGATTGCAGGGCGCTTCAGTTTGCCTCCTGTTCCCAACTCCTCCTACTCCTCTTCCTCATCCTGCCTTTAGGGTACAAAAAATAGTAATCGGGGCCTAGTTTGTGTTTGTACGTGTGAGATACACCATTTTATAAAAGTTTTCCTATTCCGCTATTCAATATACACCCTGTTTGAGTGTAAAAAATTAAATTACGGCATAGTCTGTATCGGTACATGTGAGATACACCTTTTTAAATTTGTTTGGCGCATCTCCTTCCACCGCCGAGGATTGCAGGGCGCTTCAGTTTGCCTCCTGTTCCGAACTCCTCCTACTCCTCTTCCTCATCCTGCCTTTAGGGTACAAAAAATTGTAATCGGGGCCTAGTCTGTGTTTGTACGTGTGAGATACACCGTATTATAAAATTTTTCCTATTCCGCTATTCAATATACACCCTTTTGGAGTGTAAAAAATTAAATTACGGCATAGTCTGTATCGGTATGTGTGAGATACACCTTTTAAATTTGTTTGGCGCATCTCCTTCCACCACCAAGGATTGCAGGGCGCTTCAGTTTGCCTCCTGTTCCTAACTCCTCCTACTCCGCTTCCTCATCCTCTACCGCCTCCTTATCCGGTCAGCGTAACACCTTCACCACCAACTTCAGCACGGCCAGGGGTAAACGACAGCAGGCAGTTTTAAAACTTGCCTGTTTGGGGGAAAAACCACACACCACGCAGGAGTTGTGGAGGAGCATGGAGCAGCAGACAAATGAGTGGTTGCTGCCAGCGAGCCTCAAGCCCAGCCTGGTGGTGTGCGATAACGGGCAAAATCTTAAAGCAGCTCTGGGCCTAGCCGGTTTGACGCACATCCCTTGCCTGGCGCATGTGCTGAATTTGGTGGTGCAGAGGTTCCTTAAAAATTACCCCGATATGTCAGAGCTGCTGCAGAAAGTGCGGGCCGTCTGTGCGCACTTTCGGCGTTCTCACCCTGCTGCTGCTCGCCTGTCAGCGCTGCAGCGTAACTTCGGCCTTCCCGCTCACCGCCTCATATGTGACGTGCCCACAAGGTGGAACTCCACCTTGCACATGCTGGAAAGACTGTGCGAGCAGCAGCAGGCCATAGTGGAGTATCAGCTGCAGCACGCACGCGTGAGTCGCTCTGCGGAACAGCACCACTTCACCACCAATAACTGGGCCTCCATGCGAGACCTGTGTGCCTTGTTGCGCTGTTTTGAGTACTCCACCAACATGGCCAGTGCCGATGACGCCGTTGGCAGCTTAACTATCCCACTTCTGTGCCTCCTTCAAAAAACAATTCGGGCAATGATGGAAGAGGATGTGGCACAGGATGAGGAGGAGGAGGAGGAGGATGAAGAGGTAACATTTCAAAGGCTTTCAGGGCAGTTATTCGCAAGGGGCTCCGAGGGTGGGTTCCTGCACACACAAACGCCAGGGACACAATTGTCCAGCAGGGGCACAGTTCTGGAGGATGAGGAGGATGAGGAGGAGGAGATGGAGGAGGAGATGGAACCATGTTCACAGCAGGGTGGCACCCAGGCCAGCACATGGCCATCACTGGTGCGTGGCTGGGGGGATACAGAGGACACAGACGATACACCTCCCACAGAGGACAGCCTTTCGTTGCCTCTGGGCAGCCTGGCACACATGAGCGATTACATGCTGCAGTGTCTCCACAACGACCGCCGAGTTGCCCACATTCTAACTTGTGCTGATTACTGGGTGGCCACGCTGCTGGATCCCCGTTACAAGGACAACGTACCGTCCTTAGTTCACTCACTGGAGCGCGATCGCAAGATGCGCGAGTACAAGCGCACGCTGGTAGACGCGATGCTGCTGGCATTCCCACCTGACAGCGGGGCCACAGTGGAAGCACAAGGCCAAGGCAGAGGAGGAGGAGGAGGAGGAAGAGGTCGCCAACGCAACCAGGGCACCGCCAGCACCTCAGAAGGCAGGGTTAGCATGGCCGAAATGTGGAAAAGCTTTGTCAGCACGCCACAACAAACAGCAGCACCAGCAGCTCATATGGAACATCTTACAAAATGAGGTTGAAGGATTGTAAGAGGTGCATGAAAGTCAGCCAGCCCCCAGTTTGATGTACTCACCTTCCAGTCTGTCACCAACCAAATAAGACCTGTCTCTTGGTACAAAGAACAGGGGTTTAGTTGACACACATTTGCAAACGCATGTGAAAGCTGCAGAGCCACGTCACGGCACCCTGTTTAAATCTGCAGTCCTACACTCTTAATTTAGTGTCCTCACACTGGAGGCACATGGCCGCTAATGGGTGGATGGGGAACAGGTGAGAGGGAGACAGCCCAACCTCCCCCAACCCATCCCCATGCACGACTGGCTATTGTCTCAAAAAGTTCAAATAATTAGGTTAAAATATAACCATGGTGCAAACTGGAGAAGACCAGCTGAAAAGCATTACACCTCCATCCCCTTGGTGGATGCAGTATATGGATAGGAAGGGATTTTATATATGGGGCATGGCCTGTAAAGCACACTGCCTTTGAAATCCCTTATTTCCTTTGGGACTTTATATGAGACAAGCAGGTCATGCTATTGGTCTCCATCCCTGTATACGGAAAACACTAGGGTCAAATCAAAAACTGCATCCACCAAAAACGCACGAAAATCGCACGGTGGGACTTTAGATGAGGCACCAAGCTGTAAGCAAGGCGTCTCCATCCCTGGTTGCTTTAAACATATTGGACTAGGTGGGACTTTAGATGAGACCCAAGCTGGTGTTGCCCGGCGTCTCCATCCCTATAACAAAACACAAAATGAGGTTGAAGGATTGTAAGAGGTGCATGAAAGTCAGCCAGCCCCCAGTTTGATGTACTCACCTTCCAGTCTGTCACCAACCAAATAAGACCTGTCTCTTGGTACAAAGAACAGGGGTTTAGTTGACACACATTTGCAAACGCATGTGAAAGCTGCAGAGCCACGTCACGGCACCCTGTTTAAATCTGCAGTCCTACACTCTTAATTTAGTGTCCTCACACTGGAGGCACATGGCCGCTAATGGGTGGATGGGGAACAGGTGAGAGGGAGACAGCCCAACCTCCCCCAACCCATCCCCATGCACGACTGGCTATTGTCTCAAAAAGTTCAAATAATTAGGTTAAAATATAACCATGGTGCAAACTGGAGAAGACCAGCTGAAAAGCATTACACCTCCATCCCCTTGGTGGATGCAGTATATGGATAGGAAGGGATTTTATATATGGGGCATGGCCTGTAAAGCACACTGCCTTTGAAATCCCTTATTTCCTTTGGGACTTTATATGAGACAAGCAGGTCATGCTATTGGTCTCCATCCCTGTATACGGAAAACACTAGGGTCAAATCAAAAACTGCATCCACCAAAAACGCACGAAAATCGCACGGTGGGACTTTAGATGAGGCACCAAGCTGTAAGCAAGGCGTCTCCATCCCTGGTTGCTTTAAACATATTGGACTAGGTGGGACTTTAGATGAGACCCAAGCTGGTGTTGCCCGGCGTCTCCATCCCTATAACAAAACACAAAATGAGGTTGAAGGATTGTAAGAGGTGCATGAAAGTCAGCCAGCCCCCAGTTTGATGTACTCACCTTCCAGTCTGTCACCAACCAAATAAGACCTGTCTCTTGGTACAAAGAACAGGGGTTTAGTTGACACACATTTGCAAACGCATGTGAAAGCTGCAGAGCCACGTCACGGCACCCTGTTTAAATCTGCAGTCCTACACTCTTAATTTAGTGTCCTCACACTGGAGGCACATGGCCGCTAATGGGTGGATGGGGAACAGGTGAGAGGGAGACAGCCCAACCTCCCCCAACCCATCCCCATGCACGACTGGCTATTGTCTCAAAAAGTTCAAATAATTAGGTTAAAATATAACCATGGTGCAAACTGGAGAAGACCAGCTGAAAAGCATTACACCTCCATCCCCTTGGTGGATGCAGTATATGGATAGGAAGGGATTTTATATATGGGGCATGGCCTGTAAAGCACACTGCCTTTGAAATCCCTTATTTCCTTTGGGACTTTATATGAGACAAGCAGGTCATGCTATTGGTCTCCATCCCTGTATACGGAAAACACTAGGGTCAAATCAAAAACTGCATCCACCAAAAACGCACGAAAATCGCACGGTGGGACTTTAGATGAGGCACCAAGCTGTAAGCAAGGCGTCTCCATCCCTGGTTGCTTTAAACATATTGGACTAGGTGGGACTTTAGATGAGACCCAAGCTGGTGTTGCCCGGCGTCTCCATCCCTATAACAAAACACAAAATGAGGTTGAAGGATTGTAAGAGGTGCATGAAAGTCAGCCAGCCCCCAGTTTGATGTACTCACCTTCCAGTCTGTCACCAACCAAATAAGACCTGTCTCTTGGTACAAAGAACAGGGGTTTAGTTGACACACATTTGCAAACGCATGTGAAAGCTGCAGAGCCACGTCACGGCACCCTGTTTAAATCTGCAGTCCTACACTCTTAATTTAGTGTCCTCACACTGGAGGCACATGGCCGCTAATGGGTGGATGGGGAACAGGTGAGAGGGAGACAGCCCAACCTCCCCCAACCCATCCCCATGCACGACTGGCTATTGTCTCAAAAAGTTCAAATAATTAGGTTAAAATATAACCATGGTGCAAACTGGAGAAGACCAGCTGAAAAGCATTACACCTCCATCCCCTTGGTGGATGCAGTATATGGAACATCTTAGCAGGAGGCAGCATTTCACCAACATGGTGGAGCAGTATGTGTGCACACGCCTACATGTAGTGAATGACGGGTCTGCCCCCTTCAACTTCTGGGTCTCCAAATTGGTCACATGGCCTGAGCTTGCCCTTTACGCCTTGGAGGTGCTGGCGTGCCCTGCAGCCAGTGTATTATCTGAACGTGCATTTAGCATGGCTGGGGGCGTTATCACAGACAAGCGCAGATGCCTGTCCAGAGACAATGTGGACAAGCTCACGTTCATTAAAATGAACCAGGCATTGATCCCACGGGACTTTTCCGTACCTTGTGCAGAATAGAGATGGATACCGACCTTACCCAGCCATTGTTCTATTTCTGCTCTTTCTCACTCTTTTGGGGTGTACCCTCATTTAAAATGACTGAAAAAAAGCAGTGTTGGCTACCTCGTCCTCCTCCACCGCTGCTTCCACCTACACAGCCCATAGGTGTGCGCAGCCTATTGCATTAGGGTGTGCACCCCAAAGTTTAAATACACATGCATGTGTTTGCCTACATGTACATGGCCACGATACATTACTCTCCCTGCTGGCAAAGTGAAATAGAAGTGTGTGGCACTTCTCTTATGGCAGAGCAGGTCCAAGGGAGATCTTTCCCATCTCCTCACTGGCAAACAGAGCGATAATGCTAATGTGCCCTAGGTGATTAGGGTGTGCCCAGGCACACCCGGCACACCCTGTGCGCACGCCTATGACACCGCCACATCCACCAACACCTCAACCTCCCTCCTACTCCATATGGGCCTCGTCCTTCACAGATGAAGAACATTGTTTTATTTTTCTGTTTTTTTTGTTGTTGTTTTAAGTTATTTCCCTATCCACATTTGTTTGCAGAGCACTCGCCATGCTCTTAACTACGTTTTGCTGCCATTTGCTGCACTCTAGCCCTTTCCATTGGTGTTTTAGAGCCATTTTAGTGCCTGAAAGTTCGGGCCCCCATTGACTTCAATGGGGTTCGGTGTCCGGGTAAAGTTTGGAAAAAGTCCGGGACACGGACCCGGACTTTTTTTTCAAGTTCGGCCGAACCCGCCGAACACGGACATCCAGGTGTCCACTCAACTCTATTTACAACCACTTTAACCACCTCTTGCCGCCGAATAAACAAATAGGCGGGACGTCATATGCCTGCGCCCAGCACTAAGCTAGAACTAACACTTGGATACGGCGCGACCCCAATCTCGGAAAAGAGGCCGAGGCTCTTTACCCATGTGATCAGCTGTGTCTAATCACAGCGGGTAACATGGAAACAAGGAGATGCCGTTTATTGGCTCTATTGACACTGACAGAGTATGAGGTGAGGAGAGCCGATCAGCGGCATCTCCTCCCAGGGAAGATGTGTATAGGAAATCAGTGCCCTGATCGCAATGCAACCCCAAAAGTGCCCATCAGTGATGCCACTCTGTGCCCATCAGTGACACCACTCTGTGCCCATCAGTGACACCAGTCTGTGCCTATTAGTGATACCAGTCTGTGCCCATAAGTGAAGCCAATCAGTGCTGCCTTTCAGTGCCCATCAGTGCCGTCCATCAGTGCCACCCATTAGTGGCCATCAGTGCCACCTATCAGTGCCCATCAGTGCCCATTAATGCTGCCTATCAGTGCCCATCAGTGCTGCCTATCAGTGCCCATCAGTGCTGCATATTAGTGCCTCCCCATTAGTGCCAAATCAACAACAATAATCATGGCACAAGTAAAGGTTCACTGTGTAACCCCATCAGTTTCCTTAAAGGCCATGGTAATTGGCAATAGCAAAGTAAAGCTATCAAAGTCCATGAAGAAAGTCTATACATATAGAATGCTCACTGTAGTCGCATGCTGGTGTAGGAGTGAGAAGCAACTCTGGAAAAAACCAAGGAGAAAAACACAAGCACCTTCTAAGTGTAGCATGCAGGAAATATTAATTGAGTACAAGTGAAATTCTTACTCACAAAGGCAGGTGTGTATTAGGCATATATGCTATGTAAATGGTCCTCAACATCACAGTCCTGGGGGTCCCTGGTGGCGGTGTAGGCACTGTTCCTGTGGTTGGGGGCCACCTCAATTCTGTGTTCCATGGACTAGGGGAGCAGCAGAAGCCACTGAGATGGCCCCCAACCACAGGAACAGTGCCTACACTGCCACCAGGGACCCCCAGGACTGTGTTGTTGATGGCCACCTACATAGCATTTTAGAGTAAGAATTTTACTTGTACTTGATTAAAATTTCCTGCATGCTGCACTTAGAAGGTGCTTGTGTCTTTCTCCTTGTTCCCATCAGTGCCACCCCATCAGTGCCCATTAGTGCAGCCTGTTAGTGCCCATCAGAGCAGCCTCATATGCACACATCAGTAACGGAAACAAATTACGTTTTCTGACAGAAACAAAGAAAAACCTTTTTTTTTTTTTGCCTTTAATCATTTTTTAGCAAAAAAAAAAAAAAAAACCCCAGCAGTGATTAAATACCACCGAATAAAAGCTCTATTAGTGGGAAGGAAATTATTAAAAATTAATTTGGGTACAGTGTTGCATGACTGTGCAATTGTCATTCAAAGTATGACAGCACTGAAAGCTAAAAATTGGCCTGGACAGTAAGGGGGTGAAAGTGCCCAGTATTGAGGTGGTTAAATCTCTTTTCCTCCAGACGTATATAGTGCTTCCCTGTCCTCCATCAAGTGAATAACTCTATACTGAGTTCACTAAATGAGGCACTTATCTATTTATACATGTTAATCATATCACCCCTTAAAAGAGAGTTATGGGGTTAGGAAAAAAAAACATTTGTACTCACCTAGGTGCCCCCCAGCTCTGCACTGAGAAGACTGCTGATCACTCAGTTCTAGGGATGAGCTTCGAGTTTGAGGCGTTAATAAGTGGGATTCAAACATTGGCTGTTCGCTCATTCGTCGAATGGCGAACAAATGGGCTTCTTCGCGGGAACTTCGAGTTCCAGCATTAGCATGGACTCTGACCTCTGATCCCAATAAATCACCTGCTGGCCAGGGGAATCAAACCCACAGCCATCTCAGTTCAAGCTTGGTAGTCCACCACCTATGGCACCGTTAAGCCTGCATAAACTGTACACCCTCTCCCTAACTTTTATCTCATCCACTGTGTATAAGGTGAGATAGGTGTTAGTTAGGCAGGGAGAGTGTGTTCAGCCTAAGCATGCTTGACGGTGACGTAGCTGGTAGAATACCAGGTATGCAATTGTTAGGTTGTGGGTTCGAAAACCCTGGCCACCGGGGGATTTATACGTGGAATTCTATAGTTTATAATACATTGCTGGCAGGGAGAGAGGTTTTTGCTTTTTACAGTTTGTTGAGATCAGATAGTGCAGTGTATACCACAAAGTTTTATATATATAAATAAATAAATAAATAAATATATATATACAGTACAGACCAAAAATTTGGACACACCTTCTCATTCAAAGAGTTTTCTTTATTTTCATGACTTCAAGAGGTAGTCACCTGAAATGGTTTTCACTTCACAGGTGTGCCCTGTCAGGTTTAATAAGTGTGATTTCTTGCCTTATAAATGGGGTTGGGACCATCAGTTGTGTTGTGCAGAAGTCAGGTGGATACACAGCTGATAGTCCTACTGAATAGACTGTTAGAATTTGTATTATGGCAAGAAAAAAGCAGCTAAGTACAAGAAAACGAGTGGCCATCATTACTTTAAGAAATATTGAGAAAACTTTGAAAGTGTCCCCAAGTCCAGTCACAAAAACCATCAAGCGCTACAAAGAAACTGGCTCACATGCGGACCGCCCCAGGAAAGGAAGACCAAGAGTCACCTCTGCTGCGGAGGATAAGTTCATCCGAGTCACCAGCCTCAGAAATCGCAGGTTAACAGCAGCTCAGATTAGAGACCAGGTCAATTGCACACAGAGTTCTAGCAGCAGACACATCTCTAGAACAACTGTTAAGAGGAGACTGTGTGAATCAGGCCTTCATGGTAGAATATCTGCTAGGAAACCACTGCTAAAGAAAGGCAACAAGCAGAAGAGACTTGTTTGGGCTAAAGAACACAAGGAATGGACATTAGACCAGTGGAAATCTGTGCTTTGGTCTGATGAGTCCAAATTTGAGATCTTTGGTTCCAACCACTGTGTCTTTGTGCGATGCAGAAAAGGTGAACGGATGGACTCTACATGCCTGATTCCCACCGTGAAGCATGGAGGAGGAGGTGTGATGGTGTGGGGGTGCTTTGCTGGCGACACTGTTGGGGATTTATTCAAAATTGAAGGCATACTGAACCAGCATGGCTACCACAGCATCTTGCAGCGGCATGCTATTCCATCGGGTTTGCGTTTAGTTGGACCATCATTTATTTTTCAACAGGGCAATGACCCCAAACACACCTCCAGGCTGTGTAAGGGCTATTTGACCAAGAAGGAGAGTGATGGGGTGCTGCGGCAGATGACCTGGCTTCCACAGTCACCGGACCTGAACCCAATCGAGATGGTTTGGGGTGAGCTGGACCGCAGAGTGAAGGCAAAAGGGCCAACAAGTGCTAAGCATCTCTGGGAACTCGTTCAAGACTGTTGGAAGACCATTTCAGGTGACTACCTCTTGAAGTGTGACTCTACAATTTTCATAGTCATGAAAATAAAGAAAACTCTTTGAATGAGAACGTGTGTCCAAACTTTTGGTCTTTACTGTATATAGATATATATATATATATATATATATATATATATATATATATATATATATAGGCACTTCAGTTTATATCAGCTTATGTCAGTATTGCTGAAAAAAATGGCGTGCCCCCCCCCCCAGTTACATTACTGACGTCATGTAATTTATTCACTACACCTGAGCAGTGCATTGTGGGGCGGCTTGTGACGTCAGATCCCTATAAAAGAGCTGTCAAACTCAAAACAGCTCATAGCGTGGGAAGCGTCCGGAGGGGCCTGGTATGGACTGAGGTGGGACCCCATGCGGTTTTTGTTCATTTTTTTATCTGTATTGCCGAGAGCCGACAATACATTACAGCCGCAAGCGAGTTTGAATTGCATTTTTTCCTTTAGAAATGTAATTATTGATGCAGCAGGCTACAAACATTACACAAATGAGCCACTTTACAGGCACATTAAGGGGGCCCCCCAGGCACGATATTTAAAGGAATTTTTTATTTTTAGGCATTATTAAAATCACTGCTCCTGTAAAAACAATTGTTTTAATTGTTTTTTTTTTTTTTTTGCATTGATTCATGTCCCACAGGGCAGTACCCAGTTCCTCATACACTTTTTTGGGCCAATAACTTGCATTTAAGCCTTTAAAATTAGGACTTTTGATTTTTCATGTTCGTGTCCCATAGACTTTACTGGAGTTCGCATGTTTATAGAACATTTCCCCTGTTCGAGATGTTCTGGTGCGAACCGAACAGGGGGGTGTTCGGCTCATCACTACTCAGTTCTCCCCTTCGCTATGAACAGAGAGTGGTGACTGTCAACCATCAGCTCTCTGTCCCTCCAATGCTCATTTGAGCGCTGGGCTGTGAAGTGGGCGGGAATGGCTGGCTCAGTCTTCCAGTGGCTCTCTGAGAACCTGAGCCATCTTTTGGTCCAGGCATCTGGGCGGATTCCGACTGTAAATTCAAGATCGATCCAGAGCCTGGACTGACTGCGTTACATCAGCCCACAGCGGGATTAAGAGCACTGTCAGCTGAAAATGAGTAGCCAGAGTGTAGAATGGACAGCACTGCTGTGATCCACAAAAGAAGAGTCAAAATAGTGTTGAAAACTAGGGTAGAAATACATTGGCCAATGTGTGAATTTTTACCACTCATTAGAACTTCAACATGCTCTCCGCGACGCCTTAATACACATCACCCATCACTCCCCCAATTGCCTATTTCCCCACAATGTTATGTCACAGTATGATGCATCAAAAGCTAGATACTGGATTACTCATTTAATGTTATTTGTTTCAATATTTTTGTAATAATACCATATCAAACCGCAAGCTTCAAATTCTTGATGTAAATTGTATATTGAATGATGTATGTCTTCAATGTGCCTACAGATATGACTTGCTACTTTTCTTTTTCCTTTTTTGTTTCTCGTTCCACATTGTAATTTATACATGACTTACCCCTGTATGGAAACAACTCTCATTTTAATAAAATGTTTTTGGAAGAAATATAGCTTTGAAAGGAAGAAATACACTAAAATAAATTTTAGTGCAAACAAACAAATGCTGTAGTATACACAATTATGACCCTATAATTATTGCTCCCATGCTAACGTCAATCAAATGATTACAAAATGGCTTTAGCTGGCTCTCCACACATCAGGAAAGCCCTCTAACATCTTTCTCCCAGGTAGGGTCTAATCATAGAGGACAATGTTTGTTTTTATATGTGCTGTCTTATGCTACACATTTGCATTGGTATGTGAATGGTGGTGATGGGGTGCTTTTAATTTTTTTTTACATTTATTTTATTAAGGTTCATTTAATGCTTCTATTTTGTTGTTTTTTTTTATTTATTTAACATTATTGCTATCACATAGGCCCCCTCTATGATAGCACTGGGCAGATGACAGATCATCTTTAAAAAGTCAGCAGGGGTCTACTAGACCCATAATGTCTCCCCTGCACTCCACTACAGCTAACTAAAAACAGGTTGTGCTTGATTAGCGGTGTCTTTGGCTACAGTAGCCAGGGGATAAAAGCTGTGTATTTAGATGTGAAGTAACACACATTGCTTATGAGTTCATTAGTTGCAGGGTGGGGGTGGAGGGGCTGCTTTAACCTCTTGAATACCAGAACATTTATAAACATACATTGTTAGAAAAGGGGTTTATAACACATTGCTGGCAGGGAGAGAGGTTTTTGCTTTTTACAGTTTGTTGAGATCAGATAGTGCAGTGTATACCACAAAGTTTTATATATATAAATAAATAAATATATATATACAGTATATATATATATATATATATATATAGGCACTTCAGTTTATATCAGCTTATGTCAGTATTGCTGAAAAAAATGGCGTGGGCCCCCCCCCCCCCCAGTTACATTACTGACGTCATGTAATTTATTCACTACACCTGAGCAGTGCATTGTGGGGCAGCTTGTGACGTCAGATCCCTATAAAAGAACAGCTCATAGCGTGGGAAGCGTCCGGAGGGGCCTGGTATGGACTGAGGTGGGACCCCATGCGGTTTTTGTTAATTTTTTTATCTGTATTACCGAGAGCCGACAATACATTACAGCCGCAAGCAAGTTTAAATTGCATTTTTTCCTTTAGAAATGTAATTATTGCTGCAGCAGGCTACAAACATTACACAAATGCGCCACTTTACAGGCACATTAAGGGGGCCCCCCAGGCACGATCTTTAAAGGAATTTTTTATTTTTAGGCATTATTAAAATCACTGCTCCTGTAAAAACAATTGTTTTAATTGTTTTTTTTTTTTTGCATTGATTCATCTCCCACAGGGCAGTACCTAGTTCCTCATACACTTTTTTGGGCCAATAACTTGTATTTAAGCCTTTAAAATTAGGACTTTTGATTTTTCATGTTCGTGTCCCATAGACTTTACTGGAGTTCGCATGTTTATAGAACATTTCCCCTGTTCGAGATGTTCTGGTGCAAACCGAACAGGGGGGTGTTCGGCTCATCACTACTCAGTTCTCCCCTTCGCTCTGAACAGAGAGTGGTGACTGTCAACCATCAGCTCTCTGTCCCTCCAATGCTCATTTGTGCGCTGGGCTGTGAAGTGGGCGGGAATAGCTGGCTCAGTCTTCCAGTGGCTCTCTGAGAACCTGAGCCATCTTTTGGTCCAGGCATCTGGGCGGATTCCGACTGTAAAGTCAAGATCGATCCAGAGCCTGGACTGACTGCGTTACATCACCCCCACAGCGGGATTAAGAGCACTGTCAGCTGAAAACGAGTCACCAGAGTGTAGAATGGACAGCACTGCTGTGATCCACAAAAGAAGAGTCAAAATAGCGTTGAAAACTAGGGTAGAAATACATTGGCCAATGTGTGAATTTTTTCCACTCATTAGAACTTCAACATGCTCTCCGCGACGCCTTAATACACATCACCCATCACTCCCCCAATTGCCTATTTCCCCACAATGTTATGTCACAGTATGATGCATCAAAAGCTAGATACTGGATTACTCATTTACTGTTATTTGTTTCAATATTTTGGTAATAATACCATATCAAACCGCAAGCTTCAAATTCTTGCTGTAAATTGTACATTGAATGATGTATGTCTTCAATGTGCCTACAGATATGACTTGCTACTTTTCTTTTTCCTTTTTTGTTTCTCGTTCCACATTGTAATTTATACATGACTTACCCCTGTATGGAAACAACTTTCATTTTAATAAAATGTTTTTGGAAGAAATATAGCTTTGAAAGGAAGAAATACACTAAAATAAATTTTAGTGCAAACAAACAAATACTGTAGTATACACAATTATGGCCCTATAATTATTGCTCCCATGCTAACGTCAATCAAATGATTACAAAATGGCTTTAGCTGGCTCTCCACACATCAGGAAAGCCCTCTAACATCTTTCTCCCAGGTAGGGTCTAATCATAGAGGACAATGTTTGTTTTTACATGTGCTGTCTTATGCTACACATTTGCATTGGTATGTGAATGGTGGTGATGGGGTGCTTTTAATTTTTTTTTACATTTATTTTTTTAAGGTTCATTTAATGCTTCTATTTTGTTGTTTTTTTTTATTTATTTAACATTATTGCTATCACATAGGCCCCCTCTATGATAGCACTGGGGAGATGACAGATCATCTTTAAAAAGTCAGGAGGGGTCTACTAGACCCATAATGTCTCCCCTGCACTCCACTACAGCTAACTAAAAACAGGTTGTGCTTGATTAGCGGTGTCTTTGGCTACAGTAGCCACGGGATAACAGCAGTGTGTTTAGATGTGAAGTAACACACATTGCTTATGAGTTCATTAGTTCCAGGGTGGGGGTGGAGGGGCTGCTTTAACCTCTTGAATACCAGAATATTTATAAACATACATTGGTAGACAAGGGGTTAAAATAGCAGACACAGTATTCAGTATACTTATACTGTATGTACACAAAACTTGTCTACTGCCCCTTAACTCCACTAGACTCCAGCAGGACATCAGGCTAGATCAAAGCAGCCAATAACATTTAATGAATGTCGTGCCAAAATAAAGACAACTCTCCAAGTTTCTCTGTCTTTCACTTTTAGAACAAAGTAGTATAGTGGTTGTGGAAAACTGCACTAGTGGGAGAAATGGGAAAATTGTGTAATGCGCATGAATTTTTCAAGGTATGTGACAAAGTTGTTTTAGTAGAGTGGGAATTGTTGGCAATGTTTTGTGAGTTTTTATTGCTTTAACTAACTGAGTTAGGCAGATTCCCAGTGGGCCCCCATTACAGTATGTATCCCTGTGACACTAGGACAATAAATGAGGGGAGCTGGGGGGTCACCAGGATAAAAGGCACAGGTAACCAAAAATTGCTGTTATTGTCTAGTGGGAAAACTCTCCATTACTAAAACATTACAGCGATTCTAATTCTTCCTTTTTTTTTTTTTATCCAAAGCAAAAACAAACTTTTGTCTGGATGTATGTGTTCTGATAATCAGGTAAAGTATGGAGATAACAATTGCATTTCACAATGAAATTATATTAAATTACTTTTACAATTACATTTTACAATGAAATTAAACAAAAAAATGTAGTTTGAAAGCAAAACAAATATTGGTAGTGTTGTTTGAAAAGGTTTAAAAGGCACTTTAGAAAATATTGGACACCTTGTGATAGCCAATCACTTGAACTGGGACAAGGTTTTACGGTTTCAGCAAAAGTCCTAGAAATGGGGAAATCTTCGATGTGTTTCCAGACCTCTAACAAGACGTACCGATGTACTTTGCATTAAATCTTTTGCATATGGAAAGAAAAAATACACAGTCTCACATTTGAGAGTCTTACATGTGTTGATCCAGTTTGTTCAGTACATCCAGTCTGATAAAGATTGAGATATGTTTCCCTATTTAATAAGTGCAAAAGTAGTTGAAGATGAACTTATGCAGTAGTGAAATAGAAGATTGGAAACTTCTCTAAATGGCATCAAACCAAGACATTATGTATTGCTAGAAACTGAGAAAAATAATTCCTATCTCAAGAAGAAATAAGCACATAGCAGATGGAGTTAAAGTGACTTATATTCTGGCAGTCAACACTGGCAATTAATTATTGTATAACGTCATCTGAACAAAGATCTAAAATGTTTCTAGGATTTTGAGGTTGCAAAAAAGGTTGTTTACAACGTATGCTTGGGATTATTACATACTTTTGTTGCATTCTATTTAGAACTTTGAGTTTTTTAAGAAAACAATGAGAAAAGGCACATGGGCACTTTAGGGCTCAGTGTATAGGTCTGATCCCTTCTGTAGTAGAGGGAGATATATTATATCTGTCTGGAATTCTTTTCCATGAAGCAGGTGTTCCCTTCAGCAGAACTAATGTGGCCATTTTCTGATTATGGGGCTTAATTAGTAAGCACTGTTGTGTAAATTTTAAAAAACATTCAGACCCTGCAACTTTCCTCATTAGAAAACAGCAAGTGCATCAGCTGGTTAATAATAAAAAAGTAATTCCCACTCAATCTCTAAAAGATTGACATAATCAAGCAAAGAGCTTTAGAGCAGATAGGAAGGAATAGGAATAGCACATGGGCATATGCAACACAGATTGTTGCAATGTACATTGATCATCCAGAGGGGACTATTTTTTTTATTCAACATAAGTGGAGTTACTCTCTAAAGTAGATCTAAACCTAGGACAAAAATTTAATATATACAGCGTATTTATCCTTAGGTGTGGTGGCTGGCTGCATTCAATTTCTTTCTAAGGTCATATATATTTTCTGAAAGTACAGAAAAATACCTTGATGCTTTCAGAATTCTTGTATCTTTTTAACCTTCCTAGTCCACTGGCACTGACTCCAATCCACTGTCTACTATGTCTATTTTGTTTTTCTAGCAGTTTTGCACTGACTGCAGTGCAGCGCAGTCAGTGCAAAACTGCCAGAAAAAATAGATAGACACAAACTAGACAGTGGATTGGGCAGACTCAGTGGACTTGTGGACAGACACTACTACTACACTTTCAAATCAATGCTCCCAGTTAAGAAGAACAATATTATAGTGCCGAAAGCATAACATTTCAGCATGTTCACCAATTAACCGGCTTCTTTTCTTTTCATAAATTGCTGCCACTTCACTAAAAAAATGCTCACTTGGTACTGAGGAAGGAGGAGCAGACAGGTATCTTCTAGCATGAGAAGCAAGTCTTTTATAGCGTGCCTCATTTTCTTTCCACCACTGAAGAGGATGACTTATTCTGTCAATTACTGGTTCCTTCAAATAGAGATGAAGCTCATCATCCAGGCTCAATATTGCCGATTCTGATGAATCCTCTACGTGAGGCCCCAATAAAACGCTGAACATTGCATCTATTTGACCACAATAAATTTTCTCTTCTGTCTCTTGTCTTTTGGGACATTTTTCACCTGCTTCCTGCTCTTGCTCATCAGAAACCTTCTCTTCTTGTCCTTGACTTTTCTTTTGGTCAGGAGGAACCATCCTGCACCTTCTGCTTAATATCTTCTGTCAGCCATTGCTTTGCCTTGGGCAATACATCATCAGAAGAGAAAGGATGATTCTTGTATCGAGGATCCAAAAGACATGCAAGCACAACAGTTTTATTCTCCTCATGCTTCTCAAACCTTTTGGCGAGGCTGTCCCTCATGGCCTGCCTACATGCTTTGATGCCACGTGTGTTGGGTCCTTCATTTTGTTGAAGAAGCATCTTCAGGACTCTCACACATGGGATCACAGAGGAAACAGATGAGTCGTAAATTAATGACTCACCTCCAGTGTCACTTCCTCAATGGGTACGAGTGTCTCTATAATGTTGGCTACTATGTCCCACTGATCTGCAGTAGGACAAGAATGTCATCCAAGTCCATATTCACCAGAATGTATAGTGAGAGCTCACTTCTGCTTCAGCAACCTTTGTAACATGTGTAGCGTTGAGTTTGATCGTGTTGGAACAGACTGTATCAGGTTGTTTTTGGGTAGGCCAAGGTCTTCCTGAATGCACCTCAATCGCTGCTTGGCAAGAACAGAATGGTGGAAATGGCCTGTGCACTTCTTCAGCATGCTAATAATGTCCAGCAAAGCTTTCTGGTTTGACAGACCATCATTTACCACCAGTTGGAGGGTGTGTGCCATGCAACTGAGGTCTGACGCTTCAGCAAGTCTCATACCTTTAACCATGTTCGCTCCACTGTCTCGCAACACAAGCATCACTTGGTCTTTGGTGATTCCCCATTCTTCTAGCATTCCTAGAAACATTTCTTGTACTGTACTCCCCAGTGTGGGATCCTTGCATCACTTTTGTATTCAACAACAAATGCCTTCTTGTCCATCCGTTGTCAATGAAGTGGCATGTAAGACTCATTAGTGATTCTGTTTTCCCTGACCAGCAGGCCGTTGTGAATGAGAGTAAGTTGCCAGCATTCTCTGGTTGCAGCATAGTCTTTACTTTGTCAAGGACCTTTTGGTGAATCTTTTGCAGCATTTCAGTCCAATAAAATTTGTCACTCTTCAGTGTGTACTTTGGCTCAACTATGGACATCAACCGCTTAAATCCAGAGTCAGACACTATTGTAAATGGCTGGTTATCAGTCAGCATCATCTCTGTGATTACTCTGTCCAGCAGTTGGGATCTTTCATCACATTTTAGCCACCTGTTTTTTTTCTGAAACATATCTGTTATTATTTCCTGGGATAGGGATGATTCACCTTGTGATTCATTTAGTTTTTTCTGTGCTGCATTATACAATTCAACATGATGAACTCTTAGATGGGCCCAAAGATTAGATGTATTTTTGGTTTTTGCAGTTATTGATCCATGTTCTTACAAGTGTTGCAAAGTGCTGCTGATTTTCCTGGAGATGTAGAAGAGAAATAGTCCCAGACCACACTTTTAATTTTTCTATCTCCATCCATCTCCATGGAAACAAGAAAGAGTCAGACACTAATATAGGCTTAAACAAAATGGCTGGCTGGCACCCTGTGGTGGCTGGCTGGCACCCTGTAGTGGGTGGCTGCCTGGAACCCTGTAGTGGGTGGCTGCCTGGCACCCTGTGGGGCTGGCTGGCTGGCACCCTGTGGTGGGTGGGTGGTTGGCTTGCACCCTGTGGTGGGTGGCTGGCTGGATGGCACCCTGTGGTGGGTGGGTGGCTGGCTGGCACCCTGTGGTTGGTGGGTGGCTGGTTGGCTGGCACCCTGTGGTGGGTGGCTGGCTGGCACCCTGTGGTGGGTGGGTGGCTGGCTTGCACCCTGTGGTGGGTGGCTGGCTGACTGGCACCCTGTGGTGGGTGGGTGGCTGGCTGGTACCCTGTGGTGAGTGGGTGGCTGGTTGGCTGGCACCCTGTGATGGGTGGCTGACTGGCACCCTGTGGTGGGTGGGTGGCTGACTGGCACCCTGTTGTGGGTGGGTTGCTGGCTGGCTGGCACCCTGTGGTGGGTGGTTGGCTGGCTGGCACCCTGTGGCGGGTGGGTGGGTGGGTGTCTCACTGGCACCCTGTGGTGAGTGGCTGGCTGGCACCCTGTGGTGGGTGGCTGGCTATCTGGCACCCTGTGGTGGGTGGGTGGCTGGCTGGCACCCTGTGGTGGCTGGTTGGCTGCCTGGCACCCTTTTGTGGCTGGCTGGCACCGGTTGGGTGGGTGACACCCTGGCTGGCACCCTTTGGAGGCTGGCTGGAAGTGGCACCCTGTGGTGTCTGGCTGGTTGTCACCGCTTTGATGGCTGGCTGGCTGGCCCCCTGTCATGGCACTGGGTGGGTGGGTAGGTGGCACCCTGGCTGGCACCCTTTGGTGGCTGGCTGGCAGTGGCACCCTGTGGTGGCTGGCTGGCACCGCTTTGATGGCTGGCTGGCTGGCCTCCTGTCGTGGCTGGCTGTCACTGGGTGGGTAGGTGGCACCCTGGCTGGCTGGCAGTGGCACCCTGTGGTGGCTGGTTGGCACCACTTTGATGGCTGGCTGGCACCCTTTCATGGCTGGCTGGCTGGCACGGGGTGGGTTAGTGGCTGGCTGTCAACCTTTGGTGGCTGGCTTGCACCCTTTGGTGGCTGGCATCCTTTTGTGGTTGGCTGGCACCCTGTGTGGTGGCTGGCACGTACAGTCAGGACTCGGGAGTCTCAGGACTCAGGCAGGGCCTGTGGCTGGCTGGTACACAGTGGGTGTGTGGGACTGGGTGGCTGGCTGGCACCAGGCAGCTGTGGGTGTTGGGAGGTCGTGGCAGCTGTGTTACAGAACAGAATACAATAGATACAGAACATGTGTCAGACTGTTGGTCACTGTTATCACTCGCAGAACAGATACAGAATGTGTGTCAGACTGTTGGTCACTGTTATCACTCGCTAGATGTAGAACTCACTGTCCCGACCGACCGCCTGTGCAGCATGCAGACTCCAGTGTGGCTGCAGCGGGTAAAACATACTGTAACGAGGCTGAGGGAGGCGGCCTAAGAGCTGCCCAGTGCGTGCAGAGGTAGGAGCAATATATGCATTGATGTCACAGCAATATCGGCAATATCAGTAAATCCAAAGGCCGATTCCTATATATCGGGGAAAGTGCATATCGGCCCCCGATATATCGGTGTTGCCGATAATCGGTCGATCTCTACTTTTAATCACTGCTGCACTTAGATTGGCGCAGCCGGTGTCTCTCATTCTCCCCATACCACAGAGCTGCTATTAACTTTGCCAGCTGGCAGCTGAACTACTTCACTGCTCCACAGTGCGGTCCACACTAGCGCCTATAGATTCTACACCATGAACCTCACATAGACCATTAACTTTTTATGGATTGTAACCTTTGAACTTTTTGCCTATTTAATTTTAGCTTAATTTATACCTTGCATTTGGTGTCTCTCCTCTGCAGTCCCCCCCCTTTAGCGCTCACTTCCCCCTCCTATCTTCTTTTCGACACAGCTTGCCAGCTCAACTGTGTAGTCTCCAGAAGTCCCTAGGGTGTGACAATGTGGGCTGCTTTTTATTCAGGTTTCCCAGGATGCCGATAAGAGGAGGAGATCAGGAGGTCTGACATCACTGCCTAGAACTACAGGGTGCAGATACATGTGCAGTGCAAAATTAAGTGTGGGAGGCATCAAGGTGTCAGCTGTGAATCATTTTCTGACTAGCATACAGTGCTGTGCACAATTTCAATTTACAGGAAAGATGTGGTTGAGCATTACATAACAAGTGCAATTAAAGACAGAAGTTGGTCATATATGGGTGACCCTCTTAGCACTTTATAAAGCCATTTATGGCCACAAAAAAAAACATGTGAAAGTATTGTGTTCTTTCAGGATACAGACTCTCTCAAAATGACTGCTCGAGACAGGAAAGCTTCCTTTAGTAGTCTAGTCTTCTCCTGTTTCCATTTTGGGAGAGTCTGTGGACACACAGCATCTCGGGGAGTAACCTAAACTTGAATAGTGCAAGTTAGTAAGAGATCCCTAACTTTATTGGAAAACAATAGGTCCAGCCATCAGGAAGGGCAGAACTTGCCTGGGAAAAAACTTTTACAGGCACTCTCTTTGTAAAAAAGTAAATAAAAAAAAAAGATGAGCCACCAACCTCTGGCCCTGACCCTGAACTTTTACCACTCCAGGTCTTCATGGAATTTGTCAGCCCACTGTCAGCTGACGTCAAAGAGCTTGTCCAGGCTCTGAAAAGATCCCAAACATATGGTGGGGATCAACCCAGAAGCCTGGACCGGCAGCTGGCCCGGCCTCTCAGTAAGTCGCCCACCCCAAGCACAGTCCAGAGCTCCAGGGAGAGCTGAGAGGTCAGCAGCATTTGAACTCTCAGTTCTCAGTCTTACAGGCAGCGGAAGACAGCTGCAGATTGGACCAGTGCTGCAGTCATCTACTGTAGCTAAGTATAATTGTTTATTTTTTCTAATCCCATGCTTCTCTTTTGAAGGCTCTGTCATTGAAGGGTCATTCTGATAAAATGGGTAAGTATGATTGCAGCCGATAGTGTTTCTGATCTCGCTTTTGGTGTCTCAATCTTTGTGACTGTGGGGACTTTTTACATAGTCATAATCTATTATTTTATACAACACCCTTCAAAAACTTAAAGAAAATAAATGAAGCCTTTATTCCACAAATAATGCATATGAAAATGTAATTTAGTACACAACTAGGATGAACTTGGAGCTTTCATTTAAAAAGAACAGCCTTTGGCTACAAAAATAACTTCTTTGCATTGGAATACTGGATTTTGCTTTATTTTTTCCTTTAACCACAACCAAATTCGTATGAGCAAAATGACCTCTGCAGGAAAGTGCAATAATCTATTCTTATTGTGATTTTCCCTTTTTCCTGAGGCAAAATCTTGAGATGTGTGTTGGTGGGTCTATGTTTTATGATTTATGACTTATATGGCTTCTAAGCAATTTTGCATATGAATAAAGTGTTAGGGTCAGACTTTTATAAATGTAATACTAAACCTGAAAAAACCCAGATGTAGCCATGAGTAAATAAGTTACTATGCAGACCATAGCTTGCTTTAAAAAAAAAAAAAAGCACATTGATCATGGTAATTTATTGAAAGGTTCTTCAGTTTGCATAGATACATGGAGACATAATGCAATAAATCTATTAGTCAAAAATACAAATAGTTTTTTAATGTCTGTTTATGTGAGAATCTACAGTTTTAGATGTGCAGAGCATAACCTTGGAACATCAGGTCTGTATTTTCCGTTAGGGCACATGAAGACCAGTGGCTAGGGTAGCAGGGTACAAGTTGGCAACAGCAAAGTGGTAAATACAGCAAGTCAATTACATTTTTGTACTGTATTGTGTTATTTATTATTTGGTAATGCTTTAATTTCATGTTTAGCTGTGACCTTTCACCTTCTGCGTGTGAGCCAAATTTAACTTGGAATGTGGCTCAGGGTCTATTTAACAGACACCTCAAGGTGCCTGTCCATGGGTTTAGTTCATCTTCAGAGCCCTCAGGGCTCCCCATAACCCAAGATCATACAAGTTCCTGGTCAATGACTATTTGAAGTGAAATGTAAAAAAAAAAAAAAATAGTGTGCTATCTTAAACAAATTAAAACCAAAAAACAGATATTTTGGCATTGAAAACTCACAGTGAAAACACAGGAAAAACAAGTGATGTTAGATGCAAAAAGACATAACAAACCACCTGATGCTCCTGTAAATATTGCACTTCAGTTCGCACTGATTGGGGTCACTAATTGGTGTCAATGATGGGCATTGGTTAGTGTCACTGATGGGTGTCACTTATATGAGCATTGTTTTTTCTTTACTCTAATCAGGGCACTGATTATCAGTGCCCTAATTACCTGTTCTGGACTCTCTTTTGAGGAGGAGCCACTGATCACTTCCTCATTTACATGTGACCCCCTGTGATTGGACACAGTAAAATGGCTCTTTACCAGGATCGGGGGGGTTGCTCCGTGTCCTGGGTCGCTCCGTGTCCTAGGAACATGCCGTGGATGCGATCGGCGCCTTGCGCATCCTCGCGGGCACGCGAGGGCGGCTGTTACGGGGCTCCCGGAATGAGAGCCGCACTACACCGCCATGATTTGACAGTGGGTGGGCAGCAAGAAGTTAAAAAAGCCAATAAAATCCTTTCCAAACTTAAACTTAAAAAAAAAATAATAAACATAATAATGAAAATAAAAATAATAAATAATGAAAAATAATGATAGAAATCATGAAAAAAAAATAAAAAATAGGAAAAAAATGAATTAAAGAAAAAAAATAATGAAAATAAAAAAATAAAAATACATATAAATAAAATAAAAATAAACAATGGAATATAAAAAATAAAAAGGAAAAAAAAGGAAAAAAAGATGAGAAAAAAATTAATTAGAATATCCAGTAAATGGGATATGTATTAATATAGTCCCCATATTATTGTATGGTTCCTTAAATCCCCACAGGCAAGTTTTTACATAAAAAAAACAGCTTATTAACACTTTATGAGTTCTCTTAGCAACATGTCACACTGTATCCTATATTTTAGCTCACAAATTAAGAAAAAACAAAGCAGTAGGGGGATTCACTTGGGTATTATATAAATAAAACTGTTAGATTTAGAAGAGGGGGTAGGGCACACCCTAATATTCCCCCTATGTCGTCATTCGATATCCTATCTAACTCTTGTTAATATAGGCATTAATGTCCCACTCAACATTGAGTCCCAGAGGTCTATAGCTCTGTAAGTCACAAATCCACTGGGTTTCTTTTCTTGAAATACTTATTTTTAAATTACTCCCTCTCCAGTGTGGGGTGTATTTTTCAATGGCAATTGCTTCCAATGCAGAGGGGTCCTTATGATGACATCTGTTTAGATTGTGCCCCACAAAACCCTTTGATATTCGCCAGATGTTCGCCTACCCTAATATTTAAGGTGCATATGGTCCTCCCAACATACTGAAAACTCCACCTACAGCAGAGAAGGTAAACAACTCCTCTCGTGTGGCAGGTGATAAAACTTTTAATTTGGTACTCTTTAGCTGTAGCACTGGTTTTAAAGGTAAAAGTTCTTAAGGTTCTAGAGTTGAGACAAACATTGCACTTGCGGCATGGATACAATTCTTTCAAATTTCCAAACATGACTGGTTGTACCGGCTTCTCTAAATAGGTTAGGAGCAACCATATCCCATAGGGAATATGCTCTTCTAAAAATTTTGTTGGGTTTATCTGGAAGAGTGTGGACCAACACTCTATCCCCCTTCAAATCCCTACAATGTTTATAGATGATCTTACTCATCCATCTACGTTGATTAGAAAAATGTGTTACAAATACTGCTGTCTCAAATCTAGAATCTTTTCCCTTCACCTTCTTCTTAGAAATGAATAAGTCCTTACGGTCTAACTTGGCAACTTGCTGAATATCCTGTTCCAATCCTATCCTTTTCGTAAAAATCTGTCTTTGAGCACTTGAACTTGTGCATTAAAATCCTCAGACTTCGTACAGTTACGGAAAATCCACCTAAACTGTCCCTTGGGAATGGCCTTTAGCCAATGGGATAGTGGCAGCAATCGACAGAAATTAAGCCATTTCTATCAGTGAGTTTAAAACAGGTTTTAGTAGAAGAGCCATTACCATTCTTAGAAATGACTAAATCAATATACATAATATAAGTGTTATTGTAGCTATATGTAAACATAATTCCCCAATTACTGGAATTGAGAGCCTCCATAAAAACATGTAGGGAATTCTCATCCCCCATCCAAAGGAGTAAGGCATCATCAATATAATGCCTCCAAAAGAAGAGGTTAAATTAATTTCATGCAAAAATGGTTCTATCTACCCATAATGCCATAAAGAGTTTGGGGAGACTGGAAGAAAATTTAGCCCCCATCACCACGCCAGTCTTTTGTAAATAAAAATCCCCACTATAAAAAAAAAAATGAATATGTTCCATCCCAAACATGAAAAGTTCTAGGATGAACGCTTTTCATTTAGGAGGCTTCATAACCTCTAGAATGTGGAATAACTGTACAGTATATAGAGAGGATACATCCACAGTAACTAACAATATATCCCCCTCTACTTCTATCTGTGACAGTTCATTAATACATTGGGTAGTGTCTTTAAGAAAAGCCGGAGTTCCCATTACCAGTGGTTATAGGACAAAATCAATGTAATTTCCTATTTGTGATGTGACTGAATCGATACCACTCACTATGGGTCTCCCTGGAGGCTTCTCAAGACTTTTGTGAACTTTAGGGAGATAATATATGGTGGGCACCCTAGGGGCTAGTGGTATTCCTTCTTTTTTTTTTTTATCGATGCGCTCACCAAGTGTGTATTCTTGTTGTTTTTTTTTTTATTTTATTTTGGTATTTACAGTATCTCACAAATGTGAGTACACCCCTCACATTTTTGTAAATATTTTATTATATCTTTTCATGTAACAACAATGAACAAATGATGCTTTGCTACAATGTAAAGTAGTGAGTGTAAAGCTTGTATAGCAGTGTAAATTTGATGTCCCCTCAAAATAACTCAACACACAGCCATTAATGTCTAAACCACTGGCAACAAAAGTGAGTAAACCCCTGGGTTAAAATGTCCAAATTGGGCCCAAAGTGTCAATATTTTGTGTGGCCACCATTATTTTCCAGCACTGCTGTCAGGGAAATGGCCGTAGGAGAACTGGCAACATTGCCAGTAATAGCAATGGACACTCCTGGCTCAATTGACACAGCCCTCTGCTGGCATGTCAGGGAAATGACCGTAGGAGAACTGGCAACATTGCCAGTAATAGCAATAGACACTCCTGCCTCAATTGACACAGCCCTCTGCTGGCCTATAAAAGGTGGCCACAGGATCAGACTCATTGCTGGATTATCTCTCAGCTTTCCTGTGTTGCTGTGCTTCCTGTATTCTGTTTGGATTTCCTGTTGGGACCTCAGCTTGTTCCTGACTCCGTTTGATCTCCTGCTCCTGGCTTGATCCTTGGCTTCTTCCACTGACCTTGGCTATTCTGTTTGGATCTCCTGTGCATGACCTCTGCTTGTACCAAGGTTCCCACTGCTTGCTCCAGTCCCAGACCTCGGCCAGTTCCTGTCTCCGCTACCAGAGACTATTCCTCAGCACAAGGTAGCCCGTTTGCTCCAGAGCCCTTGAAGACTCCCACCCTGCTGCGGTTCCAGTCTGTTCCAGTTTGCTCTCGGATTGCTCCTGGATCTACCTGCCTGCCTGCAGTTGGTAATCTGTGCCATTTTGGGCGCCAAACCCTCTGTACCATCTCCAGGGGTGTGCCCCACTGAGCCGCAAGGGGAGCCTTCTCAGCATCTCGGATCAGGTAACCCTGACAACTGCCTTAACCCCCCTTGGGCATGGAGTTCACCCGTGCTTCACAGGTTGCCACTGGAGTCCTCTTTCACTCCTCTATGATGACATCACTAAGCTGGTGGGTGTTAGAGACCTTCCTCTCCTCCACCTTCTGTTTGAAGATGCCCCACAGATGCTCAATAGGGTTTAGGCCTGGAGACATGCTTGGCCGGTCCATAACCTGTACCCTCAGCTTCTTTAGCAAGCCAGTGGTTATCTTGGAGGTATGTTTGGGGTCGTTATCATGTTAGAATACTGCCCTGCGGCCCAGTCTCTGAAAGGAGGGGGATCATGCTCTGCTTCTGTATGTCACAGAACATGTTGGCCTTCATGGTTTCCTCAATGAACTGTAGCTCCCCAGTGCTGGCAGCACTCATGCAGCCCCAGACCATGACACTCCCACCACCATGCTTGACTGTAGGCAAGACACACATGTCTTTGCACTCCTCACCTAGTTGCTGCCACACACACTTGACACCGTCTGAACCAGATAAGTTTATCTTGGTCTCATCAGACCACGGGACATGGTTCCAGTAATCCATGTCCTTAGTCTTCTTGTCTTCAACAAACTGTTTGCGGGCTTTCTTGTGCATCATCTTTAGAAGAGGCTTCCTTCTGGGACGACAGCCATGCAGACCAATTTGATGCAGTGTGCGGCATATGGTCTGAGCACTGGCAGGCTGACCCCCACCCCTTCAACCTTTGCAGCAATGCTGGTAGCACTCATACATCTATTTTCCAAAGACAACCTCTGGATATGACGCTGAGCACGTGCGCTCAACTTCTTTGGTCGACCATGGCGAAGCCTGTTCTGAGTGGGACCTGTCCTGTTAAACCGCTATATGGTCTTGGCCACCTTGCTGCAGCTCAGTTTCAGGGTCTTGGCAATATTCTTATAGCCTAGGCCATCTTTATGCAGAGCAACAGTTATTTTTTTCTGATCCTCAGAGAGTTCTTTGCCATGAGGTGCCATGTTGAACTTACATTGACCAGTATGAGAGAGTGAAAGTGATAACACCAAATTTAACACACCTGCTCTATGAAATAAACTTTTGCATAACTTTATGTGGTTGTAGTTTTTCTATCTTGGGGTTATCAGTGGTGTCACTAGGGGGGTGCGGACCGCATCTGGGTGACACCTTGTCAGGAAAGGAATTACCATTCAGCAACAATAGAATGCTGGAGGCAGAGCAGGTGTGTCACAACGCCCTTCTCCCCAGCCCTGGCCCTATATAAGGCGCTCTCTGGCTGTGCTTCAGTGCTGGTTTATCATCAGCTCTAGTACCTGTGACCTGTTTGTTTATCTGCGTTCCTGCTTTTGACCCGGCTTTCTCCTTGACCCATCTGCACTTCTCCTTGTTTGACCTCGGCTTGCCTGACCACTCTTTGCCTGAACCATACCTCTGCTGGATATTCTGTGTACCTACCTCGGCCTGGATTCCACAGACTCTCTCCTTGTCTTACCCATCTGTACCTCCATTTCCTTGGACTGATTCACTGTATATGACCCTCGGCCTGGCATTAACCTTTTGTCTCTTGTTTCAAGCATCTTTAGATCCTCTGGAAACGGTCCTGTGAGTCCACACCATACCATTCATCATACGGAATCCACCCGCATCCAGTGCTCCTTGGGACGTGTCATCTCCTGTTCCACCTCCAGAGGTGATCTGCACCGAGCTGCAAAGGAAGCCCTCTCAGCACTTCACTCAGGCCTCCACCAAGGTAACTGACACACCTGTCAGAGGGGTGACACCTGTGGGCAGCAGCACCGCATCCCTACACTGATCTGCATCTCTCGCCAGCTGTCTCCCTGTCTCACACAGCGGAGTGCATCAAAGCCGCCTCTCCCTCCTAGCGGTTTACATCTACACAGGAGGTGGGACACCACTGTGCTGGTTCCACACTGATCTGAGGTATGTACAATGTAATGTATATGGACAGAGGAGGGGGGCAGTGACCAGGAATGCGGGGAAAATTAAAAAAAAAATGGGGGAGTGAATGGGGGGGGATAAGAGGGCATGTGCTAGGGGGCACTATGGGAGGGGAGAGGAAGGTCATATGCTAGAAGTAGGGGTTGTTTTTGAAATCCAACCCTCCAAAAGAGCACAAGCCCTCTCTCCTCCCATAGCCCCCCCCAGCACATATCCAAACCCTCACCTCCCTACTAGCACAAGTGGAAAGGGGGGTCTTCACTGAGGGTGGGTCTATACTGATGAAAGGGGGTCTGCTCTGAGGGGAGGGGGTCTGTATTGATGGAGAGGGGTCTATACTAATGGAAGTGGGGGTCTATACTGATGGAGGGGGGGTCTGTACAGAGAGGGGGTCTGCACTGATAGAGGGGATTCTGTAATGGGGGGTCTGTACTGAGGGAAGGGGGTCTGAACTGAGGGGGGGGGTCTGTATTGATGGAGGAAAGTCTGCACTTAGGGGAGGGGGGTCTGTTCTGATGGAGAAGGGTGTATACTAATGGAAGAGGGGGTCTACACTGAGGGGGGTCTGCACTGATGGAGAGGGGTTTGCACTGATGGAGGGGGGTCTGCACTGAGAGGAGGGGGGTCTGCACTGAGAGAAGGGGGGTCTATACTGAGGGGGGTCTGCACTGATGGAGGGGGTCTGTACTGTTTCAAGGGGGGTCTACACTGATGGAGAGGGGTCTGTAATCAGGGGAATCTGTACTGAGAGGAGGGGGTCTGTACTGATAGTGAGGGGTCTGTACTGATGGAAGGGAGAGTCTATACTGAGGGGGGGGGGTCTGCACTAATCCATCAGTGCAGACCCCCCTCCATCGGTATAGATCCCCTCAGTGCAGACCTCCCCCACCCAGTGCAGACCCCCCCCACCCAGTCTGCACTGGGTGTATACTGATGGAAGGGAGGTCTATACTGTGGGGGGTCTGCACTGATGGAGGGGGGAATATACTGCACTGATGGTGGGGGGGTCTGCACTGAAGGAGGGGGGTCTGTACTGATGGAGGGAGGGGTCTACACTAAGTGGGGGAAGGTCTGCACTGATGGAGGGGGCTCTGTACTGAGGGGGGTCTATACTGATGGAGAGGGATCTACAATGAGGGGGGTCTGTACTGATGGAGGAAGGTATGCACTGAGAAGAGGGGGTCTGTACAGACTGAGAAGGGTGTATACCAATGGAAGGGGGTCTATACTGTGGGGGGTCTGCACTGATGGAGGGGGGTCTGTACTGCACTGATGGTGGGGGGGTCTGCACTGAAGGAAGGGGGTCTGTACTGATGGAGGGGAGTCTGTACTGATGGAAGGAGGGGTCTACACTGATGGAGGGGGGTCTAAACTAAGGGGGGGGAAGGTCTGCACTGATGGAGGGGCTCTGTACTGAGGGGGGTCTATACTGATGGAGAGGGATCTACAATGAGGGGGGTCTGTTCTTAGGGGGTTCTGTACTGATGGAGGGGTTCCTGTACTGAAAGGGGGTCTATACTGATGGAGGGGGTCTATACTGAGGGAGGTCTGCACTTAGTGGAGGAGGGTGTGTACTGTGGAAGGGGGTCTGTACTTAGTGGGGGGTCTATACTCAGGGAGGGGGGTCTATACTGATGGAAGGGGGTCTTCACTGATGGAGGGTGGTCTGTACAGAGGGGGGTCTGCATTGATTAAGGGGTCTGTACTGATGGAGGGGGGTCTGCACTGAGGGAGGAGGGTTTGCACTGAGGGGATGGGGGGCATCTGTTCTGATGGAGAGGATCTATTCTGATGAAAGGGGGTAGGCCTGCACTGATGGAGGAGGGTCTGCACTGAGGGGGGTTTGTACTGTGGAGAGGAAGAGTCTTTACTAATAGTAAGGGGTTTGTACTGATAGAAGAGGGAGTCTATACTGAGGGGGTCTGCACTAATAGAGGGTCTGCACTGAGGGGGGGGGTCTATACTGATGCAGAGGAGTATGCACTGATGGAGAGGGAATTATAGTGCAGGAGGGGGGTCTGTATTTAGTGAAGGGGGTCTGTACTGAGGGAGGGGATCTATAATGTAGGAGGGGGGTCCGTACTTAGTGGGGGGGTCTATACAGGGGAATATGTACCTAGGGGGGTCTGCACTGATGGAAGGGGTCTGCACAGAGGGGAGGGGGATCTGTACTGATGGAAAGGGGTCTATACTGAGGGGGGTCTGCACTGATGGAGAGGGGTCTGCACTAGGGATCAACCGATATCGTTTTTTCGTTGCCAATACCGATATTTTGGCTATTGCATATCAGTATCGGCTGATATTCTGCACATTCAATCACAAATCCAATGCAGAGTGACCAGTGCCCCCATCAATGCAGAGTGACCAGTGCCCTCATCAATGCAGAGTGACCAGTGCCCTCATCAATGCAGAGTGACCAGTGCCCTCATCAATGCAGAGTGACCAGTGCCCCATCAATGCAGAGTGACCAGTGCCCCATCAATGCAGAGTGACCAGTGCCCCCATCAATGCAGAGTGACTAGTGCCCCCATCCAATGCAGAGTGACCAGTGCCCCCATCCAATGCAGAGTGACCAGTGCCCCCATCAATGCAGAGTAACCAGTGCCCCCATCCAATGCAGAGTGACCAGTGCATGGGGATTAGAGCGCTGCCTGATTACACAAAGAGCAGGGTTCTCCTGCTTACCTGGCATGGGCGCTCTCATACGAAGTCCCGCCTCCTGGACCGGCTCTAATCCCCATCCCCCCTTCCCCTCCGGAGGCAGCCCTACCCTAAGAAAATATCAGTCATATCGGCCAAGTTTGTGGCCGATACCGATACTTTCAAAAAAGTGAATATCTGCCAAACCAATAATTGGTTGATCCCTAGTCTGCACTGATGGAGGGGGGGCCTGCACTGATGGGGGGGCTTCACTGATGGAGAGGGGGTCTATGCTGCACTGATGGAGGGGGTCTGCACTGAAGGAGGGGATCTGTACTGAGGGGGGAAGGTCTGTACTGGGGGGGGTCTATACTGATGGAGAGGGGTCTATACTGAGGGGGGTCTATACTGAGGGGGGGTCTATACTGATGGAGGGGTCTATACTGTGGGGGGGTCTATACTGAGGGAGGTCTGCACTTAGTGGATGGGGGTCTGTACTTAGTGGGGTGGTCTATACTGATGGAAGGGAGGTCTGCACTGATGAAGGATGGTCTGAACAGAGGGAGGGTTTGTATTGATTAAGGGGTTATGTACTGATGGTGGGGGGTCTACAATGAGGGAGAAGGGTTTGCATTGAGGGGAGAGGGGTCTTTTCTGATGGAGAGGGGTCTATACTGATGGAAGAGGGGAGGTCTGCATTGATGGAGGGGGATCTATACTGATGGAAGGGGAAGTCTGCACTGAGGGGGTCTATACTGATGGAGGGGGGTCTGCACTGAGGGAGAGGGGTCTATACTTAGTGAGGGGGGTCTGTACTGAGGGTATGGGATCTATACTGTGGGAGGGGGGTTAATACAGAGGAATCTGTACTGAGGGGGGTCTGCGCTGATGAAGGGGGTCTGCACAGGGGGTAGGGGGGTCTGTAATGATGGAGAGGGGTCTATACTGATGGAGGGGGGTCTGCACTTAGTGGGGACTATAGTTGGTGGAGGGGTTACATAATGGAGGGTTGACAAAATGTTTTTCCGCACTGGATGACACCAACCCTAGTGACGCCACTGGGGGTTATACATAGCAACCATTAAAATCCCTTACCTTTTTGTTTTTTCCATGTATTTATGGATGTGCTTGTGAATACAGAGCTGAATTAATTTGTTTTTCACATCTGCCTGGAATTCAGTTTGACAATGTGTCCAGATACTGATGCTTGGGATTCAATTGCTTCTAAGCAAACCTGATGGACACAAGGCACCCTAATAGAATCTAGAAATTCTGGATGAACCCTTTGCACTCTACACCCTTTCTAGCAAAATTGCAATAGAAAAACAGGGCTTTTTAGTTCACATATATTGCAATACATGTTTAAGCTGGCCAATTTCATCAAAGTAATCATTCTTATGGCCAGTCATACTCTGCTTTGCCAATGCAAATGCTATGGTGGGCACAATGCCAACATGGGGCAAACAGACACAAAGTGGGGGAGAGCTACTAGCTTCAGGTCTCGTCATTAACCTGAAATACAACAGAAACAAGGTTTACTTGTGCTCAAATCAGTTCAAATAGGTTCATCCAGAATTTTAAGTGTTAACATGTGGTCACATCTCCTTAGCACCTGATAAATTAAATACATATACAAGCTATTTGAGCACAAGTATACCTTGTTTCTCTTATAGAATCAAGAGTTCTTCCCCAAGCACAGAATGAGTGGAAGCTGGTAATAAGCATATGCTACACCTTTACTAGGATACAGTGTGATAATAATGACCTCATATCCTGTGAGATTATCGCTGCATCAGTGTACCCCATGCATTTCTACAATATACTGCAATGCATTTCTACAATATACTGCGATTGCAGAGCAGAGTTATTAACTAAATGAGATGACAATGTAGAAGCATCCATATAAAACTATTGCAGTGTGGCCTTTGGGTGCATAGAATTATATACTGAGTTGAAACTCTTCTAAAACCATTTTGCAAAAGAGGAGAACATGTTCAATACCAAGTAAAACATTACATGAAAGAAAACCATACAACATTTCTGTCACTACCATACTGAAATATTACTGAAAACAAGACTTCATCACTACATTTGCTTCAAGGATAAATAGAGGAGCAATTTGCCATTTGAACCAAATTGGATCAGACTTTTAGTTCAATCAAAGCAGCTGCAGCTGGATGCAATAATCTGATTTCCTGACACTCTGAATAAAATTGAAGCCCTTGAAAGCCTCCCGCTAATCCTAAGCATATAAAAGCAAACTTGCAGGCAATAAAATGCATTTCTCATCATGGATTCTTGAAACACTGTACATAAAAATAATTGGCTGACTGGAAATATACCTTAATTATATGTAGACTATGCATGCATGGTAATTTATCTACAGACTGCTTTGAATTTGCATAATAATACTTAGACTGTATTCCTGTGTGCAGATGTGTGTACAATAGCGAAGATCTTGTGACACTAATGCCCCGTACACACGTGCAGATTATCTGAAGACTTTTGTCTTCAGATTTACCTTTTCTATGTAGTGCAAGGGCCTGCCAGATTGCATACAAATTGAAAGTGTTTAGGTTTGACCTCATATTATATGGTTTTGGTTTTGGTAAGTCTGCAGACAAAAGTCTTCAGATAATCTGCACGTGTGTATGGGGCATTAGTTGCCTTATTTAGGCCAGTCTTCCCCAGTTTTAGAAAACGAGACCATTTCATAGATACCTACGACTAACAACAGTACCCTCCATATTCCTCATTAAGATAGTTTAACTTTAAAGTTGAACTACGGGCAAAATAATAAATTACATGTATACTGCAGCCTGTCACTAGCATTATTCTAGTGTTCCTGCATGTCCCTCTGCTTTCCCATTAAACATTTACCACACTAGGCAGAAGAGTTTTCTGGCTGTGCTGGGAACTCAGCCTGCTCTCCTCCAATGATCAAACTTGTCTTGACACACTTTGCTGCACAGCCATTCACTGGGAAGATCAGCATAATGCTCTTTCTCATCCCCCAGCTCTCTGAGCTTCTTAAGGAACTGAGAACAGAGATTATGTGATCACTTATAAAAATGGGGGAAAAAAAGGTATTTATAATATTTTTATCTTCGCACTCACTATTACCAAATCTAAGTAAGATAGCACTAGAACAGTAACATTGATACTCAAAATAATGAATAAAATAATGAACACAAATATATGAAAACACCCAGTATCCACATGTGATTTAACCTAAAAAGTCCAAAAACAATTCTTCCTGTGGTGTGGCTTCTTCTTCACTTCACTAGGTGTTTCCGTTACACCTGCTCCCTGCAAGACACTCACTTACTAAATTGTAATGCCTCTTGTTTTCATGATAGACTAATGCCCCATACACACGTGCAGATTATCTGCAGACTTTTGTCTGCAGACTTACCTTTTCTATGTAGTGCAAGGGCCTGCCGGATTGCATACAAATTGAAAGTGTTTAGGTTTGACCTCATATTATATGGTTTTGGTAAGTCTGCAGACAAAAGTCTGCAGATAATCTGCACGTGTGTATGGGGCATAATTGCGCTTTTGTCTTTTCACCATTTATCAATCATCAACTGGGTCACCCCCTTCAGATGGTCATACTCTTATCTCACAAGTAGGGATAGACTGACATGGTTTTTTCAGGGCCGATACCGATATTTTGGTCACAACATATCGGTATGTGTCGATATTTTGTACGTTTTAAAGTTTTGAAAAATAAAGACAATTTTTGACACAAATACTGAACATGTTAATTTTTGTTTAATGTTTAATGACTGGCTTGCTGTCACCCTGTGATGGATGGCTGACACCCTGTGATGAATGGCTGGCTGTCTGGCACCCTGTGGTGGGTGGCTGGCTGGAACCCTGTGGTAGGTGAGTGGCTGGCACAGGGGCTGTCTGTGGCTGGCTGGTACAGGGCCTGTGGGCAGCTGGCTGGTACAGGGCCTGTGGGCGGCTGGCTGGTACAGGGCCTGTGGGTGGCTGGCTGTCTGGCACCCTGTCTGTGGGTGGCTGGCTGTCTGGCATCCTTTCTGTTGGTGGCTGACTGTCTGGCACCCTGTGGTGGGTGGCTGGATGGCACCCTATGGTGGGTGGGTGGGTGGCTGGCTGGTACAGGGCCTGTGGGTGGCTGGCTGGTACAGTGCCTGTGGCTGGCTGGCTGGTGCAGGGCCTATGGATGTGCGTGGCTGGCTGGCACAGAGCTGCTGTGGGTGGGTGTATGGCTGTGATACCCTCTCGCGAGACTAGTCCCAACTCCAGATGAGGCTGTCCAAGGCGAGGGACGCAGCCTAAGAAGGCAGAATGACGTCACAAAAATATCGGCCGGTTCTGGGGCCAATATCGATATATTGGGGAAAGTGCATATCGGCCTTGCCAATAATCGGTCTATCCCTACTTACAGGAGATGGTTGATGCCTAGTACACACGATGAGATTATCTGACAAATGATGATTTTTTTTTTTTTTTTTTTTGCACGATAGTGTCACTTTGAAAATGAAGAGTTGACTAAATTTACAAAAACTCTTGTACGACAGAATGTGACGGAAGTGATGTAATGTGTTGTAGTGTATTTGTATTGTATTTTCAAGAGACAATTGTACTGATTAAACAAAAATCGTACGATCTGGTATCGTACGAGAAAAATTTCCATGCTTCCACTGTCAATTCGGACATGATTCGGATCGCATAGGTGTGAACACCCATGCAATCTGATTCAGGTGTGGACCAAAAAAAGGGCCCTGTGCGACTTTGGTCCGAATGCGATGCAAATTCAGCCATACAATCTGTATAGCTGAATTCGCAACGCACAGATTTCGCCTGGGATTTGCAGAGCTGTGCACTCCGAATCACATGCGATGTCTGACATCGCTGAAGTGTGAGTTGGCATTTAAGGTTATTTTCCCTGTTTTCCTTGTGTAAATCAGCCAGCCTCCAGCCAAAGGCTGAGGTTCACAAGGAAAACCTTTTAAACATGTCTTGTGAGATAAGAGTATGACCATCAGAAGGGGGAGAAGCAGGTGACCCAGATGATGATAAATGGTGCATAGACAAAAGTGCAATTTAGCCTATCATGAAAATGAAAGGCAATACAATTTGTGAGTGAGTGTCCTGCGAGGAACAGGCATCACAGAAGCATGTAGTGAAGTGTGGAAGAGGATACAAAACAGAAAGATTTGTTTTTGGACTTTTTTTAAGTTAAATCACTTGGGGACACTGGGTGTTTTTATATATTTATATTCATAATGTTATTCCTTATTATTTTGAGAATAAACATTACTGTTATAGCGCTACCCTTCTTGGATTTGGTAATAGTGGGTGTGAATTTATTTTTAGATATATAGTGGTAGCAATAAGTTTATTTTTTTTAAGTATTCAGTAATTGTGCTATTTGTTCCAGAGCGTGGGGTTAAATTTGTTGAGTGTGTGCATATTTTTTATAACACAACATATTTTTTGGTTAAATTTTTTTATATCTATACACAAATGTTTTGCCTTTCATTTTTATTTTAATATGAATGGGTGGTTTTACAAGGTGAGGGTTTACATATACTTCAAAGCATAACTTCGGCTAACTACCTTTTCACACAGTTGCAGCAATATTTTGTTTTCTTTTGGGAAAAAAAAGGTTCAAATCTTATGGCTCCTTTCACACTGGGCTGTCCAATCAGGTCTGCCTGTCAGTTTTTCAGGCGGCCCTGATTGGACCCTCAATTCACCCCGATGGAGTGGCGGATTTTAGAGGTGACATGTCTGCTAACACCTGCCGCTATCCTATCTGATCCTGTCTGCCTCCATGACTCTAATCAGTTTGGTTGCTCTTCTCTGCACTTTCTCCAGTTCCTCTGATATCTTTTTTTTGTCAACCGGTGCCCAAAACTGAACTGCATATTTCAGTAGGTGGGTAGGGTATGGGGTTAATGTGCAGTACTGTGCTGTGCCTTCCCTTGCCTGTGTAACTCCCTGCTTCTTAGGTGATATAGCTAGGGGAGACTGAATCTCACTCTGTCCATGTATGTAAAGCGTGTGCATGAAGCGGAACCCCATTGCAGCTTCCAAGGTTCGGACTATGGACTTTGCTCATTTTAAAGGTATGGACAACAGCATTAAAACAACACAGTAAAGCCTAAACTTTGAATAGCGGGTACAATGAGGGAATTGAGAATGTGAAATGATTCATAAGGTGCGCTGTATGTTCAACTATGAAATTGCTGAAAGGACTGTAAATATACTTTAATCAGTAAATCTGGTCTGCATTACTTGGAAGAAGAAGTTTGTGCTCTACAGTGCATTTATAAACTGGGGAATGAAGAGTATCTGTCTAAGTTGACCCCCAGTGTTATGTAGTGATGTTTGTTAATACAAAGTAACCCTTGAGGTTATGGTGTCTAAATGGTAAAGAAGAAGAAACAGCCAGCTTGTGAGTAGGGGGGTGGTGGATGATGATGGAGGTTCTGAAGGTGCGGAGGCCTGGCACTTGGCACTCTATGGACCAATTGAGATTTCTATCTTAGAACCCCCTATGGGGCAGAACACTTCTATGGACTAAACCTGGAACCATATGTGTGCAAGGCCTTGCAGAACTAAGTGTGGTGGCTCCCTTACTTTCCTTTTGGGTAGAACAAGGCGAAGTGTGCAGTAGGAAGAATTAGTGGAGGATAATCAGAGCTCAGTACTATATCATTCAAAATTCAATGCCAGGACAGTAGTTACTGGCAGGGGTATAGGATGCTATCAGGTTAAATTGTGCTGTGCGTTTTAAACCATAAGGTTAAAAAGTGCTGTGCGTTTTAAACATTGCGTTTTTAAAACCATAGAGAGTGCATATAAAAACATAAATACGTAAAACTGTGCTGTGCGATTTAAAACAATATGTTTAAAATCATAATATCATAGAAAGTGCATATAGTGCATTCAATAAAACCATATAGTGTCACCACTTGGGTTTATACAAGGTGCTTTAGTGCTATACTGTGAGCCAGTGCAATGAGTGCTCAGTTTAAGTACTGCTGTAATAAGGAAGTAAGCACCCGTGGGTCCCCACTGGGTGTATTAGCTTACCGCACACCTTGAATTGGGTAGCTTGATTCCCCTCAGATGCACACACCTTGTATTGGGTAACTCGATTCCCCTCAGATGCTGTAATAGAAAATAGCCTCCATTGCGTAGTATATAGTATGTGGGGTGAAAGTAGGTGTTCTATCCACTCACATTGTAGGAGTTCACTTTCAGCGTGCAGGGTCCGCCAGGCCGTGTCGCTTCCGCGTTCCACCGGTCCGAACCATGTCGTAGTGACGAAACGCGTAGGGCGTGGTCTATTGCGTCAGTACATCACTTCCGGTAGCGGTGGTTCGGACCAGTGGAACGCGGAATCGACACGGCCTGGCGGAACCCTGCACGCTGAAAGTGAACTCCTACAATGTGAGTGGATATAATACTTAGTTTCACCACACATACTATATACTACGCAATAGAGGCTATTTTCTATTACAGCATCTGAGGGGAATCGAGCTACCCAATACAAGGTGTGCGCATCTGAGGGGAATCGAGCTACCCAATACAAGGTGTGCGGTAAGCTAATACACCCAGTGGGGACCCACGGGTGCTTACTTCCTTATTACAGCAGTACTTAAACGGAGCACTCATTGCACTGGCTCACAGTATAGCACTAAAGCACCTTGTATAAACCCAAGTGGCGACACTATATATTAAACATATTGTTTTAAATCGCACAGTACAGTTTTACGTTTTTACGTTTTATATGTACTCTCTATGGTTTTAAAAACGCAATGTTTAAAACGCACAGCACTTTTTAACCTTATGGTTTAAAACGCACAGCACAATTTAACCTTATGGTTTAAAACTCACATTTAAATCTCTGTGGTAGCGCCTGGCACCAACATCTTTGCAATTTCCCATCTATATACTGCCTCAGAGGCAGGTTGGCGGCAGCTCACACCACAAATTTACTATTCATACTGGAAACTCCTTAGCGCTGGCATAAAACTCACCCCCTATAGGATGCTATTCTTCTGTGTGTAAAGTGTGGTGCAGTGATCCTGGCCATAAGATGTCACCAATCTATAAACAGTACAAATCTATGCTAACATGGAGTTCAATTGGCTCTCTTCCAGTACATGGAAAACTGTGTTACCTTTATTCTTTAAATTTTTACCTGTCTTCCCCATTTCCTCCTAAAAAAAAAAAATCCATTCAAACTTTAAATTCAGATCAGATGACAAAATCTGCTGACAGTAAAGCCAGCCATACGTGGATCAAAATTTGGCAGGTTGATCTACAGTATTAGTTGACTTGTGTAAAACCAGCCTGTTGGAAAATTCTTTCTTGATTAGCTGGGGGTGCTGATCAGTATATATTGATGGAGGGGAAGTCTCCCAGCACATTTCCTCCATCCCCATTGTGTGTATGGATGGAGAAATTTAGTCATTTTCTTTTATTCAACCCACTGATTGAAAAAAAAAAAAAAAAGACTCATGTATGGCCAACCTTAGAAACTCTATCCCAGATAGCAAGCAATTGTGCTGCAAGTTTGAAAATGACTTGGTAAGCTTTTGCTAGACTTGCCAGGCTTCACAAGTTTGTTGCAAAATTGCAGCAAGTCCGCATTGCATGACTCCAGATCAACTTTCTTTGCAAACATGCTGAAAGTGTGTTGCATTTTCTGATTCAGTTAATTTGTGCAATAGTAATCCCACCACAGGGGTCACTGTGACTTACAGGGCTCTTGCTATAGACTCACCACTGCAACTTTGCTCTTGCTAGTGACTTGCCATGCACATTTTCTACCAATTAAAAAAGTGTCAAGTAGAAGTTGTGCTTCAAGTGCTCTGCAAATGTACAACATGCCAGTGAAAAAGTGCAGCAAGTCAACAGACTTACAATTCAACACTACCACTAATTTGTGGAAAGTTATCCTTGCTATCTGGGATTAGCAGTGAAATAACAGAAACCCAACTGTTTCACTGAAAGTCAGCTAAACTCTCAAATAGAAATGCACCATAGTCTCACTTTTTTGCCACTAAATCACTTAAAATGTAAATATAGATATATATACATACAATCCATCTCTTCATTTTGGAGCACAGCATGGAAAAATAAGTAATCTGAAGCCACATACTCTCCGTTCTATTGTTTCCTGTAGCAAAGTAGTTATATGCCTTACTGTTATCCTGCTGATTTTTAGTAGTCCTACCAAAGTGAGGATTTTAGAGAAACTGGTCTTTGTTGGAGTTGTATGTTTGCAACATGTAATTTAGTGGGCATTTGGCTACCATGTCTTTTTTGAGGTGGTGATGCTTGTGCAGGTGCATGTCTAGTCAATCCGAAGGCATGCAAGAACTCAGTAGTGATAATGTTATACAATTTCTTTGTAAGTTTGCAGACTGAAGAGCTTAAGTGTATGTAAATGCATAGAATGTAAAAACCATTTGTGGTGCCCCCCCTAAACAGCTGCTGATGAATAATCCCTCTGAGACTATTCTAGAACAGGAAATTACAATGTTACTACCTTGACCACTCTGACACAGTAAATTATATGACACCAAATCAAGTGAAACTGTGATTCTATTAACGTGAAACAGCCTGAGCTAAGATAAAGCAGAACAGTCAAAGAACAAAAGAAGAATGAGATAACCCCTAACACTAAATAAATACTTTCTATGCTAAATATATCAGTGTACCGTATAAAAGGCAAGGATAACCCAGCCCTGATTTTACCAAGTAGTAGTAAACTGTAACAAGGACATAGGTAAGGAGTCCAGTGATAGCGGCTAGAGATACAATAACAAAGCCTCTATAGGCTATGCCACAATGGTGCCCCTCTAGTAACCCAGCTAGGTTCAAGGCTGAAAAAGCCCAACCCCCCCCCCCCCCCAAAAAAAAAAAAAAAGGGGGAAAGCATTTAGGTGCTTCTGGCTTGGGCCTTATGGTGGTGCACTATTGGTGATTCTTAACGATTCTCGCATGCTAAAGTCCTGAGGATGTTCTGGTTAGAATAGGTGACTGTCAAATGATAGAAGGGTAAGGCAATGATGAGCTATAGGGTCATTGTTGAATTTTCAGTACAAAGATTGGGAAAACAACCCTCTCACCAACTCCTGTGCTTCAGCGGTAGGTCCTGATGGTGGAGAGGCCTTCCAAGCACTGTTGGGATGACTCCAGTGAACCTGCTTAGCTTTCCTGGGACAGTTGGGATGGACTGTTATCCCAGTTCTGTGTCTCTGGATAGTGAAGGAATAGACTGGCGATTCAGCTCTGTGTCTTTGGCATGTCTTGAATTGGACTCGTGGCCCTGCTCTGTGCCCCTGATACAGCTGAAGGCAGGTTGAGGATTCTGCTCAGTGTTTCTGGACTGCTGGAAGTAGGCCACACGGGCATACAGGTGCTACAGATTTAACACTCCATCCCCACTTCTGCCCCCTTTTCTAGTCTGGAACCAAGTGCCCTGATCTTCCCAGGTAGCTTTTTTTTTTTTTTTTTTTTTTTTAATTATTTTTTTATTGAATTTTCAAAATGTAACAAACAGAGGAATACGTTCAGTATTACAGTGACAAACCGCACGTTCAAACATGTACCAATCAAACGTTGAAATAAACAATATGTGTTAAAACATGGTAAGTGGAAAAAAAAGGGGGGAGGGGGGGGGGGTGGAAGTCCGTCATCCATAGATAGTAGGCAACGTGGTTTTGGGAGGTGACCTAGTTTGAGAAGAAGAAGGCACAAGAGAAGGCACAATAAATGGTACAAGAGATCCCTAGAAATAGCGATTAACACATGAACCATATCACATAGTAATAGCAATATTTGCTGAACCATTATTGTTAGAAACATTATGGCATTTAAGTCGAGGAGAGATATGTTATGTTCCGCAGAGGCGTTCCCACACAGGCAACAGGGTAAGCAGGGGGGGGGGTACATTACGTACCTGTCAGAAAAATGATGATATATGTTTGCCTTGTTTATAAGAGCGTATACCATGAGGGGGGGGGGGGATTTTGAGGTAGGGGGTAGGATTGACTGTCATACACGAGCTGCCCATAGGTCTCCAGCCCGCGTATGTGTAGGGTTGGGGGGGGAGAGGAACATAGGAAGGGGGGGTGAGAAGAAGATAACAAGGGAAGGGGGGTGAGAGAAGGTATCCTGTTCATTTACACATATTTACGCAGATGACCAGAAGTCCCAGTGGTAATCAAATTTTTCCAGAGTCATATTATTTATGGCCAAGGAACGTTCATACCTGTGGTTGGTTTGTAACAGTAGAATCGTTTCTTGCATGGTGGGTGGAGAGGTTGTTTTCCATTTGCGTAGGATTAATAGTCTAGTGGCTATCAGAATGTGTGTAATCCACGCATGGAAGCGACAAGGGACATTGTCGATTCCTAGGTGAAGAAGAGCTAAGGCCGGGTTTGGGGTTATGATACATCCGGTGTGTGTGGATATATATTTAAAAACGCTATTCCATAGGCTCTTTAAAGAAGGGCATTCCCACAGGACATGTAGTAGTGTTCCCGTATGTCCACAATCCCTCCAACAGAGGGGGGAATAAGACTGAGAAAAACCTGCCAAACGATAAGGGGTATAGTACCACCTATTAGTAATTTTCATGGCCATTTCCCAGTGAGTGGCGCAGTGGGTATGTTTTTGAACTGTCAGTAGGGCCAATTTCCATTGGTTAATTGTAAACACGGTACCTAGATCCTTATCCCATTTGAACATGGGTGGGGTTTTCAGGAATGAGGTGTTGTCTAATAAAATGTTATAATAATATGACAACCGTTTGGGTTTCCCCGAACAGTCAGTAAAGGCTTCCCAAATTCGCCTGTCTGTCAGAATTTCAATCAACGGGTGCTGGGTCAGAAAGTGGTGTATACGCGTGACATGAAAATGAAGTGATACGGGAAGGTCGTGCGTTTTCTGCAGGGTGGTGCAGTTTATGACATTGCCACCTTCGAGAAATTGGGAGATATGAGAAATTCCGTATGCGTGGAAGGAATGCAGGGGTAAATCCGGAACGTAAGAAGCTATAAGTGTCAAGGGCAGTTCAGATTGGGGTAGAAGATCCAAATTATAATGTGGAAGAGTGGTTTTCCTCCATGCACGTAGAGATGCTTGAATGGGGAGAGGGAAGGACCTAATGTCCCAGTGCAGCCATCTGTCTCCAAGTAGAAACAAACGGAGATTCTTGGTGGGGGTCAGGGCTGATTCTAAGTCTACCCAAAGGGGGGGGGGAGGACTGTTCAAACCATTGTTTAATTTGTGATAACGCAGTTGCCCAGTAATAAGAAGGGATATCAGGCAGACCTGCCCCGCCTGATTGTTTGTTTTTTTGTAGGACAGAGGCAGCGCACCTCGCACGCTTGCCTTCCCACAAAAAGTGGTGTAGTTGTTTAGTGAAAAGGGATAAATTAGTATATGTAAAGGGAACCGATAGATTCCTAAAGAGATAAAGAATTTGGGGGAGAATGATCATTTTATAGGCCGCCAGGCGCCCACACCAGGCCAGTTCCGATTTCTGTATGTGCTTTAGAGTGGCATTTGTTTTTTTGAGAAGTTGCGTTATATTTGCGGACAGTAACATGTGGGGGTTGGGAGTAATGTCTATCCCCAGGTATCTGATACTGTCCGTAGTCCAGGGGATTGGGACAATTTTCTGCAGGTAACGGTTCTCGCTGGCAGGCACGCCCAAATCAAGGATTGAGGACTTCGTTGCGTTAAGTTTGTAGTATGAAACAGCACCGAAAGATAACAATGTTTTGTACGCCACTGGAAGTGAATGTCGCGGATTCGTCAACATAAGAATGACATCATCCGCAAACAAATTGATTTTGTGGGACGTGCCTGCCACCGAAAAGCCCGAAATATCAGGGTTAGACCGTACGGATTCTGCCAGGGGTTCGATAACAAGATTAAACAAGGAAGGGGATAAAGGGCATCCCTGCCTCGTCCCGTTGGTTATATGGAAGGGCTTTGAAAGGACGCCTGAGGTGTTTACCTGAGCCGAAGGGTTTGAGTATAGAGCGGAGATGGCCAATAGGATAGGTCCAGAGAATCCAAACTTTCGAAGGGCGGCTTGCATATACCCCCAATGTACCCTATCAAAAGCCTTCTCCGCGTCTATAGTCAGTAGAACCGAGGGTATGTTGTGAGTGTTTGCATGGGAAATGATGTCTATGATTCTCCTAGTGGCGTCAGCGGTGTGACGGCCAGGCATGAATCCCATTTGATCACGCTTGATTAGTGTTGGCAATACGTTCTGGATTCTCTTGGCAATAATTTTTGCAAAGAGTTTTGTATCTGAATTAAGGAGGGAAATCGGTCTAAAATTAGCAGGGGTGACTGGGTCTTTTCCAGGTTTGGGGAGTGTGGAAATGTAGGCCTTAAGCATGTCCTGTGGGAGAGAGCCGGTGGATACAGCTTTAGCAAAAACTGATTCCAAATGGGGAGCCAGTACACCTGCAAATTTTTGGTAGTACTCATTAATGAGCCCATCTGGGCCGGGAGACTTCCCTTTGGGTAATGATTTGATAATAGTTTCTATTTCTGCTATTGTGATGGGAGCATTTAAAGCCTCTAGCTGCGTAGACGAGAGAGTGGGAAGATTGAGCGACTCTAAGAATCGGTCAATAGTATGTGCTGAGGGTTGTTGGTCATCATGGGAATCCTTAAGGTTATACAGCGCAGCATAGAAGTCAGCAAAAGCATCTGCGATGGCTTGAGGGTGCGTGACTTTTTGTGAATTTGACGCGTTTATCAAGAAAGGGATGCGGGATTTGGCCTGTTTCTGTTTTACCCTGGAAGCTAAATGTTTACCCGTCCTGTTAGCTTGCGTATAATAAGATTGCCTGAGCCTGTTGAGAAGCCTGTCAGATTGCTCAATAAACAATAGTCTAAGATCATGACGTAAGCTATACAATTGAGATGATTTCGCATCCGAGGGGGACTGTTTGTTCTCCAATTCAAGCAGGTGAATTTGGGACAAGAGGTTCTTCATTTTGGAGTTGCGTAGTCTCCGCACCCTGGCTTGCTGCTGTATACACACTCATCTAATGAAAGCCTTGTGGGCAGACCACAGCATCCAGGGGTCCGAGACCGAACCCGTATTGAATTCGAAAAATTTGTGGAGTTGTTTGGCGATGTGGGCGGACGATGTTTTGTCCTGCACAGTACCGCTATCACAACGCCATATGAAGGTCGAACGGACCGGCGTCCCCTCCTCGATGATCAATTCAACCGCAGCGTGGTCCGACCAAGTAATATCTTTAATCACCGAGGAGGAGGACCTCTCCAAGAGGAATAGGTCAGTGATGAAAAGGTCTATGCGAGAGTAGGATTGGTGCCTGTTGGAAAAAAAGGTATAGTCCCTCTCGGATGCGTGTAGACATCTCCACACATCAAATAAATGTGACACATTAAGCATAGAAGACAAGGATATAGGTCGACCCCCGGATGGGCTCGTTGAGTCCAGCCCGGGTTCGACCACCAAGTTAAAGTCACCACATAACAGCAAATGCCCATATTTGATACGATCAACCTTCTTGAGCAATCTTCTCAAAAAACGCAATTGATGAACATTTGGAGCGTATAGCGCCACGATCGTCAATGGGAGACCATTAATATCACAGGTAAGGACGATATAACGGCCAGCCGGGTCAAGTATGGAGGATTTTAAAGAGAAAGTCAAAGTGTCTTTTAAGGCTAGCATCACTCCTGCTTTCTTGCTCGGGCCATTTGCCAAAAAAACATGCGGAAAGTTTTTGTGCAGACATTTCGGGTGGTTATTGAGTTGGAAGTGCGTTTCCTGCACTGCTACAATATCCGCTTTGCTATCGCGGATTTCCTGCCATAAGGAGTGTCTTTTGGCTGGGTGATTTAGTCCGTTGGCATTTATCGTTAGGCACTTAATGGTCATATTTGGGTAGTAAAATAGTGATCATGACGATGAGGAGTTTTACACAAGAAGGGGCGACCAGTACAGTGAAGGTCGAGCGTGTCCAAAGGGATGACGGAAAGTCAGTGGAAGGATGACTAGGGAAGACAAAGGGGTAAAACCAGGGAATGAACTTTAAGAAAGGGACTGTCTCAGCAGTCCGCGGACAGTGAAGAACGTCTTGGGAGAAAAGGAGGGCCATATGAGGATAATTTCCTTAGGCCGGGAACACCATAAGATTGTGAAATGAGTAATAGGGGTTGCCCCAAAGTCGGTGTCATTTGGATTTAGCGGAGCGCTTGCGGGAGACCACCTGCCATGGCTCCTCCTGGTATTCCAGCTGCGGCGGTCTGGAGGGTCCCGGCTCTGAGGGGGGAATAATGTTCCAAGAACGTAGAGCAGATAGACCTTCCTCCAGAGTGTGGATAGTGACTGTGGATCCGCCATGAGTGACAATTAGAGTGGCGGGGTATCTCCATTTGTGGGGGACGCTATTATTGCGCAGGGCCTTGGTGACCGTGGCCAGGTTGCGTCTACTCTGCAGGGTGTGCCGAGATAGGTCCGGCAGCAGTTGAAGATTGCCAAACTCCGCAGGTAATGAAGGGACATTGCGAGATGCACGCATAATTTGGTCCTTTATATGGTAGAAATGGACTCTTAGTAACGTGTCTCTCGGTAGTTCACCCGCTATAAAGGACGGCTTGGGGAGCCTGTGAATCCGATCGATTAGGAGATCTGACGCCGTTGCCGTGGGTAACAGCAGCCGGAAGAGGTTGGTAACATGAGGTAGTAGCTGATCTGGAGGGACCGTCTCTGGGATGCCCCTGATTTTAATGTTGTTTCTTCTGGAGCGGTCCTCCAGATCAGCCACTTTGTCCTTTAACCATTGAATGTCCTCCCTTTGGGCATTAACTGCGTCCACCATAGTGTTATGAGAGGAAGCCTGGGCAGTCACTACTTGTTCCACACTATCCACCCTGTGACCTAAGGACTTTACTTCTGATTTGTATTGTTGCATGCATGCCATCATGTCAGCATGCATGGATGTTTTCAATGTGAATAACATGTCCTTTATAAGTGACACTGACACAGGCTGATCTCCGGATGGAAATGAGCCAAAGGGGTCAGAGAGAGGGTGGGATATGGTTGCAGAGGCATGGGGGGACAGTGGGACAGTCATACTTGCAGTTAGTGGAGGTCTTGGAGGAGAGGCCGTCCTAGGCCTGTTCTTCGCCGGGCTCCTGGAGGTTGGAGACAGTGGAGGCGAGGGGGGTGAGGCAGAGCCGGAGGATGTCCCGCTGTCCGGGTTTGCAATCATCCTGCTGGGATGAGCCGAGGACGGAGCCGGATGCTGTGAGGCTGTTGCTGCGTTGTGATGGCGCGGTCCGCCGCCGCCATCTTGCCGAGGTCCGGGGCCTTGTGGGAGGAAGAACCCGGACAGTTTGTTTAGCTGTCCGGGGTCCTTTTTTCGGCGAGTCATCGCTGCTCCGAGGGCAGGCAGAGGTCTGCGGTGTGGCGGGTGGCTGTCAGCGGCGTTGCGGGGGCTGAAGATGCGGCAGTGTTCCCGATGGCCAGCGGAGCGGGACTCTCACACGTCCATTCACTCCGCCGGAAGCCACGCCTCCCCAGGTAGCTTTTTTAAATGTTCTTTCTTCTCCTAATTAACTGTAGTGATCCTTGGGAAATGTAGTTTTCTTTCCCTTTCTTTTTCTTTTCCCAGGGGTAATGGAACTACACATTCCAGAAGACTTTTCTTATTACCTTTCCCCTCCTGGCATCTGACCTGGGGAAATAAGAAAGTATCAATAAAAATGAATAGGAACATAACAGGCGGGCATGCTGAACCTTGCTGTCCCACCCCAGTTCAATGTAATTCAATTAGTCTTTACTAGAAAAAGTTTAGTGCCAGTGCTTGGCTACCCATGCTATGACACTAGGCACTATTAACATCACATAGCTCCATGGTCATTTAAAAAATAAAATTTTGCTGTGGTTTCGTGACCGCTTGTCCTCCTTTCCCTCAGTTGGGAGGGCCAGGGATGGAGCAAGAAGACACTCTGCTGAAGACTTCCACTGACATTATACCAGGAGCTCCTTAGGCTGCTCTGTAGACAGCATGGCTTCGGCACCTGCCAATCAAACTGTGGAGGACTGGACAGGGGCATGATAGATGAACCTGACTATGAGACTACAGTCATGCTGTGCATAGGCATGGCATCCTTTAGCTTTCAAAACAGGTGAAAATATGCGTCCATGCCCAGTGTGGTCGGTTTGATACAGCAACTGAGGAGAACTTGCAGGATCACTGGGTATTTTGTAAAAACATAGACAATAAAATTTACAGACTACAATACATAGGAAATATATGTATTAAACTCAATATTTGTAAGGAACTTTATTTTTGGGGTAACAAACCTATAGAGCCTTGAATCTTTCAATTATTCTATTTGCTTGCAGGTAATAAAATGAGGATTCTTTTATACAATATTTCTCTTTCTCAGGAAGATTTTAAACTTTGATGAAACATATTTATCAGACCCTAGTTCCTTTGGGTTACGGTCCCTGCTGAAGACTGTGGAGAGAAATATAATTATTGTAGCAGATGTTAAATTGGAGAAAAACACAATTTTTTCTCATTTATTGTAATAATCAATAAATGTTATAGCAAAATTTAATTCGACAGGTGCCTTTGTAAAAGGATCTACAATATCAATTGCAAGTTTTCCCCAAGCAGAATAAGAAAATAGCACTAGCTGGCTATGAAAAGAAGGATTGAATGGCAGTTAGTACCTAGGCATCCATGCCTGCTCACCAGTAAAGCTCACATAGTCTTTGTTCTTACAATTTATTAGCGACCCTCATGTGCAAGTTGTATACGGTGACCTCATAAGGTCTTTGGGACTATTAATCTATGAGATCCATGGACAATAAAGCCATCAACTAAGGACAAATCATCTCTATTCCTATAATAAGGTCATATAACAAAACTCAAATTAGTTTCTGGGTCTGGCCATTTGCTTTGTAGAATATCCCATAACTGTATTTTACTGGGCATGCAAGACAGGCTTGTTCTAGTAATGTTCTAAGTTCTTTGGAAACAGCTGAGAGGCAGAGTAGTTATAGGGTGCTTCAATAACAAGTTCAGGCATCCATAAAACACTTTGGTTTCACATCTGATTGTGCTTTCATTTTGTGAGGTGTCACTGGGTGATAAATCTTGAACATTGGTAGCATAGGGTAACTGGAACTACTGTGAGAAGACCATCTGCTAACTGTACATTCAGTGCAGCAAAAAAGATTCCTGTCCAGTATAGTGATGGCTTTCTTTACAATATAGAATTTAGCTTGCACACTAGTTGCTTAAAATGAACAGTCACTGGCAAGCAACCAAGCACAGTAATGGGGTCTCTAAGATAACAAACCAGTAGTAACTAACCAGAGTAGGTGCATTTAGTGGTTTATTTGCAAACTACTTCTGTTAAATTATCCTGGGCGGTAGAGAGGCAGCAGATCTTGTATCAAGCATCAGGATAATGCAGTATCATCATGGTATCATGGAGTTCTCATGCGAGGATGCTTTTAAGTGTTGGTATGAACTTGTCTAGCACCACCAGTGTTGCTATTTTATTAGAAAGATATGGGTAAATGGCTACTATGGTGGGAGCACAGCACCAATGCATATTGAGATGTCATGTTTAGTAACAATATAAGTCTATGTTATGGTTGTTCAATTGGTCGCGTAGCCACGCCCAGCAGGGTGGTATCTCCTCCCACATTCTGGAAGGTCATGTGGTGGCCTCCTCCATTTAATTTAAACCAAGGATTTAGTCATGGCCCTTAGGCTCTGAGGAAGAGGCACGGCCTCGAAACACGTTAGCCCTTCGTCTCTACGAGACATGGACTTATAATAAGGACGTTGTTCTATGGAATTGCGATGCTGGAATTTATCGCATGTTTGTGAGTAGTTCATTTTTATTTTTCCAAAAAAAGCCCACTGAGGATAATGCGCTAGGCTGGTGCGCCCTTTTCTTTGTTTTTATTTGCAGTGTTTGGTCGACCACCCCAGTCGTAGAGGGCAGCAAAGCTTAGTCACAGTGGATGCCAAGTGTGAGTTCCAGAATTGAGGCAGCCTGAGAACCTGGTTCTGAGCGCAGGAGCAGGGTGCTCAGCATCGCAATTTTATTTTGGATAATGCAGTAACCCTTGTTAGCAGAAGCAGTAGTACACAAAAGTATGCCTGAAATGGAAGAATCATATTTATCTTTACCTCAAACAGTAACCTCCACGGCAGTAACTTTTCTTACCTGCCTAGCAGAAGTAGAGCAGCTGAGAATTTTTTTGCAGAGCGTGCAACATAGTTTTCAAAGCACTGTGTTGAATCACACTTGAAGCAGTATTCTGTCTGTGTTTGCTCTGCATTGCAGTTCAGACAAATCTCTTGTTGCACCTTTGTATTAGGTCTATATGTGTGGGTTTTGAGAGTCAGATTCTGAATCCACAGGTTGTATGATGCCAGTAGTCTCCTGAGTGAGGGTTTTTGTCACAGTCTATTCATTGGCCATTGGCTTGAAATTAAAATAAGTTGGTGTAATTCATGTTCCAAATGCAATATTTCTCTAATGAAGGTCTTTTTTTGTTTTTTTCTATCATTTCACTTGGTCAGAGCTCAACATTCCCAGGTATCAACCAACTCTAAAAACTGATATCAGTTTTACTGAAGATTTGCTATTACATCATCTACAGTTTATATTATTCTGCAAACATGTTTACTTTAGGCACAAATAAGTTCTTTATTACAGTGAAAGTATCATCTGCTGCTGGTAGAGCACCAGAAATATGTGGTCTTTCTGCTCTCAGGCGGTGAATAAGTAAAGCACGCTTTCTAGCATTAGGCAGGTCCCTCTGATTTAGAAGTAAGTATTTAATTCTCATACATGCCTTTTAATGCTTAAATTCTTATATCTGACTCCTTAGGATATACAGTAGGAGGAAAGATGCAGGCTGGTGTATAGATAGCGTAGACTCCTCATCACCAATATATTATTGTGTTCTGTAATCTGAGAGGCAAAGTAGTTATAGGGTGCTTCAATAACAAGTTCAGGCATCCATAAAACAGGAACATGAACTGAAACAAACGTGTACAGTGCAGAGAAAGCATTATACATGTACATATTGGACTAGGTGGGACTTTATGTGAGACCCAAGCTGGTGTTGCCCGGCGTCTCCATCCCTATAACAAGAAAAAAAATGAGGTTGAAGGATTGTAAGAGGTGCATGAAAGTCAGCCAGCCCCCAGTCTGATGTACTCACCCTCCAGTCTGTCCCCAACCAAATAGACTTGTCTCTTGGTACAAAGAACAGGGGTTTAGTTGACACACATTTGCAAACGCATGTGAAAGCTGCAGAGCCACTTCACGGCACCCTGTTTAATCTGCAGTCCTAACACTCCTAATTTAGTGTCCTCACACTGGAGGCACATGGCCGCTAATGGATGGATGGGGGAACAGGTGAGAGGGAGACAGCCCAACCTCCCCCAACCCACCCTCATCCATGACTGGCTGTTGTCTCAAAAACTCAAATAATTAGGTTATAATGATGGTACAAACTGGAAGAGACCAGCTGAAAAACATTACACCTCCATCCCCTTGGTGGATGCAGTATAAAGATAGGAAGGGATTTTATGTATGGGACATGGCCTGTAAAGCACAATGCCTTTTAATCCCTAATTTCCTATTTGGGACTTTGTGTGAGACAAGCAGTTCATGCTATTGGTCTCTATCCATGTATACAGAAAACACTAAGGTCAAATCAAAACTGCATCCACCAAAAACACACGAAAATCGCACGGTGGGACTTTATATGAGGCACCAAGCTGTACCAAGTCTCCATCCCTGGTTGCTTAAACATATTGGACTAGGTGGGACTTTATGTGAGACCCAAGCTGGTGTTGCCCGGCGTCTCCATCCCTATAACAAGGAAAAAAATGAGGTTGAAGGATTGTAAGAGGTGCATGAAAGTCAGCCTCCAGTGTGAGGACACTAAATTAGGAGTGTTAGGACTGCAGATTTAACAGGGTGCCGTGAAGTGGCTCTGCAGCTTTCATATGTGTTTGCAAATGTGTGTCAACTAAACCCCTGTTCTTTGTACCAAGAGACAGGTCTATTTGGTTGGTGACAGACTGGAGGGTGAGTACATCAGACTGGGGGCTGGCTGACTTTCATGCACCTCTTACAATCCTTTAACCTCATTTTGTTTCTTGTTATAGGGATGGAGACGCCGGGCAACACCAGCTTGGGTCTCACATAAAGTCCCACCTAGTCCAATATGTTTAAGCAACCAGGGATGGAGACGCCTTGCTTACAGCTTGATGCCTCATATAAAGTCCCACCGTGTGATTTTCGTGCGTTTTTGGTGGATGCAGTTTTGATTTGACCTTAGTGTTTTCCGTATACAGGGATGGAGACCAATAGCATGAACTGCTTGTCTCACACAAAGTCCCAAATAGGAAATTAGGGATTGAAAGGCATTGTGCTTTACAGGCCATGCCCCATACATGAAATTCATTCCTATCTTTATACTGCATCCACCAAGGGGATGGAGGTGTAATGTTTTTCAGCTGGTCTCTTCCAGTTTGTACCATCATTATAACCTAATTATTTGAGTTTTTGAGACAACAGCCAGTCATGGATGAGGGTGGGTTGGGGGAGGTTGGGCTGTCTCCCTCTCACCTGTTCCCCCATCCATCCATTAGCGGCCATATGCCTCCAGTGTGAGGACACTAAATTAGGAGTGTTAGGACTTCAGATTTAACAGGGTGCCGTGAAGTGGCTCTGCAGCTTTCACATGCGTTTGCAAATGTGTGTCAACTTAACCCCTGTTCTTTGTACCAAGAGACAGGTCTATTTGGTTGGTGACAGACTGGAGGGTGAGTACATCAGACTGGGGGCTGGCTGACTTTCATGCACCTCTTACAATCCTTCAACCTCATTTTTTTTTTTTTAGCATTATACATGTACCAACTGTAAATAGTGACATGAACACAATTGGTTGAACTGGATGGACCTGTGTCTTTTTTCAACCAGACTAACTATGTATCTATGTACAGGAGTAGTGTTGAGCGAACACGGACTGTATTATTCGTGTTCGTACCGAATAATTGGATTTTTTTTACCCGAACACGGACACGGACACTTTACTGTATGTTCGGGTAAAAATCCGTGTTCGGTCGTTTTATTTCCGGGTTTTGCATGCTTTGGCGCTCTTTTCATGGCGGGCTTTCAACAGCCAATCAACAATCGTTTAACTGGTGTGCCTTAAGCCATCCCAGCCATGCCTGCAAATGTCTTAGTAGCTGTGATTGGCCGTCTGAAGCATGTGACCAAGTCTTTATAAGTTCGAGGCAGCCGCCGCAGCAGCGTCATTCTGCTGCTTAGCTAAGGGACAGAGCACACATCAATGTGCTGGCTGCTGATTAGGGAAAGATAGGCAGGAAAAAACCATTTGTGTCCGGATAGAATTGAGGGACAGGTCGGAGTGTTTAGGCAGGGCGAGTTGTAGGCATTTTAGGGATAGAGTCTGCTGAATTATAGGGTCAGTGTCTTCTACAAACTACAATCGATATTGCTGTGTGGGGGGTGGGGTGAATCTGCACTCAATCCTGATCTACGATCTCTTCTCAATCCTGTTAGGGACAGAGTCTGCTGAATTTTAGGGAAACTGTGTTCTACAAACTACAATCGATATTGCTGTGTGGTGTGGGATTGGAGATAGGCAGGTGTCAGTGATCCACATCCATTTTTCTGTGTGTGAGCTGCAGTGAACACAATCTTTTTGGGCTGCAGTGAACACAATCTTTTTGGGCTGCAGTGAACACAATCTTTTTGGGCTGCAGTGAACACAATCTTTTTGGGCTGCAGTGAACACAATCTTTTTGGGCTGCAGTGAACACAATCTTTTTGGGGTGCAGTGAACAAAATCTTTTTGGGGTGCAGTGAACACAATCCTTTTTGGTGTGCAGTGAACACAATCTTTGTGGGGTGCAGTGAACAAAATCCTTTGTGGGGTGCAGTGAACACAATCTTTTTGGGGTGCAGTGAACAAAATCCTTTTTGGGGTGCAGTGAACAACATCCTTTTTGGGGTGCAGTGAACACAATCTTTTTGGGGTGCAGTGAACAAAATCCTTTGTGGGGTGCAGTGAACAACATCCTTTTTGGGGTGCAGTGAACACAATCTTTTTGGGGTGCAGTGAACAAAATCCTTTGTGGGGTGCAGTGAACACAATCTTTTTGGGGTGCAGTGAACACAATCTTTTTGGGGTGGAGTGAACAACATCCTTTTTGGGGTGCAGTGAACAAAATCCTTTTTGGGGTGCAGTGAACAAAATCATTTTTGGGGTGCAGTGAACACAATCTTTTTGGGGTGCAGTGAACACAATCTTTGTGGGGTGCAGTGAACACAATCTTTTTGGGGTGCAGTGAACAACATCCTTTTTGGGGTGCAGTGAACACAATCTTTTTGGGGTGCAGTGAACACAATCTTTGTGGGGTACAGTGAACAGAATCTTTGTGGGGTGCAGTGAACACAATCTTTGGGGGGTACAGTGAACACAATCTTTTTGGGGTGCAGTGAACACAATCTTTGTGGGGTGCAGTGAACACAATCTTTTTGGGGTGGAGTGAACAAAATCATTTTTGGGGTGCAGTGAACAACATCCTTTTTGGGGTGCAGTGAACACAATCTTTTTGGGGTGCAGTGAACAAAATCCTTTGTGGGGTGCAGTGAACAGAATCTTTGTGGGGTGCAGTGAACACAATCTTTGGGGGGGTACAGTGAACACAATCTTTTTGGGGTGCAGTGAACACAATCTTTGTGGGGTACAGTGAACAGAATCTTTGTGGGGTGCAGTGAACACAATCTTTGGGGGGTACAGTGAACACAATCTTTTTGGGGTGCAGTGAACACAATCTTTGGGGGGTACAGTGAACACAATCTTTTTGGGGTGCAGTGAACACAATCTTTGTGGGGTGCAGTGAACACAATCTTTGGGGGGGTACAGTGAACACAATCTTTTTGGGGTGCAGTGAACAACATCCTTTTAGGGTGCAGTGAACACAATCTTTGTGGGGTGCAGTGAACAACATCCTTTTAGGGTGCAGTGAACACAATCTTTGTGGGGTACAGTGAACAGAATCTTTGTGGGGTGCAGTGAACACAATCTTTGGGGGGTACAGTGAACACAATCTTTGTGAGGTGCAGTGAACACAATCTTTGTGGGGTGCAGTGAACACAATCATTGTGGGGTGCAGTGAACTCAATCTTTGTGGGGTACAGTGAACACAATCTCATACTTCTGAAGATTTGAGGGTGCTGCCTGTTCCATACTCCCCCTACTCCTCATCTAGCCTTTTAGGGGTACAAACAATAGTAATTGGGGCCTAGTGTGGTTGTGTACGTGTGATATACATACACTTTTTTTGGATCATATTTTCTATTCCGCTATTTAATCAAAAACCTTTGGGGATCAGTTAAATTGGGGGATAGTCTGTGTTGGTACGTGTGAGAGAGATCCACCTTTCCAAGTTGTTGGGGTTCATCTCATACTTCTGAAGGTTTGAGGGTGCTGCCTGTTCCATACTCCCCCTACTCCTAGCCTTTTAGGGGTACAAACAATAGTAATTGGGGCCTAGTGTGGTTGTGTACGTGTGATATACATACACTTTTTTTGGATCATATTTTCTATTCCGCTATTTAATCAAAAACCTTTGGGGATCAGTTAAATTGGGGGATAGTCTGTGTTGGTACGTGTGAGAGAGATCCACCTTTCCAAGTTGTTGGGGTTCATCTCATACTTCTGAAGGTTTGAGGGTGCTGCCTGTTCCATACCCCCCCTACTCCTCATCTAGCCTTTTAGGGGTACAAACAATAGTAATTGGGGCCTAGTGTGGTTGTGTACGTGTGATATACATACACTTTTTTTGGATCATATTTTCTATTCCGCTATTTAATCAAAAACCTTTGGGGATCAGTTAAATTGGGGGATAGTCTGTGTTGGTACGTGTGAGAGAGATCCACCTTTCCAAGTTGTTGGGGTTCATCTCATACTTCTGAAGGTTTGAGGGTGCTGCCTGTTCCATACTCCCCCTACTCCTCATCTAGCCTTTTAGGGGTACAAACAATAGTAATTGGGGCCCAGTGTGGTTGTGTACGTGTGATATACATACACTTTTTTTGGATCATATTTTCTATTCCGCTATTTAATCAAAAACCTTTGGGGATCAGTTAAATTGGGGGATAGTCTGTGTTGGTACGTGTGAGAGAGATCCACCTTTCCAAGTTGTTGGGGTTCATCTCATACTTCTGAAGGTTTGAGGGTGCTGCCTGTTCCATACTCCCCCTACTCCTCATCTAGCCTTTTAGGGGTACAAACAATAGTAATTGGGGCCTAGTGTGGTTGTGTACGTGTGATATACATACACTTTTTTTGGATCATATTTTCTATTCCGCTATTTAATCAAAAACCTTTGGGGATCAGTTAAATTGGGGGATAGTCTGTGTTGGTACGTGTGAGAGAGATCCACCTTTCCAAGTTGTTGGGGTTCATCTCATACTTCTGAAGGTTTGAGGGTGCTGCCTGTTCCATACCCCCCCTACTCCTCATCTAGCCTTTTAGGGGTACAAACAATAGTAATTGGGGCCTAGTGTGGTTGTGTACGTGTGATATACATACACTTTTTTTGGATCATATTTTCTATTCCGCTATTTAATCAAAAACCTTTGGGGATCAGTTAAATTGGGGGATAGTCTGTGTTGGTACGTGTGAGAGAGATCCACCTTTCCAAGTTGTTGGGGTTCATCTCATACTTCTGAAGGTTTGAGGGTGCTGCCTGTTCCATACTCCCCCTACTCCTCATCTAGCCTTTTAGGGGTACAAACAATAGTAATTGGGGCCTAGTGTGGTTGTGTACGTGTGATATACATACACTTTTTTTGGATCATATTTTCTATTCCGCTATTTAATCAAAAACCTTTGGGGATCAGTTAAATTGGGGGATAGTCTGTGTTGGTACGTGTGAGAGAGATCCACCTTTCCAAGTTGTTGGGGTTCATCTCATACTTCTGAAGGTTTGAGGGTGCTGCCTGTTCCATACTCCCCCTACTCCTAGCCTTTTAGGGGTACAAACAATAGTAATTGGGGCCTAGTGTGGTTGTGTACGTGTGATATACATACACTTTTTTTGGATCATATTTTCTATTCCGCTATTTAATCAAAAACCTTTGGGGATCAGTTAAATTGGGGGATAGTCTGTGTTGGTACGTGTGAGAGAGATCCACCTTTCCAAGTTGTTGGGGTTCATCTCATACTTCTGAAGGTTTGAGGGTGCTGCCTGTTCCATACCCCCCCTACTCCTCATCTAGCCTTTTAGGGGTACAAACAATAGTAATTGGGGCCTAGTGTGGTTGTGTACGTGTGATATACATACACTTTTTTTGGATCATATTTTCTATTCCGCTATTTAATCAAAAACCTTTGGGGATCAGTTAAATTGGGGGATAGTCTGTGTTGGTACGTGTGAGAGAGATCCACCTTTCCAAGTTTTTGGGGTTCATCTCATACTTCTGAAGATTTGAGGGTGCTGCATGTTCCATACTCCTCTTCCTCATCCTCCCTTTAGGGTAGGAAAAAATTTAATCGGGCCTAGTCTGTGTTTGTACGTGTGAGATACACAGTTTTTTATCCTATTCCGCTATTCAATACACACCCTTTTGGTGTAAAAAACATTAAATTGCGGCATAGTTTGCATATTTGACATTTGCATATATTGTGCCTTGTTGCGCTGTTTTGGGTACTCCACCAACATGGCCAGTGGCAATGACGCCATTCTCAGCTTAACTATCCCACTTCTATGCCTCCTTGAAAAAACAATTTGGGCGATGATGGAAGAGGATGTGGCACAGGATGAGGAGGAGGAGGAGGAGGATGAAGAGGTAACATTTCAAAGGCTTTCAGGGCAGTCATTCGCAAGGGGCTCCGAGGGTGGGTTCCTGCACACACAAACGCCAGGGACGCAATTGTCCAGCAGGGGCACAGTTCTGGAGGATGAGGAGGATGAGGAGGAGGAGGAGCTGGAGGAGGAGATGGAACCATGTTCACAGCAGGGTGGCACCCAGGCCAGCTCATGGCCATCACTGGTGCGTGGCTGGGGGGATACAGAGGACACGGACGATACACCTCCCACAGAGGACAGCCTTTCGTCGCCTCTGGGCAGCCTGGCACACATGAGCGATTACATGCTGCAGTGTCTCCACAACGACCGCCGAGTTGCCCACATTCTAACTTGTGCTGATTACTGGGTGGCCACGCTGCTGGATCCCCGTTACAAGGACAACGTACCGTCCTTAATTCACTCACTGGAGCGCGATCGCAAGATGCGCGAGTACAAGCGCACGCTGGTAGACGCCATGCTGCTGGCATTCCCATCTGACAGCGGGGCCACAGTGGAAGCACAAGGCAGAGGAGGAGGAGGAGGAGGTCGCCAACGCAACCAGGGCACCGCCAGCACCTCAGAAGGCAGGGTTAGCATGGCCGAAATGTGGAAAAGCTTTGTCAGCACGCCACAACAAACAGCAGCACCAGCAGCTCAGATGGAACGTCTTAGCAGGAGGCAGCATTTTACCAACATGGTGGAGCAGTATGTGTGCACACGCCTACATGTAGTGAATGACGGGTCTGCCCCCTTCAACTTCTGGGTCTCCAAATTGGGCACATGGCCTGAGCTTGCCCTTTACGCCTTGGAGGTGCTGGCGTGCCCTGCAGCCAGTGTATTATCTGAACGGGTATTTAGCACGGCTGGGGGCGTTATAACAGACAAGCGCAGCCGCCTGTCCAGAGACAATGTGGACAAGCTCACGTTCATTAAAATGAACCAGGCATGGATCCCACGGGACTTTTCCGTACCTTATGCAGAATAGCAATGGATACCGACCTTACCCACCCATTGTTCCATTTTTGCTCTTTCTCACTCTTTTGGGGTGTACCCTCATTTAAAATTTTTGAAAAGAAGCAGTGTTGGCTACCTCGTCCTCCTCCTCAGGGCCAGATTAATGTAGGGGCTATTGGAGCTGCAGCTCCAGGCCCCTACCTTTTATATAGGCCCCGGGTTGGCCATATTCACTGTTACCGCTCTTCTGTCACTTGTAAACACAGAAGTCTGGCTTCTATGCTCGCTTCCCCAGGCAGCACCCTCAGAACCTCCCCACACAGCGTGAAGGCCGGACAAGGAGGGACAGTTGGCGATGCATGGATGTGTTTATGGGCTTCAGAGACAGCATCCCATGTTGAATTAGGCATGCATGGCTGCACCCTTCCTCCTCTGGGTGCATGGCAAGGCACGGCCCTTAAGGCCCTTCAAAATCCTCAGCACCAAGCCCATGATGCTGTTAATCCGGCCCTGGTCCTCCTCCACCGCCGCTTCCACCTACACCGCCCATAGGTGTGCGCAGCCTATTGCATTAAGGTGTGCACCCCAAAGTTGAAATACACATGCATGTGTTTGCCAGCAGGGAGAGTAATGTATCGGGGCCATGTACCTGTAGGCAAGGAGAAATAGAGCAGAGCAGGTCCCAGGGAGATCTTTCCCATCTCCTCACTGGCAATGCTATGTGCCCTAGGTGATTAGGGTGTGCCCAGGCACACCCAGCACACCCTGTGCGCACGCCTATGTCACCGCCACATCCACCACCACCTCAACCTCCCTCCTACTCCATATGGGCCTCGTCCTTCAGAGATGAAGAAGAACATTGTTTTATTTTTCTGTTTTTTTTTGTTGTTTTAAGTTATTTCCCTATCCACATTTGTTTGCAGAGCACTTGCCATGCTCTTAATTACGTTTTGCTGCCATTTGCAGCACTCTAGCCCTTTCCTTTGGTGTTTTAGAGCCATTTTAGTGCCTTAAAGTTCGGGTCCCCATTGACTTCAATGGGGTTCGGTGTCCGGGAAAAGTTCGGTAAAAGTCCGGGACACGGACCCGGACTTTTTTTTAAAGTTCGGCCGAACCCGTCGAACACGGACATCTAGGTGTCCGCTCAACCCTATACAGGAGGCCAGAGGTTTGAACCCCACACATTGAAAAACACAGAAAACTCTCTCAACCTTTACAAAAACAAATACAAATATGTTTCTTAGCAGTTTTAACTGTTCTACATTCGAAAAGCAAATCGCAAATCAAATTTACCTCCCTAACCTGGGGTGAAAAAAAATGTCTTCATTACTCCCATATTTAGAAAATTTAAAAATCTGTGTCCATTAGTAGACTGGGCCTTATGTATTACTTTCATTTATTATTTAATAGGTTAATATCACATCACATTCTAATAGAGGCAGAAATGCATGAAAAGGGGTCAATAGAACTAACTGTTGAGGCAAGTTTATATATGTGTATCATGCACACATAGACAACCAAGCAAAAACATAAAATAACAGATACAGTATCTCACATCTATCACACTATCTTTTGTAAACATTTTATTATCTTTTCATGTGACAACACTGAAGAGATTACACTTTGCTACAATGTAAAGTAGTGAGTGTACAGCTTGTTTAACAGTGTAAATTTGCTGTCCCCTCAAAATAACTCACACAGTCATTAATGTCTAAACCGCTGGCAGCAAAAGTGAGTACACCCCTAAGTTAAAATGTCCAAATTCGGCCCAAAGTGTCAATATTTTGTGTGGCCACCATTATTTTCCAGCACTGCCTTAACCTTCTTGGGCATGGAGTTCTCCTGAGCTTCACAGGTTGCCACTGGAGTCCTCTTTAACTCCTCCATGACGACATCATGGAGCTATTGGATATTAGAGACCTTGTGCTCCTCCACTGTCCATTGGAGGATGCCCCACAGAGGCTCAATAGGGTTTAGGTCTGGAGATATGCTTGGCTGGTCCATCACCTTTACCCTCGGCTTCTTTAGCAAGGCAGTGGTCATCTTGGAGGTGTGTTTGGGGTCATTATCATGTTGGAATACTGCCCTGCGGCCCAGTCTCCAAAGGGAGGGGGGTCATGCTCTGCTTCAGTATGTCACAGTACATGTTGGCATTTATGGTTTGCTCAATGAACTGTAGCTCCCTGGTGCTGGCAGCACTCATGCAGACCAATTTGATGCAGTGTGCAGCGTATGGTCTAAACACTGACAGGCTGACCCCCCACCCCTTTAACCTCTGCAGCAATGCTGGCAGCACTCATACGTCTATTTCCCAAAGACAACCTCTGGATATGACGCTGGACATGTGCACTCAGCCCCTTTGGTCGACCAAAGCGAGGCCTGTTCTGAGTGGAACCTGTCCTGTTAAATCGCTGTATGGTCTTGGCCTCCATGCTGCAGCTCAGTTTCAGGGTCTTGGCAATCTTCTTATAGCCTAGGCCATCTTTATGCAGTGCAACAATTCTTTTTTTCAGATCCTCAGAGAGTTCTTTAGCATGAGGTGCCAGGTTGAACTTCCAATGACCAGTATGAGATAGTAAGAGCGATAACATCAAATTTAACACACCTGCTCCCCATTCACACCTGAGACCTTGTAACACGAATGAGTCACATGACATAGGGGAGGGAAAATGGCTAATTGGGTCCAATTTGGACATTTTTACTTAGAGGTGTACTCACTTTTGTTGCCAGCAGTTTAGACATTGATGGCTGTGTGTTGAGTTATTTTGAGGGGACAGCAAATTTACACTGTTATACAATCTGTACACTCACTACTTTTCATTGTAGCAAAGTGTCCTTTCTTCAGTGTTGTCACGGGGAAAAGATATAAAACAATTTTACAAAAATGTGAGGGGTGTACTCACTTTTGTGAGATAATGTAGATTCTGGTTCTGGCAAAGTGCACATGTAGGAACATAAAAGCCACCAGCAATAACTTAATAGTATAACATTTTACATACCATGCCTATTGCACATTTAAAGCTATGCCCATAACTCTGAAGGGTTTTTTTCTGTTTTATAGACAAAGCAGTGAATATGAGCAGCAATGCTTTGCCTCATACAGCTTAATCACTTTGTACACAAGACCACTAAAGAAACAATGCACACACACCCTTGCCAACCTCTACCATCAGTAGTAATGCTAAAAAAAATTAAAAAGTTTTTCCTCCAAACTCTGTAAATCTTATTTAAAGGGAAGCTAAACACACTTTCCAATGGAGGTTGATGGGCTTAACAAGTTATGGGACTGTGAAACACCTGTCTTACTTTGCTGGTTATGTGGTGACTGCCCCTAAACTAGAATGTGACCCCACTAGGACCTTCTCCCACGCAGATGTTCCGTACTCTTGAATTTTACTTCATGAAATATTTTTGATGATAAGAGTCCCAAATTGTAGGCTGAGTGCGTTTTTAAGGACAAAATGCATTATAAAAAGTATTATGCAGAGGATTATGCAGAGGCAAACTCAGTAGTTTTAAATTACATCTTTTAACTATCTAAAAGATAAAGCTTCTAAGCAGGACCCAGCAGGAATAGCATGTTAGAAGGTTTTTAAATGAATTATTAAAATAATATGACATTTCTGGAAAGAGATGAAAAGAAACTCGCAAATGAGGAAGACAGAAGCACATGATCTGAAATAAATGTGACAATGAGCTGCTTTGAAAACATTTTTAGGAGCATTTGGCTGACAATGTTTGATTCACAGGTTTCTGCATCAATTACTCATATCATGGAAAGATAAAAAGGCCTCTAATTAAACTCCTTGTGCTGCTGCCATTGTGTGTCTTGTTTTGTGCTGTGTACAGTCTACTCCCTATGATAACATCTTTGATTTCACAAATAGAGCCAACTAGGATGCAGAGGATCAGCCATGCGGCGTGGGTGAAAGGATACTATGAGGACACAAAAAGTTATCATTTTGCTTGAAGTTTGAGGAATGATTTTAAACAATGCTTTAACAATTTACATTCATTCACAAATGTTAGCAAACAAGTACACATTGTCCTCTCCAAAACAGTGTACAAAGTGCAGTCACAAGTCAACAATCAATGAGAAATTATATGTCGATTTTGTCTTAGCAGGTGGTAAATAGTCCCTAGAACACTATTATTAATGGTACAGCATTATTTTTGCAATAAAGGTCTTTGTTAGAAGAAATAAGGCTGACCATAAACAAAGGCTAACTACCCTGTGCCCACTAGAGCAGCTTTCAAAGCTTGCAGTGCTTCTTTATGGAAAGAGGAGAGGGGTGGACTTTTCTGCAGGTAAAGTCTTCTGATTATTTCTGAAGGATTTTTATTCCTGGTGACATATTCCAGAACTGGCAACAGGGCAGCCATCACAAATTTTGGGGCCCCTTACAAAACTTTAGGCGTGGGCCCCCCAGGGTCTGACCACCAACATTTCCCATGGCTCGCCCATTGGCCCTCCCACCAAATCTGACCATCCCATTGAGTCTTTCGGTGCACCCACTTTTATTTTAACACTCTTAAAACGTAATATATAAAAATAAAAAGTGTATTATTCCCCATCCTTGCACAGAATTATCCATCCTTTTCCTCAATGTATCCCCATCCCTGCCCAGAATAATCAATCCCTTTCCACAATGTATCCACATCCCCGCCCAGAATTATCCATCCCTTTCCTCAATGCATCCCCATCCCTGCCCAGAATTATCCATCCCTCTCTACAGTGTATCGCCATCCCTGCCCAGAATCCTGGAGAGTGGTGGATAATTCATCCTCATCCATTTTCACAATGCAACTCCATCATGCCAGCTTGTAAAGCTTGTCCCATCTGAGGACAGCACAAATGGTACAGCAGCAGCACATCGCTGCACACACAGAATTGGATAGGTGAGTTACCCTGCTATCTCGTATCTGCTCCATGCACCTGGGATGGCTGGGGCCACTTCCCCCATTGACCAGCTGAGCACACCCTCTGCTCTCGTGCTGCCCAATCAGATGATTATTAACTATTCTTGCAGCAGCAGGCTCCGCCTCAGCAGGAAATGAAGCAGAGCGAGCTGGTCAGCGGGCTCATCTCTTTTGCTGTCGCCACGCGAGCAGGGGGGTTGAAGTGGTACCAGTAAAATTAATCAATTTAATTCAAATTAATTATTTTTTCTGCCAAGGGCCATTTGGATATTTATAACATAATTTGGGGGCCGTATAAAATGATCAACTTAAAAATTAGCCTGTTATATTTGGTCAAACATTTAATTAACTCACCCCTAACGTAATGGCTGGAACTACTTCTCTTTGGGGAGGTGTGTGATGTTAGCTCGTATTGATAATGTTGCTACTCACAACTGATTTTCCAGATTTGCGTTGATCAGTCTGGAGCGCAGTCGACTCTTTGCGGGGGTCCTGAAATGAACTGCTGGTGGGTACTGCTGGTGGGTACTGCTGGCTGGTACTGCTTGTAGGTACTGCTGGTGGGTACAGCTTGCTGGTACTGCTATGGGTACAGCTGGCTAAGGCTGGTACTGTGCTGTGCTGTGAGCACTGCTGGCTGGTACTGCTGGCTCAGGCTGGTACTGCTGGCTGGTACTGCTGGCTCAGGCTGGTACTGCTGGCTGGTACTGCTGTGGGTACTGCTGGCTGGTACTGCTGGCTCAGGCTGGTACTGCTGGCTGGTATTGCTAGCTCAGGCTGGTACTTCTGGCTGGTACTGCTGGCTGGTACTTCTGGCTTAGGCTGGTACTGCTGTGGGTGCTGCTGGTTCAGGCGGGTACTGCTGGCTGGTACTGCTGTTGGTAATGCTGGCTGGTACTGCTGGCTCAGGCTGGTACTGCTGGCTGGTACTGCTGGCTCAGGCTGGTACTGCTGGCTGGTACTGCTGTGGGTACTGCTGGCTGGTTCTGCTGGCTCAGGCTGGTACTTCTGGCTGGTACTGCTGTGGGTACTGCTGGCTGGTACTTCTGGCTTAGGCTGGTACTGCTGTTGGTACTGCTGGCTGGTACTGCTGTGGGTACTGCTGGCTCAGGCTGGTACTGCTGACTGGTACTGCTGTTGGTAATGCTGGCTGGTACTGCTGGCTGGGGCTGGTACTGCTGGCTGGTACTGCTGTGGGTACTGCTAGCTGGTACTGCTGGCTTAGGCTTGTACTGCTGGCTGATACTGCTGTGGGTACTGCTGACTGGTACTGCTGTGGGTACTGCTGACTGGTACTGCTGGCTCAGGCTGGTACTGCTGTGGGTACTGCTGGCAGGAAATGCTGGCTGGAGATTTAGGAGCGGTGCCTCACTGAAGGAAGATGCTTCCTGTATCTCGGCCAGTCTCCTCAAAGGTGGAGTGCATTTGATATCACTCCGCCTGTGACTCACTCAGACTGTAAGGATGGAGCCAGAACTATACAGGAAACATCGACTCTGTTCTGACAGCTCAGCTGAGTCAGCCACAGATTCAGCAGCATGGGGGCTGGACCAAATATTTCCAGGTGGCCGCATAAGGCCCCTGGGCCGTACAAGGCCCACGTTCCCTTGGAAGCTTGGGCCCCTTACAAGTGTACTGCCTGTACCCCCCCTGATGGCGGCCCTGACTGGCTGCATAGGGTGACTGCCATTTTATATCTATTTTAAGGTATGTGGGTAAATAATTTGATGGCCCCCATCCTCATTGGCTAATAACTGCACTGGGGACTTTGGTCTAATGAACCTTGGACCCTAATACACCAAGTAGGTCCATTACAGAAGACTGCACAAAAGAAAAAAGCGAACTGTATGCAAAGGATCATAAGACCATAAGAGGACTGACCGATAAACTAGTAGAAAATAAAAATGTTGTATCTTTTCAGATTATTTGACCCAGAACTGCTAATATCTTGTAGTTCAAGATAATAATTATTTTAATTAAGTTAATAATGTATTTTACCAGAATAGATAATTGGCCAAATTGTCAGACAATAAGTACGCGTAACTTGCAGTTACTAAACATGTGCAAAGACAGAAGAAAAAAAGCAAAACAGGCTCAGACTAGCAAAGAGCATGTATACACTACAGAATAATACAGAACAGATCATGATAGCCACAAATTTGGACTCTTTGCCTTTGTGGCTCAATTAGCATAACACAGTCTCTATAAGATTTTATAACAACAGAGAGTCTAGCTGAGAATCAATACTTCAACAGGAACTCCAGATATGATCCTAATTGCATACATACATTGGTTCAGCTTGGGCCTAGGTAAGTATGCATATCTTATACTTGAAGGACTGCTGTGGAAGCTGACAATCACTGTAGTAGTCGGTGATACTACAGTGATTGCCACAATTTTCTAGGTCCTGTGCCCTGTGCCATTCACACAATACATTTTCAACGAAAACATGGCATTCTCTGATTGGATGTGGTGAAGGGGAAGGTCAGTGATGTCACAATCTGCACATCATCCAATCAGAGATGCCTTGTAGTCATTATAATAAAATACATGACATTCTGTAAAGGGTGACAGTGCTGAGCGAGTGACCCCCCGTGGTAAGTGTGCAGTGGAGCAGTCCCTCGGTACAGGACATGGAAAATCTCAGAGATCACTGTAGTAGTGTCAACTACTAGAGTGATTGCTAGATTCCGCAGCAGTCCCTCAGGTGTGAGTTAAGATTTATGTAAAACAGTTCAGAACAAAAGCAGCTACTTGTAACTATGCTCATAAACCGCATTCCTATCATTGAATTCCAGGATACATCTGGTAACACAAGGGAAAAGCTGGAGGAATCTAAAAACAAAGGGCATATTATGCCCATCACTGGTTGCCTGCACACAGGTTCTGGCAGTGGAGGGCTGTTTACCAGGCTACAGATCAGTTGCCCAGCTACCTTTGCCTCATCACATCAGGTGTGGCTTTTCTAAGATGCTGAGAGAGGAAAGCTTGTCCAGGAAGCCAGGGAGTTCTGGGAAGTGGAACCTGTGCCTGCACCTGAGCATGGTGAATACAATAATAATTTGCTGCACTCCACCTATTGATATGACTGCAGACTATTCAGTTTCACCCTGCACACAGTGTACTGGAGGTCTCCTGAAGTTATCTTTCTGGGAGCACCCCAGTGGGTGAGTATTGGTTGCATCTTTTGGGAAAAGAGGTGCTGTGTCCCAGGCATGTCAGAGGATAGTAGTTCAGAGGGCTCCAAAGCAGGATCATGGAGCAGAGGTAGGTGGGCTTTAGGATATTGTTAGGATCCATAGCTTCATCAATGGCAGCCACCATTGCACCTCTGGAGGCAGAGATGTTTGTGGCTCCTGAACTTAGACACATCCTCTTTATGTGCCTTTCCTTATGGGTCTCTGTCTTTCCTGTTTTTTTCCCTTTCTCTGGACATCATAGACTTTCACACCTGAAATGGGTTGTTGCCCATGGTCTTTTCTTATGGTGCTTGCAATATTCCTGGTGTGCTCCTTTACATCAGATTAACACTCTGACCCCCCCCCCCCCCCAGGTTGAAGATCAAAGTCTGATGCTTTCAAATTTCCTTGCTCAATCCATCACTGGTCCTTAGCAAACTTTTGAATGTAAGCTTCCTTTCAACTCCATAATTAAAGTATGTGTTCCCCCCAAGAGTATGGCCAATCATACCATGGTAGGGTGAGTGTCACATCAAGGAATTTATGTCTTGCTTGTAATTCTAGACCACTTTGGCTACGTGATGAGTTCATTCCCTTCTTTATTCACAAACTAAGCCTTTCAGCAGTTGTATCAGGGTGCAATTGAACTGCTAACATACCCCGTTACCTTGTGGGTGGTATGTGACTTCCTAATGCCTAGTGAGTGGCACCATTCTTGGAAGAACTTTCTTTGAAACAGTATTCCTGGTCTGAATATATCTTCTGTGGACTGCCATAAGGAAAGCAGATGTGCTTCCACACCATTTGGATGGTGGGTCTGGGGTCTGGTCTGCATCATTACTGCTATCCTAAACTTAGTAAAAGGGCCCCCTATGATGAGAACATGATGTTATCTGTCTTCTGACATGTCAAGTGTAAGAAATTCAATAGTCATTACTTCAAGTATGTGCCCAAGTAAGACGTAGATTTCAGGCCTAAGCACTTTTTAAAACTGAACAGACAACACAGTGTTGGCAGACTTGTTCAACCAACTGGATACACATGGCTTGTCTTCTGAACCAGGTAAATGCTTTGTGGACTACTCAGTATCCTGCTTTCACATGGGTTCCTCTGCCATAGAGCAGAACTTGGCCTTTAACAGAAAACCCTGCCAGGTCACTGATGAGTCCTGGGAAAATATTACTCAGTGATACAGTAGACCATCTCTCAGGAAGAGACAGGACTACTCACTTAGCAGTTTGTTTGTTTGTGGTAGTAGCTTCAATCATTAATCAATCAGTCTTTTATAGGCAACCAATGAATCCTCTCTCTGTGTCTCCAGTACATAGATAAGGTTCATCTGAGGCCCACTCTTAAGCATTCCTCCATCCAAGTAAGAGATTTCTATTTCTTCAGTTTCTTCATTCACATCTCAATGGGGCATGGTTGTGGGTACCAGGATAGGGCACCTGCCACCTTGTTGCTCTCTCTAATAATGCAAGTAGAATTGATGATTTTCCAGAAGAGCCTCCCAATATTGTTCCAGAGAGCCAAGTTTAGCGGTTTAAGGGTGCACCAATGATTTGTTATCCATCCAGACATCCTGTTAGTTACTCTGCAAAGCATTCAGTGACTTCCCACACCGAGGCCGACAGTTCCAGCTTGAAGAAGCTATAGTTTACAAAGTTTATCTCAGTCATAAGTAGGCTTCAACTGATGTAGGAAATGAACCTATATCCCGGCCATTTTGTACTTGAGTACTGCCCCGGGGCTCTAAACACTAGGTTTGGTTCTTAGTTAGGATTAAAAGGAGAAGTCAGCAAAGACCAGCATAGGAGCTGACTTCAGCTTTTGCTTTAAAAAGTCAAAATCTCCTGTTGTTCTGATCCACATTTCATTTTTATGTGTACCCCATCTGGCCTATCAGTGTAGAAGCTTCACTAGTGTTTGATGAAACTGTGAAAATATCCTATCACCCTAGAAAAGATCTGTCACATTTGTTGGGGGCCTGTATTGCCTTTACTTTTCTGAGAGTGAGGAATACTCCTTGTCTGGAGATGTTTCCTAGGGAGATAATTTCACATTTGAAAAGGTGGGACTTCTTGGGTTTGAACTTTAGCTCCTACCCGTGCAGTGTTAAAGCCTAAACCGCATAAAAAAAAAAAATAATAAATACCCCCCCCCCCCCCCAGGATAATGTCATAATGTGCTATTATGCATTACATACTAACACATTATGATAGGCTTGTCTAAAAAGTGGATCCCTCCAGTGGAGCGCCGTCACCGCTGACAGGGAATCTATCTTCACCTGATTTTCCGGGTTTGAGGGCTACCGTTTGAATGGGCAAGCCGCATTGATGTCACTTCCGTGCATGTGTGGAGGAGTCATTGCCATGGTACAGCTCTCTCAATGGTGTTCCGTCCACTGAGAGTGCAGTGCGCATGCGCCGTTTATGTCATCGGCTGCTACACACACGCGTTTAGGAGATATTAACTGTACCTACAGGTAAGTCTTATTATAGTCGCATGATTTTTGAGTTTGCGGATCTGCACAGGATTCAATTTTATTTTTTTTTTCATGGCTTGATTACTTTAAAAGATACACACAGGATATTGCACATCCTAATTGGTAGCACAGCACTCTTTACCCTATAATATAAGCTGTGGCTGCTCCCTTCTGGAGGTGAATGTGAACACTACATCCTTGGGGCAGAGGTCTTGCTCCCACAGCTCCAATTTCATCCATGCAATTCTATTTACTTGTAAGGAGCCCTTTGGTTCCTCCTCTCTTGGCCACTTGATAACCTCCCACTGCTTCCAATACAAGCTCTACGGTGATGACACCCAAATCTATCTCACTACTTCTCCCTTTACTAATTTACTAACTGACACATTAACATGAATGTCACAACACTTCCTCAAACTAATGAGTTCTCAGGGATCCCCTAATGGTGGCCAAAGTAGAAGATACACATATTACCAAAAGTATTGGGATGCCTGTCTTTACATGCACATGAACTTAAATGGAATCCCAGTCTTAGTCAATTTTGAGTTGGCCCAACCTTTGCAGCTATAACAGCTTCAACTCTTCTGGGAAGGCTGTCCACAAGGTTTAGGAGTGTGTCTATGGGAATGTTTGACCATTCTTCCAGAAGTGCATTTGTCAGGTTAGGCAATGATGTAGACGAGAAAGCCTAATTCATCCCAAAGGTGTTCTATCACATTACAGTCAGGACTCTATGCAGACCAGTCACATCCCTTTCAACCCAAACTCCCTCATCCATGTCTTTTAGGACCTTGCTTTGTGAATCGGTGTGCAGTCATGTTGGAACAGGAAGGGGCCATCCCCAAACTGTTCCCACAAAGTTGGGAGCATGAAATTGTCCAGAATGTCTTGGTATGCGGACACCTTAAGAGTTCCCTTCACTGGAAATAAGGGGTCAAGCCCAACCCCTGAAAAACAACCCCACACCATAATCCCCCCTCCACCACTGATTTTGACCAGTGCACAAAGCAATGTCCACAAAGACATGAATGGGCGAGTCTGGGGTGGAGGAACTTGATGGGCCTACACAGAGTCCTGATCTCAATCCGATACAACACCTTTGGGGTGAATTAGAGCGGAGACTGCGAGCTGGGCCTTCATGTCCTACATCAGCGGCTGACATCACAAATGTGCTTCTGGAAGAATGGTCAAGCATTCCCATAGACACACTACTAAACCTTGCAGACAGCCTTCATAGATGAGTTGAAGCTATTATAGCTGCAAAGGGTGGGCCAACTCAAAATTGAACCCTACGGACTAGGACTGGGATGCCATTTAAGTTCATGTGTGTGTAAAGGCAAGCATCCCAATACTTTTGGTAATATGTGTATCTTCTACTTTGGCCACCATTAGGTGATCCCTGAAAACTCATCTCTTCTTCATCACGGTGATAAAGAAGAGTGAGCTCACATTTAGGGATGATCGAACGGTTCGGGTCGACCATCGGTTCGACCCGAACATTGGATGTTCGATATTCGGCCGAATACCGAACTTTTTGCGGCAAAAGTTCGGTATTCGGCCACCAGAACTGCCCAAAATGCACTGGGACAGGAACTGGGCTTTAAAAGCCCGTGATTGGCCCAGAAACGTCTGCAAAAGCCAATGAGGGGGCAGGAGTCTCCTAGGAACGTGATTGGAGTGACTACGGGGACCAGAGGCCAATCAGGAGTGAATACGCCCCACACTATATAAGATGGCCCCGCCTAACCCCTAGCACAGTTATCCAGAGCCTGTTGAAGAGAGTTGAAGCAGTTCTGTCTGACTCCTGCTTGCTACACTACATTTCCTATATATCGAGTGGTTCTAAAGCTCCATATAGCAGAATTGTATTTAGCTTACAGCCAGTGTAGTTAGATACAGCGATTGTGCTGGTTCTTAGAGTTACAAAAAAAAAAAAAAAAACTTAAGGGACAGTGTCAGTCTTCTGCTGTATGGAGCTTTCTATTTAGTGGAAAGGGATATCTAGTGTAGTTAGGGAACTTTGTACTACATTAGTTAGATTTGAAAATTTAGTTTCTGTAGGGAAAGTGTGAGGGTTCTGTTTAGTGAGCACGTGGCACAGTGCTGCTCTATCACAGCAGGTATACGTGCTTGCTAGGCAGCAAAATACAGTGACAACTTAACGCCTGTTGTTCAAAGCGTTAGGTGCACTGTACAAAAGCCTTTGCAACTGTGCGTGACACGCAACTGCTGTGCTGTATCCAGCGACAACTGTGGGTCGCATAGCAGTGTGCGTTTTTCACCGCACACAGTTGCCAACGCATCAGTGACAACCTAACGCCTGTTGTTCAAAGCGTTAGGTGCACTGTACAAAAGCCTTTGCAACTGTGCGTGACACGCAACTGCTGTGCTGTATCCAGCGACAACTGTGGGTCGCATAGCAGTGTGCGTTTTTCACCGCACACAGTTGCCAACGCATCAGTGACAACCTAACGCCTGTTGTTCAAAGCGTTAGGTGCACTGTACAAAAGCCTTTGCAACTGTGCGTGACACGCAACTGCTGTGCTGTATCCAGCGACAACTGTGGGTCGCATAGCAGTGTGCGTTTTTCACCGCACACAGTTGCCAACGCATCAGTGACAACCTAACGCCTGTTGTTCAAAGCGTTAGGTGCACTGTACAAAAGCCTTTGCAACTGTGCGTGACACGCAACTGCTGTGCTGTATCCAGCGACAACTGTGGGTCGCATAGCAGTGTGCGTTTTTCACCGCACACAGTTGCCAACGCATCAGTGACAACCTAACGCCTGTTGTTCAAAGCGTTAGGTCCACTGTGCAAAAGGCTTTGCTACTGTGCGTGACACATCTGCTGTGCTGTATCCAGCGACAACTGTGGGTCGCATAGCAGTGTGCGTTTTTCACCGCACACAGTTGCCAACGCATCAGTGACAACCTAACGCCTGTTGTTCAAAGCGTTAGGTCCACTGTGCAAAAGGCTTTGCTACTGTGCGTGACACATCTGCTGTGCTGTATCCAGCGACAACTGTGGGTCGCATAGCAGTGTGCGTTTTTCACCGCACACAGTTGCCAACGGATCAGTGACAACCTAACGCCTGTTGTTCAAAGCGTTAGGTCCACTGTGCAAAAGGCTTTGCTACTGTGCGTGACACATCTGCTGTGCTGTATCCAGCGACAACTGTGGGTCGCATAGCAGTGTGCGTTTTTCACCGCACACAGTTGCCAACGCATCAGTGAGAAATATGCCTGGTAGACCAAGAAAAGGCATACGTGGCCCTGCTGCGGAAAGGGGCACAGCTTCTAGGGTGTCTAGAGGCAGGGGTGGACGTGGTGGTCAGTCCTCAGCCAGGCCACCATTTGCATTGTTCTCCGGCAGTGGCCAAGCTATACGTCCACAGTATGTACAGGAGGTGGTGGACTATATGAACAAACCCTCATCATCGGCATCATCTGCAACTACAGTGACCCAGGCAGAGAAAAGTGGTCAGTCTTCTGCAGTTGTCAGAACAAATACAGATGAGTCCATGTCCACCTCATGTCCTCCCTTAGACCCAATTTCAGACATGGCAGAGGAGTCAGCTGAGCTGTTTGACCACAGTGTCGGCCATCTACTCCAGCCTGATGCTCAGTCCTTTATGGAGTCTGATGTTGGGTCTGAGTTTGAGGAGGAGGCAGAGCAAACAAGAGGGGAGAGCAGACGGCCCGCTCCATCTAAGGCCGCACCTGTTGTCTCCCAGGCCAGGCCTGATGCTCAGTCTTTGATAGAATCAGATGTTGGGTCTGAGGTTGAGGAGGAGGCAGAGCAAACAAGAGGGGAGAGCAGACGGCCCGCTCCATCTAAGGCCGCACCTGTTGTCTCCCAGGCCAGGCCTGATGCTCAGTCTTTGATGGAGTCAGATGTTGGGTCTGAGGTTGAGGAGGAGGCAGAGCAAGCAAGAGGGGAGAGCAGACGGCCTACTCCATCTAAGGCCGCACCTGTTGTCTCCCGGGCCACTATACACACCTCATCTTGCTGGGCCTTTTTTGAGACATCCCATGCAGATAAAACAGTTGCGATCTGCAAGATTTGTAAGAAGGGTATAAAACGTGGCAAAAATGTCAACCACCTGGGTACAAGCTGCCTAAACAGGCATTTGACAACCCACCACTCGGCCCGTTGGCAGGAGCATTTAAAGAACCCACAAAAGGGCCAAAGATCGGTCAGTCGGCCTCCTAGTTCTCCTCGCGCTCCTCCTCATGCTCCATCTGCTCCACCTGCTCCACCTGCACATCAGTCTGTTCCTGGCCCTGCTATAGTCACTCGTCACCTGTTGGCAGCCTCCACTGGCAGGGATGATGATATAGCAGGCAGTGTCGCATCTACCTCCAGCACACCACCAGCTGTAACATCTAGACGCCAAATTTCGATTCCACACATGCTGGAACGAAAAAAAATGTATACTCCCCGCCACCCACATGCCCAGCGTCTAAACAGTAGTTTGGCTAAACTACTGGCTCTGCAACTATTACCATTTAACCTGGTAGAGTCTGCTCCCTTCCGTGACTTCGCAAAATGTGCAGTTCCACAGTGGCAGGTGCCAAGTCGGCATTACTTTTCCCGTAAGGCCCTGCCATCCCTATACCAACATGTGGAAGGCAATGTAGTGTCGTCCCTGGCCAAGTCAGTCAGCCGTAAGATACACTTGACGGCTGACACTTGGTCAAGCAAATATGGGCAGGGACGGTACATTTCTGTCACTGCTCACTGGGTGACACTGCTTGCCAGTGGAAGGGATTGTAGCCAGGGCTCGGTGCTGCAGCCAGTGTTGCCCCCACGTCTGCAAACAGCTGGTGGTGTCGCTGATCCGGGTAGATCGATCACTTCTACCCCCTCCTGCTCCTCCTCCTCTACCTCCTCCATGCCCTCCTCTGCAGAATGGTCCTTTGAATATGATGAGGTACCACGTAAACGTTCAAAGGGCTATTCTATGTCTCAGGCCAAAAGGTGTCACGCAGTGCTGCAGCTTGTGTGTCTAGGGGACAGGCAGCACACTGCCCCTCAGATTCTTGGGGCTCTGCAGGCACAGGCCCAGAGGTGGTTGACACCACGCCAGCTGCAGCCAGGGATGGTGGTTACTGATAATGGGTCAAACCTCCTGGCCGCCCTTCGTCAGGGAAAGTTAACCCATGTGCCATGCCTGGCGCATGTCCTGAATCTCGTGGTACAGCGGTTTTTGAACTCGTACCCGGGAATGCAGGATGTGCTAAGGATGGCAAGAAGGGTGTGCAGTCACTTCAGGCGGTCGTACAGTGCCACTGCACGTTTGGCCGAAGTGCAGCGCGAGTTTCACCTGCCGGTACACCGCCTCATCTGTGACATGCCCACCCGCTGGAACTCCACCTTGGCTATGCTGCAGCGCCTGTACACGCAGCAGAGGGCCCTCAATGAATACCTATGCGAGTACGGCACCAGCACTGGCTCTGCGCGCCTGGGCTTCTTTTCACCACGGCAGTGGCTTTTGATTAAGGATGCATGCGCTGTCCTCTCGCCATTTGAGGAGGCCACAAGGATGGTCAGCCGGGACAGCGCATGCATCAGTGACACCCTACCGGTACTGTTTTTGTTGGAGCACACTCTGCGTGGCATTATGGACAGGGCACTGGAGGCAGAGCAGCAGGAGGAAGAGGAGGACTTCCTTGCCTCTCAAGGCCCCCTTTATCCTGAGAATCCTGACCCCATTATGCCTAGCTCCCAGAGGCCCGAGCAGGATCCAGGGGTGGAAGAGGAGGAGGAGGACGATTCTGCGGGAACTTTTGCAGGGTTTGAGGAGGAGGAGGAGGAAGACATGCGGCAATCTGCAAGGCCTAGTTTGACTCCCTCGGGACACTTTGGAGTAGTACGTGGCTGGGAGGAGGAGGAGCCCGTTGAAGATAATGTCGTTATGAGTGACCCCGAGGAGTCAGCTTCTCAGGCCTTCGCTAATTTGCGACGCATGGGAAACATCATGCTCCAGAGCCTGCGAAAGGACCCCAGAATCAAGGCCATTAAAGAGACTAACCACTATTGGTTGGCCACCCTACTTGACCCCCGGTACAAGTGTAAAGTCTCGGAACTTTTCCCATCCACCCAGAGAGTCCACAGGATCAAATCCCTTGAGGACAGTCTCAAGAGGAATCTGGTGAACATGTTCCCCGACTCCCGTAGGGTGCAGGGGCGGGGACAACCTACCATGGATTCTACTGGTGGTCACGAGAGGAGCGTTGGAGAAGGCGTGCGGTTGACGGATGCCTTTCGGTCTTTTTTTAGTCCTCACCGCCCAGGCCTCTCAGCTGCCACATCGCATCGACACCGTCTGCATCACATGGTGGACGATTACGTGAGGGCACAAAGTGACACAGAGGGCTTTTCATGTGACGAATCCGATCCACTGGCATACTGGGTCTTAAGATTAGACCACTGGCCAGAACTGGCCCAGTATGCCATGGAGTTGTTGGCCTGCCCTGCTTCCAGTGTCCTATCGGAACGGGCATTCAGCGCAGCAGGAGGATTCGTCACAGACCATCGAACTAGACTCTCCACCGACTCAGTCGACCGTTTGACATTCATTAAGATGAATCAGTCGTGGCTATCAAGCTTTGATGCACCTGATGCAGACCTTGTAGACTAGGCTATCGTTGTGATGTGGCAGTTGAGCCTCAGTTTAAGCCTGGACCATGGTGCCACCCTCAAACCCTCCTCTCATTCTCTTTACGTTCACAGAACCTCATTTTGGTTATGACAAAAATGACAATGTTTGCGCACCTGTTCCACAGGTGCACACCTTTACAATTTTTGGGCCTCCTTCAACACCAGCTCTTTGGGGTTAAGGTGGGGAGGCTATGCTAAAACAAAAACGACAATGTTTGCGCACCTGTTCCACAGGTGCACACCTTTACAATTTTTGGGCCTCCTTCAACGCCAGCTCTTTGGGGTTAAGGTGGGGAGGCTATGCTAAAACAAAAACTACAATGTTTGCGCACCTGTTCCACAGGTGCACACCTTTACAATTTTTGGGCCTCCTTCAACGCCAGCTCTTTGGGGTTAAGGTGGGGAGGCTATGCTAAAATAAAAACTACAATGTTTGCGCACCTGTTCCACAGGTGCACACCTTTACAATTTTTGGGCCTCCTTCAACACCAGCTCTTTGGGGTTAAGGTGGGGAGGCTATGCTAAAACAAAAACTACAATGTTTGCGCACCTGTTCCACAGGTGCACACCTTTACAATTTTTGGGCCTCCTTCAACGCCAGCTCTTTGGGGTTAAGGTGGGGAGGCTATGCTAAAACAGAAACTACAATGTTTGCGCACCTGTTCCACAGGTGCACACCTTTACAATTTTTGGGCCTCCTTCAACACCAGCTCTTTGGGGTTAAGGTGGGGAGGCTATGCTAAACAAAAACTACCATGTTTGCGAACCTGTTCCACAGGTGCACACCTTTACAATTTTTGGGCCTCCTTCAAAGCCAGCTCTTTGGGGTTATGGTGGGGAGGCTCCGCCAACACCAAAACTACCATGTTTGCGCACCTGTTCCACATGTGCACACCTTCATAATTTTTACGCCTTCTTCAACACCAGCTCTTTGGGCTTACAGTGGTATGGCTCCGCCAACACCCAAACAACAATTTTTGTGCACCTGTCACACAGATGCATATCATTGTAATTTTTTTCCTTACAAAGGCAATTATTGCTTTCATTACCAGCACTTTCATAGGGATATGGTGTCAAGGCATCGTCCGCACCACCAAATGCCCAATTTTTAAGCATCCTTTACTTCTATTCAAAGTCAAGAGACAACAGTATTCATCCAAAACATCTCTAATCTTGTTCACTCTGCACTACATTGTGGCCCCTACCCCTAACCCTCAATGTATCCGTGCATATATGTCTGTTTCTTGTGAGATTTCAAGTTAAAGTGCACCAAACACCATTTTACATGAAATAAAGTGCAATTACATACATCTTTGGACTTCTTGAAACATTTGGTAATAAAAGCCCCATTGTGGAAATACACCCCTTAATTATATGCACATTTAAAGAGACAGCACCTTTTTCCAAAAAAACCTCTAATCTTGTTCCCAGTGCACTGCATTATGTCCCCATCATACACATTGGCTGAGCCGTTGATTAGGAGCAAAAGAAAGGTGCGGTTAAGCAAAAAAGTCATTTTTGAAGGTTTGGTATGCTGTAATTCTGGTTCTGGACATGCTACAGAGCTGAAACTTCACAGGTACACCTTTTAGAACCCCCAGACACTAAATCCAAAGAAATCTCTTTTTTTTTTTTTTTTTTTTTTTTTTTTAATTTTTTCAATAATTGGCTATCTATCAAAAACAATTTTTAAGAACTTTTTTTTGTGTGATTAATAGTCCCTGGGGCATGACCCAGAACCCTAGGCACTTTTTAGGGGCATTTATTGGGTTTTAGGGCTTAAAAATGGTGTTTTTTGATTACAGAAGTTCGGGTCCCATTGATTTCAATGGGGTTCTGAAATCCGAACCGAACTTTCGTGAAGTTCGGGTGTTCTGGTCGAACCGAACTTTTCAAAAGTTTGATCATCCCTACTCACATTTAGAAATCAGTTTGTGACATGGTAAGCCAAGCATAAATGTTTGGTATGAATGTGCTGTTTACTAATATCTTTTAAATATGCAGTTTACCTAGAGGAGTTGTTTTCAGCTACACTGTAAATACTCCTAATTTTGGTTAGACTATTAGTTTTATATTAAATAAATGAGCTTCACAGGGAAGAGGCATACATTTGTAGCTTAAAATAGAAGTCTGAATCAAAACCTCTTACAATAAAAACAAACTCTGGGCGCCATTATTGAATTACAACTGATTGCCTGTGAGGAGGACTAGCAGCTGTGGCTTGTAGGATGGGAGCATCAATAACAATGAGAAATACAAGAACTGGGGAGATCCTGGTGTATGCCTAGTTACCAGCACGTGTTGGCAGTCTATTAAAAAAGCTTTAAGACTTTGCAAGTGTTTTTTGAGTAAGGTTAAATATTTTAAAGCACAGTGTGGGGAAATAATTGCACAGTTATCTAGAACCGGGCATCATCTGTGCTGACTTAATTTCACATTAATTTTTAATTTAATTTTGTTTCTCTTTCAAATAAGATTCATTGTTTGTTTCATAAATCATGCAATAAGTTATGCATGATAAATTCACAGAGTTTGGATGTAAATAATTGGAGGTGATGATATTAATTAGATTTGAAGGATGATTTCGCTGGAGCCAAAGGTCAAGGAAACCAATGGATTTAAATAAAACATTTTAAAAACACTTTGCAGAATATGTAATGTGTTGTGAACAGCGCTCAAAAAAAAAGGTTTACCTATTACCAGATGACACAAAACAAATATTGACTACCTGGAATGACCTTTAAAAAGGGGATGAGTCAATTGGAGAATTTAGTTGTATCATAATATACTAGAATGAAAGCTTAAAGTAGAATTTTATCCTAACACTAACTAAAAATGTTCCCTTCATCCTCCTGCTAACTATGCTCCCTAAGCTGTGCTGAAAAAAAGATATCTATAGTTACTTATTGATAGTCTGCTCTGGTCTGATCACGTGATCCGCAGCTCCGGATCCCCTGTGTCAGTGATGGCTTCAGGGGAGAGCAGGGAGCACCGGAAATATCTGGGACATGGGAGCCTATGGGTGATGTCATGGCTCCCAGAATTCCAGCTGTGGTCGAGTGCTTCCTCCTCTCCCCAGCAGCTGTCGCTGACTAGCCAAGGGGATCTTGTGACTGGACTGGAGCAGACTAAAAATCGGTAAATATACACATCTTTTCTTACACAAGACAGGCAGTATAGATAGCACGAGGGGCAAGGAAAGGTGTAAAGACTGGTTAGTATCAGGCTGTAAGTGTTAGGCTGGGTTCACATTTATGTGAATTGTATGCGTTTTACACTGCTTTCAATGGACCCGATTCATACATGTCCGAGATGGCTGCGATGCAAATTTGAAAAGGGTCCTGTGTGTTTTTGGGTCCAGTTCAGGTGCAAAATCAGGGAAAATTCACACCTGAATCACACCTGAACCAGTGAACACAAACGCACAGGACACCAGACAGGCAGTGAACACCACAGCCGGACACTTCAACAATCATTTTTAATGCATGAAAGAATTAAGAGCTTACATCTGCAATAACTATTTGAACCATGTATGTTAAAGTGTTCCCTGTGTTCATAAAGCAAAAATTTTTCTTCTTGAAAGAATCCACCCAAAATCCTGCCAAAGCCCACTTCAGTTTGTAAGGCACTTTTCTAAGTCATATGTGAAGGGCTATATTGTTCTGTTCTGATTGAAAATTAGAGCTAATGATGCCTATAGCAATGTAACGCCAATTCAGTGTTTACTATGAGGCTGGGTTCACATGTATGCAAATTGGATGCGTTTTAAAAAAAATCCAATTTACATGACATGTGAATGTGACTGACTCTCAATGGAGCCGGTCCACACGTCTGAGGTGGCCACAGTGTGGTTTCTAAAAGGGTCCTGTGCATTTTTGGGTCTGATTCAGGTGAGAATTCTGGCAAAAACGTGCACCTGAATCTGTTAACGGGAACAAACTAGACCCCGGACTGCAAACCGTCGCGGCACTTTTGTGAACCCAGGCCTTAGAGAAGGTAAGAAAATGAATAAATATAAATAAAATTGTGCCAGTGGTGACAGGTAAAATGGATCTACATTCAGATATATTTTTTATGTTAAACCACAGGTGAAGATGCAGAAATAGATATGTAGTAAGACAGACTTTGTACTAACAACCCCAATTTGTGTTAATCTTATCTCAACTTTCCTGTTATAACAGATGTACAGGGTGTCAAAATATGCCAATAGGCACCACAGTTAATCTCAGTGAACTTAGACATCAGCACTTAAAGTGGTAGTAAACACCATGCGGTTAATTTACGAAAACGGGGGAGTGCAAAATCTGGTGCAGCTCTTCACAGAAACCAATCAGCTTCCAGGGTTTATTGTCAAAGCTTAATTAACCACTTGACGACTGCCCCATGCAGATTTACTACGGCAGGGTGGCTTGGCTGCACATAATTACGTAGATCTACGTGATTATGTGCACATGTAAATATATGGGATTAGACACAGCAGGAAGCAGACCGGATCGCCCCTGGCCTCCCGCAATCTTCGGCTAGACTGAAAGGAGAGCTGTCTGGAATGTAAACAATGCAAGGCAGCTCTCCTGTCAGAGAGGCAGGAAAAGATTGTGTGATTCAGCTAAGCTGAATCACCTATCTCTCCCTGCCTCTGTTCAATCCACCCCCCCCCCCACAGTTAGTAAGCACAAATTGGGAACACATTCAACCCCTTGATCACCCCCGTGTTAACCCCTTCCCTGCCAGTGTCATTTATACAGTAATAGTGCATATTATTTAGCCCTGATTACCGTATTAATGTCACTGGTCCCCAAAAAGTGTCACTTAGTGTCAGATTTGTCCGCCGCAATGTCGCAGTCCTGATAAAAAAATCGCTGATCGCCGCCATTACTAATAAAAATAATAAAAAGTCCATAAATCTATCCCATAGTTTATAAACACTATAACTTTTGCACAAACCAATTATTATACGCTTTTTGGGATATTTTTTGCCAAAAATATGTAGCAGAATACAAATTGGCCTAAACTGATAAAAAACTTAGATTTTAATATTTTTTTTATTGGGAATGTTTTATAGCAGACAGTAGAAAATATTGGTGTTTTTTCAAAATTGACATTGGTTTTTTGTTTATAGAGCAAAAATGAAAAATCAAATACCACCAAAATAAAGGTCTATTTGTGGGGAAAAAAGGACATAAATTGTATCTGGGTATGGTGTCGCATGACCGCGCAATTGTCAGTTAAAGCAATGCAGTGCCGATTCACAAAAAATGGCCTGCTCATTAAGGGGGTAAAACCTTCCGGGTCTAAAGTGGTTAAACAAGCTGAAGTTCGAAGCTGATTGATTTCTGTGCAGAGCTGCCCCAGATTTTTCAGTCTCCAGTTTTATGAAATCAACCCCTGTATCTTAACTTGTACCTACAGGTAAGCTTACAATCAGGCTTACCCACTTGCCAACCACCTAACTGGAAAAATATGATTGGATCGGGAAGCCCAAAAAAATGAAAAAAAGGAAAGATAGCCCCCGCTCTTCTCTATGCCCTAAGAGGACTGGAGCGATGTTATGACCTCACTTCCGGTTCCAGCCACATGTAAACCTGCCCATTTTTTTTTTTAAAGCAAAAGACTAATTTCTTTTTTCTTTTTTTCTTTCAAGGGTAGAGGAAAGATTTGGGTTCTTTTAGACCCCAGATCTCTCTATAAAGAGGAACTGTCATGCTGCACTCTTATCGCAACGGATCACAGGTAACAAAATAAATTTAAAAAGAAAATCTTTTTAAAGCGCCCCAGTCCCCGCGTGCTTGCACGCAGTGGTGAACACATGCATAAGTCACACCCACATATGTAAACAGTGTTCACACCATACATGTGATATATCGCAGCAAGAACAATAAATCTAGCACTAGACCTCCTCTCTAACTCTAAACTGGTAAACTGTAGACATTTTTAAAGCATCTCCTATAGAGATTTTTAAGTACCATAGTCATATTGTACAAAACAAAATTGGGCTAAATATTATGTTTTTATTTTTTTTTTAATTCATTAACCACTTCAGCTCTGGAAGGTTTTTTTATTTGTGTAGATACCTTTTACTGGCAAAATGGTAGAAGGTCCTATTAGGTGGAATGCATGCTGTGACGTCACAGGACCCGAGTGGAACGCATGCTGTGTTAACCGCTCTCCACTCCAGGGCTCCGTCTGTGACGCTATACACTGTGGTTTTTTTGTGCCTATATCGGCTTGTTTTTTTTACCTTGGAAGCAAAATAAACATTTTTAAACGATAATACACCATTTGGAGCTTTCTTTCTGTCCCCTACTCGGTCGGATGCATGGACAGAGAGGAGTGAGGGCTGAGACTGCTGAACCCTAGAGTGGGACCTTTCCTGGCCCAGGTGGCCAAACAAGCGCTGTCCGATCTTAGTGCCATAAGGCATATAAGACCATTTCCTCTGGTGAGTGAGCATTTCTGTTACTCTTCACGGTGGAAATCGAGTGTCATCCTAAGACCATTTGGAAGTTGGACACAGAGCACTTGCACTTTTCACCAAAGCAACCCTGAACTGTTTACACAAAAGTCACTATATTATTTCTAGATGAACTCTATTTATGAACTTTTTTGAGCACCTATTGGGACAATAAGCACATAGTACGTCCCTCACTCTTATTGTATTCATACTGTACTGTACTGAATTTAATTTATGAAGATATTTATTTATTTATGTATTTATTTATCAATTTATTATCATTTGTATTGATTTATCTTTTGCACTTTGGCAGTATATGTTTGCACCATAACAATTAGCAAGCACTATAGGTAGCCCCTATCTTGAGGCTATACACTTTCACTTCACACTCCATACTATAGCAGCTGCTTATTTCCATGTTTATACATTTATACCTTTAAAAATAATCTTTATTTATAACTAATTTCAATCCATTTGGCGCGAGGGATACACTCTTAGTATATTCACCCCACAGAAGGTCCTACTAACCTGTCAGGAAACTCGCCTGCAGTTAGTTCAATGGTTTGTATTTGTACTTTCCTTCTTACCAGCTTCTGGGTGTCTACAGTTTTGTTGAAATCCTGGGAGTATGGTGTGCATTGTCTTTCTATGACTGTCTGCCTGAGGTCAAGGAGAGTGACATGGGCATTTGCTCAGGAACAGCAGCTGGCTGTTTTTGGCTCCTTTGTAAAATGATTGTCCTGTCTCAAATAGTGCACAGAAAAATGACAATGCTATTTAATAAAAATAATATTAATAATCAATAATAAATTAATACAAGATGACTGTGAATTAAATCAAGTTCTTTCATAAATCAAAAACAAAAAGATCCTAGGTGAAGATAGTGTAACCCACTAAAGGTGTATTACTGACTAAAGTAAACCCAACCATGTGCCAGTCAAAATGAAATCTGCTTTAACATTTTACTAGCATGTGATTGGGTTGCAAAACTGAATTTTCACAATATTCAGTAACCTGAGTAAAAAATCCTTGCAAAGTAAAAATTTACTTTTCAAAGTGAACATGTTCATTGCTTTTAGTAAATTAGGGTGAGTATGTGCAGTCAGGAATTCAACAGGCCAGCAACTGTAAGACTTCAGATGACCTCTGGCCTCAGCTATAGTAACTCCTACATTTTATCCAGAGAGTATTTTTAAGCAAAGTTGAGGCAATAAATGGAATAATATATATATAGTTTAATCATAACATGGAATAACATATATCTAAAATAAAATTTTGGTGCCCCAGAAACCTCCTAAATTATTTACAATATTTACACATTTCCCAAGATAGTCCAATTATTTTACTTTGAAAAATAAAGTATACTTATTGTAATAAGAAAATAAAAAGATAAAAATATATATTTTTCACACTTTGTGAATAAACTACCCTCACTTATGTTCTATCAGATAAACACAACATTGCCTTAAAACATGAATATGTATGGTTATGATAATTATACTTTTTTAAATACCGTCTGAATGAATACAAAGAACAGTGGTGTTGTGAATTAAAGATTAAAACGTTTTGATGACACATACCCATGTTTGTATCTTTGCTGCATATCTAGTGTACTGTGATTAGTTTATAAAGGTTGTGTTTGAAACAGCCACAAAAATCTGAGCAATCAAATATTACAAGTAGTATTGTGTTTTCTTTTTTCACTTTGGTTATAGAATGAACATGTAAGTAATACATGTAATGAATACGTATAAAATGAAAAAGAAAGCATAATGACCCGAAGCTGTATTACATTTCTATTACAACAACAAATAGTTACACTCCCAATAAGTTGTTGTCATTTTGAAACCTTGTAGTTATCTAACTTTGATGTGATAAAGTGTTTGATCTATTCATATCGAAAAAAAAATTGTAATTAGGATTCCATAACTCCCTTGCAGCTGAGAGAATGGAGTAAATTTATCATTGCAATCCAGAAGATGTTGCAGTCCAATGAGACCTCTTTTATGCCACACTGAACATACAAAGGAATCCCTACCTTGGGGAAAATATAGCTGTGGATCAGAAGAGCATCAGAGGGGATAGTACTCCTGGAGCTTTTTATAGTTTATGAGTTCCTCTCAATGTTGTTAGTATATCTCTCTCAATAACAAGTTTTTCTTAAGATGTGGAGGTCACTAGGAGAGTGTGGCATGCAGGATTGTGGGCAGTGGCCACTGAGTCACTATCTGTGAATTAGTTATGGTGTCAGTGTAATAGGAAGTGTGAACCTAGCCAGTCTCTAACGTGACAGAACAAGCTAGCCAAGTTAAAGTTTTATGTTAGGGAAATTGTCTCCAAGGAAAGGACGAGGGAGTCTAAGGGATTTCAAAGCTATCTAAGGCTTCTTCTTTTTCGGATGTTCCTAAATAGTCTGCATGGGGTACAAGAGATGTGCAGAATTGATCATTTTGATCAAACATCTCCACATTAAAGACAATAGAAGGTCTTTTATAATAAACATTTTATTGTATTTTGCACTTATTTTGCATTTTGTATAAGAAGACCTAAATACTCTAATCAATCAGTTTTGAGTCTTTGAGCCTTTTCTAACTGCCTAAGTATTTCGGAGCATTTCTAGAGTGAACAAATGTTATGTATTAGTGTATTAATCATTACCAGACTTCATTGATCACTTTTCTGCATTCCATCAGCCCCAACGAGTAATCAGAAAATAACAATTAATGACTTTCTACCACCAGTTGGCACAATGCTTGACAGTTATAAAAATGTAGCATATATATACATTAGGCATCCTGTGTCTGTCCAAAACAAACAAACATTAAAATACACTGTTAGGCAGACTAAGCATTTAAGGAGAAAATGTGTTTTTTTAATTGTATTATTTACCCCCTGGGGATCAAGTACATACAGTACTTAGTCCCATTCTGATTGGTGGCCTTGTTATCCCCTAAACACACCTCCTAAAGCTGGCTGTTGCTCCACCCCATTTTGAAGCTCAAATTATTAGACATGTACACAGTAGGAACATTTGTTTTGTTTCATTTCATTTCCATTAATTTGTAATGATTCGTAATTTCGTAAAAAGTGTATTTTCCTACTCGGAATAATTCTTACTTTTGTAGTAAGGGTTATTTTTTTTTTGAATCGGAATGATTTGTAATTCAGTAAGGCTAATTTTTCATTGACTTCAAATTCATACATTCGTGAGATTGCTTTTTTCGTTGATTTGGAACACATTTCATAATTTTTGTAATTTGTACTTTCGTGAGATTGCCTTTTTCATTGATTTGTACTTTCGTTGCATTCAACAGGATCTGTGTGTGTGTGTGTTTTTTAACCACTTCTGGATTGGAAGGATTTGACCCCTTAACCACTTAAGCCCCAGCCCTATTTCGGACACTTTTTGTTTACAAGTTAAAACCAGTATTTTTTCCTAGAAAACTACTTAGAACCCCCAAACATTATATATATATTTTTAGCAAAGACTCTGGAGAATAAAATGTCTGTCATTGCAATATTTTTTGTCACGCATTATTTGCGCATCGGTCTTTAAAACGCCAATTTTTTTGGAAAAATTTTGAAAAATCACATTTCACTGCATTTAAAAAATACTAAACAGTAAAGTTAGCCCATTTTTTTGTATATTGTGAAAGATGATGTCACGCCGAGTAAATAGATACCCAACATGTTATGGTTTAAAATTGCGCACACCCGTGGGATGGCGACAAACTACGGTCAATAGAGATCTCAATAGGCGATGTTTTAAATTTTTTTAACGGTTACCAATTTAGAGTTAGAGTGTAGCTCTTTTTTTTAAATTATTGCTCATGCTCTGGTGATCACAGCGATACCTCACATGTGTGGTTTGAACAGCGATTTCATTCGCGGCTCGACTTCCGCATACATTTTTTTTTTGTGCGCGAGCTAACGGTGACGGGGTGGCTAAATTTCATTTTGTTTTTTTCCTATTTGTTTTATTTTTTTTTTAACTTTATTACAGGTTTTAAAAAAAAAAAATCTGATCACTTTTATTGCTGACACAAGCAATGTAAACATCCCTTGTGACACCAATATGCAGTGACAGGTACTCTTTATGGAGGGATCGAGGGTCTAAAACCCTAGACCCTTCCATTACACTTCCATGTATGCAAAACCCCAAAAAATGCGTTTTTACATACAGCCATTTTTTACATTTGCCGCCTTTTGCAGCACAGTAACCCGGAAGTGAAGTCATGGACGCCGCCTCCGAGTTACGTCATCAGAGACCCGATCGAAGCCATTTCCGGCTTTGATCGGGACTCCATCCAGCCGGGGGACGTGCTGGCTGGGACCTCGGGGCTCCCGGTGGGACGGAAGCCCCGAGCAAAGTCACGGAAGACGGCGGGAGAGGGGGGGCGTCCCCTCCCGCTCACCCGGGTAACGATCGAGTGACTCCCGAGCTGCATCGGTCGCTACTGACGGAAAGCCGACCGTCGGCTGTAAACCACGGTACCGGGATGGTGCCTCTAGCTAGAGGCATCATCCCGGTATAACACCGCAAAGTTTGCCGACGTAGTCCTACGTCACTTTGCGGTAAGTGGTTAATGACCAGGCTATTCTTTGCGATTCGGCACTGCATTACTTTAACAGACAATTGCGCAGTCGTGCGACACTGTACCCAAACTACTAACTAGGGAAAAGATTTATGTGATTTTTATTGGTTTTTTTTACTAGTAATGGCGGCAATCTGCAATTTTTAGAGGAACTGGGACATTGCAGCAGACAGATTGGACCCCTAACTGCCATTTTTGACACTTTTGGGGGGACCAGTGACATTACTACAGTAATCAGTTCTAAAAATATGCACTGTTACTGTAATAATGACACTGGCCGGGAAGGGATTAACACAGTGGGTGATCAAGGGGTTAAATGTGAGCCTAGGGGAGTGATTCTAACTGTATGAGGGTTGGACTTTTGAAATGGTCACAGAGACCAGTGATCCTATATAGAAGATCATTCCAGAGAGAAGAACGGTCAGCTGTGTTTACAATAGCTGACCGTCCTTCTCTCTCAGCGGGGAGCGAGAGCAGGTGGCAGGCGGCAATCAGAGCCCTGTACAATTAACCACTTCTGGACCTGAAGATTTGCTGTGGAGTGTGTGGAGAAAACAAGTCTGATTCATGTAGGCCCCACTTTGCAACACGTACAGGACTTAAAGGACCTGCTATTGATGACTTCCATGCTGTGATGGGTCAGGGCAGTTTTGATGCAAAGGGGGCTGTTTTGGTGGCAACAAGGGGACCTATGCAATATTAGGTGGGTCATCATATTAGTGTTAGTGTGCATTGGTGTATCTAGTATACTTTATATATCAGATTATTTGCTATACAGAAACCTGGGATTTACCTATTTTTGTAATTCAAGGACAACTCCTTGAAAGCGTGCATCTAGCCAAAAGGAGTGCGGGAGGATTAGAACCACATTGGGCTTTTACTGCTGTCCATGTGTCTATTAGAGATATTTTTCAATAACTTACTGTTTGGTTGACAATGCTTTTACCAGACAGAAAGTAAGGGGAAACAAACAACAGCAACACACATGGAGAGTTTAGGCTTTTTTTTTTTTTTACAATAAAGTAGTGGAAAGCTAGAACCCCTGACAGATTTTTCTTCATCTGTGCCACTGTTACAAATATTCCCTCACTAATTGCCCCTGCTCGTGGAATTTGTCTGGTTAAACTAGTTGGACGTAAACTTTAAACTAAACTTAAAGTTTTTGTTTACAAATGTAGTTAAAAATGTAAATGATGCGTGCATTTTACTAAACTTCTATTCAAATGCCCTATATTGACTAAATTGTTTTGAACTTATGCAGTTGTAGTTAATAATGTATTATTGTAGATCCTAAATGAGAAAAAAAAGATTCAGTGCAGAACCTCAAAGATCAAGTAGTTAATTTTCAGACTGAGATTTGTGTTTCTAACAACAGCTAGTTGAATGATCTATTTTAGAGACAAGGACAAGAGACATTTGTAGACAGCAGGACACCAAGACAAATACTGAGCAATAAACATGTCTAACTTCTTTGTTTTCCTCATATTGTATAAACCTTTAAATAAGGCATACAGCACAAAGTTTATTATCCCTTCCTAAACTGCTTCAAGTGAAACATTAAAATGTGCTGTATAACATTCTCTGAGGGTACATTAATATTTCTGAACTCGTCAACACAGTTTAAAATGCTCCAAGCAAGACTTTTTCAGTTCAGTGCAAAACATAATAAAATCTTTTCCGTTGGTAATAAAACTCATGTTGCAGCTTAAACAGTACAACTTGTAGAAACAAGGTTATGTAAGTGCTGTGATCCTTTATATTTAACTAGGGGAAAATATAAAAGTTAGACTATTACCGAACATGTTTAGAACATGTTTAGCTACAGCATATAGTTGGTCACGCATATTGTCATGCATCCACAATCTAAATAAGGTTAAAAGCTCTATATAGTACAAATTGAACATCAAGAATGGACTACAAAATGATCACCACACATGCTTCCTTTGCCTATATTTATTCTGAAGATAATGGTCCTATTTCTACATTGCACTAGGATAACAGAACATGGGTGGCAAAAGATGATGGGTAGGCTAACTCAGCCTTTTTCAACCAGGGTGCCTTAAAGGCTTCTTTATTGGTGCCTCGGCAAAATGCCTAAAAATGTATCAAAAATTGCATACCAGCCAGCAGGGGAACGAAGCCTGCCTTTTAGTTATACAAAGCCATGGGTTTTTACTACACTTTCTAGACACTGGCATCCTAACAACCATTGATGTCATCAGTTGATAGGGAGGATGTCTATTGCCTCCACAGCATTCTTGTTTGAACCTCCTCTGCCTCTCTCCCTTAGCACTAGGGCCACATTAGCTGAATGATAGAGAGAAGTTGAGGGAGAAGAGAAACATTAGTCAGTACCAGTGTGCAAAAGTGTATTTGTTTTGGAAGGAAAAAATCACCTCTAACAATGGGTGTCCTACGTGTGGATGTTGCTGCATTATGTAAAACTATTAGAATAGTTTTTACATTTTAGAATGGGGTGCCTCAAGACTGTCCATAATTTTAAAGGGTGCCTTGAGATTGTCCATAATTTTAACCACTTTACCACTAGAGGATTTTGCTGTCTTACGTCTGGGCCACTTTTTACGATTCGGCGCTGTGCGACTTTAACGGACAATTGCGCGGTCGTGCGACGCTGTACCCAAACAAAATTTACGTCCTTTTTTTTCCCACAAACAGAGCTTTCTTTTGGTGGTATATATCCCCTGTGCGATTTTTACTTTTTGCGCTATAAACAAAAATAGCGTTTATTTTGAAAAAATAACAATATTTTTAACATTTTTTTTATATGTAAGTCCCCCCAAAAAAATGTAAAAATCAAAATTTTTTTAAATTTTTGGCCAATTTGTTTTCTGCTACCTATGTTTGGTAAAAAAAAAAAATCACAATAAGTGTATTTTGATTGGTTTGTGCAAAAGTTATTGCGTTTACTAACTAAGGGAAAGATTTTTGTCATTTTTGGTGTTTTTTTTTGGCGGCGATCTGTAATGGCGGCGATCTGCGTTTTTTTTTTCGGGACTGCGACATTGCGGCGGACAGATCGGACCCTTGACTGACATTTTTGACACTTTTGGGGGTACCAGTGACATTACTACAGTAATCAGTGCTATAAATATTCACTGTTACTGTAAAAATGACACTGGCAGGGAAGGGGTTAATTTTATTGGAGAGGGAGGGGTTAATGTTTGCCTGGTGCTTACTGACGTGTGTGGGGGGAGGTGACTGAGTGAGTCAGGGACAGATCGGATGTTCAGCTATGCTGAACACTGCGATCTGTCACTCCCTGTCACTTAGGAGATCCGCCCGCTCTGTTTACACAGGCGGGCGGATCTCCAAACTAGATTCCCCGACGATCGGGGAAGAGCAGCGGCGATCGCCGCTGCTCCTCCCCTGGCCCGACTCCCGCTGTGACTGAAAACAGCGGGAGCGCGCCTCCGGCGGCGCACGAGTGCCGCCTACAGGGGGAGGAGTCTAGCGACGTAGTACTACGTCGCTAGACGATAACGGGCCACGTTGCTGCAGTAGCAGCAACGTAGGCAGACGTTATGTGGTTAAAGGGTGTCTTGACTGAAAAAAGGTTGAGAATACTGGTCTAACAGGACTAACTTATGCACTACCAAAACTTAGTTTAGTCTTCTCTTCCAATTTGCTAATGGCTCGATGTTTGATACAAATTATGAAAGACTTGTTTCTTTCTTTAACCACTTAAGGACCAGGCCTATTTCTGACACTTGTTGTTCACAAGTTAAAATCAGTATTTTTTGCTAGAAAATTACTTAGAACCCTAAAATATATTTTTAGCAGAGACCCTAGAGAATAAAATGGAGATCTCAGCAATACTTTATGTCACACCGTATTACACAGTCTTACAAACGCAATTTTTGTTTTTGTTGGAAAAAATACACTTTTTTAAATAAAATAAAAAAAAAAACAGTAAAGTTACCCCAATTTTTTTCTTTAACCACTTAAGCCCCGGAGGATTTGGCTGCTAAAAGACCAGGGGGTATTTTGCGATTCGGCACTGACTTTAACGAACAATTGCGCGGTCGTGCAACGCTTTACCTAAACGAATTTGACGTCCTTTTTTTCCCACAAACAGAGCTTTCTTTTGGTGGTATTTGATCACCTGTGCGATTTTTTGATCACGCGCTATAAACAAAAAAAGAGCGTCAATTTTGCAAAAATAACCATATTTTTCACATTTTTTTATATGAAATTCCCCCCCCAAAAAAAGTAAAAATCAAAATTTTTTAACATTTTCGGCCAATTTGTTTTATGCTACATATGTTTGGTAAAAAAAAAATAGGCAAAAAGCATATTTTGATTGGTTTGCGCAAAAGTTATCGCGTTTACTAACTAAGGGAAAGATTTTTGTCATTTTTGTTGTTTTTTTTTTTAACGCGTAATGGCGGCGATCTGCGATTTTTTTTTTGCGGTACTGCAACATTGGGGAGGACAGATCGGACCCTTGACTGACATTTTTGACACTTTTGGGGTTACCAGTGACATTTCTACAGTAATCAGTGCTATATATATGCACTGTTACTGTAAAATTACACTGGCAGTGAAGGGGTTAACTTTATTTGAGAGGGAGGGGCTGTGTGTGTCCCTAGGGGCGTGATTCTAACTGTGATTGGCTGTGGCTTGAGCTGTAGGAACACTGATCAATGGTCCCACATAGTAGAACCGTATGATCAGTGTTTCTACACAGGGGAGAATGACAGGCAGCTTGTTTACACAAGCTGCCTGCCTTTCTCCCTCTCCCCCGACGATCGCAGAGTGAGCGGCGGATATCAGGTCCGCTGGTCACACGCGCGGGGGGGGGGGGGTCCGTGACCGCACGGGAGCGCGCCGCCGGCGGCGCGCGCTCGCTCCCCAGAGCCTCACAGGCTAGTGACGTATATATACGTCACTTTGCCTGTGAGGGGCTGACCGCCGCAGTATATCTACTTGCGGCGGTCGGCAAGCAGTTAATGGAAAGGATAATGTTACGCAGAGTAAAAAGATACCCAACATGTCATGCTTCAAAATTAGGCACGCTCATGGAATGGCAACAAACATTGGTACTTAAAAATGATTTAAAAATGTTTACAGGTTAACAGTTTAGAGTTACAAAGGAGTTCTAGGGCTAGAAATATTGCTCTCACTCTAACAATCACGGTGATACCTCACATGTGTGGTTTGAACACCGTTTACATGTGTGGGTGCAACTTGGGTATGTGTTCGTTTCTGTGCGCGAGCTCAGGGGGACAGGGTGCTTATTATTATTTTTTCTTATTTATTTTACCTTTTATTTTTACACTGTCGCTTTAAACTTTTTTTTTTTTTTTTAATCACTTTAATTCCTAACTACAATGAATGTAAACATCCCCTTGTAATAGAAATAAGCAGGTCAAAAAGACCTCAGATCTCACAGCTACACCTGAAAGCAAAAAAAATTGCATTTTTTTTAGCAAGAAAAAAAAATTGGCCTTTTAAAGTCATTGGGTGGAAGCAAAGTATGACGTCGCTTCAGTCCTCCAAGGCCATAGAGTCGAGGGGGGGCCACCTTGCCCTCACTCAAATTCCTGCACAGCACCTCAGAGGACCGGCTCACTTTACTCACTACTGACAGCTCCTGTAAGCGGGGAAAAGGGAAAATTGACCGGGTATCGACGGGAGGTCCGGAAGAAAATACCGGGGTTATGGCAGTTATCTGCTGCCATAACACTGGTATTTAATGTCAAAGTACTGGCGTAAAACTGCGGCAGGCAGTACGGAAGTGGTTAAAGTGGCCCATATCATTATTTTTGTCATCTTATCTAACACTCCAGTGCACAGAGGCTTGCAGACAGGTGCAGTCTACCTTCTCCACTGCAGGTGGCACTCTTCCACATCAGCACTGCAGTTGGAGAGGAAGTCAAGAGGAACATGGTTCCTCTATTGTTTCCAGGGTAACTGGGGAAACTATCCAAATTGATTCTTCAACCCCATGTGACTCTAGCAGCCATCTTGGGTCAGGCAGAGCCTTTTTAAAACCCTGGCTTCTAGGTTTGGCACACTGACCCGGGCTGCGTGGATTCATAGACCCCCACTCTCTCCTCACTGGATTTGACTGACAGCAGCAGAGGCCAATGATTCCTGCTGCCATCAGAGCCTCCAGTGAAAGATTTGTTTCTCATATGTAGAAAAAAAAAACTTTTGACTTTAGAACCACTTTAAAGTAATCCATTGTTATGGAGTGCCTGGCACTTGAGTGCCTATGGGACTAATAAAGCAGATTAAAGCACAACTAAAGGTTCCTGGATGACAAACTAAACAAATCCCAAATCTAGGTACTATGTGATATGTAAGCCAAAGTCCCAGTCTTTCAAGTATACATTATATGGACACATCCCTTTTTGACACAAAGATTCCTTGTAAATTGTAATGGAAGATAATTTAAAACAAGTGTAAGAACAGTCAAAAATGCCTATTGTTCTGGGAATGTTTCTTGCACAAGCTTATAAGTCTAGTGAATTAGTAAAGATAGAAAAGTTCATACCAAAAATGTACAACAAGTTTACACAAAAAATATATAACCAATAAAATGAACGTAATGTACAGAATATCATTTAGAAATTAACTTCCGGTTTGGCGGCCATTGGACCAGGACGCTGTTGATGAGAGCTCCGCCGGTCCCGTACACAATCCACAGCCATCCTCCCTCCCTAAGCTCCATCCGCACTTTTAATCTGCACAGCTGGGACCCCCGTGTCCCCAGCTTCAATTTGACACCATTCTTGGCCATCGGAGCAGGACGCTGTTGGTGAGAGCTCCGCCGATCCCGTACACAATCCACGGCCATCCTCCCTCCCTAAGCTCTATCCGCACTTTTAATCTGCACAGCTGGGACCCCCGTGCCCCCAGCTTCAATTTGACACCATTCTTGGCCAATTCTGAGCACTTTTATATTTGCGGCCTAGCACACACAGCGAAGCCGCGGACTTTCCTGCCGGATAGCGCGATCGCGCGCACGGGATCAGAACTGGGCACAGCCATCAGTGCTAAAATACAAACGGGCAGCCATAGGTACACTCCACCTTCCTGGGCAACCAGACCCGCCACCAGACAGGTATTGCCCTGTTTTGAGGAGAAAGGGCAGCGGTCGGTGGACCGGTGAGCTGAGGCCCAGGCAACTACTGAAGCCACGGTCTCTCCCAGGACAGATTCTGACCGCGCACTCGGGGACCCGGTAAGACTTACTTTTTTTTTTTGAGACTCACATTCATCTCCCGGGCGCCCCCACGCCCACATAATTGCCTCCTGCCCCACACTGAAAGAACCCCAGAGGGGAGTGTGTTGCCGCTCGATGGATATGGCTGCCTAACTCCACAGCTCCCGGCCAGCCCAGGGGATTAAGCACTAGAATCAGCGCTGCTCGTCCTCAACTCTGACAATGACAGGCAAGGGGAAGTCGTCCACCCACTCCTCACCTTCCCGCTCTCGGTCCCCCCGCGACCCGGCGATGCAATCGTGCAAAAGCATCCCGGATCTGTTCCGCCAACAGCAATCACGCGAGGCCCCGGCATCAACTCGGGCCTATGCCGAGGTCGCAAAGGGAACCGCTACCGCTGCACTTCCTGCAAATTTAACTAACTCTCTCCCCACTATCCAATCTGCTAACAATGCCTGCTCCAATTATGGAATCCCTGAACCTTCTATGATTTTGGACCAGAACCCCCTAACGATAACTCCTACAATGCCCCTCAACTTCACTCACCTGAGAGCCATAGCAGATGAAATAAAAGCCTCTCTGGCCTTGGCTGTGACAGACATAAAAAGAGACATCCAGAACATCACAGTCAGAATTGACTCTATTGAGGAGAGATCTGAACTACAGTCTGAAGAGATTACTGCGCTTAACACCACGTCCAATGCCCACTCCTCCCAACTCAGAGAATTACAGCGACACATGGAGGATCTGGACAACAGGGGACGTCGTCATAACCTTCGGGTAAGGGGTCTCCCTGAAACAGTGGAACCAAGCCAAATCACAAATGCAACGACACAGATTTTCAACGACATCCTAGGCAGACCACCAGAAGTCCCGATTGAATTTGAACGCCTACATAGGGCCCTGAGACCTAGATCGAGAGACACTGATCCACCCAGGGACATAGTGTGCTGTCTGGTGAATTTTAGACTTAAGGAAGATATACTTAGACTGGCCAGAGACCGACATACACTCCTATTCCAGGGCTCTGAAATCAAAATCTATCAAGATTTATCCCCAATCACACTACAAAGGAGAAGAGATCTTCGCCCCCTACTGGATTCACTCCGCAATAAAAACATCCAATACCATTGGAAATTCCCGTTTTGCCTGCAGGCATCCTCTAATGGCCGAACTGCAAACTTACGCTTCCCTGAAGATCTGACGTCCTTTTGCGCTATCCTAGATCTCCCGCGCATCGACCTTCCCGACTGGTACAGACCTCCGCAACCCCCTTTCGTTCGGAGGGCAACGTCTATGGACACTATTCCGGAGAGAGAGGATATTCACCAGAGACGCCAAAGATCAGCCTCCCCGAGACGTGAACTCTTCTCTCAATCTCAACCCCACAGGAACAACAATGGAAGCCCAACAGCCTCTCCAGTCCATAGAAAACCTCGCCATGAAGAACCAATCTAGAACACGCAGATACCGCCTCCTCAGGAAAATCCTTTCCCAGAGACTTTCTTTCTCCTTGTTTTTCTCCCACCCCCCCCTTCTTTTTTTTTTTTTTCTCTTTTTCTCTCTCACATTAACCCTTTTTTTACAGGTACAACATTCTCAACTTAAAGTCTCCCTCAGCTACAAGAACATTACCTTCATCTACGCATAAGTAAGAAGTCTCATCTCTGCAAAGCTACCGCACACCCACAGACTTCACCACGTTCCGAACTTGAAGGCTCACTTGCCCTTCTAAAGACCTGCCTCTACCTTCCACTTGGGGACTGGTAACGTATTATTTGGTTTCACACACTCATCTTAAGTCTCCGGACCACCCACTCCCTCTTATGTTTGATTCATCCCACGATGCCCCCTCCAAAGACCTCCCCCTCCCCACCTCAAACTACAGACTCTGTCCATCTTGAGATACGGACCTAAAGTGCCCCCCCCTCCCCTCCAAATTTGCATTCCCAATTTAAAAAGCTAATACAACTCCACCTCATTCTACACCCTGATCAACCTACTGTAACGCTCCTGCGTTTTCTGAACAATGTGGATTTGCAGCTGCAGAAATACTCCACTCAGTAGTCATGTAGAGAAACGCTGAGATACCAATCCCAACTCCCAAGACTCATCACTGTGGATAGTCTCTGATTCAGCATACAAATATACACACTCAATAAGATGTTCCTGGAGTGATCTATGTATATAGTAGTATAGTGGTGATAGGCTGAAGAGACAGGTTTAAGTAGAGACAATAGTTGACAGACACTTGAGAGGAATGTTCTTGAGAATGAGATGGTAACAGGAAGGATGCAGATAGGTTAGCAATCATGTATGGTAGTAGATGATAGGATAGCAGATGACATACAGGAGAGACTAACCCAGTGCAAGGATAGATGTTAGTAGGCTCAAGAGCTAGCAATCTAGATAGTGCAGATGATAGTAACAGTCCTTAGTATGCAGAGCTAGATAGTGTAAGCTTTAGTATGAAGGTTTATGGAGGATTCCCCTGCGGGGTACTTATCACTAGTAGCAAGCAGTAGTAGAGAGGTTCGGTATGAGCGGGTGATCCGGTAGCGGGATACAGGGATCAGCAGCGAGATTCCGAAAGCGAGGTATGCTTGCAAGCATGTGAGCTTCAAGGCAGGTTATGCGGCGTTGAACGAACAATGTTAGTGAGACCGCCGGCGGTTGAAATAGCCGCTCCTGCGGCGCTCAATGATGACAGCATCGGTCTTAAAGGTGTATTCGCACCTTACCAAAAGAGAATGGTGGGGCGCATACACTAAGGAAAGTGGAATTAGGGTACCAAAGGTACCAGAACATTACAGTACCCCCCCTTAAGGCCGGCTCCTGAAGGCCTCTGGAGCTGGTTTTTCCGGGTATTTCGCGTGAAAATTGCGAATTAGTCTAGGGGCATGTATGTCAGAGGTATTTAGCCAGGTGTCGTCTTGGGGCCCATAGTTTTTCCATCAGACTAGATATTGGAGTCTTCTTCTGTGGATACGAGAATCCAGAATCTCTTTTATCTCATATTCTTCTCCACCTTCAACTTGTACAGGAGGTGGAGGTGGGATAGTAGGCCTTATTCCTTGGTCAGGAACATGGGGCTTCAGTAGCGACACATGGAAGATGGGATATATTTTGAGGTCTGTTGGTAATGTGAGCTGTACTGCAGCTTTTCCAATAAGTTTCCTGATTGGGAAAGGTCCCAAGAACAGAGGCCCAAGATTTTTGCTAGGGATCCTTAATCTTAAGTTTTTTGTTGAGAGCCAAACGAGGTCCCCAGTAGCATACTGAGGAGAAGGTCTTCTACGAAGATCACAGTACTTCTTTTGTTGACTATGAGCGTGTGAGATGGTAGTATTAAGTAAACCCAGAGAGTCCTTTATTTGGGTAAGATAGTCTGAGGCTACTGGGTTATTTGAAGGAAGGATGCGTGGTGGAAGAATAGTGGGATGAAACCCATAGTTCAAGTAGAACGGACTCTGTTTGGTCGTACTGTGGGTTGCGTTGTTGTAGGCAACTTCTGCCAGAGGGAGGAGATCCACCCAAACATCCTGTTGGTATGATGTGTAACAACGTAAATATTGCTCGATTCACTGGTTGACTCTTTCAGTTTGTCCGTTGGTCTGAGGATGGTAGGGAGAAGTGAGCTTCCGCTCAATTCGTAGTATGTGACATAGTTCTTGCCAGAACTTGGAGATGAATTGCGATCCACGGTCAGACAAAAGAGTTTTCGGAATACCATGTAACTTAAAGACATGTTTCATCAGTAGTTCCGCTGTTTGTTTGGACGAAGGTAGTCTGCGAATAGCAATGAAATGTGCCATTTTTGTCAGATGGTCCACTGACACCAAGATGGTATTAAATCCTTTGGAAGGAGGTAGTTCTACTATAAAGTCCAAGGACACAACTTCCCATGGAGTCTGGGGTATTGGTAGACTGCATAGTAGACCGGATGGTTTTGTAGTGTCTATTTTGGACCTGGCACAGACGTTGCATGAAGAGAGGAATTTCTGTATAGATGTCTTCATGTCAGGCCACCAGAACTGCCTGGTAAGCAAATTAAGAGTCTTTGTCATACCCATATGTCCTGCCATAGGCACATCATGCGACAATTCCAAGATCTTGGTGCGCATGGTAGGGGGTATGTAAAGTTTGTCGTTGTAGTAGAGGAAGCCTTCTGCATCAGTACTTAGTTGTGGTGGGGGTGAATCCAACTTTATACTGTGCAGAACCTCTTCCTTCAAGGAACGGACAACCCCAATAATACGCTTGTAGGGTATTATAGGAACGGAAGGGATTTCGAAGTAATTATCTTCAGTTAGTCGTGATAGCGCATCCGCTTTTTTATTCTTGTCTGCAGGTGTATAGGTCACTAGAAAGTTAAACCTTAGGAAGAATAGTGACCATCGTACCTGCCGGTGGGAGAGGGTTTTGTTAGTCTGAAGATATTGAAGATTTTTATGATCTGTATATATGAGTATTGGTAATCGGGTGCCTTCAAGTAGATGTCGCCAATTCTCCATAGCCAGTTTTATAGCAAGCAGTTCCTTTTCACCCACTGGGTAATTTACCTCTGGACTGCTTAAAGATTTAGAGAAGAAGGCGACTGGATGGAGTGGTGAAGTATTAGTTGGTCGTTGGGAGAGTATTGCTCCTACTGCCATTTTTGACGCATCTACTTCCAGAATGTATTGGAGGGATGGGTCTGGATGGCGTAGTATGGGAGCAGAGGTAAAACTTGCCTTTAACAAGTGAAAAGCTTCATTTGCTTCATCTGACCATTTGAATGGTCTCTTAATACTCGTGAGTTGTGTGAGGGGTCTCACAATGGCAGAGAAGTTCTTGATGAACTTCCTATAGAAGTTTGAAAATCCAAGGAATCGCTGTAGTGCTTTGCGGGTGGTTGGTATAGGCCAATCCTGAATACAGGATATCTTACTCATATCCATCTTGATTCCTGTTTTGTATATGATGTATCCTAGGAATAGTACTTCTTCTTTATGAAATAAGCATTTTTTTAGTTTCACGTATAGGTTGTGTGCAAGCAATCTGGATAACACAAGTCTTACATGTTTTATATGTTCAGACAAGGATCATGAATAAATAAGTATATCGTCCAGATATACCACAACACAGACATCAAGTAAGTCTCTAAAGATATCGTTTATAAATCGTTGGAAGGCTGCGGGAGCGTTACATAGCCCGAATGGCATTACAAGATATTCGAACAATCCGTATCTGGTTCTGAATGCTGTCTTCCACTCATCTCCATCACGGATTCGGATTAGATTGTATGCCCCTTTCAGGTCCAATTTTGAAAAATAGGTAGCTCCACGCACTTGCTCAATGAGGTCAGGGATAAGCGGTAGAGGATAGCGATCTTTTATTGTAATGGCGTTCAATTGCCTATAGTCGATAATAGGCCTGAGACTTGAGTCCTTATTGCAGACAAAAAAGAGTCCTGCTGCTGTGGAAGAAGTGGAAGGTCTAATAAAACCTTTTGTCAAATTCTCATCCAAGTATTCCTTGAGATGGGAAAGTTCATCCTGCGAAAGAGGATAAACATGACCAAACAGCAATTTGCTATTTGGGAGTAGATCAATAGTACAATCATAATCCCTATGGGGAAGCAGTACTTGAGCATTTTTCTCAAGAAAAACCTCGGACAGATCCTGATAGCATAGTGGTGCAATCTCATCTGACACCACAGACAGGATCTTTCCATATGACGGGAGGTTACATGTACCCTCGCAATAGCAAGAGAGGAAGGCCAGGGTCCGTTTCTTCCAATCTATGGTTGGTTGATGTGTGTGTAACCAGGGAAGTCCCAAAACAATGGGAAAGTGGGGTGAAGGTATTAGGTCGAAGGTGGTGGTCTCCATATGAGACTCGTTAGTGGTGACTAGGAGTGCTTGTGTCTGATCAGTGATCGGGCCAGAAGATAAAGGAATACCGTTAATAAGACTCACTGAGACAGGTTTAGGTTTAGAAATAATAGGGACTTTATTTAAAACAGCAAAACGTATGTCGATATAATTTCCACAAGATCCTGTGTCGATCATGGCCTTAGTAGTATTCCTGGTCTGGTCCCACTGCAATGTCAAGCGAACAAAAAGGTAAGGGTTAGTAATTGAAGTTGTCAATCCCCCTAGGAGGACATATGAACACTCACCCTTTTTTTTGTAGACAAGGGGACAGACGTTTATCATGTGATCCGGGGATGCACAGTACAAGCAGAGATTACTAGATCATCTCCTGGCTCTTTCAGTAGTTGATAGAGGTGGGCGTATGGTTCCTACCTCCATAGGAGTAGAGTCAACGGCCGAAATCCGAGAAGAACTGGATAATGGCATTCCCATTTTTTCAGCCTTTCTTTCTCGTAGCCTTCTATCTATGGTGATACTGAGTTGTATCAAAGCATCCAGGGTTTTCGGCAAATCCGCTCGGGCGAGCTCGTCTTTAACGGCCTCTGATAGGCCAAGTCTAAATTGAGTTCTCAGAGATGCATCATTCCACCCTGAATCAAGGGTCCATCTCTTGAACTCCGCCACAAAGTCTTTGTCAGGGCTTACCTTTGTTGGGAGTCATTCAGGCAGAGATTTATGCTCACCCTTGCAAACAAACACAGACCAGGGTGACCAGGTAAGAAGCCACCTGGCCTGTGAGTTTGTGCACGGGGGCTGTGCAGGATAACCAGGTCCAAATACAGGCAAGGACTAGAGCAGGAGAACCGTCAGGTGAAGCCAGGGGTCAGATGCCGGAAACAAACAGGAATGCAGGAACTCAAACAACAGGAACCAAACCAGGAAACCAGAATCAATGAACTGACACTGCCCTTAGGGAGGGGCAGTGTCTTATACCTTGTTAATTAGGTATCAAATACAGCTGGAGAGTTACTGACAGGTCTGAGCCTCTGGTGAAATCCAGCCCCCTAGTTCTGCAGGCAATACAGGAATAAACAGGAGTTCTCCAAAGTCCTGAAGTGGCTCAGAGGCTAGTTTGCAGACTGGGAAGCCAGAAGGACACAGGTTCAATACCTCTGAAAGGCACCAGTGGGGTGGCCACGCCTAGCCGTCTGGCGGGTACGACTAGAACCCTGACAGTCTTCCACAGGTCTCCTACCTTGTTTTAAGGACCTCAATTGAAGATCGGCAGTACTCTGCCTATTGGGGTCATCATATAGACTAGCAAGTTCCGCTAGAAATAAAGCGTAGGAGTTGAGAAGCTGATCGTTTTTCTCAAAGAGAGAGTCTGCCCAGGCCCGTGGATCGCCTGTTAGGTAAGAAATAATAGTGCAAACCTAGATATGATCAGTAAGGTAGGTACGAGGTTTTAGCAAGAAAAGTAACTCACATGCGTTTTTGAATTCACAACATTTTTTGCGATCGCCTGTAAATAGGGTTGAGCGAACACCTAGATGTCCGTGTTCGACGGGTTCGGCCGAACTTTAAAAAAAAGTCCGGGTCCGTGTCCCGGACTTTTACCGAACTTTTCCCGGACACCGAACCCCATTGAAGTCAATGGGGACCCGAACTTTAAGGCACTAAAATGGCTCTAAAACACCAAAGGAAAGGGCTAGAGTGCTGCAAATGGCAGCAAAACGTAATTAAGAGCATGGCAAGTGCTCTGCAAACAAATGTGGATAGGGAAATAACTTAAAACAACAAAAAAAAAACAGAAAAATAAAACAATGTTCTTCTTCATCTCTGAAGGACGAGGCCCATATGGAGTAGGAGGGAGGTTGAGGTGGTGGTGGATGTGGCGGTGACATAGGCGTGCGCACAGGGTGTGCTGGGTGTGCCTGGGCACACCCTAATCACCTAGGGCACATAGCATTGCCAGTGAGGAGATGGGAAAGATCTCCCTGGGACCTGCTCTGCTCTATTTCTCCTTGCCTACAGGTACATGGCCCCGATACATTACTCTCCCTGCTGGCAAACACATGCATGTGTATTTCAACTTTGGGGTGCACACCTTAATGCAATAGGCTGCGCACACCTATGGGCGGTGTAGGTGGAAGCGGCGGTGGAGGAGGACCAGGGCCGGATTAACAGCATCATGGGCTTGGTGCTGAGGATTTTGAAGGGCCTTAAGGGCCGTGCCTTGCCATGCACCCAGAGGAGGAAGGGTGCAGCCATGCATGCCTAATTCAACATGGGATGCTGTCTCTGAAGCCCATAAACACATCCATGCATCGCCAACTGTCCCTCCTTGTCCGGCCTTCACGCTGTGTGGGGAGGTTCTGAGGGTGCTGCCTGGGGAAGCGAGCATAGAAGCCAGACTTCTGTGTTTACAAGTGACAGAAGAGCGGTAACAGTGAATATGGCCAACCCGGGGCCTATATAAAAGGTAGGGGCCTGGAGCTGCAGCTCCAATAGCCCCTACATTAATCTGGCCCTGAGGAGGAGGACGAGGTAGCCAACACTGCTTCTTTTCAAAAATTTTAAATGAGGGTACACCCCAAAAGAGTGAGAAAGAGCAAAAATGGAACAATGGGTGGGTAAGGTCGGTATCCATTGCTATTCTGCATAAGGTACGGAAAAGTCCCGTGGGATCCATGCCTGGTTCATTTTAATGAACGTGAGCTTGTCCACATTGTCTCTGGACAGGCGGCTGCGCTTGTCTGTTATAACGCCCCCAGCCGTGCTAAATACCCGTTCAGATAATACACTGGCTGCAGGGCACGCCAGCACCTCCAAGGCGTAAAGGGCAAGCTCAAGCCATGTGCCCAATTTGGAGACCCAGAAGTTGAAGGGGGCAGACCCGTCATTCACTACATGTAGGCGTGTGCACACATACTGCTCCACCATGTTGGTAAAATGCTGCCTCCTGCTAAGACGTTCCATCTGAGCTGCTGGTGCTGCTGTTTGTTGTGGCGTGCTGACAAAGCTTTTCCACATTTCGGCCATGCTAACCCTGCCTTCTGAGGTGCTGGCGGTGCCCTGGTTGCGTTGGCGACCTCCTCCTCCTCCTCCTCTGCCTTGTGCTTCCACTGTGGCCCCGCTGTCAGATGGGAATGCCAGCAGCATGGCGTCTACCAGCGTGCGCTTGTACTCGCGCATCTTGCGATCGCGCTCCAGTGAGTGAATTAAGGACGGTACGTTGTCCTTGTAACGGGGATCCAGCAGCGTGGCCACCCAGTAATCAGCACAAGTTAGAATGTGGGCAACTCGGCGGTCGTTGTGGAGACACTGCAGCATGTAATCGCTCATGTGTGCCAGGCTGCCCAGAGGCAACGAAAGGCTGTCCTCTGTGGGAGGTGTATCGTCCGTGTCCTCTGTATCCCCCCAGCCACGCACCAGTGATGGCCATGAGCTGGCCTGGGTGCCACCCTGCTGTGAACATGGTTCCATCTCCTCCTCCAGCTCCTCCTCCTCCTCATCCTCCTCATCCTCCAGAACTGTGCCCCTGCTGGACAATTGCGTCCCTGGCGTTTGCGTGTGCAGGAACCCACCCTCGGAGCCCCTTGCGAATGACTGCCCTGAAAGCCTTGGAAATGTTACCTCTTCATCCTCCTCCTCCTCCTCATCCTGTGCCACATCCTCTTCCATCATCGCCCGAATTGTTTTTTCAAGGAGGCATAGAAGTGGGATAGTTAAGCTGAGAACGGCGTCATTGCCACTGGCCATGTTGGTGGAGTACTCAAAACAGCGCAACAAGGCACACAGGTCTCGCATGGAGGCCCAGTTAAATTAAATAGCGGAATAGAAAATATGATCCAAAAAAAGTGTATGTATATCACACGTACACAACCACACTGGGCCCCAATTACTATTGTTTGTACCCCTAAAAGGCTAGATGAGGAGTAGGGGGAGTATGGAACAGGCAGCACCCTCAAACCTTCAGAAGTATGAGATGAACCCCAACAACTTGGAAAGGTGGATCTCTCTCACACGTACCGACACAGACTATCCCGCAATTCAATTGATCCTCAAAGGTTTTTATTGAATAGCGGAATAGGAAATATGATCAAAAAAAGTGTATGTATCTCGCACGTACACAACCACACTAGGCCCCAATTACTATTGTTTGTACCCCTAAAAGGCTAGATGAGGAGTAGGGGGGGTATGGAACAGGCAGCACCCTCAAACCTTCAGAAGTATGAGATGAACCCCAACAACTTGGAAAGGTGGATCTCTCTCACACGTACCGACACAGACTATCCCCCAATTTAACTGATCCCCAAAGGTTTTTGATTAAATAGCGGAATAGAAAATATGATCCAAAAAAAGTGTATGTATATCACACGTACACAACCACACTAGGCCCCAATTACTATTGTTTGTACCCCTAAAAGGCTAGATGAGGAGTAGGGGGGGTATGGAACAGGCAGCACCCTCAAACCTTCAGAAGTATGAGATGAACCCCAACAACTTGGAAAGGTGGATCTCTCTCACACGTACCGACACAGACTATCCCCCAATTTAACTGATCCCCAAAGGTTTTTGATTAAATAGCGGAATAGAAAATATGATCCCAAAAAAGTGTATGTATATCACACGTACACAACCACACTGGGCCCCAATTACTATTGTTTGTACCCCTAAAAGGCTAGATGAGGAGTAGGGGGAGTATGGAACAGGCAGCACCCTCAAACCTTCAGAAGTATGAGATGAATCCCAACAACTTGGAAAGGTGGATCTCTCTCACACGTACCAACACAGACTATCCCCCAATTTAACTGATCCCCAAAGGTTTTTGATTAAATAGCGGAATAGAAAATATGATCCAAAAAAAGTGTATGTATATCACACGTAAACAACCACACTAGGCCCCAATTACTATTGTTTGTACCCCTAAAAGGCTAGATGAGGAGTAGGGGGAGTATGGAACAGGCAGCACCCTCAAACCTTCAGAAGTATGAGATGAACCCCAACAACTTGGAAAGGTGGATCTCTCTCACACGTACCGACACAGACTATCCCGCAATTCAATTGATCCTCAAAGGTTTTTATTGAATAGCGGAATAGGAAATATGATCAAAAAAAGTGTATGTATCTCGCACGTACACAACCACACTAGGCCCCAATTACTATTGTTTGTACCCCTAAAAGGCTAGATGAGGAGTAGGGGGGGTATGGAACAGGCAGCACCCTCAAACCTTCAGAAGTATGAGATGAACCCCAACAACTTGGAAAGGTGGATCTCTCTCACACGTACCGACACAGACTATCCCCCAATTTAACTGATCCCCAAAGGTTTTTGATTAAATAGCGGAATAGAAAATATGATCCCAAAAAAGTGTATGTATATCACACGTACACAACCACACTGGGCCCCAATTACTATTGTTTGTACCCCTAAAAGGCTAGATGAGGAGTAGGGGGAGTATGGAACAGGCAGCACCCTCAAACCTTCAGAAGTATGAGATGAACCCCAACAACTTGGAAAGGTGGATCTCTCTCACACGTACCAACACAGACTATCCCCCAATTTAACTGATCCCCAAAGGTTTTTGATTAAATAGCGGAATAGAAAATATGATCCAAAAAAAGTGTATGTATATCACACGTACACAACCACACTAGGCCCCAATTACTATTGTTTGTACCCCTAAAAGGCTAGATGAGGAGTAGGGGGAGTATGGAACAGGCAGCACCCTCAAACCTTCAGAAGTATGAGATGAACCCCAACAACTTGGAAAGGTGGATCTCTCTCACACGTACCGACACAGACTATCCCGCAATTCAATTGATCCTCAAAGGTTTTTATTGAATAGCGGAATAGGAAATATGATCAAAAAAAGTGTATGTATCTCGCACGTACACAACCACACTAGGCCCCAATTACTATTGTTTGTACCCCTAAAAGGCTAGATGAGGAGTAGGGGGAGTATGGAACAGGCAGCACCCTCAAACCTTCAGAAGTATGAGATGAACCCCAACAACTTGGAAAGGTGGATCTCTCTCACACGTACCGACACAGACTATCCCCCAATTTAACTGATCCCCAAAGGTTTTTGATTAAATAGCGGAATAGAAAATATGATCCAAAAAAAGTGTATGTATATCACACGTACACAACCACACTAGGCCCCAATTACTATTGTTTGTACCCCTAAAAGGCTAGGAGTAGGGGGAGTATGGAACAGGCAGCACCCTCAAACCTTCAGAAGTATGAGATGAACCCCAACAACTTGGAAAGGTGGATCTCTCTCACACGTACCAACACAGACTATCCCCCAATTTAACTGATCCCCAAAGGTTTTTGATTAAATAGCGGAATAGAAAATATGATCCCAAAAAAGTGTATGTATATCACACGTACACAACCACACTAGGCCCCAATTACTATTGTTTGTACCCCTAAAAGGCTAGGAGTAGGGGGAGTATGGAACAGGCAGCACCCTCAAACCTTCAGAAGTATGAGATGAACCCCAACAACTTGGAAAGGTGGATCTCTCTCACACGTACCAACACAGACTATCCCCCAATTTAACTGATCCCCAAAGGTTTTTGATTAAATAGCGGAATAGAAAATATGATCCCAAAAAAGTGTATGTATATCACACGTACACAACCACACTAGGCCCCAATTACTATTGTTTGTACCCCTAAAAGGCTAGGAGTAGGGGGAGTATGGAACAGGCAGCACCCTCAAACCTTCAGAAGTATGAGATGAACCCCAACAACTTGGAAAGGTGGATCTCTCTCACACGTACCAACACAGACTATCCCCCAATTTAACTGATCCCCAAAGGTTTTTGATTAAATAGCGGAATAGAAAATATGATCCCAAAAAAGTGTATGTATATCACACGTACACAACCACACTAGGCCCCAATTACTATTGTTTGTACCCCTAAAAGGCTAGGAGTAGGGGGAGTATGGAACAGGCAGCACCCTCAAACCTTCAGAAGTATGAGATGAACCCCAACAACTTGGAAAGGTGGATCTCTCTCACACGTACCAACACAGACTATCCCCCAATTTAACTGATCCCCAAAGGTTTTTGATTAAATAGCGGAATAGAAAATATGATCCCAAAAAAGTGTATGTATATCACACGTACACAACCACACTAGGCCCCAATTACTATTGTTTGTACCCCTAAAAGGCTAGGAGTAGGGGGAGTATGGAACAGGCAGCACCCTCAAACCTTCAGAAGTATGAGATGAACCCCAACAACTTGGAAAGGTGGATCTCTCTCACACGTACCAACACAGACTATCCCCCAATTTAACTGATCCCCAAAGGTTTTTGATTAAATAGCGGAATAGAAAATTTGATCCCAAAAAAGTGTATGTATATCACACGTACACAACCACACTAGGCCCCAATTACTATTGTTTGTACCCCTAAAAGGCTAGATGAGGAGTAGGGGGAGTATGGAACAGGCAGCACCCTCAAACCTTCAGAAGTATGAGATTGTGTTCACTGTACCCCACAAAGATTGAGTTCACTGCACCCCACAATGATTGTGTTCACTGCACCCCACAAAGATTGTGTTCACTGCACCTCACAAAGATTGTGTTCACTGTACCCCCCAAAGATTGTGTTCACTGCACCCCACAAAGATTCTGTTCACTGTACCCCACAAAGATTGTGTTCACTGCACCCCAAAAAGATTGTGTTCACTGCACCCCAAAAAGGATGTTGTTCACTGCACCCCAAAAAGGATGTTGTTCACTCCACCCCAAAAAGATTGTGTTCACTGCACCCCACAAAGATTGTGTTCACTGCACCCCAAAAAGATTGTGTTCACTGCACCCCAAAAATGATTTTGTTCACTGCACCCCAAAAAGGATTTTGTTCACTGCACCCCAAAAAGGATGTTGTTCACTCCACCCCAAAAAGATTGTGTTCACTGCACCCCAAAAAGATTGTGTTCACTGCACCCCACAAAGGATTTTGTTCACTGCACCCCAAAAAGATTGTGTTCACTGCACCCCAAAAAGGATGTTGTTCACTGCACCCCAAAAAGGATTTTGTTCACTGCACCCCAAAAAGATTGTGTTCACTGCACCCCACAAAGGATTTTGTTCACTGCACCCCACAAAGATTGTGTTCACTGCACACCAAAAAGGATTGTGTTCACTGCACCCCAAAAAGATTTTGTTCACTGCACCCCAAAAAGATTGTGTTCACTGCAGCCCAAAAAGATTGTGTTCACTGCAGCCCAAAAAGATTGTGTTCACTGCAGCCCAAAAAGATTGTGTTCACTGCAGCTCACACACAGAAAAATGGATGTGGATCACTGACACCTGCCTATCTCCAATCCCACACCACACAGCAATATCGATTGTAGTTTGTAGAACACAGTTTCCCTAAAATTCAGCAGACTCTGTCCCTAACAGGATTGAGAAGAGATCGTAGATCAGGATTGAGTGCAGATTCACCCCACCCCCCACACAGCAATATCGATTGTAGTTTGTAGAAGACACTGACCCTATAATTCAGCAGACTCTATCCCTAAAATGCCTACAACTCGCCCTGCCTAAACACTCCGACCTGTCCCTCAATTCTATCCGGACACAAATGGTTTTTTCCTGCCTATCTTTCCCTAATCAGCAGCCAGCACGTTGATGTGTGCTCTGTCCCTGAATCTAAGCAGCATAATGACGCCGCTGCGGCTGCCTCGAACTTATAAAGACTTGGTCACATGCTTCAGACGGCCAATCACAGCTACTGAGACATTTGCAGGCATGGCTGGGATGGCTTAAGGCACACCAGTTAAACGATTGTTGATTGGCTGTTGAAAGCCCGCCATGAAAAGAGCGCCAAAGCATGCAAAACCCGGAAATAAAACGACCGAACACGGATTTTTACCCGAACATACAGTAAAGTGTCCGTGTCCGTGTTCGGGTACAAAAAATCCAATTATTCGGTACGAACACGAATAATACAGTCCGTGTTCGCTCAACACTACCTGTAAATACTAAAGGAGGATTTATTTTGGGTTCAGGGTGCTGAGCAGCGGCAAGTTGTGACAGCCTGGTTACCTGCTGCGTCAGAGCCTGATTGTCTTCTTTTAATTCAGTAAGTGCGTGTATTAACGCAGTTACTTGTTGTTTTAATTGTGTCACCTGAGTGGTTAATTCTGCTGAATCCATTTTGAGGTTCGTTCAATCTGTAACGCTCCTGCGTTTTCTGAAAAAAGTGGATTTGCAGCTGCAGAAATACTCCACTCAGTAGTCATGTAGAGAAACGCTGAGATACCAATCCCAACTCCCAAGACTAATCACTGTGGATAGTCTCTGATTCAGCATACAAATATACACACTCAATAAGATGTTCCTGGAGTGATCTATGTATATAGTAGTATAGTGGTGATAGGCTGAAGAGACAGGTTTAAGTAGAGACAATAGTTGGCAGACACTTGAGAGGAATGTTCTTGAGAATGAGATGGTAACAGGAAGGATGCAGATAGGTTAGCAATCATGTATGGTAGTAGATGATAGGATAGCAGATGACATACAGGAGAGACTAACCCAGTGCAAGGATAGATGTTAGTAGGCTCAAGAGCTAGCAATCTAGATAGTGCAGATGATAGTAACAGTCCTTAGTATGCAGAGCTAGATAGTGTAAGCTTTAGTATGAAGGTTTATGGAGGATTCCCCTGCGGGGTACTTATCACTAGTAGCAAGCAGTAGTAGAGAGGTTCGGTATGAGCGGGTGATCTGGTAGCGGGATACAGGGATCAGCAGCGAGGTTCCGACAGCGAGGTATGCTTGCAAGCATGTGAGCTTCAAGGCAGGTTATGCGGCGTTGAACGAACAATGTTTGTGAGACCGCCGGCGGTTGAAATAGCCGCTCCTGCGGCGCTCAATGATGACAGCATCGGTCTTAAAGGTGTTTGCGCACCTTACCAAAAGAGAATGGTGGGGCGCATACACTAAGGAAAGTGGAATTAGGGTACCAAAGGTACCAGAACATTACACCTACTCTTCATTTCAATGGACCATGTCAAGGATCGCAGTTGTGATCACTGTTTGAATACCTAGTTTTGAAAACGACAACATTGAATGTCTTATACCTACTGTTAATTTTGTTTCCAGCATCCTCTTTCGTTGACCTTGACCTTGTTGATATTATACTTGAATATAGTGGGAATCAGTGTTCCGGTCCCCCCACAGTTCAACTGCTACACAATTACCCCATATTCCAGATATTCTAAACTTAAGACTAAAAACTTCCTTTCCCTCCCAATCCTATTCGCAATATAAACCACCTACTTTAAGGTACCCTTTACCTCCACCTCCCCAAGAAGAGAGAGGTGGGAAAGGAGAGTTGAGGAAGAAGGGGGAAGGGAAAAAAAAAAAAAAAAAATATATATATATATATATATATATATATATATATATATATATATATATATAAAAAGGGGGAAAAAAAAAGAAAGAAAAATTAAAAATTAAAGGATGTCTGTTAGACCCTTGTTATCCTCTAATTAATATAAAAAGAGGTTCCGGAACACTGATCCCTCATGCATGTTATGGGTCTCATTTGAGACACCACTCTCCCCTGGTTCCTTCCCCCTTCCCTCCTGTATTGCTATACACATGCCTCGAAGTATGTCCTAACAGATATATATATATTTGTGTAATTACTTCTTTTCCCCTGTACAAGTAATCTTACACACTATTTAACCTTCTCCATTACTGATCCCTCTTGACTTCACACGTATTCCCATAGTCTTTATACCCCCCTCGCCTGAAGACCCAACCCCTTCTGTTTTTTTTTTTTTTCTCTCCTCTTACTAACTTCTCTGGACTGACATCAGGATACACTCAGAAGTCCCTATACACTCCTCTGATCCTCCTTCTGGCCAATATATCTTCCAGTTCTGGTAAAATAAACATTCCTCTGTATACATCCCTTCATCCCCCCTTGTTCGCTCCCTGGCAACCTGTCATACCCCTTAAGCAAACTGTTTTACCAGACGAGCCGTACACCAAACCTTTCCACTCATCCCCTGGGTTGGCATAGGACCCCTTGGGATCCATTTCCAACCCGAGCGTCATTTACACCTCCAAGAGACAGGAATTGATTTTTTCTCTTCCCTGTCGAACTCTCTCGAACTGTAACTACTCAACTAGGGTGGGATATACTCCACCTCCCTAGTCTCGTTTACTCATTCCCCTTATATATCCTCAACTTACCCATCCCCCCCCACCCACTTCCCCCCAAACTCTGAACGGTCCCTGTTCCACCGTCTACATTCAAACTCAAACTAAACCCCTTTCGGGTACAAGAAAATCCCATCCGATCTCTACCCCTACACCAACGCTACCTACTTTTGACATTCAACATGACTTCTACTCCCACTACTCAGAATTCGGTCCCACTTAAAATAGTATCTCTGAATGTCAAAGGCCTGAATATTCCACAAAAGCGTTCACAAGTCCTTGACCTTATGAGAAAACTCAAAGCAGATATTGTCTACCTCCAAGAGACACACTTCCGCTCCCGAGACACTCCTAAATTTTCAAACCACATATACAACACGGTTTATCTATCTACAAACCCCCTAGGCAAAACTAAAGGGGTAGCTATTTTGATCTCCAAAAAGCTTGACTGGACGCTCCATGACTCGGTGATTGACCCGGAAGGTAGATTTATTTTTCGCAAGGGCCAAATAGACAATAAACCTTTCACACTGGTCAACATCTACAGCCCTAACACGGCCCAGATCTCCTTTTTCAGGAAAATTGCACACACCCTTTCGGGCTTCCAAAAAGGCATCATGATTTTAGGCGGCGACTTCAATGTCGCTCTATATCCGCTACTAGACACTTCCACAGGCTCACCCTCTCTGCCCTATAGAGCCCTGAAACAGATCAGAAAACAGCTTCATGATCTCTTACTTCATGACTCCTGGCGCACTACCCACCCATCCACAAAAGATTATACTTTTTTCTCTTCCCCCCACAACAGATATTCCAGACTCGACTATATTTTTCTGTCTCAAAAAGATCTCCCCTACATCAAAAAAGCCACAATCGAACCCTCAATCTTATCTGATCACCATCCTGTATCGCTGACACTCTCTCTCCCATCCCATACCTACCACTACAAATTCTGGAGACTAGATGCTTCGCTGCTGACTCTTGATTCAGACGTCCAACACATCCGCTTGGCGATTTCTGACTTCTTTACGTTGAACGATAACGCAGATACCTCTCCCATTACCATCTGGGAAGCACATAAGTGCGTTATAAGAGGAGTACTACTAGTGCTGAAAGCCTCTAAGAAAAAAGCACACCAAACCAAAACCAATTCACTTATTCAGACAATTAAATCCCTTGAGGCCTCACATAAGCGTACACATGCTGAAGACACCTATAATGACCTTATCAAAAATAGACAACTTCTCCTAGACGAACTGAATCTTAGAGTCAGACGCAAATTCATCTTGCAACAGAAATTATTCTATGAGCACGGCAACAAAAGCGGCCAATATCTAGCAAGAGCCCTCCAGGCCAAAAAAGCGTCGCTTTCTGTTCGCAATATTAAAAACGGCCAAGGTCATGTTTCCGCTAGCTCCCCAGATATCGCTGCCCAATTTCAACACTATTATTCTAAACTATACATATTCTAAACTATACAATCTTAACCCTTCTTCTACTGAAACTGACAAACCCACCCTGATCCGTGATTTCCTCCTTAAGCATTGCCCGGCTTCCATCACTCCTGAAACAGCCCAAGATCTAGAAAAACCTATATCCCAGGATGAACTCAATTTGGCAGTTAAACAACTTAAAGTTGGCAAAAGTCCCGGCCCAGACGGCTTTACCGCCCCATATTACAGGACCTATCTAGACATTCTCTCTGGCCCCATGATAAAGACCTTTAATTCATTGTCATCCCCACCTCTCCCTCCAAACAGATTGTTAGAAGCCCATATCACTGTCATACACAAAGAAGGAAAGGACCCCACCTCAGTGACGAATTATAGACCCATTTCTTTATTGAATGTTGATATCAAATTGTTTGCTAAAATCCTAGCAAACAGACTTCTCCCTATCATCCCAAGCCTAATCAATAAAAACCAAGTAGGTTTCGTTCCAGGCCGTGAGGCCCGCGACAATACGATAAAAGCAATAAATGTACACAATTGGATGTCCACTTCCAAACTTGAAGGCTTTATGCTGTCCTTAGATGCTGAAAAGGCGTTTGACAGGCTTGACTGGACCTATATGGCTGATGTTCTAAAACACTTAGGCTTTCCAGATAGATTATTACGCTTTATCATGTCTCTATACTCCACCCCTTCAGCGAAAGTCAAGGTCAACGGACACCTGTCAGACGCCTTTTCAATCGGTAACGGCACCAGACAGGGCTGCTCCCTATCCCCTATTTTATTTATACTCACTCTAGAACCCTTCTTGCGCTCATTAGACACCAACCAAAATATCCATGGTATCACAATTGGCTCCAAAATATATAAAATAGCTGCCTTCGCAGATGACATTCTTCTTTTCCTTGGCCAACCACTACTATCCATCCCTACATTACTGCACGAATTTAAACTTTTTCAAAGCATTTCGAATTTTAAAATAAATTTCTCAAAGTCCCATGCACTGAACATTTCCTTACCCTCGAAGATAGTAGCACAATGTAAACGTAACTTTCCCTTCCAATGGCAACAAGAGTCCATAAAATACCTGGGCATATACCTACCAACAAACTTAAAAGACCTATTTGCCAAAAACTTCCTCCCTGTATTAAAAACCATTAAAGAAGACATTGGCAACTGGTCCAAACCCCACTTCTCGTGGTTCGGTAGAGCAGCTATCATTAAAATGAATGTCCTTCCCCGCATCCTATACCTACTACAGACAATCCCCATTAAATTACCATCCACCTTTTTTCAAGCCTTCAAATCCACATGCATTAAATTTCTTTGGCACCAATCCAGACCAAGACTCTCATTTGGTCTTTTGTCTAAACCAAAACTTATGGGTGGTATCGGTCTCCCAGATCTGAAAAAATACTATTGGGCCTGCCACTTGACGAGAATTCTGGACTGGTCCTTACATAGGGAGAATAAAGACTGGATCTCTCTGGAAAATTTGATCGCCTACATCCCCATTCAATCATTACCTTGGCTAACACCGCAAAATATTCCTCCTTGTCTTAAATCCCATCCTTTGATATCTGCCACCCTATCTACCTTCAGAGACATCTGTTCGAACTCTCTCATTTCCTCCACTCCGGGCCCCCTCACACCGCTGAAACTCAATCCAGACTTTCCTCCGGGAATGTCCCCATCTTTCCTATCAAATACCTGGAGACACGACACAATTCAAGCATACCATTTTTATAGAAACGGTCTCCTTCTAGAAAGATCCCAGCTTCCATCTATATCCGATTCACCCCCCATACCCCAATGGATTTATTTCCAAATTCGACACTTCCTAAACACACAGAACCGCTCCAATGACCTAACCAGATCTCTAACTCCATTCGAAACTCTATGCACGAGCAACACCCCCCAACGACATATGATTTCCACAACCTACAATATGCTCTTCGCAGACTCGGAGATAATTACAGCCAAAATTATACATACCTGGGAATCAGACCTGAACATTCAACTCACTAAACACGAATGGGAAAATATCTGCTTTATCACACATAAAAGCTCCCTCAACGTCTCAATGCAGGAATCCTGCTACAAACTCTTGACCAGGTGGTACAGGACCCCAACGATCCTACACAAATTCTACTCTGATTCACCCCCGACTTGCTGGAGATGTCACGAACATCAAGGAACACTTCTTCATCTTTTCTGGACTTGTCCCAGAATCCAACCTTTTGGTCCAAAATCCATGAAATCATAATGACACATCTAAATATCTCACTACGTTACGCACCGGCACATTTCCTACTACAACACACCACAACCCCTCCACGCCGCTACTGCAAATCTATAACACCATTTCTGATCAATGCCGCAAAAGCATGCATCCCTTTACATTGGAAGTCTCAATCCCCACCCTCCATAAAGGAATGGATCCAAAGAATAGATAAAATTGCAAAATTTGAACAACTCATAGCAATTGCACGCGACTCGCCTGATAAATACGCTCACATTTGGGCTACATGGTCCACTTTTAAATCATCCTCTACCTATAATACACTTATGTCGCATAATAACACCAACGTTTCTCTTCCCAATAATGACTTATGACACTGGACCATCCTGACACATACCCCTTAATTTTTCTTTATCCGAAACACATTGAAAAGTGGAGGACTCGTCCGAATTTTATTTTTCCAACTATATGATGCTCCCACCCCTAAACAAGGGTGGAAAGTGAGAGTTCATCGTGCCTTTTTCCTCTCTCATCGGACGAGAACCCTCCATACCGCCCTTAATAATACTCACTCTACCCAACACCCTTAACATTAGACTAAGTGTGAACGACCCCGGAACAGGGACTGAGTCAGACTCCCCCCCTAACCCTCTCCTACCCCCCCCCTTACCTCCCTCCCAACCGCATTTGAACGGAGGGTTAATTTGGCCACATCAGGATACCACCTTAACCCTCCACAAGCGCCCAGTCATACATTTACTTACCCCTAGATTATTACATAATCAACATAGCTGACCCATTTATCACTTAGACAACACCTTCTCCATACCCTTCAGATCTCAGCTATGGAATAAACCACAAGGAGATCTTATTCTTATAGTTGGATCTTTACCAACCCTTTATGCCTTTCACTCACAACCATGAACCGATCTTTACTTAGCTCTCTAATTTTGGCATGTTCAAGATAAATCCTTTCTCACGATGTACTTGACTTTTCGTTATTTGTCAAATACCTTTCCTCTTGACAATATGTTTAGGTTGACTTGTTATCCATTCTTGGTTATAAGATTATTGTATTCTCCTTGTTCAATGCAATACTTTATGTTCACCAAATGCATTTCCAGTCTTGCTGTATGACTTGTTCAATTTCATTTAATAAAAATATTTTGGAAAAAAAAAAAAGAAATTAAGCTGTTAATTTTAATTCTGAGCAGATGGCCAAATAGGTGTGAAATATCAAAAGCTTGATAAGAGTTGAAAAATCCAAAAAGAGTAGTGGAAAGGTTAAAATGCATTTAGGCAGCACTTGCTTCACTCAAAAAGGCAAAGAGAGTTTCTCTTAAAAAAGGGTAAAAAACTCTTAAATAGTTTATTATGATTATGATTTCCCATTACATAAAATGATTACCCCTAATCAAGTTCTTTTTTCCTGTACTTTACCTGCAAGGATTTTGTACTTTTGAGACTGAAAGGCCTGCCATTTCACTTTACTTGTATTTCTCAAAAGGAACCATTGGAAACAAACAGTTAGATCCAAATTGGTGCCATATAAATAAAGTCCCTGAACAAAGAGGCATCCGATACAAAGACAGAAAAAATTGTGCCCACAAGTTCATATAGCCAGCTGGAGTCCAAGGTAAGCAGGTGCAGGCAGAATGGAGCTTATTCATTCTCCCCAAAGAAGGCAGAACTATAAAGATCATCTGCACCATGAGGCATTAAATGTTTTTTTTTTTTTTCCCCAGATGTGCACACTGAAGGCCCCTCTAGGACCTCTGGTCTCTGAAGTGTCTCACCCTAGAAACAGGCTTAGCCATAGATATTGGCATCCAACTTTGACAACAGGAGTTAGTCCCCTAGGTTTTGCTTTAGGGCTTTAGTTGCATTGTTGACAGGAAACCTTTACATTAATCTCTTTCAACCTTTGGCTTTGAAAGAGTGGCAACATATTCTCATTGGGGAGCTGATGGTCTGACAGCTTGACTGTACTTATCTTGGAGACTATCTGTAGCTTTTAAGATTTTAATGGTTGACTGGTAATGTCCTTTAGGACATGTTGATGGAACAGTCATGACATTCTGGCAACCACAAAATGTCCACACATATTAAAAATGAACATAAAGTATGTTGGTATATATAATGCATAAAGGAATGTAGCTAAAACTAGTAGAAATCTATATCAACAGTTATATTTTTAACTAAGAATTTTTTCTAAGTAATTTTCCATTAAACCCTAACTCCTTCCTTAATATAGCAATCTAAACCACCACTCATACTTTTGTGTCACCCAAGGCAGGCTATGCATTTTCACAAAGCAGAAACTAGACTTGCTCTAAGAAATTGCCCTCTCCTATGATACCCATTTGGATGACAGTGGGCCTCAAAGAAACAAATAAGGGTCCTCAGGTTAAGGACAATTCTCAGGCGTAAAAACATCATAAGTTCCCATTCTCTAAAAATTCATAAGACTATCCAGATAGACTTAGAACTAAACTAGAGAAACTTAACATAAATAAATCACCGGGACAGGATGGCTAGCACCCGAGGGTTCTTAAAGAGGTCAGCTAGGTGATTGCCAGACCATTATTCTTGATCTTTAGGGATAGTCTACAGACGGGTATGGTGCCAGCTGATTGGAAAAAAGCCAACGTGGTACCAATATTTAAAAAAGGTCCGAGATATATCCTGGGTAAAAATATAGGCGGGTCAGCCTAATATCAGTAGTCTGCAAGATTTTGGAGGGGATGTTAAGGGACCACATACAAGACTTTAGTAATGAAAACGGTATTATTAGTAGTAATCAGCATGGATTCATGAAAAATCGTTCTTGCCAAACCAATCTATTAACCCTCTACGATGAAGTGAGCTGCCACCTAGATAAAGGTGAGCCTGTGAATGTGGTGTATCTGGACTTTGCAAAGGCCTTTGACACCATTCCCCACAAACGCTTACTGTACAAACTAAGGAAGGTAGGTATGGACCATAAGGTGAGTACCTGAAAAGAGAATTGGCTCCAGGGGAGAGTCCAGACGGTGGTGATAAATGGGGAGTACTCAGATTGGGCGGGTTTTGAAAGGGGGATCCCCCAAGGTTCTGTCCTGGGACCAATCCTGTTTAATTTATTCATGAATGATCTAGAGGAGGGGATATCTAGTACAATCTCAGTATTTGCGGATGATACTAAACTAAGCATGCCAATATCTTCTATGCAGGATGTGGAAGCCTTACAAGTGGACCTGAACAAAATAATGGGGTGGGCAACTACATGGCAGATGAGGTTTAATGTTAAAAAATTTACTTGGGCATCAGAAACACGAAAGCAAGCTATTCGCTGGTGGGGAACCTCTGGGTGAGTCTAGGATTGAAAAGGACCTGGGGGTACTGGTGGACAACAGGCTTGGCAGTGGCATGCAATGCCAAGCCGCTGCAAGCAAAGCCAACAAAATACTGGCATGTATAAAAAAGGGGATTCACTCCAGAAATAAAGAGATTATTCTCTCTCTCTACAAGACTCTGGTCCGGCCACATCTGGAATATGTTGTCCAGTTCTAGGCACCGGTCCTCAGGAAGGATGTGCTGGAACTGGAGAGAGTCCAGAGAAGGGCAACAAAAATAATTAGGGGAATGGAGGGCATCGGCTATGAGGAAAGACTACAAGCACTGAACTTATTCTCTCTGGAGAAGAGACGATTGAGGGGGGATATGATATCAATGTACAAATACTGTACTGGCGACCCTAGCATAAGGAACAAACTTTTTAGAGAAAGGGAATACAATAATACATGTGGCCACTCACTAAAACTAGAGGAAAAACGGTTTAACCTTAAAATACGTAGGGGGTTCTTCACTGTCAGAGTAGTAAGGATGTGGAATTCTCTTCCACAAGCAGTCGTATCAGCAGGGAGCATTGAAAGTTTCAAAAAACTATTAGATGGGCACCTTAAAGACCACAACATACAGGGGTATTCAATCTACGGTTAACATCAAACACACATCATAAGTTAAACTGGATGGACTAATGTCTTTTTTCAACCTCACAAACTATGTAACTAAACTTTAAACCCCTGCATCCTCTCCAAGAGTATCTGATATCTGTAAATAGGGATTACTTTGATCATAAGTAAGGCATATTGTTGTTTGTTTTTTAGTTGGTTTAATGTTTTTATAATCCCATACTCTGTAGCAAAGCCTAATAACCAGATTTTTAATCTCAAGGCCCTACGGGAATATGTTGTAGACATACAGGGGTATTAGGCGTGATTTGTATTTTTTTCTCCTGAGTGACAGGGATGCGCCCCTGCATTTCCGCTACATCCATAATCAAAAAAAAAGTAGAGAGACAATAAACTCAACAAGGTAAAGTACCCATTTAGATACTATTGAGGTCATACACAAGGGATGTTGTGCCATTGGCCTCCTAATACCAACACCAAAAACCTTGTCCAATATATATTTCAAACAGTTACATGGTACATCATGTGCATCTGCATTACTGCAGCACTGCTCTTACATGATTTTGTTTTGTGTGTAATCCGCTCAAGGTGTTCCATGCACTCAAACTGTAAGTTATCCTGTTCCATTCTGGAGGTGGTAGCTTGGCTCCCCAGCTGTACTTTCACATAAACTTCAGATGGAAAAGCTCAGCATCCTCGAGTTAGGAGAGACATCCTTCCAGATAACTGTATGGCATGTGTAGTTCCTAGGCAATACATTTTAGAGTGTGACACTTTTGTTAAAACTTTGCTTGTCAAACAAGTCACATGTCACATGTTGCCTAACTGCTACACACACACTCTATTACCCAAAATGAACTCTCTCCTAGCTCAACTGCAGCATTCTTGCTGAGAACTAATAGCCATCGGAAGTACCCCTTCCAGCATCTCACACTCCCTCCATCAGACTTTTGACAGCTCTCCAAGCCTGGTCTTCAAACTCTGCTGAAGGCCACGAAGAGCAGAGAATCTGTGCGTGGAGCCTTTGGACTGAACCCCTTACCCTCTACTAATTGTAAGTATGATGTTTAAATAATGCGTTTCAAGCTATGCCAGCGCTTAGTCGACTAAGCGCTGGCATAGCGCAAAACACGTTAATCTTCTTGCTTTGCTTACCCCACTATGTGATGTTTTTATTCAACATTATGCAATAAACCTAAGGAGAATGCAGCTTTTCCGTCTGAAGTTTGTATGATTTTTTCTTGTTTTCATTGATATAGTAAAGCACTTTTCCTTCTCCAATAGCCATCAGAATCTAACATCTGAGGCTGTTCTGAGTCATAAACACTTAATGCAACAGAAATCAGACACAATGGATCAGTGCAGAAATCCTTTAAATAGATCTGTCAAAACCAGTCAAACATCATACTTACAATTAGTAGAGGGTCAGGGGTTCAGTCCAAAGACTCCACGCACAGATTCTCTGTTCTCCATGGCCTTCAGCAGAGCTTGAAGAGCAGGCGTGGAGAGCTGTCAAAAGTCTGATGAAGGGAGTGAGAGAATGCTGGAAGGGGTACTTTCGATGGCTAGTAGTTTTCTGCATGCATGCTGCAGTTGAGCTAGGAGAGAGTTAATTTTGGATAATGGAGTGTTGTGTGTAGCAGTTAGGCAACATGTGACTTCTTTGACAAGTGAAGTTTTGACAAAGGTGTCACACTCTAAAATGTATTGCCTAGGAACTACACATACCATACAGTTACCAGGAAGGATGTCTCTCCTAACTGTAGGATGCTGAGACTTAGTAGCCATCAGCAGTATGTGTGATGTGTGACTGGTTATGACAGTCCCATCTAAATACTTTCTGCACTGATTAATTGCACTGGGGTTCTGCTACATTTTGTGTTTGTGTCGTAAGGAGACTTATCTCAGCCATCTTCTAAACGCTTGGCTGCAGGGTTAGTATTTTTCCTTGATCTCCTTTTTAACCTCTTCATAACTTGAAGATCAATAGTGTCCTGTTTCTTTTTGTTCTGTCACAGTGCAACCTTGGATGTAACAACATTGTGTGACAAGACGGTACCTACATTGATTGCAGTGTAGGCACTATGTCCAGTCAATGAGGCGGGAACTAAAAAAGAAACCATACAAGGTAAATTGGAGCAGTCATGAAACGGTGTTAACCACAATTTTACATGACTTAGAGAGAAACTGTGACACCACCTTGTCAGCCTGTTTCTTCAGATTAGATGGCACAAAGTGATATAATCCATTATTACAGTATTTTACTAGCTTTTTCAGCTGTGGCTTGGCAGTGCATACTATAGCCTGTAATCTACAAACACCCCAAGATCTTTTTCCATCACTGATTATATCCTCTTAATATTTTACATTTTTATTTTTAGCACCCAGGGACATACGTAACTTTACATTTCAAAATATTCAACCCCATCTGCTATGTGATGACGCTATATCCTGTGTCAAAATGATTTCCTTGCATAGTTTAGTATAATCAGAAGACACTGAAATTAAGCTCTTGATTTGTTGGCCCACTTTTATAAATAAAACAGAAAAGTTCACACAGAAAATCAGTTTCCCATGCAGGGATTTTAACCATCTTTCTAGAAGTGCTGCTGCTCCGTCCAGTTGCCTTGGTCTTTTAGACCATCAAACACGGCACCTCAGTGCTCCTGTACACAGTTGGTATCTCAGTTCTCTTCCAGCTTCTTACTGCTCTGTCACCGTCTACTCCAGCACTGTGCAGATATACATGGTCTGGCTGTCCTGTGCAGCCTCCTGGGAAAGGATTGAGGTCCTCCTGACCCAAACAAGAGACTTCCTGTTTCTTAGGTGGAGCCTCAACTATTGTCTGGTCCTAGACTATGTATGCTGTAAACACCTGCACACTTAGCATGCTGGTCACTGGCAAGACCCGGACACTGGGTTGAAGGTTCCTTCCCTTCCGAAGCACTTTCGGAAAACCAGGATAAGGATCAGAAACCACCTTTCTCTGCTCAGCACTTACATTCTGGAGCCCTGCAGTCTGCATATGTGCAAACCCTGTGCCACCCTGTGACATCAGTAATTTATTCACTGCACCTGAGCAGTGCATTGTGGGGCGGCTGGTGATGTCAGGTCACTATATAAGAGCTGTCAAAATCAAAACAGCTCATTCCGCGGGAAGCATATGGTTAAGCAGCAGCTTCTTTTGTTTTTCTATTTTTCGGGTGGGTGAGCGACTAATCATCGGGGGACAGTATTTTTTCATTTTTTAATAAGAGACTTTTCCAAAACTGGCTTTTGTCATTTTTTTGTACACTTTTTTGGTGAATGGGTAGGGGTACCATGTACCCAATATCCATTCACATAGGAGGAGGCGGGATCTGGGGGTCCCCTTGTTAAAGGGGGCTTCCACATTCTGATAAGCCTCCCCCCGCAGACCCCCACAACCACAGCCCAGGGTTGTGGGGAAGAGACCCCTGTCTCCATCAACATGGGGGCAAGGTGCTTTGGGGGGGGGGGCAGAGCCCCCCTGCCCCAAAGCACCCACCCCCCCATGTTGAGGACATGTGGCCTGGTATGGTTCAGGGGGGAGGCGCTTGCTCACCCCACCCCCATCCTGCCCAGCCAGGCTGTGTGCTCGGATAAGGATCTGGTATGGATTTTAGGGGGAACCCCACGCCATTTTTTTTTAAATTATGGCGTGGGGTTCCCCTTAAAATCCATACCAGACCCGAGGGCCCTGGTATGGATTTTGGGGGGACCCCTTGCCATTTTTTTTTCATTTTTTTACCTGTATTGCCGGGAGCCGACAACAGCCGCAAGCAAGTTCAAATTACATTTTTTACTTTAGAAATGTCAGTATTGCTGCAGCAGGCTAGAAACATTGCACACATTTGCCACTTTACAGGCACATCAAGGGGACCCCCAGGCACGATATTTAAAGGAATTTTTCATTTTTATTGTTCCACTTTAAGCAATATTAAAATCACTGCTCCTTTAAAAACAATAGTTTTCACAAAATTTTTTTTGCATTGATTCATGTCTCCCAGGGCAGTACCCGGGTCCCCAAAACTTTTTTGGGCCAATAACTTGCATTTAAGCCTTAAAAATTAGGACTTTTGATTTTTAATGTTCGTGTCCCATAGACTTTGATAAAGTTCGCATGTTCGCTAGAACATTTCCCCTGTTCGAGATGTTCTGTGTGAACCGAACAGGGGGGGTGTTTGGCCTATCACTACTTTGGCAGTCCTTACAAAATACAAACTGAATCACTTTTCCAGTCACTTATATAGTTGACTACCCACACTGTAGTTTAATCTTAATGGATACCAAAAATAAATAAAAAATCAGAGAAAAAACATAGATATAAGTAATACTTTTTCTTGGGAAGGAAACCGAAACACCCACTTACATCATTCTTCCCAAGTGGTGTCTTTAGAATGACACACACTCAATATTGGGAGCAAATGTGCCACAAAGAGCAGTTCCAAAAGAGGACAACTTCAGTAATAAGCAATAAGATTACTTAAAAAAAAAATCAATAGACAATATAGGATAACCTCTACCTCTCATTGGTAAATTAAATGACAATGTTGTCATGGTAACAAACAGTGCCTGGGCTCACACTGATGCACACTCGCACAGCAAACAGTACTCAATCAAGTCTGTGGATCCCACAGTGGGATAAGACAATGACAGATAGTAGTGGGCTTTGCTGTAACAACACTCATGTTTTATTGCGTATAAGAGGGCTCATCTCAAATGAGAAGATAATAGGCTCTTTACTTTTAGTGGTCACCAGCAAGTCTACAACTAAAGCACTCAGAGCGAATAGCACAAGCCTAAATAAGTAATTATATATGCACAGTAATTGCCAACTAAGAAACCCAAGGCGAGTGAATGTGGCCACTATAATGCATCACTTGGGCCCGTCAGCAAGTTACATGTGTCGGTCTGCTGTCAGTTCAGATTGTTAAAGCAGCCACAGACAAATGGACATCAAGCAACAGCCGTTATTAGGCAGAAAGGGTTAATAGTCATAGAGCAGCAGTGGTTAAGTCCTAATGGATCCCATGTGATCCCTTGTAGACTGACCAGATCCCAAATTGAATGAATGGGCTGACAGGCACCTCCTCTGTTACTTTTAGTAACCTCACAGTCCACATAGTTTACCTCCACCTGTGTGTGTGAATATGTCCAGATTCTTTAGAGCAGGTACGTCACCCCAATTACTGTTGCATAACTCAAACTAACACCACAACCTCCTACTTAATAATCTTTTATTTTCAAACAATTGACTGTGTGGTTCTGGTCACTAATGACAGATAAAAAAAAATTGTAATTACGAGTACTCTATGTGGCACTGCCCACTGGCTTCCCACGCAAGGTGGGGGCATCTTGTGAAATAAAGGGCGACAAGGTCAACTGATTTCACAGTCAGATCCCTGTTAGTCTGTCCTACTCTTGTAAAGTCACCTTGCATAGCTTTCAAAACTTCATGCAGATGAGAATGCTGCTGATAATATACAGCCTCTGTCAAAAAAGGCCACCTACCAGATATCAATTTAGTAATATTGTTTATTATCTTTTCCTACACAGTCAGATTGATCTAGAAGCTGCCGCATTCAATACTCACAAAACATGCTCAGCAGGAATATAATTTCAGATAAAAACTTACTGAAATGAACAGGTTTCAAGAAAGCAGAAGTAAAAGCACACAGCAAAGGTAAGAAAATTTTGCAGTTGTCGGGTTTTGGCCTTACTCTCCTCTGCTAGTGTCATCGCTCATCCAGGTTATGAATCCTTCCTTCAGATGGTGCACCAAACTATCCTTATATGGATTTTCATAACAATAAGTTATTCTAATGTGTGATTCACATCAGTGTACGTTCTTATGGTGTATCAAAAGTGAAATTAATTAATTTCTTGGCTTGGTTTCTGGATTGGCTGATACTAAAATGAGGCAGACTCTACTACCCTAGAGAAAATAATGCAGCAACTCAGAAGTGTGTAGCTGCTTTTGTTGTATTAACCTTAAACATAATTGTAAATTTTACATATTTGGATTAAACAGCATGCAGCTTTGCAAAGATGTTGTTGCAACCTAGTGAGTAGGACTGAAGAAGTAGCAAAGTAGTAACAAAATGGACTATTTTTGGTAGTTACCTGATGTGATGGTACTCACCGTCACTGGGAGTGAAAGACAGATACTTAATGGTTTGGATTGCTTCAAATGGGTTCGGTGTTTACACTTATGATAATGCGTATTGAACTTCAATCCCAGTGACAGTCCCTATTGTTTGTGTTTTGAGGTGGGATGTGTATTCTGTTAAGTCTGTCTGTCCCATTGTTAATTGTTAATGAACTCACATATTGTTTCTGTCCAGATGGCTAGATAATTAGTTCAGGTTAATTCTATTTCTGTATACAATTTCATCTGCATATGATAATGTAATCAGGCCACCCCTGACCTGTGTGTGTGGTAATCTGATCAGGAGGGGGATGTCCATACTTTATATAAACTGTGTACATTGTTCAGTAAAGGAGAAGGTTCCAAAACTTATATAAGCTAAGTTGTCGGCTAGCTTTATATGAGGACAGCTGGAAAATCTGATATCTATGTTCACGACTGGGAGGAAGCTGTATATTGACAGAAGTCCACAAGTACAGTGTGGGTTGCGGTTCCGTTACACCTGAATTGGCACATTTAATTCTAACTATATGCTTAAAACTAGAAGCATTTACCAGCTAGGATTGAAGTGGTTATAAATAGTGTTGAGCGAACACGGACTGTATTATTCGTGCTCGTACCGAATAATTGGATTTTTGTTACCCGAACACGAACACGGACACTTTACTGTATATTCGGGTAAAAATCCGTGTTCGGTCGTTTTATTTCTGGGTTTTGCATGCTTTGGCGCTCTTTTCATGGCGGGCTTTCAACAGCCAATCAACAATCGTTTAACTGGTGTGCCTTAAGCCATCCCAGCCATGCCTGCAAATGTCTCAGTAGCTGTGATTGGCCGTCTGAAGCATGTGACCAAGTCTTTATGAGTTCGAGGCAGCCGCAGCGGCGTCATTATGCTGCTTAGATCAGGGACAGAGCACACATCAAAGTGCTGGCTGCTGATTAGGGAAAGATAGGCAGGAAAAAACCATTTGTGTCCGGATAGAATTGAGGGACAGGTCGGAGTGTTTAGGCAGGGCGAGTTGTAGGCATTTTAGGGATAGAGTCTGCTGAATTATAGGGTCAGTGTGTTCTACAAACTAACATCGATATTGCTGTGTGGGGTGGGGTCTGCACTTAGTTCTCCTGATCTACGATCTCTTCTCAATCCTGTTAGGGACAGAGTCTGCTGAATTTTAGGGAAAGTGTGTTCTACAAACTACAATCGATATTGCTGTGTGGTGTGGGATAGGAGATAGGCAGGTGTCAGTGATCCACATCCATTTTTCTGTGTGTGGGCTGCAGTGAACACAATCTTTTTGGGGTGCAGTGAACACAATCCTTTTGGAGTGCAGTGAACAAAATCTTTGTGGGGTGCAGTGAACAAAACCTTTGTGGGGGTACAGTGAATGCAATCTTTGTGGGGTGCAGTGAAGACAATCCTTGTGGGGTGCAGTGAAGACAATCCTTGTGGGGTGCAGTGAACAAAATCTTTGGGGGGTACAGTGAACACAATCTTTGTGGGGTGCAGAGAAGACAATCCTTGTGGGGTGCAGTGAACAAAATCTTTGGGGGGGTACAGTGAACAAAACCTTTGTGGGGTGCAGTGAACAAAACCTTTGTGGGGTGCAGTGAACACAATCTTTGTGGGGTGCAGTGAAGACAATCCTTGTGGGGTGCAGTGAAGACAATCCTTGTGGGGTGCAGTGAAGACAATCCTTGTGGGGTGCAGTGAACAAAATCTTTGGGGGGTAGAGTGAACACAATCTTTGTGGGGTGCAGTGAACAAAACCTTTGTGGGGTACAGTGAACACAATCTTTGTGGGGTGCAGTGAACAAAACCTTTGTGGGGTACAGTGAACACAATCTTTGTGGGGTGCAGTGAAGACAATCCTTTTGGAGTGCAGTGAACACAATCTTTGTGGGGTACAGTGAACACAATCTTTGTGGGGTGCAGTGAACAAAACCTTTGTGGGGTACAATGAACACAATCTTTGTGGGGTGCAGTGAACACAATCTTTGTGGGGTGCAGTGAACAAAACCTTTGTGGGGTGCAGTGAACACAACCTTTGTGGGGTACAGTGAACACAATCTTTGTGGGGTGCAGTGAACAAAACCTTTGTGGGGTACAGTGAACACAATCTTTGTGGGGTACAGTGAACACAATCTTTGTGGGGTGCAGTGAACAAAACCTTTGTGGGGTACAGTGAACACAATTTTGTGGGGTGCAGTGAACAAAACCTTTGTGGGGTACAGTGAACACAATCTTTGTGGGGTGCAGTGAAGACAATCCTTTTGGAGTGCAGTGAACAAAATCTTTGTGGGGTACAGTGAACACAATCTTTGTGGGGTACAGTGAACACAATCTTTGAGGGGTGCAGTGAAGACAATCCTTGTGGGGTGCAGTGAACACAATCTTTGTGGGGTGCAGTGAACAAAACCTTTGTGGGGTGCAGTGAACACAACCTTTGTGGGGTACAGTGAACACAATCTTTGTGGGGTGCAGTGAACAAAACCTTTGTGGGGTACAGTGAACACAATCTTTGTGGGGTACAGTGAACACAATCTTTGTGGGGTGCAGTGAACAAAACCTTTGTGGGGTACAGTGAACACAATCTTTGTGGGGTGCAGTGAACAAAACCTTTGTGGGGTACAGTGAACACAATCTTTGTGGGGTGCAGTGAAGACAATCCTTTTGGAGTGCAGTGAACAAAATCTTTGTGGGGTACAGTGAACACAATCTTTGTGGGGTGCAGTGAACAAAATCTTTGTGGGGTACAGTGAACACAATCTTTGTGGGGTGCAGTGAAGACAATCCTTGTGGGGTGCAGTGAAGACAATCCTTGTGGGGTGCAGTGAACAAAATCTTTGGGGGGTACAGTGAACACAATCTTTGTGGGGTGCAGTGAACACAATCTTTGTGGGGTGCAGTGAAGACAATCCTTTTGGAGTGCAGTGAACACAATCTTTGTGGGGTACAGTGAACACAATCTTTGTGGGGTGCAGTGAAGACAATCCTTGTGGGGTGCAGTGAAGACAATCCTTGTGGGGTGCAGTGAACAAAATCTTTGGGGGGTACAGTGAACACAATCTTTGTGGGGTGCAGTGAACAAAACCTTTGTGGGGTACAGTGAACACAATCTTTGTGGGGTGCAGTGAAGACAATCCTTTTGGAGTGCAGTGAACACAATCTTTGTGGGGTAGAGTGAACACAATCTTTGTGGGGTGCAGTGAACAAAACCTTTGTGGGGTGCAGTGAACAAAACCTTTGTGGGGTACAGTGAACACAATCTTTGTGGGGTGCAGTGAACACAATCTTTGTGGGGTGCAGTGAACACAACCTTTGTGGGGTACAGTGAACACAATCTTTGTGGGGTGCAGTGAACAAAACCTTTGTGGGGTACAGTGAACACAATCTTTGTGGGGTACAGTGAACACAATCTTTGTGGGGTGCAGTGAACAAAACCTTTGTGGGGTACAGTGAACACAAACTTTGTGGGGTGCAGTGAACAAAACCTTTGTGGGGTACAGTGAACACAGTCTTTGTGGGGTGCAGAGAAGACAATCCTTTTGGGGTGCAGTGAACACAATCTTTGTGGGGTGCAGTGAACACAATCTTTGTGGGGTGCAGTGAACAAAACCTTTGTGGGGTGCAGTGAACACAATCTTTGTGGGGTGCAGTGAAGACAATCCTTGTGGGGTGCAGTGAAGACAATCCTTGTGGGGGTGCAGTGAAGACAAACAATCCTTGTGGGGTGCAGTGAACAAAATCTTTGGGGGGTACAGTGAACACAATCTTTGTGGGGTGCAGTGAACAAAACCTTTGTGGGGTACAGTGAACACAATCTTTGTGGGGTGCAGTGAACAAAACCTTTGTGGGGTACAGTGAACACAATCTTTGTGGGGTGCAGTGAAGACAATCCTTTTGGAGTGCAGTGAACACAATCTTTGTGGGGTGCAGTGAACACAACCTTTGTGGGGTACAGTGAACACAATCTTTGTGGGGTGCAGTGAACAAAACCTTTGTGGGGTACAGTGAACACAATCTTTGTGGGGTACAGTGAACACAATCTTTGTGGGGTGCAGTGAACAAAACCTTTGTGGGGTACAGTGAACACAATCTTTGTGGGGTGCAGTGAACAAAACCTTTGTGGGGTACAGTGAACACAATCTTTGTGGGGTGCAGAGAAGACAATCCTTTTGGGGTGCAGTGAACACAATCTTTGTGGGGTACAGTGAACACAATCTTTGTGGGGTGCAGTGAACAAAACCTTTGTGGGGTGCAGTGAACACAATCTTTGTGGGGTGCAGTGAAGACAATCCTTGTGGGGTGCAGTGAAGACAATCCTTGTGGGGTGCAGTGAAGACAAACAATCCTTGTGGGGTGCAGTGAACAAAATCTTTGGGGGGTACAGTGAACACAATCTTTGTGGGGTGCAGTGAACAAAACCTTTGTGGGGTACAGTGAACACAATCTTTGTGGGGTGCAGTGAACAAAACCTTTGTGGGGTACAGTGAACACAATCTTTGTGGGGTGCAGTGAAGACAATCCTTTTGGAGTGCAGTGAACACAATCTTTGTGGGGTACAGTGAACAAAACCTTTGTGGGGTACAGTGAACACAATCTTTGTGGGGTGCAGAGAAGACAATCCTTTTGGGGTGCAGTGAACACAATCTTTGTGGGGTACAGTGAACACAATCTTTGTGGGGTGCAGTGAACAAAACCTTTGTGGGGTACAGTGAACACAATCTTTGTGGGGTGCAGTGAACAAAACCTTTGTGGGGTACAGTGAACACAATCTTTGTGGGGTACAGTGAACACAATCTCATACTTCTGAAGCTTTGAGGGTGCTGCCTGTTCTATACTCCTCCTCCTCCTCCTCCTCATCCATCCTTTTAGGTGTACAAACAATAGTAATTGGGGCCTAGTGTGCTTCTGTACGTGTGAAAAACATACACTTTTTTTTGATCATATTTCCTATTCCGCTATTCAATAAAAACCTTTGTGGCTCAATTAAATTGCGGAATAGTCTGTGTCGGTACGTGTGAGATCCACCTTTCCAAGTTTTTGGGGTTCATCTCATACTTCTGAAGCTTTGAGGGTGCTGCCTGTTCTATACTCCTCCTCCTCCTCCTCCTCATCCATCCTTTTAGGTGTACAAACAATAGTAATTGGGGCCTAGTGTGCTTCTGTACGTGTGAAAAACATACACTTTTTTTTGATCATATTTCCTATTCCGCTATTCAATAAAAACCTTTGTGGCTCAATTAAATTGCGGAATAGTCTGTGTCGGTACGTGTGAGATCCACCTTTCCAAGTTTTTGGGGTTCATCTCATACTTCTGAAGATTTGAGGGTGCTGCCTGTTCCATACTCCTCTTCCTCATCCTCCCTTTAGGGTAGGAAAAAATTTAATCGGGCCTAGTCTGTGTTTGTACGTGTGAGATACACAGTTTTTTATCCTATTCCGCTATTAAATACACACCCTTTTGGTGTAAAAAACATTAAATTGCGGCATAGTTTGCATATTTGACTGTGAGATACACCCGTGCAATACTGTTGTTCTTTTGTTCCGCTATTCAATAAAGACCTTTCTAGGGCAAGATCTTAAATTTCAGAAATATGAGGAGAGCGTCAAATAGGGGCCGTGGCCTGGGTCGTGGTGGTGCTGCTGCTAGAGCTCCTGTTGCAAGGAGAGGACGTGGTCGATCTGTGCCAGCTACACGCACAAGTGAAACACCTTCCTCAAGTGTGAGTAGGCGACAGAACCTGCATCAGTATTTGGTAGGGCATCATACGCCTCTAGAAGTGATGAGGCCAGAACACAGAGAGGCGATAGTAGATTGGTTTGCTGCTGACAGTGCCTCCAGTTCCTTCACATTGTCTCCCACCCAGTCTACTGCAGAAAGGTCAGAGTTGGCACCTGCAGCCAATGTCCAACCGTCTTTTACCTCACCCCCTTGCAAATCAGGCAAGCAGTCTGAGCCCCAAGCCATAGAGCAGTCTCTTATTCTTTTTGAGGACTCTGTCAGCAGGGTTTCCCAGGGCCATCCACCTAGCCCTGCCCCAGAAGTGGAAGAGATTGAGTGCAGCGATGCCCAACCACTTATTTCTCAAGATGAGTACATGGAAGGACCATCACAGCACGTCTCCGATGATGACGAAACGCAGGTGCCAACTGCTGCGGCGTTCAGCATTGTGGAGACCGACAGGGAGGGCAGGGGTGAAGACTGGGTGGAAGATGATGTGGAGGACGATGAGGTCCTCGACCCCACATGGAATGAAGGTCATGCAGGTGACCTGAGTAGTTTGGAGGAAGAGGCGGTGGTCGCACAGAGCCACCAGCACAGCAGAAGAGGGAGCAGGGTGCAGAAGCGGAGCGGCCGTGCCCTAGACACTAGGCCTGCTACTGCCCAACGCAGCAAGGGAACGAGCACACCAAAGTCAGCTCAAAAGAGTTCTCTAGCGTGGAAGTTCTTTAGAAAATGTGCTGATGACAGGACACGAGTGGTTTGCACCCTGTGCAATCAGAGCCTGAAGCGAGGCATAAACCTTCTCAACCTGAGCACAACCTGCATGATCAGGCATCTAAGTGCAAAGCACGAGCTGCAGTGGAGTACACACCTTCAAAACCAAGAAACGTCTCTGGCTCATCCTGCTTCCTCTTCTGCTGCAGTCTCGGCCGCTCCAGCCACCTCTGTAGTCATACCGGCACCTGCCACCCCGCAAACAGACGATCTGTCAGCAACACCACCACCTGGGTCACCAACAACCATCTCCACAATGTCCCGTGGAAGCGTTCAGCTTTCCATCTCCCAAACACTTGAGAGGAAGAGGAAGTACCCCCCTACCCACCCGCGATCCCTGGCCCTGAATTCCAGCATTTCACAATTATTGGCCTTTGAAATGCTGTCATTCCGTCTGGTGGAGACGCCCAGTTTTAAAAAGCTTATGTCGGTGGCTGTCCCACAGTACGTCATGCCCAGCCGCCACTACTTTTCCAGGCAAGCCATCCCTTCCCTGCACAACCAAGTGGGGGAAAAAATCAGGTGTGCACTGCGCAACGCCATCTGTGCCAAGGTCCACCTAATTACCGATACGTGGACCAGTAAGCACGGTCAGGGGCGTTATATCTCCCTAACGGCACACTGGGTAAATGCAGTGGCGGATGGGCCTGAGGCGGATAGCAATTTGGCACATGTCCTTCCACCACCGAGGATTGCAGGGCGCTTCAGTTTGCCTCCTTTTCCTAACTCATCCTACTCCGCTACCTCATCCTCTACCGCCTCCTCATCCGGACAGCGTAATACCTTCACCACCAACTTCAGCACGGCCAGGGCTAAACGACAGCAGGCCGTTTTACAACTTGCCTGTTTGGGGGACAAACCACACACCGCGCAGGAGTTGTGGAGGAGCATGGAACAGCAGACAAATGAGTGGTTGCTGCCAGCGAGCCTCAAGCCCGGCCTGGTGGTGTGCGATAACGGGCGAAATCTCATAGCAGCTCTGGGCCTGGCCGGTTTGACGCACATCCCTTGCCTGGCGCATGTGCTGAATTTGGTGGTGCAGAGGTTCCTTAAAAACGACCCCGATATGTCAGAGCTGCTGCAGAAAGTGCGGGCCGTCTGTGCGCACTTTCGGCGTTCTCACCCTGCTGCTGCTCGCCTGGCAGGGCTGCAGCGTAACTTCGGCCTTCCCGCTCACCGCCTCATATGTGACGTGCCCACAAGGTGGAACTCCACCTTGCACATGCTGCAAAGACTGTGCGAGCAGCAGCAGGCCATAGTGGAGTTTCAGCTGCAGCACGCACGCGTGAGTCGCTCTGCGGAACAGCACCACTTCACCACCAATAACTGGGCCTCCATGCGAGACCTGTGTGCCTTGTTGCGCTGTTTTGAGTACTCCACCAACATGGCCAGTGGCAATGACGCCGTTCTCAGCTTAACTATCCCACTTCTATGCCTCCTTGAAAAAACAATTCGGGCGATGATGGAAGAGGATGTGGCACAGGATGAGGAGGAGGAGGAGGAGGATGAAGAGGTAACATTTCAAAGGCTTTCAGGGCAGTCATTCGCAAGGGGCTCCGAGGGTGGGTTCCTGCACACACAAACGCCAGGGACACAATTGTCCAGCAGGTGCACAGTTCTGGAGGATGAGGAGGATGAGGAGGAGGAGGAGCTGGAGGAGGAGATGGAACCATGTTCACAGCAGGGTGGCACCCAGGCCAGCTCATGGCCATCACTGGTGCGTGGCTGGGGGGATACAGAGGACACGGACGATACACCTCCCACAGAGGACAGCCTTTCGTCGCCTCTGGGCAGCCTGGCACACATGAGCGATTACATGCTGCAGTGTCTCCACAACGACCGCCGAGTTGCCCACATTCTAACTTGTGCTGATTACTGGGTGGCCACGCTGCTGGATCCCCGTTACAAGGACAACGTACCGTCCTTAATTCACTCACTGGAGCGCGATCGCAAGATGCGCGAGTACAAGCGCACGCTGGTAGACGCGATGCTGCTGGCATTCCCATCTGACAGCGGGGCCACAGTGGAAGCACAAGGCAGAGGAGGAGGAGGAGGAGGTCGCCAACTCAACCAGGGCACCGCCAGCACCTCAGAAGGCAGGGTTAGCATGGCCGAAATGTGGAAAAGCTTTGTCAGCACGCCACAACAAACAGCAGCACCAGCAGCTCAGATGGAACGTCTTAGCAGGAGGCAGCATTTTACCAACATGGTGGAGCAGTATGTGTGCACACGCCTACATGTAGTGAATGAGGGGTCTGCCCCCTTCAACTTCTGGGTCTCCAAATTGGGCACATGGCCTGAGCTTGCCCTTTACGCCTTGGAGGTGCTGGCGTGCCCTGCAGCCAGTGTATTATCTGAACGGGTATTTAGCACGGCTGGGGGTGTTATAACAGACAAGCGCAGCCGCCTGTCCAGAGACAATGTGGACAAGCTCACGTTCATTAAAATGAACCAGGCATGGATCCCACGGGACTTTTCCGTACCTTGTGCAGAATAGCAATGGATACCGACCTTACCCAGCCATTGTTCCATTTTTGCTCTTTCTCACTCTTTTGGGGTGTACCCTCATTTAAAATTTGAGAAAAGAAGCAGTTTTGGCTACCTCGTCCTCCTCCTCATTGCCAGATTAACGTAGGGGCTATTGGAGCTGCAGCTCCATGCAGGCCCCTACCTTTTATATAGGCCCCCGGTTGGCCATATTCACTGTGACCGCTCTTCTGTCACTTGTAAACACAGAAGTCTGGCTTCTATGCCTCGCTTCCCCAGGCAGCACCCTCAGAACCTCCCCACACAGCGCGAAGGCCGGACAAGGAGGGACAGTTGCCGATGCATGGATGTGTTTATGGGCTTCAGAGACAGCATCCCATGTTGAATTAGGCATGCATGGCTGCACCCTTCCTCCTCTGGGTGCATGCCAAGGCACGGCCCTTAAGGCCCTTCAAAATCCTCAGCACCAAGACCATGATGCTCTTAATCCGGCCCTGGTCCTCCTCCACCGCCGCTTCCACCTACACCGCCCATAGGTGTGCGCAGCCTATTGCATTAGGGTGTGCACCCCAAAGTTGAAATACACATGCATGTGTTTGCCTACATGTACATGGCCCCGATACATTACTCTCCCTGCTGGCAAAGAGAAATAGAGCAGAGCAGGTGCGAGGGAGATCTTTCCCATCTCCTCACTGGCAAACAGAGCGATAATGCTATGTGCCCTAGGTGATTAGGGTGTGCCCAGGTACACCAGGCACACCCTGTGCGCACGCCTATGACACCGCCACATCCACCACCACCTCAACCTCCCTCCTACTCTATATGGGCCTCGTCCTTCAGAGATGAAGAACATTGTTTTATTTTTCTGTTTTTTTTTTGTTGTTTTAAGTTATTTCCCTATCCACATTTGTTTGCAGAGCACTTGCCATGCTCTTAACTACGTTTTGCTGCCATTTTGCAGCACTCTAGCCCTTTCCATTGGTGTTTTAGAGCCATTTTAGTGCCTTAAAGTTCGGGTCCCCATTGACTTCAATGGGGTTCGGTGTCCGGGAAAAGTTCGGTAAAAGTCCGGGACACGGACCCGGACTTTTTTTTAAAGTTCGGCCGAACCCGTCGAACACGGACATCTAGGTGTCCGCTCAACCCTAGTTATAAAGGTAAACAATTTTTTACCTCAATTCATTTTCTGCATTAAGATAAAAAAAAACCTTTTAATAGTAGCCCCTCCTGCCCCCTAAATACTCACCTCAGTCCAATCTCGGTCCAGAGCTGTGCACTAAGCAGCAGATTTTCTCCCCTCTGCCCTGTCTAAGAGCAGTGGGAACCATTGGCTACTGCTGCTGTCAGTCAAAACCTATGAACAGAGAAGGGGGCAGGGCCAAGCCAGGTGCATGCCTGAATAGACACAAACAGCCCAGCTCAGGATTGAGCACACACAAGTGCCCTTGTGGGAAGCTGCTTCCTATGGGGCAATCGGCACGGAGAGAGGAGCCAAGAGTGTCAACAGGGAATCTGAGAAGAGGAAGATCGGGGCTGCTCTATGCAAAACTATTGAACAAAGCAGGTAAGTATAAGTTTGTTATTTTAAATACGATCAGTTTAAGGTAATTGTTGTGTAGTTTGTATGTGTTGTTGTCTGTGGTAACCTTGCTTTTAAATTTAAATTTAATGATAGTGGTTTATTATCATTAAATATTATTTTACATTTAATTAGAATTTTGTATGCTTCAAAAATACTTTGGTAATCATGCTACGATCAGTTTAAGGTAATTGTTGTGTAGTTTGTATGTGTTGTTGTCTGTGGTAACCTTGCTTTTAAATTTAAATTTAATGATAGTGGTTTATTATCATTAATATTATTTTACATTTAATTAGAATTTTGCATGCTTCAAAAATACTTTGGTAATCATGCTCTTTCTTTAGTTTGTTTATGGTATAAAAAGGGTTCAATATAAGTACAACACAGGTATTTTTAATTTATTTATTCAAAACTGGGATTTTTTTAATATATATTTCCCACAGACTATATAGAGATAGTAGATACCCATGTATTACATTTGAGGGGGCCTGTTAGGAGGCTTGCCTCCTAAAGAGGAACTGTGCCTATAACAACTTGATATAAAATAATGTTCTTTAGCAAGAAACATTCATTCCACAATAATAATTATGCTATCAAAATTAGTAAGTGCTGTAAATTGCCTCCAGCATTCTTCTTACTACTTCTTGCTGGAGGCTGCCATTTTGCTGAAGCCCAGAACCCCTGAACAGCAGTAAATCTTTAGGCTTTCAGCAGAGCAGTCAAATGGCACGGTGCCCAAAAATAGAGAGGAACTGAGCATGTGCAAAGCAGGGTTTGCAATAGGGGTGTACAGCTTCACTGGTCTCATGATTTGATTACAATTATGCAATCAACGATTCGATTTGATTTGATTCTGCAATGTATCACGATGCTTTACGATTAATGCCCACATTTTTATCCAAAAATTCAAGCAGTCAGAAGAACTCTGTTGTTTTATTGTCATTTGCTCTAAGCGCAATATCCTATTTGCGGAGGGAAATTCTCATAACCATCCCAAAAGAGGGCTACAAGTTATTTACTTTCAGTTCATTACAGAGAACAAAGGGGCATTCTTTACATCTAGAGGAAAAACAGAATGGCTTCTTTGTCATAAGAGCTGTAAAAATGTGGAATAGCCCGTCTTTCATTAGCTGCAAGTACTCCATTGCAAGTACAACATTTTAAGTACAGTGAAGAGATATTGCAGGAGACTGAAGAGATTGAAGAGATACTGAAAGAGATTGGCTTGGAGTTTGCAACAAACTCATCTGTGTTTCTTTTTGCTGACCATTGCTTGAGAAGAGGAAAGGAATTTGGTCAGGTGTCTGCTATTGTGCATTTGCTAATGAGACCAGCTCATTAAGGTGTTACATTTGTTGCTGGGGGAGGAGCTGTGAAGGAGTGAGTGTATATATATAGACATACTCATTAGCTGGCCTAATTCATTAGCTGCAAGTACTCCATTGCAAGTACAACATTTTAAGTACAGTGAAGAGATATTGCAGGAGATAGTCAGGAGGTAGGCTGGAAGGTGGAAAAAAGAAAAAAAAAGGTAAGATTTGTTTGACTTAAATTTACAAATTTTCTTATTTTTTTTCTCTCCTCTTTAAAATGGCAGACTTGGTTCAGTGCAGGAATTGTTGTGCATTTATTTCATGTTCCACTCTTTGGAGATTCGGATGCTGTCAGATCTGTAGACAATTCTCCTTACTGCAGCAGGAAATTGCATTTTTGAAATCAGAGATATTTAAATTATCTGTTAAACAAACTCCAGCTGGGACTGCTGCAATGCCACTGCCACAGAGGACCCCCAGAAATGGCAGATGGGTTACTGTAGGTTCTGGAAGACTTAGAGTGGTGGATAGAAGACATGGCCCACAGTCGGTGGTTCTCCATAATTCATTTGCAGTACTCTCAGAATGTAAGGACAACATGGATATGGACTCAAGCACAGAGGGTGAGAAACCATCGACTCCTATGTCTAATGTATGCAAGACTGCAGCCAAGGACAAAAAAGATAAAGTGAAGTCTCAAAGGAAGCAGCTGTTGCTGGGTGATTCAATAATAAGAAGTGTGGAGCTCAAAGAAAATGGTTTTGTGAGATGTCTCCCTGGTGCTACTGCTAGACGAGATAGAAGACGTATTATTAATATTGTTAAGCAAGCAAAGCAGGAAGGGGACGTAGATGTTCTTGTCCATCTAGGGACAAATGACCTGGCTTGCAATGAAGTGTCAAAGGTGAAAAAATCTTTTATCACACTTGGTAATGACGTACAGGATTTTGCATCCACCATTTCATTTTCTGAAGTTCTGCCTGTGCATAATGTTCAGAATGATAGGCAGAGGCGCATAAAGGAGTTCAACATATGGCTTAGTAAATGGTGTCAAGAGCAAGGATTTGGCTTTGTTTCTCATGATAGCTCTACTTGGAATAGAAAGGAACTGTACAAAAAAGATGGTTTGAATCTTTCTCTCAAAGGAACAAATGTACTTAGTGAACAACTCCAAGAATTTGCGAAAGAGTATTTAAACTAGGAAGGGGGGGGGGGCAAAAGAGTGGAATTACAAGAGTCCAATTGCCCCCCGAAACAATGCCAGAACAGGTCAGAAGCACAGAGGTTAAGAAATGATAAGCTCAGAGTCCTGTCTACAAATGCTCGCAGTTTAGGTAAAAAAATCAATGAACTTGGGTCAATAATGGCATCTGAGAATGTAGATTTAGTGGCTGTTACGGAGACATGGTTTAATGAAAGAAATGACTGGGACATAACCATACCAGGGTACTCTTTATACAGAAGAGACAGAGAAGGCAAGAAAGGAGGAGGAGTGGCCCTGTATGTGAAAGATAGCATTAAATCTAACCTAATACAAGTTGGTGAGGCCAACATAGAGTCAGTTTGGGTTACGTTGCAGTTTGCTAATCATGCAGTAACTCGTGTAGGTGTGATATATAGACCACCTGGTCAAGTTAAAGAACTAGATGATCTACTAGTTGAAGAAATAGCTAAAATGACAATGAAAGGAGAAGTTATCATTATGGGAGATTTCAATCTTCCAGATATAAACTGGAAAACCAAAATAGCAAGTTCTACCAGGAGTACAGATATTCTAAATTCCCTACTGGGGTTGTCTCTGCAACAAGTGGTTGAGGAGCCAACCCGGAGGGAGGCCATTTTGGATTTGGTATTCACAAATGGGGATTCGGTATATGATGTCATTGTAGGCGAAACCTTGGGATCTAGTGATCACCAGTCAGTGTGGTTTAATATAAGAACTGTGAAAGAGTCACACCACACAAAAACAAAAGTTTTAGATTTTAGAAAAACAGACTTTTCAAAAATGAAATTAGTCATAAATGAGTCCTTATCAGACTGGTACGGATTACATGGAGTCCAGGAGAAATGGGACTACTTAAAAGGTGCATTATTGAAGGCAACAGAAAATTGCATTAGACTTGTCAGTAAAAGCAAAAAAAGGAAGAGACCACTGTGGTACTCAGCAGAAGTGGCCCAAATCATTAAAAATAAAAACCTAGCATTTTGTAATTATAAAAAAACCCAGAGCAATGAAGATAAGGAAATCTACAAGATTAGGCAGAAAGAGGCCAAGCAAGTTATAAGAACTTCTAAAGCGCAGGCAGAAGAAAAACTAGCTCAGTCTATGAAAAAGGGGGATAAGACATTCTTCAGATATATAAATGAAAAAAGGAAATTAAAACAAGGAATAACTGGGGGGGCGGAGCCGGCTAGCGAGGCAGATGGAAGCGTGAGCCAGAAGCTCCTCGCTAAACAGACACACCGGAGCAAGTAGAACACAGAGGGTCAACCCAAAACCAGCCAGCTACGCACCGGACAGTCCCAGGCATCACCCGAACATGCCACAAAAGCGCAAAGACCGCTGCAGACCTGGTAAGATGATAGACTTCTTTTCACCTCACACAAGGCCGCTCAGCCAAGATGGCGCCGGCCCGCCACGAGCTCCCAGCACTCAGTCACAGAAGCCTTCTAGCTCGGCACGGAGGGGATCCTCCCCGAGCTCCCTGGCGGACCCTTTGCTCCTTGCTCAGCAATCGACCTCAGGATCACAATCCAGCAGTCCTGTGAAGTCTAAGCAAAAAACCTTCCATGAACTGTCTCCCCCTCACCGCAGTATATCTGTGGATGACACCCTGGAGTTCCAGGACACACTAGCAACCATCCCTGCTGGGGATCACCCCGTGCTGGCATCGATGTTTAAAGATGTAATGCTGTCTTTGAGGTCAGCTATCCATTCTGACATGCTGCAACTGGTGTCACAATGCAGCTCAGCAGTCACAGCAGTATCTGACAGGGTCTCCACCATAGAAAACAAGATGGGGGAATTCGCGGACACTTTTAATAATATGGTGGACGCCCATAATGAACATGATGATGATCTGGTTTGGCTCAAATCAAAGGTGGCTGATCTTGAGGATCGTTCCCGAAGGAACAATGTCAAAATCAGGGGCATTCCTGAGTCGGTTAAACCACCAGACCTAGCAGCATTCCTTACATCTATTATGCAGGAAATCCTTCCTAACACGGCTCTGGGTGATCTGGCCATCGACAGGATCCACAGGCTACCGAAGCCCAAACATATCCCAGACAAATATCCTAGAGATGCCATAGCTAGGATCCACTTTTACACAGTGAAGGAGCAACTTATGGCAAAAGTGCGTAAAGCGGTGGATCTCCCACCTAGTATGCAGGGCCTGTCCTTCTATGCAGACCTTTCAGCTCACACTATGAACCGGAGGAGGAATCTAGTGACTATCACTAAACCCCTTAGAAATCATCATATCCAGTATCGCTGGAACTACCCTGCAACCCTCATTGTTACTAGAGGGGATAAGGAATTTAAAATCTCCACCCTGGAACGGGGCATTGAGCTCCTTCGACAGTGGGACATTCTGGAAACGACAGATCCTCCTGGGGCTCACACGGCCACTTGGGATCCTGAGCTACCTGCTTCGAATTGACCTAAATGACCTCCTGGAACTTCACTGATCCCTTGGAGTTGACCCTCCATATGATCCAACACTCGGCCCTACCGTCTCCGACTGTTCTGTTCGGCTACTCTCGTGTTTTGTGTTCTCTTAAGTTCCCCGGATTAGCAGTATCAACACTGCTCAGATTTCCAGTTGGATATCGCCTCATTTTTAAAAGAAAGTTGGCACGGTTCACATACCTGTGCCCATATAAGGTTATTTAACGTTTGTTTGCAGGGCTCTGCATACATAGTGATTTACACTGAACTGTTGATAAATTTATCCCTGCTGTTTCTTTTCTTTTTTTCATCTTCTACCGTTTATGACCCACGGTAGCATCTCTCCAGCCCTACAAGGTTCCACCAAGTCAACCTGAATTCTACAGCCTCACTACAGGACCTCCTGGACTGCCAGCATCATTACCGACGCACCGGATTGGGGTAGGATCTCTTGGATATTGTCACCCGCTCTGCACTGAGCCACTGTTTTTTATTTCTTTCCCACATTGTTGTCTTTTTGACCGAAGTTTCACTACTCCTACCACATCATGGCATTTAAACTGACCTCCCTCAATGTCCATGGGTTGAACAGCCCATTTAAAAGGCATATGCTCTGGCGTGAAGTGAAGTCTCAAAAATGTGATATTATGCTAATACAGGAGACTCATTTCTGCGCCACGGATCCTCCCAGACTCATTAACAATCAATTTCCACACATCTACTACGCAAATGGCCCCAAGAAGAAGGGAGGTGTGGCCATTATCGTTAAGGACTCTGTGCCCTACAAATACCATGCTCATCTTTCGGACCCGGACGGTCGCTATATACTCTTACACTGTGCAATTAATAATGTTGAATATACCATCCTCAATATCTACGCCCCAAATGTGAGACAATTTTCATATATCACTAAACTATGGAAACACCTCCAACCGAGCATTAGGGGTCATGTGATCCTGGGGGGGGACATGAACCTAGTAGCTAACACACGCCAAGACATCTCCAGCGGGGCCCGCACATACCCCCGGAGATCAGACCTCACTAATTTTTTAAAATCCACGGGCCTCCAAGATGTATGGCGGTGTCATCACTCTACGGAGCGAGATTACTCCTTTTTCTCAAAGGTTCATGCCTCCTACTCGAGGATAGATATGTTCTTTACAGACAAATTCCTGCTACAAAAAATTGTGGACTCTTCCATTGGTCAGATCACATGGTCGGACCACGCCCCCGTGTCGATGACGGTTGGCCCGCGGGTATTCTCCACGAGGGCTAATAGGTGGAAAAACGACACAAGTGTCTTTTGCGATTCGGGGTCTTCGTCTGAGGTCCGTGAGGCCTTGGAGGAATTCTTCCGAACAAATGAAACGGGGGATGTATGCCCACTGATTATATGGAATGCTCATAAGGCTTTTATGCGTGGTTTCCTTATGTCTAAGAGTGCTGCACTGAGGAAGCAGAGGAGGCAGCAACTGGACGATCTTTTGAAAAAGATCCAAAATTTGGAAACATTAAACAAATGCACCCCCCTTCCAGACATCAGCGACCAATTATCCGACGCACAACATGAGCTCCGATCACTACTGATAGGACAGCACCAGGCCCATGTACGCAGACTGAAGGCCAACTCCTTTGCCCATGGCAACAAGGCTGGCGACTCAACTGAAAGACAAGCAGGCCCGACAGCGTATATCTAATTTGACGCACCATTCCTCGAAACAGACATTGACCAACCCTAAGGATATTGCCGACGCCTTCAGCCACTATTATGGTGAGCTGTATAACTTACATGATGACGTGACCACCCCACAACCATCACCAGAGGACATTGACAAATTTCTCGCCTCGATTTCCCTACCCAAATTACAAACCACAGACTTACAGGAACTGAACCTCCCTATAACGGATCTTGAAATCGAAAGAGTCATTCAATCTCTACCCATTAATAAAGCTCCTGGCCCTGATGGGTTCTCTTCGGAGTACTATAAACAATACACGCATATTCTAACCCCGAAACTCCGGAGGGTATTCCACAAGGCTGCCTCCTCTGCCTCCTTCCCCCCTGAGATGTTGGAGGCTACTGTGGTTACACTACCTAAACCGGGGAAACCCCCGGATTGTGCGAAGAACTTCAGGCCCATTTCTTTGCTAAACGTGGACCTGAAGGTCTACGCAAAGATTCTGGCAAACAGAATCTCGAAGTTCCTGCCTGGCCTTGTCAAGCAGGATCAGGTAGGGTTTGTAATGGGCCGTCAGGCCACCGATGCTACAAGGAGAATGCTGAGTCTCATCCACCATGCCTAGTCCACTCGTACTCCCACTGTGTTCCTGTCCCTTGATGCCGAAAAGGCCTTTGACAGGATACACTGGGGTTATCTTCATAAAGTTCTACAACAATTCGGCATGGGGGGTGAGATTCTAGACGCAATACTAGCATTATATAAGGCACCTTCGGCCTATGTGTACACAGAGGGAATGTTTTCCTCCAAATTTAGTATAACAAATGGCACTCGCCAAGGGTGCCCATTATCCCCATTGATGTTTGTCTTATTGATGGAACCCTTTGCAGAAAAAATTAGAAGCCACCCAGGTATTAGGGGATTAGATATTAAGAACATCAACAACAAGATTTCGCTGTTTGCGGACGACGTCATCTTGTCTGTGACATCTCCCCGGACCTCTTTGTTGGCAGTCCAGGAGGTGCTCAAAGAATTTAGCTTGGTTTCATATTACAAGGTGAATGACACTAAGTCGAACATGTTAGGCGTAGCAATTCCCGAACACGTGAAGAAGGAGATTCAAGGCAGTGTCCCTTTTCAATGGGGTAATGGCCATATCGACTACTTAGGTATCAAGCTTACCAGCAAGACGGGGGACCTTTACAGATCAAACTTTACACCGTTCCTGGACGTCCTCACACAGGAGTTAGCTAGATTAGGCAAATTCTGCCTTACTTGGTCAGGCAGGAATGCTGCGTTTAAAATGCTGACATTCCCAAAGCTCCTGTACCTGTTTAGAGCACTCCCCATCAAGATTCCCTTAACGTTTTACAGATCAGTACAGTCTCTAATATCTAAATTCCTCTGGGCCGGTAAAAAACCCCGTTGCTCCCATATGCACCTGATCAAACACCCTCTCATGGGGGGTATGGGTGTCCCAGATGTGCGGGATTACCATATGGCTGCTATACTCACCCAATCCATACACTGGTTGAAACACGCACAAACACCTAGCTGGAGGTCCATTGAGCAAGCAGTGGTTACTCAAGGTACCCTAGCGGACCTCATTCTCAGTATTCCATTGGCTAATGGCATTTACCCAATGGCGCACCCTACTATTATGCCCACAATACAGGCATGGCGTTACTTTTATGCTCACAGTGCCAAGCGAACTAGAAGAGTAGATGTCCCTATTCCCTTGACGGCGCTCTCTTTCATATCTCCAGGCCTACATTTGGGGCACTGGTCCACATATGGCCTCCACACGCTTAAAGATATCACACACAACCCGGCAGGTTTTTCCTTCTCTGGATGGTGTACCCGCTATCCGTTGTTTGCCAAGGAATTTTTCACATACTCTAGAGTGTCCCACTTGATTTCCAAAGTATCCTCAGTCGACATCCCTTTTCCTGAACCGATTCACATGCTGTGCTTCGGAATCAATCAACACACGAAAGGAATAGGTAAATTTTATGCCTCCCTAAACGATAAGAAGACATTTGTGAAAAACGCCTATCACATAAAGTGGGAGGGGGATCTAGGTCAGGACTTTACAGAAGTTCAGTGGTTACGGTCTTATACCCATACAGCTACTCACACTAGATGTTCCAATTTTAGGGAAGGTCTTTTAAAAATACATCAGCGGTGGTATAAAACGCCATATTCTATTGCCAAATACTACCCAGGCGTCTCAAACTTATGCTGGAGACAGTGTGGGCAAGTTGGAACTCTACTCCACGTTTTGTGGTCCTGTGTCTCCTTGCGGAGCTTCTGGGCTTCTGTTTCTAAACTGATTGCGGAGGTGACGGGAATGCTAAACAAGGTTGCGGTAGAACAGGCACTACTAGGCATAAATATTGACAGATACCCTCCCCAATTGAGGACAGTGGTTCAGAATATCCTTTTTGCTGCAAGGTTGTCCATAGCACGTAGGTGGAAATGTGAGGATGTCCCTACCAGGAGAGAGGTGGTACAAATAGTAGGAGAATCATATGCACACGAAAAAACTCTAGCTATCTCTGCCTTTAAAATGCAACAGTTTCGGGCGAGATGGTCCGCCTGGACTGACTATGTTGGACAGCGTGGTACCCGATAATCTAAATTTCTCTTGTCATGTATATAGTTGATACTGTGGAGGTTGTGCTGGGGGACGTGGGTGGGGGGAAGTGGGGATGGGGCTAAGAGAGGGGACGCAGCAGGATCCCTTTGGGGCGTCCCCCCCGGAGTGGCTATAGCGCCGCACTGCCCCACCCCGCGCCCTCCCCCACGGGTCGTGGCGTGAGATTGATTTCGTTGTATGTTTGGGTGCTACGCTGTCCTTGACATTTATACCAATTACTGCTGCTGTGGGTCATATCTTCATACCTTTATACTTTAAATTTTTGTTCAGTCATTTAATTGTAATTCTCAGTTATCCAATTATTCATAAGTTATGTTATAATGCAACTGTTATGTATGTAACTCATTATCTTTGCAAAAACCAAATAAAAAGATTTTCAAAAAAAAAAAAAAAAAAAAAAAAAACAAGGAATAACTAAATTAAAAACAAAGGACGGAAGGTATGTAGAAGAGAATAAAGGGCTAGCCGACTGCCTTAATGAATACTTCTGTTCAGTTTTTACAGAAGAAAAAGAAGGAGAAGGACCTCCACTTTAAAGGATGACAAATGAATCGTTTGATGCATGTGTCTTTACAGAGGAAGACGTTCTAAGATTGCTGTCTAAAGTGAAGACAAATAAGTCACAGGGTCCTGATGAGATACACCCAAAATTATTGAAAGAGCTTAGTGGTGAGCTGGCAAAACCATTAACAGATTTATTTAACCTATCATTAGTAACAGGAATCGTCCCGGAAGATTGGAAATTGGCAAATGTTGTGCCCATTCACAAGAAAGGTAGTAGGGAGGAATCGAGCAACTATAGACCAGTGAGTCTGACATCAATAGTAGGCAAATTAATGGAAACACTATTAAAGGATAGGATTGTGGAACATCTTAAATCCCATGGATTGCAAGATGAAAAACAACATGGGTTTACTTCAGGGAGATCATGTCAAACAAATCTTATAGATTTTTTTGACTGGGTGACTAAAATAATAGACGGTGGAGGTGCAGTAGACATTGCATATCTAGATTTTAGTAAGGCTTTTGACACTGTCCCACATAGAAGACTTATCAATAAACTGCAGTCATTGAGCATGGACTCCCATATTGTTGAGTGGATTAGGCAGTGGCTGAGTGACAGACAACAGAGGGTTGTATTCAATGGAGAAAATTCAGAACAAGGTCATGTTACCAGTGGGGTACCTCAGGGATCTGTACTGGGACCAATTTTGTTTAATATATTCATAAGTGATATTGCAAAAGGCCTCGATGGTAAGGTTTGTCTTTTTGCTGATGACACAAAGATATGTAACAGGGTTGATGTTCCTGGAGGGAAACGCCAAATGGAAAAGGATTTAGGAAAACTAGAAGAATGGTCAGAACTCTGGCAACTGAAATTTAATGTGGATAAGTGCAAGATAATGCACCTGGGGTGTAAAAACCCAAGGGCAGAATATAGAATATTTGACACAGTCCTGACCTCAGTATCTCAGGAAAGGGATTTAGGAGTAATTATTTCAGAAGACTTAAAGGTGGGAAGACAATGTAATAGAGCAGCACGAAATGCCAGCAGCATGCTTGGATGTATAGGGAGAGGTATAAGCAGTAGAAAGAGAGAAGTGCTTATGCCGCTGTACAGAACACTGGTGAGACCTCACTTGGAGTATTGTGCGCAGTACTGGAGGCCATATCTCCAGAAGGATATAGATACTCTAGAGAGAGTTCAGAGAAGAGCTACTAAACTAGTACATGGATTGCAGGAAAAAACTTACCAGGAAAGGTTAAAGGACCTTAACATGTATAGCTTGGAAGAAAGAAGAGACAGAGGGGATATGATAGAAACTTTTAAATACATAAAGGGAATCAACTCGGTAAAGGAGGAGAGCATATTTAAAAGAAGAAAAACTACCACAAGAGGACACAGTTTTAAATTAGAGGGGCAAAGGTTTAAAATTAATATGAGGAAGTATTACTTTACTGAGAGAGTAGTGGATGCATGGAATAACCTTCCTGCAGAAGTGGTAGCTGCAAATACAGTGAAGGAGTTTAAGCATGCATGGGATAGGCATAAGGCTATCCTTCATATAAGATAGGTCCAGGGACTATTCATAGGATTCAGATATATTGGGCAGACTAGATGGGCCAAATGGTTCTTATCTGCCGACACATTCTATGTTTCTATGTTTCTCACAAACTAGTTCTGGGTTGCTCAATAGATTGTTTTAACAAAGACCTGAAATGTGTTTCTGTCCTAAATGCACAAAATATAAGTAACAGAGCGAAGGTGGTGGGGAGGAATGGGATCAGGCAGAGGGATGGTGGTGGGGAGGAATGTGTTCAGGCAGAGGGATGGTGGGGGGGAGGAATGGGACCAGGCAGAGGGATGGTGGTGGAGGAATGAGATCAGGCAGAGGTATAGTGGTGGGGAAGAATGGGACCAGGCAGAGGGATGGTGGTGGAGGAATGAGATCAGGCAGAGGGATAGTGGTGGGGAAGAATGGGACCAGGCAGAGGGATGGTGGTGGAGGAATGACATCAGGCAGAGGGAAGGTGGTGGAGGAATGACATCAGGCAGAGGGATGGTGGTGGGAGGAATTTGATCAGGCAGAGAGATGACAGTGGAGGGATGAGCTCAGACAGAAGGATAGTGGTGGGAGGAATGGGATCAGGCAGAGGGATAGTGGTGGAGAGATGAGATCAGACAGAGGGATTGTGGTGGGAGGAATGGGATCAGGCAGAGGGATAGTGGTGGAGGGATGAGACCCGACAGAGGGATGTGATCAGTGCAACTGGCACTTACTTGCTTTTAATGTCAGCCGATTCCCCCTCCTCCATGCTCTCTGTGGGTCTGTACTTCTCTTCTCCCTTCCGGTGCTTCCAGTGATGCTTCTGCTGACGTCTCCTTGAGCTCCTCTTCCTTCACTCTACTAGCTGTCAGCTCATCAGCAGACTTTCTGCTCCAGTGTCCATCTGAAAGGGGAGGGGGCTTTAGTCACCTGCCTCTGTGTTCTTCCAGAAGAGGCAGAGCACTGCACGGAGCGCTGGATGACGTCATCGGCAATCGATTCGACAAACTCTCAGCATTGATGCAGAATTGCGAACGTCTGAATTGCGATGCATCGATTTGTGATTATATTCAACACCCCTAGTGTGCAAGTGTATTACTGGATTTTAAACAGTATAGGCACTTATTTTAAATGTTTAAATGCTATACCGGCAAAAGGGTCCAGCCTGAAGAAATCTAGTAGGACTTAATTTTCTGACTAAATTTCCACTATTAAGTTAAGGGAAAAAAGCACTCTTGTTTGCATTGTTTTCTTAAACATACTGTTATTTATAAGCTTTAATGAGACACCACTGTGTGTTTGCCCTGAAAAGGTCTAATTGGATAGATGGGCTATTTCAGGATATGAGTTAATGGATAAAATTGTTTTTCTTCATTTAGTTTTTATTGATAATGAGAAGAATTGTTACTCTGAAATAATCTGTGTAAGCAGATAACTGTTGTTAGGAACCTGAGACATAATAATTGTGTTTGATTTCAAAGGTAGACAAAAATAATTAAAAGAACTAGAATCCTGTGTTGATAAAGCAAAGCTAAGAAATCATCTTGTCAGGGTTCTAGTCGTACCCGCCAGACGGCTAGGCGTGGCCACCCCACTGGTGCCTTTCAGAGGTATTGAACCTGTGTCCTTCTGGCTTCCCAGTCTGCAAACTAGCCTCTGAGCCACTTCAGGACTTTGGAGAACTCCTGTTTATTCCTGTATTGCCTGCAGCACTAGGGGGCTGAATTTCACCAGAGGCTCAGACCTGTCAGTAACTCTCCAGCTGTATTTGATACCTAATTAACAAGGTATAAGACACTGCCCCTCCCTAAGGGCAGTGTCAGTTCATTGATTCTGGTTTCCTGGTTTGGTTCCTGTTGTTTGAGTTCCTGCATTCCTGTTTGTTTCCGGCATCTGACCCCTGGCTTCACCTGACGGTTCTCCTGCTCTAGTCCTTGCCTGTATTTGGACCTGGTTATCCTGAACAGCCCCCGTGCACAAACTCACAGGCCAGGTGGCTTCTTACCTTGTCACCCTGGTCTGTGTTTGTTTGCAAGGGTGAGCATAAATCTCTGCCTGAATGACTCCCAACAAAGGTAAGCCGTGACAGAATGAACTGACCTAACATGGAGTCAGCAGAGATGTGCAAGATGCTAACCCTGCAAGTGTCCAGCCTGGCCCAGACTGTTTCAGAGCTGCAGCGTGAAATTCTGTTACTTAAAGGCACAGTACGCCCAGTCTCGGAACCTGCATATTCAGAGCCGTTTGTTGTCATGCCTGAGAGATTCAATGGTAGTCGTGCTTCTTTCCAGTGCTTTAAGGTGGACTGCGAAATTTTATTTGCCTTAAAGCCTCGGACATATGCCAGTGACTTTATCAAGGTCCGTGCGGCTATCAATCTGCTGTCTGGATGGATCAAGACATGGGCACACCAGATGTTGCTTGCTCAGAATCCTGTCCTTGACAGCTGGGTGTCCTTCTTGACTGCATTGGACTCGCAGTGTAAGACCTCTAGAAAACCATCTACTCCAAGGTCAGGTGTCAGAGAATCCAAGATACCCAGAGACAGGGAATACCAACACCACACGTCAATGTTGCCATCTTGTGAACCTGTTCATAGAGAAACTCCAGAGGTTTCCCATGTTCCTGCCGACTCTGAAGAACCCATGGAGATAGGTCTCATAAAGATAAAGACCAAATTGACACCTGATGAAAGAGACCGGAGGAGAGGCCGTGGTCTCTGCTTTTACTGTGGAGAAAGAGGGCACTTTATCTCTCTGTGCCCTACGCGCCCTCCTAGACCTCGGGCTCTCCATTTGGGTGCTGTTCAGTTATACCCAGTCAGCAATACACCTCTGTCTGTGAATTGCCAACATTGTTGTCACACAAGTTCATGTTCGTCTATGGCCAAAGGTACTCAGACCACTGTGATTGAAACCACCAATGTCCTTCAGGTACCTGATAACGTGACCTCTGTGACACTTTTGTCTAAAGCCCCAGAAGAGGCAACGCTGTCTCCTAAAGATGCAGTTCTTATTAGTACCAACACTACTTCAAGCCTGCTTGAAGAAGATATACCACCAGACTGTACCTATGCTTCTGATGGTACTGTAGTCTGCAAAAAAGACTTGCGTTTATTTGAGGAGGCATTGCGTGCCAGACGCTCCACTCCTGCTGAGGAAAATGTTCACGCCCGGCGGGCGTCCCTAAAGGGGGGGTACTGTCAGGGTTCTAGTCGTACCCGCCAGACGGCTAGGCGTGGCCACCCCACTGGTGCCTTTCAGAGGTATTGAACCTGTGTCCTTCTGGCTTCCCAGTCTGCAAACTAGCCTCTGAGCCACTTCAGGACTTTGGAGAACTCCTGTTTATTCCTGTATTGCCTGCAGCACTAGGGGGCTGAATTTCACCAGAGGCTCAGACCTGTCAGTAACTCTCCAGCTGTATTTGATACCTAATTAACAAGGTATAAGACACTGCCCCTCCCTAAGGGCAGTGTCAGTTCATTGATTCTGGTTTCCTGGTTTGGTTCCTGTTGTTTGAGTTCCTGCATTCCTGTTTGTTTCCGGCATCTGACCCCTGGCTTCACCTGACGGTTCTCCTGCTCTAGTCCTTGCCTGTATTTGGACCTGGTTATCCTGAACAGCCCCCGTGCACAAACTCACAGGCCAGGTGGCTTCTTACCTTGTCACCCTGGTCTGTGTTTGTTTGCAAGGGTGAGCATAAATCTCTGCCTGAATGACTCCCAACAAAGGTAAGCCGTGACACATCTGTATACTTGCACAGATTTTACTACAAGTTTGTGTAAACATTCCTCAGTGGATCTTGAATAGAGTAATGTAGGCCTAAAGCCATTATTTTATTTAATTTTTTTTTTTTTTTGCTTAGGATAGAGAAGGGAATTGTTAACACAATCTGTTTTCCAGCGGGGACAACAGTGGACCACGCCTGCTTAATGTGAATTGAAATAAAAAGTGCCTAAACAAAGATCTGAATGGCAGGACCACCAGGTATTATGTATATTAAAACCACAAGTTAAAAATTAAAATTAAATTGCTTATGAAATTGCATGAACACTTTAAACCTATGAGATTTAGGTTTACTGAGTTAACACGCCCTTTAACTAATACAGCAATAACTAATTTACCAAAAGTCTGAGCCTAGGGTAAGAAAACAAGCAACCTCCCTCCTCCACCATACCAGGTCACATTCCCTCAACATTGGGTGGGTACCTTTGCAAGAAAAGGGGGCCGTGAATCTACACCCCATGCAAGGCACATTATCATCATGTTGATGGGGACAAGGGCCTTATTCCTGTATCCTGTCTATCAAATGGCATGTGGGAGTCAGTGGCTAGACTAGGAATTTGGAAGGCAAAATAACATTTTTCCAGCACACTTATCAGCTAACAAGCTAACAAATTATACCATCCAACAATTTGCTTTAAAAACAGATGTTTTATTTGTATCACATTTGCAAATACAGTATATGTGGAAGCCACACTACCTTGTCAAGGCCTTCTGTAAATCCCTGAATCTAGTCTATAAAAGTCTCCATGTGGAAGCACATAAAGCAATAGCTAAATAAAAGGCAGGTATTCCTGGAGATACCCAATTACCCCTGTGCAGGAGCACAACAGAAGATCAGTACCTCACAATGGCAGCTGAAGACATCCAATGAGTTCCTGTATCAATTCCAACAACTTAAACAGAATTTGCAACCTTCCCATTTTATAACTAGCCTTTAAAGTACATTTTTATGTTTTTCATGAAAAAAAAAGCATTGTTTCAAACTCTGCTCTCCCTTCCCAGGAGGTAGGTGCCGGCCCAAGGAGCTCTTCTCAGTTCAGCACATCACAGTATTCATCCAGGAAAGCCAACACACTGATCGCATCGCTCTGTGATGTAAACAACTTTTATTCCACCAAACTTGCTTGCTGCGCATTTCTGCCTGTATCTACTCCTAACTGATACTTTTTACCCCTATTGGGCTTAGTCATAGGGATATGAGGGCCAAGACAAGGCGATGTTAATAAATAGAATATAATTAAAAACAAATCAACCATCCAATCAATAAAAGTACTAAAAGGGCAGGATCAACATCAGAAAGTTCCTATTAAGCACATACATCCTGTATCATACAAAAACAAAACCCTGCTGATAGGGATTATAAAAAAATAATGAAAATGAATGTGCACAGATACACATACGATTATGTGCTACCTATATCAAGTGTTCCATACATATTACACAATTACACAACGAGATTTCAAAAATGATAAAGGCTACTTTACACATGATTGGCAACATGTAGCTACAATGTCATAAATTGCTCATATTTCTATACATATACAGTATGGTTTACATACAGTATGCTATTATAAAAAAATACTAACCCCTCTTCCTATAAAAATGTATATCCTCCCGTCTATTTCCAAAAAAGAGGACCTATTAAAATATGGCATTTTGACAGATGGATAGTTTAAAAGGGCAGGAATGGAATGTGAACAAAGCTAATCAATTTCCCTATGTTATTGTACTTATTCACCCAATTTGTCCTAATTGGTCAAAGGAACAAGACCACTTTCTGTTCTGGGTCACATGGTGTCCAATGTATGTGGGAGTGCTAATGTATTTAAAAAAAATCTTGGAGCTGCTTCAGTGAATTCGCTGTTCATATTTGAATGTTCTGCCTGTTTGTCTCTGTGGCAGGTATAATCACTGTGAATCTTTCACCTTTACCAGTGCTACACTGAGAGATTCATGAATTGTGAGCTATGTAGTTTCTTCACAGGAAGTGTGAGGTCATGCCACTTGCTCACCAGGCAAGACAATAACTTACAACCCCCGGACATTTTATATATATACTGTATTGTACAGTTGTTGTATAGTTGTTTATATATGTACTGTATATATATATGTACAGTATCTCACAAAAGTGAGTACACCCTCACGTTTTTTGTAAATATTTTATTATATCTTTTCATGTGACAAAACTGAAGAAATTACACTTGGCTACAATGTAAAGTAGGAAGTGTACAGCTTGTATAACACTGTAAATTTGCTGTCCCCTCTAAATAACTCATCACACAGCCATTAATGTCTAAACTGCTGGCAACGAGGGGCGTGGCGACCGCCGAGTAAGATGGCCGCTTGACCGAGGAGCTCCAGCCAGTGCTCAGTAACTCGCATCTACGGCCCGACACAGCCACTCCACGACCTCGGACACACTGGATACTTGTGGGGAACTGCCAGTGCTCACCGCCACGATGACCAGAAGGAATAAGGGGGTCCCACCGGTTCGCAAACTATCTGAATTCTTTGGACTGCTGCCGCCTGGTCTCCGCCAACATGGCGGCGGAAACATTCCATCGTCTGGCCAGCCACGTCCTCTACCGCCCGAGTCGCGGGCGTATGACGTCACAACGGCGCCAATAGCGGCGCGAACACAGGATCCGCTCCAGATGCGGCCGGCGCGGTCTGCGGATTCTTCTCCCTCCACCCCATCGGCTCAGAGCCCGGCGAAATCTCGCCCCAGGAGGAGCTCACTCACAATGATGGCGACTGCAGCATCTATGGAGGTGAGCGATACCACCAATGCCCCATGCACTCCCTGGGCCTACTCCCCACCACCGGAACCTTTTGCAAAACTTGCCACTACTGGGCAACCAGTGTCTGACACTACCCTTAAAGAAATGTTGTCTATGCTACATACGTCTATGCAGGCAAATATCCAAGCCTCCATCTCCTATTGCCAGAGGGAACTGCATGGCCTGGGAGACAGAGTCCACAATGTAGAGGATAGGATGGAAGAATTCACAGTATCCTACAACACCTTAGTGGATGCTCACACATCCCATAAGGAGGACATACACCACATGCAGGCAAAAATTGCAGACCTTGAGGACAGATCGAGGTGTAACAACCTCAAAATTCGTGGGATCCCTGAAACAGTCCAACCTAACCAACTGCCCACCTTTGTTCGTAATCTGTTCCACAAAGTGGTGCCTGAACTCTCTAATGAGGACCTTACCATAGACCGCATTCACCGAATCCCCAAGCCATCCTTCCTGCCGCAAGACACCCCTCGGAATGTCCTCCTGAGGATACACTTTTTTCAGGCGAAAGAGAAAATTTTGGACACATTTAGGAGGAAAGAACGCCTCCCAGACACGGCATCGTACCTTCAGGTCTTACCTGACTATTCTCAATACACCCTCCAATTGAGAAGAAATCTAAATTCCATAACTAAGGCCCTGAGGAACAACAAAATCATATACAAATGAAAGTACCCCGCCAAGTTGTGCGTGACCCACATGGGGACAACGTCCCAAATCACATCTATGGAACAAGGCCTCCGCCTCCTCAAGCAGTGGCACATCCTCCCAGAAGCACCCGACCAGTGCCCTAGACCTCCAGACCCACCATTACCACGTCTGCAACCCGAATGGCACACAGTGTCTAGGCCTTCCAGATCCAGGTCCTCTCACCGCTCCAAATAATGCTGACTTTTATACTTGAGGCTGGGCACACTGGCCCTCCTGCTCTTTGTAGCACCTGCTACCGTGCTAGAAACCCCACCGACCGTGCAGCTACAGCTGCCCTTATGGTCCGCCAGGGCCATGTTTTTTTTACCTTTCTTGTTTTTTCTTGTTTTGTGCACTTCTTTTTCAGAACAGAACTCCGCTATGAATGTTGCAACACCCCTAGACAGTTGTTCCCGACCTATACAATGTGTTCCGGACTTCCACCTCACATTCTCCAATACCGCCCGCCAAACTTCCTGCAAACGACACCTGAATGGAACCCGCTCTCCATCTCACTGCTGTATCTCTGACCTTCTACCAGGTACCTCTGTATATTTTCTCATAACACACACACTATGGACTGCTCCTACCATTATACCAAGGTGCTACTGCGTACACCCTGAACTTCCACATAAATAGCCATGTCTTTGCAGCTTTTATCGTTGAATGCTAAGGGGCTAAACCACCCCGTGAAGCGCTTCTCAATGTGGAAGGAAGCTAAGTCGCACAAGGCAGACGTCCTAGCTATCCAGGAGACCCATTTTAAGCAAGGATCCACACCTCGATGCTCCCACCCGGACTACCCCCATGTCTTTATGGCAAATTCCCCGAAAAGAAACGGGGGGTCCTACTGGCTGTTAGCAACTCTGTGACTTTCACCTACTCTCGGGTGGTGGAAGATACAGACGGAAGATACATCATTTTGAACTGTTGTATTGATGATTGTCTATATACCTTTGTAAATGTATATGCCCCCAACCGACACCAGCTCAAATTCCTGAGAAAACTATTCACCAAAATTCGCAAACTTACGGTAGGCAAACTGATCGTGTGCAGAGATTTTAACATTGTAGCAGATCCTGTAGCAGAACACATCTTCCGGTGGAAAAGCCTCGTCTACATCCATGGCAGCTCTCCTACATGTGGAAAATCTACATGATATTTGGAGATACCAACATGCGGAGGAGAGGGACTATACCTTCTTCTCGGCTTGCCATTTAACCTATTCCAGAATTGACATGTTTCTGATTGATTCAGCAACTCTACCCTTGGTAATGCACACTTCCATTTCCCCCATCACGTGGTCAGACCACGCCGCCATACACATGTCCATTTCCACCTCGGCCTCTCCGCCATCTTCCTACATATGGAGATGTAACAACTCAATTCTTTCCGACCCTGACTCCCTCAAATACCTCCAAGCCCAACTCCGAGATTTCTTCACTCACAATGCCGTCCCAGACACAAACCCATTCACGCTTTGGAATGCTCATAAGGCTTATATAAGAGGAATTCTCATTCAATTAGTGTCCAGGCTAAAAAAGAAGTTTCAGAATTCACTTCGAGATACTCTCGAGGAAATCAGATCCCTGGAAGAGTCCAATAAACAAAACCCTTCCCAGACATTATCCTCCAAACTGTCCGCCCTAAGGATGGAACTTCGCAGGCTTCTGCTTATTAACCATGATAAAATGCTGGCAAGGCTTCGTCTCCAATACTATTCGGCTCACAACAAGGCAGGCAAGTTCCTAGCCTCCAGGCTTAAGGCCAGGAGGGTCAAAACAAAGATAGCGTTCGTAACCCACCCCCACACAGGTAAAAAACACACCCACCCTCAACAAATCGCGGACGCCTTCGCGGACTACTATGGATCCTTATACAACCTTCGCGACGATACGGCCACACACAACCCATCGACACCCGAAATTCACACCTTCCTGCGTCGCATGAATCTACCCACTCTTACGAGTGAAGACCTTGCAACCCTCAATGCCCCCTTTACGCCAAAGGAACTTTCCCAGACAATCAACTGCCTTCCTTTAAACAAATCTCCAGGCCCGGACGGTCTGACCAATGAGTACTACCGCTCCCTTCATGACATACTATCACCCCACATGCTGTCAGCATTCTCCACTGCCATTGCCTCAGGCACCTTCCCACAAGAGATGCTCCAGGCTAACATCATAACCCTCCCTAAACCTGGAAAACCCCCAACCGCCCCAGCAAACTTTAGACCTATATCCCTGCTAAATAATGACGTCAAGCTATATGCTAAACTCCTTGCTAATCGCCTAGCACGGATTCTGCCTACATTGCTAGGGGGGGACCAAATGGGCTTCGTCCGAGGAAGGCAAGCCCCTGACGCGACCCGAAGAGTGATCAACCTAATGCATCCTGCCGAGAGCTCCAGAACGCCTTCTCTGCTTCTTTCCATAGATGCAGAGAAGGCGTTCGATCGCATCCACTGGGGTTACATGGAGATGGTTCTACGTAAGTTTGGGTTCTCAGGACCAATCCTGACAGCCATATTAGCTCTCTATTCCTCCCCATCAGCCAAAGTACTCTCCGCTGGCATGCTTTCTAAACCCTTTGATATCACCAATGGTACGCGTCAGGGCTGCCTATTATCACCCCTCATCTTTAACTTATTAATAGAACCACTAGCGGAACTGCTCCGCACTTCCCCCATGGTTTCAGGCTTCAAATTTGGTTCCTCCAAACACGTCATCACACTGTTCGCAGACAACGTCATCCTGAGCTTAACAAATCCTATAGTGTCCCTTCCAGCAGCTCACCAAATTCTACAGGACTTTAGCAATGTGTCCTTTTATAAAGTAAATTTTGGAAAATCCATAATCTTAGGCATGAATATACTTGAACACACCCGAAAACATCTCCAAACACAACTCCCCTACACATGGACATCTCAATCGCTAAAATATCTAGGGATCCAGCTGGCATTTCCCACCTCCAATTTACTCCCCTCCAACATGAAACCCCTACTCTCCACTATAACAGCAGATACCAATAGTATCAAATCGTCCGAACTCTCCTGGGCGGGACGAATCGCAGCATTTAAGATGATCTGTCTACCAAAGATCTTATATATCTTCCGTACCCTCCCGGAACATATCACCTGTGCCTACCTCACATCCCTATCTAAAATTCTACGCACATTCATATGGCAGAGGAAAAGAGCTAGGTGCACACACTCACATATGGTACGCCACAAACGGGTGGGTGGTCTAGGACTACCGGACATAACAGACTACTATCACGCGACGAGATTAACCCCCCTTCAATACTGGTTCTCCAACACATCGCCTCCCCTGGCTTCCAATAGAAGCGGCGGTGGCACGCACACCAGACCTTTGTCTACTACTACTTGCAGATGCATGGAAACCTCTGGATCTGAGGACCTTGCCTATCACCTCCCAAGCGTCGCTGCGTTCTTGGCGTCTCCTTCTCACTCAGAAATCCACACATCCGACAGACATGTCGATCCCCATACCCTTGAATGTATTTAACGTTCTCCTTCCATACACGGCAACCAACATGCTCACGGCTGCTGGCATCCTGACAGTATCCCAATTATACCAACAAGACTCACTTAAATCCTTCCAGAATCATCAACTGGAATTCCAACTCCCCCACAAAGCTATGTTCTCATACAACGCCATTGCCAGTTTTTTACGCAAGTATCCCTTGCCCCAGTTACGGCTCCCACCTCCCCTATGGAAATTTCTTACAAATGTGGAAACTCCAGTAAAAGGCATCTCCCTCTTCTACAATTTCTTGGGACACAAGACCACTTTCCAGAAAACCTCACACATTGCTAAGTGGGAGGGAGAATTTCAGACACCCTACTCTGAACCTTAGTGGAAAGTAGCAATTCAAACCTCCTACACAGCCTCCCGATGTGTAAACCACTGGGAAAAAATGCAAAAACTCCTGACTAGATGGTACCTCACACCATATCGCCTATCTAAATTCTTCCGATCCCAAAGCCCGCTTTGCTGGCGAAATTGTGACCAAATAGGCACAATCTCCCATATCTTCTGGTCGTGTAAAAGCTTGACCAGCTTCTGGAGGAGGGTGTTTGAGGTTCTTTCCGACACTACGGGTATACTCACTAAACCCACCATGGCCATGGCCCTGCTAAACCTGGGATTACACAACATACCCCTAAATATGAGAACGGTCTGCTTTCATATCCTGGTTGCTGCCAGGACACTTATTGCAAAACACTGGAAGCAAGCCATAATTCCCTCCCACCTGGAAGTGATTAGAATGGTAAATTTCCAATTCTCCATGGAGAAGGCCCACGCCTACTCGACCCACAATGGAACCAAATTCCACTCTGCTTGGCACGTCTGGACCGACAGAAAATATTTTACCCCAATCCCCGGATCAGGGGTGGGTCATCCCTGACGTGTAAGCAATAACACGTGGAATGACACAAGGCAGTTACATATTTGTATACGTTTACTTTTGAGATGTTAAACTTTCATGGTGATTGAGTTCTGAAGACTCTAACCTTGTATGTTTTGTTCTGAAACATTGTAATTGTGACTATGACAACCTTCATATTTTGTTGTAATGTTTTAAAATTAATAAAAATCTATTGAAAGTAAACTGCTGGCTACAAAAGTGAGTACACCCCTAAGTGAAAATGTCCAAATTGGGCCCAATTAGCCATTTTCCCTCCTCGGTGTCAAGTGACTCGTTAGTGTTACAAGCTCTTAAGTGTGAATGGGGAGCAGGTGTGTTAAATTTGATGTTATCTCTCTCACTCTCTCCTACTTCTCGCTGGAAGTTCAACATGGCACCTCATGGCAAAGAACTCTCTGTGGTCTGAAAAAAAGAATTGTTGCTCTACATCAAGATGGCCTAGGCCAGGGGTGTCAAACTCCACTTCCATTGCGGGCCGCATCAGCATTATGGTTTCCCTCAAAGGGCCGGTTATATCTGTAAAATTAGATGTCCAGAGCACCCCACGCCCCCTTACACCCTTACATCACAATGCACCCCCTTACCAGAGGGTGGATCTGGGAAGAAGTGAAGGGTCTGGAGGAGAACCAGAGAAGGGCTGGAGTCAGCTTCCAGAGTCTGCTGAATGTGGAGACCAGGGGAGGCAGAGACGAGGTGGTGTTGCAGCTGCACAGAGAGGTGCAGGATCTGTAGGAGGAGTTCTGCCCTCCTCTCTAAAGCGGACTGCTGAGGAGGAGGGGGGGAGGGCAAAGGCGAGCCTTTCTGCAGCTGCACAGAGTACTAGAGGATCTGGCAAAGGAGTTCTGTCCTCTCTGCTGCCGACTACAGAGAAAATGTGGGGGCAGAGACAAGGAGGCTGCCACAGCTGCATGAGACGTGCGAGGGCCACATGAAATGGCCTGGGGGGGGGCGCATTCGGCCCGCGAGCCTTGTGTTTTACACCTGTGGCCTAGGCTATAAGGAGATTGCCAAGATCCTGAAACAGAGCTGCAGCACGGTGGCCAAGACCATAAAGTGGCTTAACAGGACAGGTTCCACTCAGAACAGGCCTCACCATGGTCGACCAAAGAAGTTGAGTGCACATGCTCAGCATCATATCCAGAAGTTGTCTTTGGGAAATACTGTAGATGTATGAGTGATGCCAGCATTGCTGCAGAGGTTGAAGGGGTGGGGGGGTCAGCCTGCCAGTGCTCAGACCATACGCTGCACACTGCATCAAATTGGGCTGCATGGCTGTCGTCCCAGAAAGAACCTCTTCTAAAGATGATGCACGGGAAAGCCCACAAACAGTTTGCTGAAGGCAAACAGACTAAGGACATGGATTACTGTAACCATGTCCTGTGGTCTGAGACCAAGATAAATTTATTTGGTTTTGATGGTGTCAAGCATGTGTGGCAGCAACCAGGTGAGGAGTACAAAGACAAGTGTGTCTTGCCTACAGTCAAGCATGGCGGTGGGAGTGTCATGGTCTGGGGCTGCATGAGTGGTGCCGACACTGGGTAGCTACGATTCATTGAGGGAACTATGAATGCCAACATATACTGTGACATACAGAAGCAGAGCATGATCCCCTCCCTTCGGAGACTGGGCCACAGGGCAGTATTCCAACATAACGACCCCAAATACACTCCAACGACCATAACAACCACTGCCTTGCTAAAGAAGTCGAGGGTAAAGGTGATGGACTGGCCAAGCATGTCTCCAGACCTAAACCCTTTTGAGCATCTGTGGGAAATCCTCAAACAGAAGGTGGAGGAGCACAAGGTCTCTAACATCCACCAGCTCGAGGATGTCATCATGGAGAAGTGGAAGAGGACTACAGTGGCCACCTGTGAAGCTCTGGTGAACTCCATGCCCAAGAAGCAGTGCTGGAAAATAATGGTGGCCACACAAAATATTTACACTGTGGGCCCAATTTGGATATTTGAACTTAGGGGTGTACTCACTTTTGTTGCCAGCAGTTTAGACATTAATGGCTGTGTGTTGAGTTTTTTTGAGGGGACAGCAAATTTACACTGTTATACAAGCTGTACACTCACTACTTTACATTGTAGAAAAGTGTAATTTCTTCAGTGTTGTCACATGAAAAGATATAATAAAATATTTACAAAAATGTTAGGAGTATACTCACTTTTGTGAGATACTGTGTATACAGTATATATAGATATATATATATATATATATATATATATATATATATATATATATATATATATATATTTTTTTTTTTTTAGCAGAGACCCTGGAGAATAAAATGGCTGCTGTAGAAATTTTTTTATGTCACACAGTTTTTGCACAATGGTTTTTTAAATGCAGCTAATACACTTTAATGAATTAAAAAAAAACACTAAAGTTAGCCCAATTATTTTGTATAATGCGAGAGATAATGTTACGCCTAGTAAATAGATACCCAACGTGTTACACTTTAACCACTTCAGCTCCAGAAGGTTTTACCCCCTTAATGACCAGCCCATTTTTTGCGATTCGGCACTGCGTTACTTTAATGAAAAATTGCACGATCGTGCGACGCTGTACCCAAATACAATTGATGTCTTTTTTTTCCCCACAAATAGAGCTTTATTTTGCTGGTATTTGATCACCTCTGCAGTTTTTAGATTTTGCGCTATAAACAAAAAAAGAGCGAAAACTTTTTGCTATAAAACATTCCCAAAAAATGTTTTTAAACCAATTTTTTTTATCAGTTTAGGCCAATTTGTACTCTGCTACATATGTTTGGTAAAATAAATCCCAAAAAGTGTATTTTAATTGGTTTGTGCAAAAGTTATAGCGTTTACAAACTACGGGATAGATTTTTTGACTTTTTTTAAATTTGTTTATTAGAAATAGCGGCGATCAGCGATTTTTAGCGGAACTGTGACATTGCGGCAGATAGATCGAACCCCTAACTGACATTGTTGACACTTTTTGGGGACCAGTGACATTAATACAGTAATCAGTGCTAAATAATATGCACTGTTACTGAATAAATGACACTGGCAGGGAAGGAGTTAACACTGGGGGTGATCAAAGGGGTAAATGTATGTCTAACTGTGCTTACTGACTTTGGGGGGGGGGGGGGGCGGGCTCTGTGACAGGCACAGAGAGATTTGGGTTTCAGCTTAGCTGAAACTCCTGATCTCTCTCTGCCTGTGATAAGAAGGCTTGCCTGCTTTGTTTTCTCTAACAATCACGGGAGGCCGGCGGCGCTTGCCGCCGCTCCTTCCACTGGCTACCTCCCGCTGTGACTAGATCTACGTGATTTTGCGCAGCCGAGCCGCCCTGCCGCAGTAAATCTGCATGGGGCAGTTGGCAAGTGGTTAAAGGCAATGCTTTAAAAATTCCTACACATTACCAGTTTAAACTTACTGAGGAGCACGTGGGGGCAGGGGCAATTAAACCCCAAATTTCTCCTCTACCCTTAAAAGCAAAACAATTTTTTTTTATTCTAGCCATCACTCTTCTCTATGATAAAACACAGCTGACACCGGATGGTTCCGGGCATGCGGATTGGTAACATTAGCCTGGGAAGCGGCGGGAGGGGGGGCACCTCTCCCACCACTTATAAAAGTGATCCAGTGGGGAATAGGCTGCTGGGAACACTTTTATCAGACAGCCGACCGCCTAGATAAAAAAAGATACCCAGGGTATGGCATCTAGCTGCAGCCATAACCCTGGTGTTTTACTTTAAATTATTGATGTACATTTAGGCGGTCGGCAAGTGGTTAATCTGTGCAGTGCAAAGCATTATGCCTCATGTTGAAACACAAACATAAATTGTTGACACCAAAATATGAAGATTTAGCCTGCAATAGGCTGTGCATACAGAGCAACAAATGATAATATGAAACAGTTCAGAGATTCCCCTTCCACATGGTGGGTGGTAAAACCGAAAAAAATGGAGGGACATATAGCGTAATATTGCTAAAATCAATTTAATATCAATAAAGCTGATACACTTACAGACATCCGTGAAAGACAGGCATATAAGATGTAAAACAGCTGGGCTGACCAAGTCCTCTTTACATGTTTCGGCATAAATGCCTTTTTCAAAAGATAAAAGATCTTATATGCCTGTCTTTCACGGATGTCTGTAAGTGTATCAGCTTTATTGATATTAAATTGATTTTAGCAATATTACGCTATATGTCCCTCCATTTTTTTCGGTTTTACCACCCACCATGTGGAAGGGGAATCTCTGAACTATTCCATCTACCGGAGATTTGCATGGTTGCCGTTGGAATCGGTGAAAAATCTGTGGGGACACTCCATCATTTTTAAGCCTGTTTGACTCCTACACTATAAGGTGTTTTGGGGTCCCATCCATCTGGTGAGCGCAATATATTTCTACCTTCACTGGTGACGGGATTTGCTGCACTTATATATGATTTGCACCATTATATATTGGACTTTTTCTCACCATCAATTGTTTACGTTACTTGTGGAATGTTTCCTGTGATTGGACAATTTATTTTGTTGGGAATTTTTTTCTTCTAGCGCTGCACATATTTTTGTATTTATTGATTTATCACCCTCCTTAGTTCAGTGATTGATGTCAGCTGCTTACATTTTTTTAAAGTTAGCGCAATTATCTCTATTTTATTCTGTTTGATAATATGAAACTACAAGAGCAATGAACGTCTTATGCAATTTAAAAACACAAGGTGCAAGTAGGAAGGTTAGGAAGGGCTTTTCTGATGTCAGTCCTGCACTTGTAGTATTTTGATTGATTGTTTTTACTTATATGCTTGCTATATATTCACATTCCTTTCTCGGCCGGTTTTCCTCGATGTTTCACAGCAAGTCAGAACTGAGGATAGAAATAACGTACGGAAATTCTCGTACAACAAAAGCTTTTTTTTGGTATTTGTTGCGTCTGATCATGCGCAGTCTTTTGTATCTGTTATTTCTCATACGAAAATCGTACAAAAACTGTATACATTAAGCGAAAATTGTACTTTCTTTTCCCGCACGAGAAGAATTTTGGAGTTTGTCTCTTCAGAAATTTTCATTCGGAAATCGACTAACGAAAGTTGTGTACACACCATCAGAAAATCGTACAATTGTTCCTCGGACGAAAATGTTCACCCAATTTTTTTATAGTGTGTATGGGGCATAAAACCAAGCTCAATCAGGATAAAACACATCTGGGAGTTGTAGTTACAGGCAGGGAAATTGTTCAATATGTGGTCTTTCTTGGTTTATTACTATTGTCCTTAAAATAAGGTGCACGTTATAGGGCTTTGTACAGACAAAAACAAATTTAAAATTTTCTTAGCACGCTTGCCAGCAAAAACAAAAAACAAATCATACCATTAATTTGTGCTAAAACCAGGGTTTTTTTTATGCAAATATACAGCATGTGAGGCCACACTATCTAGCCATAGCCCCTCTATGAAGTGTTGTCCTAGGGACATCTTGAATGACTTCAGCTTTCAATGTGCTGTACTGGGCTTGTGATGTGTCCTTGTACCTTTAAATTACCCCCCCAGCCCACAGTAGCTGTACTTTGGGTGGTTGGCAATGTACCTGTACCTGTGCATTCTGATTGGACACAGCATGAGTCTGGCAGCTGATTTCAACCTATGATTTTGGTTGAAATCTGATGATCGGCTGTGGCCAATCAAACACAAAGTTCTGTGTTTACAAAAACACAGACCTCTGTGTACAGGGAACAATGGTCTGGCTGTTTCTACTCCGGGAGAAAAAACAGTCACATAAAAAAGTAAAAGCATCAATCATTACACACATTACACATTGGTAGGCACACAGTTCACCCCTTGATTGCCCCTAGATGTTTACCCCTTCCCAGCCAGTGTCATTAGTACTGTGTCACATGTGACGTCAGTGTCAGTTAGTGACCCTTCCAGATAGTGTCTCTTAACATCAGATTGCCCACCATCCTATCACAGTCAGACTATGGGTTGCTGATCACCGCCATTACAGTAAAGTGTCTCCAGCTACGTAAATTCCACTATACAGTAAATACTATAGTTTGTAGATGCTATAACTTTCGCACAAACCAATTAATATACACTTATTCAGTTTTTTTTTTTTTTTAAACCAAAGACATGTAGTGGAATGCATTTTGATCCACATTTATAAAGACATTTGATTTTTTTATTTTATTGAATATGTTTTATATCAGGAAGTAATAAATTATGGGGTTTTTTTCAACATTTTTGGGCTTTTTTTAATTATATTTCGGAAAAAAAAGCCCAATGAGAATCAAATGCCACCAAAAGAAGGCTTTATTTGTGTAAAAAAATTGTTTACAATTTCATTTGCATGCAGTGTTGCCTGACTGCACTGTTCCCAGTTAAAGCAGCACAGTGCTGAATAGCAAAAAATGCTGTGGTCATGAAGGGGGTTAAACCTTCCAGAGGTCAAGTGCTTAGGGAGGAGTGGGCTGCCTCCTGGTATGCCTGCCATTAAAGTAGAACTACAGACAAAACATGTTTTTCCACTTTGGATAGCGTAAGGGAAGGTCGGAGAAATTTTGTTTCACTTTCATAACTAAAACAGGAAGTGAGAGGAATTTTCTTCAAAGTGAGGAAATTCCTTGCTGTCACCAGGGTCACTGTTACTAGTGTCCCCATTTTAAGATTTCTCCTCTATGTTTGTTCTGCTGACAACTCAGAATTTGGGATTTTTTTCACTTTCACTCTTGTGACAATGGTAAACAGTGAAAATAGAGAGGACTATGGTTCCTAACAGGGGCTCAGACAGTAATAAAAATGTTTTGTCTTTAGTTGAATTTAAATGTATCCAATGCTTAATGCTTCAACATGGAGGTTACCATTACTTAATGGGGACGGTACAGCTCTTTTGGGGAGAAAGATGGCCACCGAGTTGGAGGGGCTTTTAAACTAGGAGACGGGGGGGAGGGCTCAGAAATAGAATCAGTCAGGAGGGAGCAGAGGACTGAAGGCAGTTGTAGGGTCAATAGCGACAGTAGGTCAACAACATCAATTGGCGGGTCTGTGCGGGAGAACAGCAGACCAAACAGAAATAAACAAAACCGCCAATCACGTTTAACTTCCGTAAAACTAAGAGGGGTATATGCTAATGCCAGGAGCCTAGCTAATAAAATGGATGAGTTGGAAATGTTAGTACATGAGGAGGACATAGACCTTGTGGGAATAACGGAGACTTGGTTCGACCCCTCACATGACTGGCTGGCCAATATCCAAGGGTATTCGGTGTACCGGAAGGACAGGGTTGGTAAAAGAGGGGGAGGGGTATGTCTCTATGTCAAGAACAATATAAAGGTGCTAGAAAGGAGTGACATTACGGATGGGATGAGCATGGATTTAGAATCTGTGTGGGTTGAACTCGATAGGGAAGAAGATAAGGGAAAAGTAGTTGTGGGGGTTTGCTATAGGCCACCTAACCAAGGGGAGGAGGTAGAGCTGGAATTTTTAGCACTAATAGGTAAAGCGGCAAAACTAGGATCAGTCATCATATTGGGGGACTTCAATTATCCCGACATTGACTGGGAAGAGGGGACTGCACACTCGCATAAGGCCCGGCTATTCACGGAAACCTTACAGGATAACTACATGTCGCAGTTGGTGGATTCCCCTACTAGAGAGAATGCTATCCTGGATCTATTGATCACTAATGACCCAGACATAATCTCGGAGGTAGGAGTCCAGGACAACCTGGGCTCTAGCGATCACAGGATGATCACATTTAGTATAAATAACAATATAAAAAGGCAAGTGGGGAACATAAGAACCCTAAACTTCAGAAGGGCAGACTTTCCAAAATTGTACTCATTGATGGAAAGGGTAAACTGGGACCAAACCCTGGGATCACTGACCACAGAGGAAAAATGGGAATGCTTTAGAACAATATTAAGCAAAGGCATCTTGCAGTGCATTCCTATGGGGAATAAATTTAGAAGAGACAAAGCCAAACCTGGCTGGCTAAACCGTAGCGTTAAAAAACTTATTAGGGGAAAAAAATTGGCCTTCAAGAAATATAAATCAGAGGGCACCGTATCGGCCTTCCAGCAATACAAGGAGGAAAATAAGAAGTGTAAACACGAAATCAAGATGGCTAAAATCAACTTTGAGAGACAAATAGCGGAGGATAGTAAAAAAAACCCAAAGAAATTCTTTAAATATATCAACAGCAAAAAAACTAGGGCAGAGCATATTGCACACATAATTAGCGATGATGGGAGGATGGTTACAGAGGACACTGAAAAAGCAACCGTGCTGAATTCTTTTTTCTCGTCAGTCTTTACGCAGGAAAAGGAAGGGTACACTGACCATGACTGTATGGTTAGTAGTAATACACAGGACTTGCCACTATGGCTAACAGAGGGGGAAATCAGGGAAAGACTGGATAAACTTAACACAAACAAATCACCAGGCCCGGATGGCGTACATCCGAGAGTGCTCAAGGAACTCAGTATGGTTATATCTAGACCACTGTTCCTGATCTTTGCTGACAGTATTAGGACAGGAGATGTACCAGGGGATTGGAGGAAGGCTAACGTGATTCCGATATTCAAAAAGGGCCAGAGACATATCCCGGGAAATTATAGGCCTGTCAGTCTGACATCAATAATATGTAAACTTTTGGAGGGGATGATAAGGGACTATATCGTAGAGTATGCTAAAGACAACAACATCATCAGTAGTAACCAGCACGGGTTTACAAATGGGCGATCTTATCAAACCAATCTCTTAGCATTCTACGAGGAAGTGAGCTGTGAGCTAGATAGGGGGAGACCAGTGGATGTGGTGTACTTGGATTTCGCTAAGGCGTTTGATACAGTTCCCCACAAGCGCTTAATTTATAAAATAAGGTCTGCAGGTATCGACAGCAGGGTTTGCTCTTGGATACGGAATTGGCTAAAAGGCCGTGTCCAAAGGGTAGTAATAAACAGCGCATACTCAGACTGGTCTGAGGTAGTAAGTGGGGTGCCCCAGGGCTCAGTCCTGGGACCAACCTTGTTCAATTTATTCATAAACAGCATTGAGGAAGGGATCAGTAGTTCGTTATCAGTTTTTGCAGATGACACAAAATTGGCCAGGGCAATAACTGCACAGCATGAAGCAGATATCCTACAGAATGACCTGGACAAAATTACGGAGTGGGCAACGACATGGCAAATGAGGTTTAATGTGGAGAAGTGTAAGGTTTTGCACTTGGGGACCAAAAACATAAAAACACAATACACGTTAGGAGGGGAACCCTTGGGGGAATCAAAAATGGAGAAAGATCTGGGAGTCTTAGTTGATGATAGATTAGGCAACAGCATGCAATGCCAAGCGGCAGCTTCCAAAGCCAACAGAATATTAGCATGCATAAAGAAAGGGATGTATTCCAGAGATAAGACTATAATCCTTCCACTTTATAAAACTCTGGTCCGACCGCATCTGGAGTATTCTGTCCAGTTCTGGTCGCCAGTCCTCAGGAGGGATGTGTTGGAGCTGGAGAAAGTCCAGAGAAGGGCAACTAAACGGATTAGGGGGTTGGAGGACCTTACCTATGAAGAGCGGCTGCAATCGCTCGATTTATTTTCCCTGGAGAAAAGACGTCTGAGAGGGGACATGATAGCAATTTATAAATATCTTAATGGGGATCTCAGCTTAGAAGAAAAGCTGTTCATTCGAAGGAATTGCATGAGGACTCGAGGACATACAATGCGATTAGAGGAGAAGCGTTTTAACCTCAGGCAACGTGGGGGGTTCTTTACTGTTAGGGCTACAAGATTGTGGAATTGTCTACCACAAGAGGTGGTTTCTGCGGGTAGTATGGTGACTTTCAAAAGACTCTTAGACTTACATCTCAAGGATCAGGAGATTGAGGGCTATGTTAGATGATTACAGTCACACACACCTACACAGGTTGAACTGGATGGACTATTGTCTTTATTCAACCTCACCTACTATGTAACTATGTAACTATGTAACCATAGGCCAGAGTTAGGGATCACACTTCACAGATAGTCACTGAAGAAACAGTAAATCTAATGCCAATCATATTGTCCATTGAAGTTTGTCTGCATCAAACATGATAAGCAATGTCTAAAAATGTAGACCACACCACTATTTTTGTGACAGTTCTTTAGCACTACCGAAATGAATGCTGGTCGATGTCATTGACCAAATCTGGTAGCAGAGGGGCAGCATCGTCAAGACAGTGGGTTTTAGAGGTGGCTGGTCTACACTGCTGGGTTTTGCTCATCATGATTGATGTGGATCTACTTCACTGTACAATGTGTTTGGATTTACTGTACACGGTTGACACTGAATATTTTGTTTACTTTTTAAATAAAGATATTTTTCTATGCTGAAGGTGTTTTTTATTTTATTTCTTTTTTTGTGAATGAACAACAAGGGGTACTATGTACTCTTTACTAAATCACAAAGGTGCGGAGGGGGGGAGGGTGTAGTGGTTTCTGGGGGCACCCTTGTTCTATAGGGGCTTTTTATGAGTTCCCACTGGTCATCCGCTTGGTGGGAATCTGCCAATGACAGACGCCCAGCTACATCAGCCAGCAGATGAGTGGATGTTTATCTATGGGGTTTATTTTCATTTAACTCATGGAAAGACTGAAAACTGGCTGACATTTTTTATTTATCAGAACAGAAAACATTTGCCCAAGGGACTTTATATGAGGCATGATTCAGAGATGATAAAATATCAATTTATTGATAGAAATTGACACATACATATAAAAATTATTGTTTGAAATATCAAGCCAGTTGAAATCATACATTACAGTATAAAATATACATCAAACTGATATAATTCTTCCTATACAAATTTGTCACAGCCAGATTGTTTGAATTGCAAAAGAATGCATCACTTAACTCAACGCGTTTCGTGAATATATTTCACTTGAGTGGATGCCAAACAACATGTGACCTGTAAACTAAGAAACGTAAATTGTAGTACTCCCTAGAAATACAGGAACATAGATACATATAAGTATCCTAAATATAATAGGACTTACAAATCAGCTTGAAACTAGATCTGAGATTACATCTCCAAATGGTGACCAATGTCAATGTCTGACCCTGGAGTAGTGGAAGGGGCTCGGGTGTTTTTATTGTGGTTACACACACACCTTTACTTTTTATTTCATTCTTGGTTCACCCATACCCTTTATTGAAAAGGTTGCTGCCACACTTTTTCAGTGTAATACTTCTCACTACCTTTTTCAGTTAGCAGCATCAGAGTGTATTTTCTACACTCTCACTTTGGTGTTATTATCATTTTATTTGTTTCATTTCTTTTTTTCTTAGGATTGTTGGTCATTTTTTTGTCATCTTGCATGTATTTCCATTCCACTCCCCTGTGCTGCCTCTTTGATTTTTTCCACTGGGTGCCATGGTCCCCTTCCACTACTCCGGGCAAAAATTAGGCAGTGTATTATGTGTTCAGGGGCAAATTTTCAGCCATAAATGCAGAGATCCAAGAGATCTGTCTCAAACTCAAGATTAGGGTTGAGCGAACACGGACTGTATTATTCGTGTTCGTACCGAATAATTGTTTTTTTGTTACCCGAACACGGACCCGAAAACTTTACTGTATATTCGGGTAAAAATCCGTGTTTGGTCGTTTTATTTCCGGGTTTTGCATGCATTGGCGCACTTTTCATGGCGGGCTTTTAACAGCCAATCAACAAGCGTTTAACTGGTGTGCCTTAAGCCATCCCAGCCATGCCTACAAATGTATTAGTAGCTGTGATTGGCCATCTGAAGCATGTGACCAAGTCTTTATAAGTTCCAGCCAGCGCCGTGCGGCGTCATTATGCTGTGTACTAGTTCAGGGACAGAGCACACATACGTGCTGGCTGCTGATTAGGGACAGACAGGCAGGCAAAACTCATTTGTGTCCGCATAGAATTGAGGGACAGGTCGGAGTGTGTTAGGCAGGGCGAGTTGTAGGCATTTTAGGGCGAGGCTGCTGCTGATTTTTAGGGACAGTTTTCTACGATCGATTTTGCTGTGTGGGAGGGGTTTGCAGTGACCGATCTACGATCTTATCAATCCTTTTAGGGAGAGGCTGCTGCTGATTTTTAGGGTCAGTTTTCTACGATCGATTTTGCTGTGTGGGAGGGGTTTGCAGTGACCGATCTACGATCTTATCAATCCTTTTAGGGAGAGGCTGCTGCTGATTTTTAGGGTCAGTTTTCTACGATCGATTTTGCTGTGTGGGAGGGGTTTGCAGTGACCGATCTACGATCTTATCAATCCTTTTAGGGAGAGGCTGCTGCTGATTTTTAGGGTCAGTTTTCTACGATCCATTTTGCTGTGTGGGAGGGGTTTGCAGTGACCGATCTACGATCTTATCAATCCATTTAGTGAGAGGCTGGAGATAGACAGGTGTCAGTGGTCCACATCGATTTTGCTGTGTGTGGGGTGCAGTGAACACAATTTTTTTTGCCCACTGAGGAGGAGGGAGAAAAGTATTTTTCTATTAGTCACTGTGTGCAGCGTTTTTCCTTCAGCTGTGCTGTGCTGACTGATCATACACTGCTGTGTTCAGTGTTCAGTTCACATGTGCTATTATTGAGTGGTTTCAAAAATCATACACTTTTTTCTATTCCACTATTCAATATACAGCCTTGGGTTAAAAAAAATTAAATTGTGGCCTGCAGCAGAGCTGAATGATATTTGGGGTTTTTGGGGTTCATCTCATACTTCTGAAGATTTGAGGGTGCTGCCTGTTCCAAACTCCTCCTACTCCTCATCCAGCCTTTTAGGGGTACAAACAATAGTAATTGGGGCCTAGTGTGGTTTTGTACGTGTGAGATACATACACATTTTTTGATCATATTTTCTATTCCGCTATTCAATAAAAACCTTTGGGGAACAATTAAATTGGGAGATAGTCTGTGTTGGTACGTGTGAGATCCACCTTTCCAAGTTTTTGGGGTTCATCTCATACTTCTGAAGATTTGAGGGTGCTGCCTGTTCCAAACTCCTCCTACTCCTCATCCAGCCTTTTAGGGGTACAAACAATAGTAATTGGGGCCTAGTGTGAATTTGTACGTGTGAGATACATACACTTTTTTTGATCATATTTTCTATTCCGCTATTCAATAAAAACCTTTGGGGAACAATTAAATTGCGGGATAGTCTGTGTTGGTACGTGTGAGAACCACCTTTCCAAGTTTTTGGGGTTCATCTCATACTTCCGAAGATTTGAGGGTGCTGCCTGTTCCAAACTCCTCCTACTCCTCATCCAGCCTTTTAGGGGTACAAACAATAGTAATTGGGGCCTAGTGTGGTTCTGTACGTGTGAGATACATACACTTTTTTTGATCATATTTTCTATTCCACTATTTAATCAAAACCTTTGGGTATAAACAATTAAATTGCGTGATAGTCTGTGTTGGTACGTGTGAGATACACCTTTCCAATTTTTTGGGCGCATCTCATACTGCCGAGGATTTGAGGGTGCTTCAGTCTGCCTCCTGCCTGTTCCGAACTCCTCCTACTCCTCATCCTGCCTTTAGGGTAGAAAAAATTGTAATCGGGGCCTAGTTTGTGTTTGTACGTGTGATATACACCGTTTTGTAAAATTTGTCCTATTCCGCTATTCAATATACACCCTGTTTGAGTGTAAAAAATTAAATTGCGGGATAGTCTGTATCGGTACGTGTGAGATACACCTTTTAAATTTGTTTGGCGCATCTCCTTCCCCGCCGTGGATTGCAGGGCGCTTCAGTTTGCCTCCTGTTCCCAACTCCTCCTACTCTTCTTCCTCATCCTGCCTTTAGGGTACCAAAAATTGTAATCGGGGCCTAGTCTGTGTTTGTACATGTGAGATACACCGTTTTTTTATCCTTTTTTCCTATTCCGCTATTCAATATAAACCCTTTTGGGGTAAAAAACATTAAATTGCGGCATAGTTTGCATATTTGACTGTGAGATACACCCGTGCGATACTGTTGTTGTTTTGTTCCGCTATTCAATAAACACCTTTCTAGGGCAAGATCTTAAATTACAGAAATATGAGGAGACCGTCAAATAGGGGCCATGGCCTGGGTCGTGGTGCTGCTGGTAGAGCTCCTGTTGCAAGGAGAGGACGTGGTCGATCTGTGCCAGCTACACGCACAAGTGAAACACCTTCCTCAAGTGTTAGTAGGCGACAGAACCTGCATCAGCATTTGGTAGGGCATCATACGCCTCTAGAAGTGATGAGGCCAGAACACAGAGAGGCGATAGTAGATTGGTTTGCTGCTGACAGTGCCTCCAGTTCCTTCACATTGAGCCCCAAGCCATACAGCAGTCTCTTCTTTTTGAGGACTCTGTCAGCAGGGTTTCCCAGGGCCATCCACCTAGCCCTGCCCCAGAAGTGGAAGAGATTGAGTGCAGCGATGCCCAACCACTCATTTCTCAAGATGAGTACATGCAAGGACCATCGCAGCACGTCTCCGATGATGACGAAACGCAGGTGCCAACTGCTGCGGCGTTCAGAATTGTGGAGACCGACAAGGAGGGCAGGGGTGAAGACTGGGTGGAAGATGATGTGGAGGACGATGAGGTCCTCGACCCCACATGGAATGAAGGTCATGCAGGTGACCTGAGTAGTTTGGAGGAAGAGGCGGTGGTCGCACAGAGCCACCAGCACAGCAGAAGAGGGAGCAGGGTGCAGAAGCGGAGCGGCCGTGCCCTAGACACTACGCCTGCTACTGCCCAACGCAGTAAGGGAACGAGCGCACCAAAGTCAGCTCAAAGGAGTTCTCTAGCGTGGAAGTTCTTTAGAAAATGTGCTGATGACAGGACACGAGTGGTTTGCACCCTGTGCAATCAGAGCCTGAAGCGAGGCATAAACCTTCTCAACCTGAGCACAACCTGCATGATCAGGCATCTAAGTGCAAAGCACAAGCTGCAGTGGAGTAGACACCTTCAAAACCAAGAAACGTCTCTGGCTCATCCTGCTTCCTCTTCTGCTGCAGTCTCGGCTGCTCCAGCCACATCTGTAGTGATACCGGAACCTGCCACCCCGCAAACAGACGATCTGTCAGCAACACCACCACCTGGGTCACCAACCATCTCCACAATGTCCCATGGAAGCGTTCAGCTTTCCATCTCCCAAACACTTGAGAGGAAGAGGAAGTACCCCCCCTACCCACCCGCGATCCCTGGCCCTGAATGCCAGCATTTCAAAATTCTTGGCCTTTGAAATGCTGTCATTCCGTCTGGTTAAGTGACGCACAGTTTTAAAAACCTTATGTCGGTGGCTGTCCCACAGTACGTCGTGCCCAGCCGCCACTACTTTTCCAGGCAAGCCATCCCTTCCCTGCACAACCAAGTGGTGGAAAAAAATCAGGTGTGCACTGCGCAACGCCATCTGTGGCAAGGTCCACCTAACTACCGATACGTGGACCAGTAAGCACGGTCAGGGGCGTTATATCTCCCTAACGGCACACTGGGTAAATGCAGTGGCGGATGGGCCTGAGGTGGATAGCAATTTGGCGCACGTCCTTCCACCACCGAGGATTGCAGGGAGCTTCAGTTTGCCTCCTGTTCCCAACTCCTCCTACTCCGCTTCCTCATCCTCTACCGCCTCCTCATCCGGACAGCGTAACACCTTCACCACCAACTTCAGCACGGCCAGGGGTAAACGACAGCAGGCAGTTTTAAAACTTGCCTGTTTTGGGGAAAAACCACACACCGCGCAGGAGTTGTGGATAAGCATGGAACAGCAGACAAATGAGTGGTTGCTGCCAGTGAGCCTCAAGCCCGGCCTAGTGGTGTGCGATAACGGGCGAAATCTCATAGCAGCTCTGGGCCTAGCCGGTTTGACGCACATCCCTTGCCTGGCGCATGTGCTGAATTTGGTGGTGCAGAGGTTCCTTAAAAACTACCCCGATATGTCAGAGCTGCTGCAGAAAGTGCGGGCCGTCTGTGCGCACTTTCGGCGTTCTCACCCTGCTGCTGCTCGCCTGTCAGCGCTGCAGCGTAACTTCGGCCTTCCCGCTCACCGCCTCATATGTGACGTGCCCACAAGGTGGAACTCCACCTTGCACATGCTGGAAAGACTGTGCGAGCAGCAGCAGGCCATAGTGGAGTTTCAGCTGCAGCATGCACGCGTGAGTCGCTCTGCGGAACAGCACCACTTCACCACCAATAACTGGGCCTCCATGCGAGACCTGTGTGCCTTGTTGCGCTGTTTTGAGTACTCCACCAACATGGCCAGTGCCGATGACGCCGTTCTCAGCTTAACTATCCCACTTCTAAGCCTCCTTCAAAAAACAGTTCGGGCGATGATGAAAGAGGATGTGGCACATTATGAGGAGGAGGAGGAGGAGGATGAAGAGGTAACATTTCCAAGGCTTTCAGGGCAGTCATTCACAAGGGGCTCCGAGGGTGGGTTCCTGCACACACAAACGCCAGGGACACAATTGTCCAGCAGGGGCACAGTTCTGGAGGATGAGGAGGATGAGGAGGAGGAGGAGCTGGAGGAGGAGATGGAACCATGTTCACAGCAGGGTGGCACCCAGGCCAGCTCATGGCCATCACTGGTGCTTGGCTGGGGGGATACAGAGGACACGGACGATACACCTCCCACAGAGGACAGCATTTCGTTGCCTCTGGGCAGCCTGGCACACATGAGCGATTACATGCTGCAGTGTCTCCACAACGACCGCCGAGTTGCCCACATTCTAACTTGTGCTGATTACTGGGTGGCCACGCTGCTGGATCCCCGTTACAAGGACAACGTACCGTCCTTAATTCACTCACTGGAGCGCGATCGCAAGATGAGCGAGTACAAGCGCACGCTGGTAGACACGATGCTGCTGGCATTCCCTCCTGACAGCGGGGCCACAGTGGAAGCACAAGGCAGAGGAGGAGGAGGAGGAAGAGGTCGCCAACGGAACCAGGGCACCGCCAACACCTGAGAAGGAAGGGTTAGCATGGCCGAAATGTGGAAACGCTTTGTCAGCACGCCACAACAAACAGCAGCACCAGCAGCTCAGATGGAACGTCTTAGCAGGAGGCAGCATTTCACGAACATGGTGGAGCAGTATGTGTGCACACGCCTAGACGTACTGAATGAGGGGTCTGCCCCCTTCAACTTCTGGGTCTCCAAGTTGGGCACATGGCCTGAGCTTGCCCTTTACGCCTTGGAGGTGCTGGCGTGCCCTGCAGCCAGTGTATTATCTGAACGGGTATTTAGCACGGCTGGGGGCGTTATCACAGACAATCGCAGCCGCCTGTCCAGAGACAATGTGGACAAGCTCACGTTCATTAAAATGAACCAGGCATGGATCCCACGGGACTTTTCCGTACCTTGTGCAGAATAGCGATGGATACCGACCTTACCCAGCCATTGTTCCATTTTTGCTCTTTCTCAATCTTTTGGGGTGTACCCTCATTTAAAATTTGTGAAAAGAAGCAGTGTTGGCTACCTCGTCCTCCTCAGGGCCAGATTAACGTAGGGGCTATTGGAGCTGCAGCTCCAGGCCCCTACCTTTTATATAGGCCCCGGGTTGGCCATATTCACTGTTACCGCTCTTCTGTCACTTGTAAACACAGAAGTCTGGCTTCTATGCTCGCTTCCCCAGGCAGCTCCCTCAGAACCTCCCCACACAGCACGAAGGCCGGACAAGGAGGGACAGTTGCCGATGCATGGACTTCAGAGACAACATCCCATATTGAATTAGGCATGCATGGCTGCACCCTTCCTCCTCTGGGTGCATGCCAAGGCACGGCCCTTAAGGCCCTTCAAAATCCTCAGCACCAAGCACCAAGCCCATGATGCTCTTAATCCGGCCCTGGTCCTCCTTCACCGCCGCTTTCACCTACACCGCCCATAGTTGTGCGCAGCCTATTGCATTAGGGTGTGCACCCCAAAGTTTAAATACACATGCATGTGTTTGCCTACATTTACATGGCCCCGATACATTACTCTCCCTGCTGGCAAAGAGAAATAGAGCAGAGCAGGTCCGAGGGAGATCTTTCCCATCTCCTCACTGGCAAACAGAGCGATAATACTATGTGCCCTAGGTGATTAGGGTGTGCCCAGGTACACCCGGCACACCCTGTGCGCACGCCTATGACACCGCCACATCCACCACCACCTCAACCTCCCTCCTACTCCATATGGGCCTCATCCTTCAGAAATGAAGAACATTGTTTTATTTTTCTGTTTTTTTTTGTTGCTTTAAGTTATTTCCCTATCCACATTTGTTTGCAGAGCACTTGCTATGCTCTTAACTACGTTTTGCTGCCATTTGCAGCACTCTAGCCCTTTCCATTGGTGTTTTAGAGCCATTTTAGTGCCTGAAAGTTCGGGTCCCCATTGACTTCAATGGGGTTCGTGTCCGGGAAAAGTTCGGCAAAAGTCTAGGACACGGACCCGGACTTTTTTTTAAAGTTCGGCCGAACCCGCCGAACACGGACATCCAGGTGTCCGCTCAACTCTACTCAAGATGGTTCCAAACCAGAACTTCATTCCTAGCAATAGTAGCTGGTTAATGTAAATCTTAGCATACCCTCAGCACACCCATGTTAAATTTAACATTGTCCATTCATTCCAGGTGAAGTAATTCAATTTATCTTGACACAAGTGTTAGAATTACCATTTGTATTGCAATAACTAACATGTTATTTAGTTAACAATATTCACAGTGGGTACGGAAAGTATTCAGACCCCCTTAAATTTTTCACTCTTTGTTATATTGCAGCCATTTGCTAAAATCATTTAAGTTCATTCTTCTTCCTCATGAATGTACACATAGCACCCCATACTGACAGAAAAACACAGAATTGTTGACATTGTTGCAGATTTATTAAAAAAGAAAAACTGAAATATCACATGGTCCTAAGTATTCAGACCCTTTGCTCAGTATTTAGTAGAAGCCCCCTTTTGATCTAATACAGCCAGGAGTCTTTTTGGGAAAGATGCAACAAGTCTTTCACACCTGGATTTGGGGATCCTCTGCCATTCCTCCTTGCAGATCCTCTCCAGTTCTGTCAGGTTGGATGGTAAACGTTGGTGGACAGCCATTTTTAGGTCTCTCCAGAGATGCTCAATTGGGTTTAAGTCAGGGCTCTGGCTGGGCCATTGAAGAACAGTCACGGAGTTGTTGTGAAGCCACTCCTTCGTTATTTTAGCTGTGTGCTTAGGGTCATTGTCTTGTTGGAAGGTAAACCTTCGGCCCAGAGCACTCTGGAGAAGGTTTTTGTCCAGGATATCCCTGTACTTGGCCGCATTCATCTTTCCCTCGATTGCAACCAGTCGTCCTGTCCCTGCAGATGAAAAACACCCCCACAGCATGATGCTGCCACCACCATGCTTCACTGTTGGGACTGTATTGGACAGGTGATGAGCAGTGCCTGGTTTTCTCCACACATACCGCTTAGAATTAAGGCCAAAAAGTTCTATTTTGGTCTCATCAGACCAGAGAATCTTATTTCTCACCATCTTGGAGTCCTTCAGGTGTTTTTTTTAGCAAACTCCATGCAGGCTTTCATGTGTCTTACACTGAGGAGAGGCTTCCGTCGGGCCACTCTGCCATAAAGCCCCGACTGGTGGAGGGCTGCAGTGATGGTTGACTTTCTACAACTTTCTCCCATCTCCTGACTGCATCTCTGGAGCTCAGCCACAGTGATCTTTGGGTTCTTCTTTACCTCTCTCACCAAGGCTCTTCTCCCCCGATAGCTCAGTTTGGCCGGACGGCCAGCTCTAGGAAGGGTACTGGTGTCACGGAACCATGAACCAGACGTACAACAACAGATAAGTGAAAATAAGAAGGCTTTATTGAAAATCAAGCTGTAAAGCAAAAGTCCAAACGGATGGCAAAACCGAAGCAGAGTCTTTGCGAAGCCAGAGGTCAGGAGCCAGGAGGGTAGTCAGACGAAGCCAGGATCAGGAACCAGCAGGGTAGTCAGACGAAGCCAGGATCAGGAACCAGCAGGGTAATCAGACGAAGCCAGGATCAGGAACCAGAAGCAGCAGCAGTCTTAGAAGCATGTGAACACAGGAGGACCAAGCAAGGAACTGAAGCCACAGACCTCCTATATATATGAGCTAGGCATCCAGCTCCTCCCAGTGGGAAGGAGGAGCCGCAGAGTGGGAGGCTACAAGAAACCCAGAAACCAAGATGGCCGCCAGCACATGTCAAACGAAGGAGAACAGCAAGAAGGTAAGACCATGACAGTACCTCCCCCTCAAGGGCCCCTCCTCCGCGGAGTAAAGAACGGTTTCTGAGGGAAGCGTGCGTGGAAGGCACGGAGCAAGGCAGGAGCATGGACATCTGCGGAGGGAACCCAGGAACGCTCCTCTGGACCACAACCACGCCAATGAACCAAAAACTGCACCCGACCGCGGACCAGGCGTGAGTCCAGGATATTGCTCACCTCATACTCCTCACGATTGCCCACTTGGACCGGACGAGGCCGAGGAACCGAGGAAGTGAAACGATTACACACCAGTGGCTTCAACAGGGAGACATGAAACACGTTGGAGATCCGCATGCCAGGAGGAAGCGCAAGGGCATAGGCTACCGGGTTTACCCTGCGAAGCACTCGGAAGGGACCAACAAAGCGAGGCACCAGCTTGGGAGTGGGCACTCGAAGGTTGAGGTTGCGGGTGGACAACCATACACGGTCTCCGGCCTGGTAGGAAGGAGCAGGCGCTCGTCTGCGATCAGCCTGGAGTTTCTGGCGCTGCGCAGAGACATCATGGGACTTCTGGATCTGTACCCAAGAAGCACGTAGGACGGAAAGGTGATCCTCCACAGCCGGAATATCCTGGGGAGAGAATACCTCCGGTAACACGGCAGGTTGGAACCCATAATTGGCCATGAAGGGAGACGTCCCAGAGGAAGAGTTCACCGCCGTGTTCCTGGCAAACTCAGCCCAAGGCAGGAGGTCAACCCAATTGTCTTGGTGATCGGAGACATAGCAACGAAGGAATTGCTCCAAGGCCTGATTGGATCGTTCTGCGGCCCCATTGGACTGAGGGTGGTAGGCCGAGGAGAAGGAGAGATGAATCCCCAACTGGGAGCAAAAGGCGCGCCAGAACCTGGACACAAACTGACTCCCCCGATCCGACACAATCTCCTTGGGCAAACCGTGCAACCGGAAAACCTCCCTGGCAAAAATCGTAGCCAACTCCTGTGCAGAGGGTAACTTCTTGAGAGGAACACAGTGGCACATTTTGGAAAACCGATCCACAATCATGAGAATGACCGTATGGCCTCGGGATGCAGGGAGGTCCACAATGAAATCCATCCCCAGGTGTGACCATGGGCGCTCCCCGGTGGCTATGGGTTGCAGAAGGCCCAACGGAAGGTGCCGAGGGGACTTACTCTGGGCACAAACGGAGCATGCCGCTACATATGCGGCGATGTCGGAACGTAGGGAGGGCCACCAGAACAGACGTGAAACAGCCCAGGACAGCTGATTCTTTCCAGGATGCCCCGCGGTCTTGGAGTTATGGTAGGTTCGCAACAACCGAGTGCGCAACTCCTCAGGCACAAAACATCTGCCGTTGGGTCTCCCAGAGGGAGCACCAGATTGAGCCGCCAAAATCTGCTCACCCAGGGGAGAGGTCAGGCTGGTGCGAATGGCGGCCAGGATCTGATTCGGAGGTATGACCGAAGTCGGAATCGACTCCTCCCTGGACAGGTCGGAGTACTGCCGTGATAAGGCATCCGCCCTGATGTTCTTGGAACCGGGTAGGTAGGAGACCACGTAATTAAAACGTGACAAGAACAGAGCCCATCTGGCCTGACGTGGTGTCAATCTCTTGGCCTCAGAAAGGTAGGTCAGATTCTTGTGGTCTGTCAGGATGAGGACCGGAACCACCGAACCCTCGCGCAAGTGCCTCCATTCTTTAAGGGCCTGCACGATGGCCAATAACTCCCTGTCACCAATCTGATAGTTGCACTCCGCGGAAGACAGTTTCCGGGAGTAAAACCCACAAGGAAGCAGAGGACCCTCTGGTGTTCTACGCTGAGACAGAAGGGCGCCTACTCCCGTCTCAGACGCGTCCACCTCGAGGACAAAGGGCAACCCATGGTTGGGATGCGACAGAATCGGAGCCGTCACAAAGGCGGACTTTAGAGCCTCAAAAGCTCGGATGGCCTCGAGCGGCCAGACCTGGGAATTACTGCCCTTCCTGGTCAGATCCGTGAGAGGCTTGGCTAGCATGGAAAAGTCCCTGATGAACTTCCGATAATAATTGGCGAAGCCCAAAAAGCGCTGCAGGGAGCGAAGACCACTGGGCTGGGGCCACTGTAAGACAGCCGAAACCTTCTCAGGATCCATGGAGAACCCCTCAGCGGAAATGATGTAACCTAAGAAGGTTACCTGGGATCGGTGAAATTCGCATTTCTCAAGCTTACCGAACAGCTTGTTCTCTCGTAACCGTTGCAACACTCGTCTGACATCCAGAATGTGGGTCTCCATGGATTCAGAATATACCAAGATGTCATCCAAATAGACCACCACACACTGCTGCAACAGGTCACGGAAAACATCGTTGATGAATTCCTGAAAGACTGCGGGCGCATTGCACAACCCAAAGGGCATAACCAAGGATTCATAATGACCGGTCCTGGTGTTAAGCGCGGTCTTCCACTCATCGCCCGCCTTGATCCTTACGAGGTTATATGCCGCCCTCAGGTCGAGTTTGGTAAAGACCGTGGCCCCTTTAAGGCGATCGAACAGCTCGGAAATCAAGGGTATCGGGTAAGCGTTCTTGATCATGATGCGATTGAGACCCCTGTAATCGATGCAAGGCCTCAACTCACCGCCCTTCTTTTTCGCAAAGAAAAATCCAGCCCCTGCCGGGGACGAGGATTTGCGAATGTGTCCGCGTGAAAGCGCCTCCTTCACGTACTCCTCCATGGCCTCATTCTCCGCTACCGACAGTGGATAGACCTTGCCACGAGGAGGAACGGCACCAGGTTGTAACTCGATGGCACAATCGTATGGGCGGTGCGGAGGGAGGGCAACCGCGCGCACCTTATCGAATACATCCCGGTACTCCTCGTATTCAGGAGGCAACAGAGAGTCTGAGGAAGTACACAGCAACTTGACAGGCCCATGGATGCAACTAGCCCCACACTGTGGTGACCACGAGAGGATCTCGGCCGATCTCCAATCGAAAGTCGGATTATGCTTCTGGAGCCAGGGGTACCCCAAGACCACCGAGTAGTGTGGAGACGAAATAACCTGGAAGCAGACCGACTCTCTGTGAACGGCACCAATGGCCATCCCCACTGGAAGGGTCTCATGAGTCACGTGTGGCGGCAGAAGGGGTCTGCCGTCTATCGCCTCAAGAGCCAGTGGGGAACCTCGGGCCTGCAGAGGAATGGAATTGGCGGCAGCGAACACACTATCAATGAACAAACCACCAGCACCAGAGTCCACCAACGCCTGGGTCGTCACTGAGCCCCCGACCCAGGAGAGGACAACAGTGATCAGTGGTTTGTCAACACGGGAAACCGGGGCCGAGGAGACTCCACCCAAGATCTGCCCCCGACAGGATCTCAGGTGCGAGCGTTTCCCGGACGGTTCGGACATGCCAACCGAAAATGCCCACCGAGACCACAGTACATGCATCGGCCCTCGCGTCTCCGGAGTACCCTCTCCCCCTCGGACAGGCGAGCAAAGCCCAGCCGCATGGGTTCATCCCCAGCCAAGTCATCCCCAGGAGGCGTGGGAGGAGAGGGAGGCATGGGTGGGACAGCAAAGGTAGGCGCCAATCTGTTAGGAGGCCTCCGCAGACTCTCCTTAAAGGAAGGTCTCTCCCTGAGTCTGGTGTCAATCAAAATCAGGAAAGAAATAAGAGACTCGAGCTCCACTGGTAGGTCCTTAGCTGCAACCTCATCCTTCAAGGCATCCGAGAGACCATGAGAGAAAGCAGCAACCAGAGCCTCATTATTCAAGCCCACCTCTGCTGCCAGGGTACGAAACTCAATGGCGTATTCAGCTACGGATCGTGAACCCTGTCTGATGGACATAAGGAGCTTCGCAGCAGAGGCAGCACGAGCCGGCACATCGAATACCCTCCGAAGAGAAGCAACAAAACCGGAAAACTCGGCAACCACCGGATTGTTGTTCTCCCATAAAGGGCTGGCCCAGGCCAAGGCCTTGTCCGAGAGCAGCGAAATTAAGAAGCCCACCTTTGATCTCTCAGTAGGAAAGGCATGTGGCAGCAACTCGAAATAAATGCCCACCTGGTTGAGGAAACCTCGGCACTGAGTTGGCTCTCCCCCAAAGCGCTGTGGAAGGGGGGCAGAACCGGACATACCCCGAAACACCGCAGGCGCAACAACAGGTGTCGGGGTAGACTCTGGCGCAACAACCAGAGCGGCAGTAGGAGCGGGCCCAGGAGCGACAACCAACCCATCGGCAACGGGAGCGAAATGAGCCGTGCGTTCAAGCAGGATTTGCAACGCCACGGCGAACTGACCCAACAGGTGATCCTGCTGATCAAGTCTGGCAACCAGCGTGGGTAGCGAGGATGGCCCTGTACCGTCAGAATTCATGGCTTGGTCCTAATGTCACGGAACCATGAACCAGACGTACAACAACAGATAAGTGAAAATAAGAAGGCTTTATTGAAAATCAAGCTGTAAAGCAAAAGTCCAAACGGATGGCAAAACCGAAGCAGAGTCTTTGCGAAGCCAGAGGTCAGGAGCCAGGAGGGTAGTCAGACGAAGCCAGGATCAGGAACCAGCAGGGTAGTCAGACGAAGCCAGGATCAGGAACCAGCAGGGTAATCAGACGAAGCCAGGATCAGGAACCAGAAGCAGCAGCAGTCTTAGAAGCATGTGAACACAGGAGGACCAAGCAAGGAACTGAAGCCACAGACCTCCTATATATATGAGCTAGGCATCCAGCTCCTCCCAGTGGGAAGGAGGAGCCGCAGAGTGGGAGGCTACAAGAAACCCAGAAACCAAGATGGCCGCCAGCACATGTCAAACGAAGGAGAACAGCAAGAAGGTAAGACCATGACAACTGGTCGTCCCAAACGTCTTCCATTTGAGGATTATGGAGGCCACTGTGCTCTTAGGAACCTTAAGTGCAGCAGAAATCTTTTTGTAACCTTGGCCAGATCTGGGCCTTGCCACAATTCTGTCTCTGAGCTCTTCAGGCAGTTCCTTTGACCTCATGATTCTCATTTGCTCTGACATGCATTGTGATCTGGAAGGTCTTATATAGACAGGTGTGTGGCTTTCCTAATCAAGTCCAATCAGTATAATCAAACACAGCTGGACTCAAATGAAGGTGTAGAACTATCTCAGGGATGATCAGAAGAAATGGAAAGCACCTGAGTTAAATATATGAGTGTCACAGCAAAGGGTCTGAATACTTAGGACCATGTGATATTTCAGTTTTTCTTTTTTAATAAATCTGCAACAATGTCAACAATTCTGTGTTTTTCTGTCAGTATGGGGTGCTATGTGTACATTCATGAGGAAGAAGAATGAACTTAAATGATTTTAGCAAATGGCTGCAATATAACAAAGAGTGAAAAATTTAAGGGGGTCTGAATACTTTCCGTACCCACTGTATATTTACTTACCTTACCATTTGACCTTCATGAACAGGCCATTTTTTGCAATACGACACTGTGTTATTTTAACTGAAAATTGTGCAGTCATGCAATGCTGTACCCAAATAAAATGTATATACATATATATATATATATATATATATATATATATTTTTTTTACACAAATAGAGCTTTCTTTTGGTCGTATTTATTTTACCACTGCGGTTTTTATTTTTTTGCGCTAAAAACAAAAAGCCTGTCAATTTTGAAAAAAACAAAATAAAAAACAATATTTTTTTACTTATTGCTATAAAATATATCAAATAATAAAAAAATCAAAAATCAAATTTCTTCATTAATTTAGGTCAATATGTATTCTGCTACATATTTAATTTATAAAAAAATTGCAATAAGCACATATTGATTGCTTTGTACAAAAGTTACAGCGTCTACAAACTATGGGATATACAGTAAATTTTGACTCGAACTGACACTTTTTGGCAATAATACAGTGGTTAGTGCTAAAAATATGTACTGTCACTGTACTAATGAAACTGGCTGGGAAGGGGTTAAACAGCTAGGGCAATTAAAGGGTTAAATGTGTGTCTACCTAGTTTTTTGGTGTACACTGTGTGCTACTTTTACTAAGGGAAGTGATAGGTTGTATTCCCTGCTTTGCAGGGACACAAAATCCATCTCTTCCCCCCTGTCAGAATGAAGCTCTGCCTTGTTTATAGACCTCCAATCTGTGTCTCTGCCTGACGATCAGCGGGTGCTGGCGGACATCCCGTGCCCAACACTGGCATATTGGCTTCTGCTGTGAGTAATCACAGCACAAGCGGGCCACTGAGCCCCCCTACCCAGAAGTGCAGATTTACATATAAACAGTATATGCATGATTCTGCACAGAAGGGCCAATGTTTAGTGCTATATCTTCTATGGGGTGGTCCAGAAGTGGTTAATCATTATGCTCTGTGCTAAAATACATTTTTTTTTAATATTTAGTAATTTTCCTAGGTAAATATAAAATATCGCACAAAAATATTTCCAGTTTACATATCCATCCAGTTGGTTGAGCTATAGATATGTTGAGCTGTCTATTCTTACATAGGGGACTTGAATTAAGGTGTGCCTTCACGTTCTTACCACTTACACATTCCTATTGGCCCGTTGAAGCTGCCCATCATAATGATAGTCTACAATCAAGCACAACCAATAACAGTGATAATAAATCACACTGACTAATCCATCAGTGTGAAAAAGTGTTACAGCAATCAACATAAATTGCAACATAATCTAAATAAACAAAGTCCATAGTTAGATCTCATGTACACAGGGCGATTGAAAACCTTTTCTGAAACTAAACAAACCTTAATCAACACCTGTCCCTTTCCCTGGACTACAGACAAGATTTCGTACCTGGGGATTTATATTACCTCCAAAACCACAGATCTTGTTAAAAATAATTTAGGCCCCCTTAGACAAAAGCTAACATCTGAATTAGAAAGGATAGCTTCCCTAAACTTATCCTGGGGGGCTAGAATCTCTGCTATTAAGATGAATATCTTACCACAAATCCTCTACCTATTCCGAGCCCTCCCTGTCCCTTTCACCAAAACACAATTACACACTCTTGTAGCCACACTGAGGAAATTTCTATGGCTGGGTAAAAAAGCAAGAGTTGCATATGATATACTCACAAATCATAAACACCAAGGAGGAGCGGGACTACCCGATATTTCCGCTTATTACTGGGCCACTAGACTTGACCAGCTTAAACACTGGACCCCCCGTGACGATACTCCCCTTTGGTCAGGAATCGAAAAATACCTAGTACCTACCTCTAACCTTAACCTAATGCTGCTAAGAGACCTTTGGATCCCATGGAACTTAGCCAAACTGCCACCTACGGTTAAGGCTTCTCTCCAAGCCTGGAGAACAGTAAACAAAATAGAACCAAGAGCCATACCTACTGACATTCACAACCTACCACTTTCTATCCTCACGACTATATACAGTAATCTGAATGTCTCCAAATTAAAAACCCTAGGACTAACGCAAATCTCACAACTCTGGTCACCCCTAGGTCTCAAAAACAGAGAAGACATAATGTCAGAATTTAAGTTACCGCCCGACACATCCTTGACCCTATCAAGGATACTTTTTCTACTAGGGAAACACTCCCTTACCTCCACCCATGTTAATCTAACCACATGGAAATTCCTGGTATCAAACCCCCCAGCCAATAAAGGTATAACTACCTTCTATAATATCCTAACAAGCGATACAACCTCCGAGAAAACGGTAAATATGCTTAAATGGGAGAAAGATCTGAAGCTAAATCTTACCTTCAAACAGTGGCATACAGCACTGTGCTCTATATATAAATTTTCTAAATGCACTAATCACTGGGAAACTACAATTAAAATTACCAACAGATGGTATTACACACCATACAGGCTGGCCAAGATGGCGCCGTCAATACCCTCACTCTGCTGGAGGGAATGTGGCAAAACAGGTACCCTGCATCACATCCTGTGGGGCTGCGCATCCCTCACGAGCTTTTGGCATAAAATATTCCAGTGTATTTCCTCATGCACAGGAGTATTTTCCCCCCCAAATCCAGAACTGGCAATATTAAATATTAACATTGACATATACCCTCACAGCCATAGACAAATGGTAACTCACATACTGTTAGCAGCCAGGACCCTTATTCTCCGCAATTGGAGATCTACTACCACTCCCAATCTACCTGAAGTAATATCTCTTGTTAATGACAATTATCTCCTAGAGAAATCTCTAGCAATCAATTCCCTGTCATATAAAAAATTCCAAAAGTCCTGGGAAAGCTGGCCCTATCTAAATCAGGCATTAAGACTCTCTTGAAATAATAATACCTGCCTAATAGCCATAAGGACAGTGGTGGTGCTCCCCCCGACCGGACCTAGTGACAATGCTCCTTAGGGTTCTGGGCCCGGAACGGTGGAGATTATCACTCCTATTCTACTCCCTTTTTTTTACTACTACTTTTTCACTTGCCATACCTCTTTATAACCTGTAACGCTTTGGTTATACCTGATTCCTCTATGTTATAGTTCATTTATCTGTGTACATGCATTGGAACCTGTTGAAAAACTGTAATTCCTGTTATATTTGTTTTAATATTTGCTTATGTAAAAACTCAATAAAAACCTATTGAATGAAAAAAAAAAAAGAAAACCTTTTCTGAATGCTGGAAACTGACAGTGAAAAACACCCGTTTTACAGCTGTAACATTCTGCGTTTATGCAAGTTTAGCAGCAGTTATGAGAATTTGAGGTTAGAAGCGTTGTATGCTTGTAGATCGCTCTCTTCTATATTGTGTTTTCACTATGGATGCTATCATGAGCAAGTGTGAGGAAATGTTTCTAATGTTGCTGAGGCTCCAAAGACAAAAAAAAATTGCATGAGAGGACCAGAGTTCATCGCTACTGGACTCATCCATTGATGCAGGCAACAGCATGTGGTGAAATTTGTGTTTTTTCAACATTTTTATATGTTGAAAAATTATCAGAAATGTTTTCCCTTTTAAAAATGCTTATAAACGCAAACGCGCATAAACGTGGATTATAGAGGTTACAAGCATTTGGCATTTGAAATGCTGGGAAAGTACACTCCTGAACGTAATTTTTCTACTTTCAAAAAAATGCATGTCCTTAAAGCAGAGTTGCGCCCCCCCCCTCCAAAAATTTAAAGTCAGCAGCTACACATACTGTAGCTGCTGACATTTAATATTAGGACACTTACCTGTCCTGGGGTCCAGCGATGTCGGCACCGCAGCCGATGTTTCCATCCGCTGTTGGGTGCTCCCGTCGCCATTGCCAGTCAGGGAACCTGTCAGTGAAGCCTTGTGGCATCACAGGCGGGTCCCTACTGCACATGCGCGAAGCGCGCTGCACATTCAGATTGGCTCGGCGGCGGAGGGTAGGAGGAGGGGTCCTCACTTGGCGGTGGCGCCGTTCCATAAAGTGGTGAAGGGTACCTGTCAAAAACAGGTACCCTTTCTCCCCTCCCCCCTGAAAGGTGCCAAATGTGGCACCGGAGGGTGGGAGGTAGCAAATGAGCGGAAGTTCCACATTTGGGTGGAACTCCTCTTTAACTGCCTCTAAACTACTATAAACACCTGAGTGTACATGAACATATAAGATAACATAGAGAATAATTCAGGGGCTGTCAAATAACATTGTGTTATAAATAGTTTATAAATAGTTGTCCTGATGTCACAGGTTTTGTAAAGAATGTAAACAAAATGCTAAATACATTTTCTGTAATTTCTTATCAGTATGTTGATTTTTTCAAGTTTTTGTGGTCATGGTAAGTTAAGATATGTTCTGGTATTGGCACTATGTATATTTTCGTTTTTTTTTTTTCACAATGTAGCTTTGCTGAATTTTCAAAGTTTCATCCTTTTATGCTAACAAAAATGTAAATGTATTGTGTGATCTTTGGGAATTATAAACAATGGATAAAAAAAAAACCCAAAAATAAATGGGATTATATAGCGCTTGCTAATAGAGAACCAGGATAATCTAAATATATCATATAAAATCAGTAAATAAATATATATATATAAATACGTGGCTAAAATATCATGGACTAAAATATAAATATTACAATGTAAACCTAATAAATATTCATACAGTATTAAGTAAATAAATTATCAAATTGCATAAGTGTCATATAAGTGCATATTAGTGCCAAATAAAATCCAATCAAAGTCCATAAGTGACTATAGTGAGAAATGATTGCTCTTTAGTGCAAAAGAAAAAGTGCAAGTGCTCAGTGCTGGATCCTCCAGTGGTCCAATGGCCAGTCAATGAAGTGGCTTCAGGAAAAGTAAAGATGTGAACTCACCAGAAATGGTGGGTCTAAATTACCTTACGGCAAAAAGACCTGTAAAGCTTCGTGGCCTTCTCGGCCAAAGGAATGGTGACTGCTGGGCTCTGTCCCCCACAAACCAAAATCCCCTTCCTGGGTAAATGAGGTCCTCCGAGTCCGGTTAGGGAGAAAATAATAGCTCCAGATGGTGCAGTACCGTTAAAAAAGTTTTATTGGTGTTGCTGATCAAACAGTACAAATAGAGATAAAAAAATATATAAAACCGCGCCCGCTGTAATGGTGCCTGTAGCGTGGAGAGCGGTAGCTACCGGATTGCTTTCCAGCTGGCTTCCGGGCTTGCGGGGTGCGTTCCACCTGACGCGCTTTTCGTCAGAGCGTATGATGTCTTCAGAGGTGGAGACGTACGCTCCCTCGGGGACTTTAATGCGGTAGTCGCCGCCCTCCACTCCTCCCACCCAGGAAGTCCGTAAATACAGCGTCCCACGTCTCCAAGCAACATGGAAACATAGGATACACTGCAGAGCCTCCGTAATGGGTTTAAGAGAGAACGGCTGCCTACATACCCACAGATATATTAAATACATATAACTTCTCTCATTCCACATGTTATATATTAGTCCGTGAGGGTAACTGTCTACTTGGCCTTATATAATTACAAATATCAAATACATACAACAATATATTCCTAATCCATATATTAAATATTAAACCTTGGAGGAATATCCACTGTGAATATCTTATCTATGAAGACCAATAAATTGTGATTTTATGAAAACCATGGTGATGTGTGTATAATTTAAATTAGTGCTAATATGGTGAATATAGTGATTTATAATAACAATAAAGTGCTAGTAATTAATACAAATTATTAATATAGTGACTTACTGTATTAATATATATAAATTACATGATGTGAATAATTGGATTAACCCCTTAATCTGTCAACAATATATTAAAACTATGTGATTAAAAATGTATCAATATTACAGAAGAATTATGTTAAAATACCTCTATTTTTTAAAATTTCTAAAATTATGGGTCAGAAATGAGGCAGTTAAGATCCATATCTATATTCATTCCTAGTGGCTGTAATGTCGATAGCTCAAATATCCACCTAGACTAATTTTGGGATACGGCTATCCTCATATTTTTTCCTCGCCAGTTGTATTCTATTTTATCAATCCCACAAACTAGCAAGAGGGTGGGGTCTTGATTATGTACTAGACTAAAATGGTTAGAAACGCTGTGGTTTTTAAATCCCTTCCTGATGTTGTCAATGTGTTCACCTAGTCGTACTCTTAATTTTCTAGTTGTACGTCCCACATATCGAAGCCCGCAAGGGCATGTCAGCAGGTAGGTCACATGGGTACTTTCACAGGTAATGAGATTTTTTATGTTAAGTTTTATTTGAGACATTAGATTTAAATTCAACAGTTTTGCGTTTTCGATTTCTTATTGTCTTACAGGTTTTACATCTACCACAAGAAAAGAATCCATTTTGTTCAAAAAAGGGGATGATTTTTTTTGGGGCATTTGGTACATTTTTCACTACCAGTTCCCTCAGGTTTCGTCCCTTCCTGTAAATAAATTTGGGACGAAGCGTTAGTACATCTTTAAGTTTATCATCCCTCAAAAGGATGTGCCAAAAATAATTTTTCTTCATTGCCATCTTTAGCATCTTAAGGATAAATGTTTTTTGTTCCTGTTCCAATAGGGATTTATTATTCAGGGCCCATTCTATGGCTGATATTGCATCTTCCTGTATAATATTGGTGTAGAGGGACTCCACATCAATGGTGGCGAGAATCACCTCCCCGTCTACTATCCTTCAAATGTGAAGGATAGGTCTCAACCATGGGTTGGAGGTAGGTGTCAAGATACTCGCCCAACCTGGTTGGTAAAGAGGTAAAAAATATGGACAGAGGAGAATTATTAGAAAAGAAGATGAAAAAAACAGAAGATTATTCCCTTACATTTATATCCCAATATAATACTAGATATAAAGAGGTTGAATACATCATACACAAACATTGGCACATCCTTTTGAGGGATAATAAACTTAAAGATGTACTACCGCTTCGTCCCAAATTTATTTACAGGAAGGGGCGAAACCTGAGGGACCTGGTAGTGAAAAATGTACCAGATCCCCCAAAAAATCTCATCCCCTTTTTTGAACAAAAGGGATTCTTTTCTTGTGGTAGATGTAAAACCTGTAAGACAATAAGAAATCGAAAATGCAAAACTGTTGAATTTAAATCTAATATCTTAAATAAAACTTATAACATAAAAAATCTCATTACCTGCGAAAGTACCCATGTGACCTACCTGCTGACATGCCCTTCCGGGCTTCAATATGTGGGACGTACAACTAGAAAATTAAGAGTACGACTAGGTGAACACATTGACAACATCAGGAAGGGATTTAAAAACCACAGCATTTCTAACCATTTTCGTCTAGTACATAATCAAGACCCCACCCTCTTGCTAGTTTGTGGGATTGATAAAATAGAATACAACTGGCGAGGAAAAAATATGAGGATAGCCATATCCAAAAATTAGTCTAGGTGGATATATGAGCTATCGACATTATAGCCACTAGGAATGAATATAGATATGGATCTTAACTGCTTCATTTCTGACCCATAATTTTAGAAATTTTAAAACATAATTCTTCTGTAATATTGATACATTTTTAATCACATAGTTTTAATATATTGTTGACAGATTAAGGGGTTAATCCAATTATTCACATCATGTAATTTATATATATTAATACAGTAAGTCACTATATTAATTATTTTTATCAATTACTAGCACTTTATTGTTATTATAAATCACCATATTCACCATATTAGCACTAATTTAAATTATACACATATCACCATGGTTTTCATAAAATCCCAATTTATTGGTCTTCATAGATAAGATATTCACAGTGGATATTCCTCCAAGGTTTAATATTTAATATATGGATTAGGAATATATTGTTGTATGTATTTGATATTTGTAATTATATAAGGCCAAGTAGACAGTTACCCTCACGGACTAATATATAACATGTGGAATGAGAGAAGTTATATGTATTTAATATATCTGTGGGTATGTCGGCAGCCGTTCTCTCTTAAACCCATTACGGAGTGTTTGGGTGCTGGTGGTAACCTGGCGACAGAGATAGGCCCTGATGTCCGCTAGAGGGCGGAGCTTGGACGGAACCCCCCAAGGTAAGTGACACAGGCTAGCCTGAGGTGCGGAGTCTAAGTATCCACCGGTTTTCGCCAGAGCCTCTAGTGGTGAGGATGGAGTTCGCTGCGTGTGGATACCAGGTCGCGGTCCTCAGGGTCGCCCCACCAGGGGTGAACCGATCAAGGTCCGAAGGCGGGTAAACAGACAAGGGAGATCCGAGAGAATGGTCAAACAAGCCGGGGTCAGGACGGGCAGCAGACGAGCGGAGTCAGGAACAAGCCAAAAGGTCAACAGGAAATCAGCAGCAAACAGGTCACAGGTTCAGGAACAACGGCAGGAGCTGAAGACAAGACAGCACTGAACCTGTGTGCTGATCCAGCTTAAATAGAGCTCTTTCTAGATGAGAGGGGTGGAGCTGGAATAGCCTGTGAGTCTTAACTCATCCACTGCCAGAGCCTTCCTGACAGGTTCCTAACACGGAGGCTCTGCAGTGTATCCTATGTTTCCATGTTGCTTGGAGACGTGGGACGCTGTATTTACGGACTTCCTGGGTGGGAGGAGTGGAGGGCGGCGACTACCGCATTAAAGTCCCCGAGGGAGCGTACGTCTCCACCTCTGAAGACGTCATACGCTCTGACGAAACGCGCGTCAGGTGGAACGCAAGCCGCAAGCCCGGAAGCCAGGTGGAACGCAATCCGGTAGCTACCGCTCTCCACGCTACAGGCACCATTACAGCGGGCGTGGTTTTATATATTTTTTTATCTCTATTTGTACTGTTTGATCAGCAACACCAATAAAACTTTTTTAACGGTACTGCACCATCTGGAGCTATTATTTTCTCCCTAACCGGACTCGGAGGACCTCATTTACCCAGGAAGGGGATTTCGGTTTGTGGGGGACAGAGCCCAGCAGTCACCATTCCTTTGGCAGAGAAGGCCACCAAGCTTTACAGGTCTTTTTGCCGTAAGGTAATTTAGACCCACCATTTCTGGTGAGTTCACATCTTTACTTTTCCTGAAGCCACTTCATTGACTGGCCATTGGACCACTGGAGGATCCAGCACTGAGCACTTGCACTTTTTCTTTTGCACCAAAGAGCAATCATTTCTCACTATAGTCACTTATGAACTTTGATTGGACTTTATTTGGCACTAATATGCACTTATATGACACTTATGCGATTTGATAATTTATTTACTTAATACTGTATGAATATTTATTGGGTTTACATTGTAATATTTATATTTTAGTACATGATATTTTAGCCACGTATTTATATATATATATATATATTTATTTACTGATTTTATATAATATATTTAGATTATCCCGGTTCCCTATTAGCAAGCGCTATATAATCCCATTTGTTTTTTGGGTTTTTTTATCCATTCCTTACCTATTTTATAGCAGCTGCTACTCTCCCTATAATCTCACACATATAGTATCCCCTCCAAATAGGCTTTCCACAGGCGCGAAGAATATACTCCTTTGAGTATATATATTTTCAATTATAAACAATGTTTTTAATCAAAGTATTCATTCTTGAAACATGTTAGGTTACCCAAGGACCCATAGTGTTGTACTTCTTTCTTCTGCTTTATTAATTCTGTGATCTGTGGTGTTTTTTTTTTTTTTTTTTTGCCTTTTGTTGCTGATTCTTAATTATTACCCAATCAATAAGCAGATAATCAGATGTTAATGTGCAGCAGTGCAATGATAAAGCAAAACCCTGCTCATCGACAGCTGTCATACATAAACAGTGTGGACCAAAGCAGGGTAAGTCTGTAATGGAAACAAGATCACCTGCAGGGAGACTACAGGTAATCCTGTTGTCTTTTTTTAAACACATCCTTCACAATTCAAGTAATTTTTAGTGGTCAATCAAATATTTTATTGTGTTGCTTTACTTTTGCTTAAGGAATTTTTTAACTCTAAAATAAACTTTTTCTATTGATACACTAATACAGAAGACATAAAATGACCTTCTAGGATAAATATGTTTGTGAGCTATCTAAAGTTCCTCAAACTTTGTATAATACTGTACATGCAAGTTCATTCGCTTTACCTACCTCCATATTAATATTATAAGCAAATGAAATAAGTGAAATAAAGGAAGTGGCATTGGTGCCATAATAAACTTTGAGCTAATTATGGACTCTCCTCCAGTTTAGTCCTGTATGGTTGAGATAACTCACTTTCCAGATTACATGAAGATAAGATAGATAAGCTCCTCTTGGCCTACAATGGGTTATGGATGAGCATATGACCCCTCTCCCTAACCATACCGAGCCAAATGCCCTTAACACGGGGAGAGTATCTTGCTGGGGTGGGTTTGGGAGTGGGCCTGGCAAAGAACCTTGTCTCCATAGTGATGAAGAAAAGGGCCTCTTTCCCACAACCCTGGCCTGATGGTTGTAATACATAGTCCCACATACTGGCCCCCATGTGAATGAGTAAAAGGTACATAGTAAATAAAAACCAAATATCATGATGTAAATGAATCATCAATAACATCATCCAGTGATGCAGATTATTGTCAATCAGTCACAATGAATGTTGCCTACTGACCTGCCGAAAGAAAAAGAATAACCAACCTACTGACATGTCTCATCCCAAATGCTGCTCACCAACATTGACAGCTCCCAGGCCCCAAAAACAAGGGGCAGGGGATCTTGAGTGATGTAATTGACCAAATATGGTAAGGTATAATACATATTTGGTCAATTATTTTGCTGGGTATACCCTGTCTTTTTTTACATTTAGCTATATCGGGGTTCCCCCTGGCAATGTTGATTTACCCCCCCCCCCCTTTCCTGGCCAACCAGGCTACATGCTCAGATATGGGTCCTGGAATGGATTCCTAAGTAGATCCCTTTTTTGATGCAGATTTTTTTTATTGCAGAGAGAGATGTATGATTTTGCCCCAGTACAAATTACTAGTAAGACCTCATCTAGAATACGCAGTTCAAGAGGCATGGGGGCAATGATTAGCTGAACTGAATTTATTCTTTTCTGGGAAGAGATTAATGGGGGATATGATCAACATGTATAAATACATAAGTGGTCCATATAGTGAACGTGGTGTTGGGTTATTCACTTTAAGGTCATCACAAGGGGGCACTCTTTACATATGGAGGAAAAGAGATTTTATCTCCAAATATGGAAAAGCTTCTTCACAGTAAGAGCAGTAAAAATGTAGAATATAATTCCTCAAGATCTGGTTCTGGCCAGCTCAATAGATTGTTTTTTTCTTTTTAACGATACATTTTTATTGAAAAGAAAGGATAATACATTACAAAGCATTGCACCCATTGTACATAATATGGTGCAGTAATCATACAATGCAAACAACCAGTACAAGAGGGATGATAAAAAGCATTACTGTAGTTTCCCATAATGGTGAAGGTATGTAACACAGTAGAGTGTTGTAACCACTTCTGGATCGGAAGATTTTCCCCCTTAATGACCAGGCCATATTTTGCGATTCGGCACTGCGTTACTTTAACGGACAATTGTGCAGTCGTGTGACGCTGTAACCAAAATAAATTTACGTCCTTTTTTTCCCACAAATAGAGCTTTCTTTTGGTGCTTTGATTACCTGTGTGATTTTTATTTTCTACGTTATAAACAAAAAAAGAGCGGCAATTTTGAAAAACAAAAACAATATTTTTTACATTCTGCCCCACAATTTAAAAATCAAAATTTTTTAACATTTTAGGCCAATTTGTTTTCTGCTACATATTTTTGGTAAAAAAAATCACAATAATTTTGATTGGTTTGTGCAAAAGTTATCACGTCTATAAACTATGGGAAAGATTTATGTAATTTTTTATTGTTTTTTTTTTTACTAGTAATGGCGGTGATCTGCGTTTTTTGCGGGGCTGCGACATTGCGGCGGACAGAACGGACCCCTAACTGACATTTTTGACACTTTTGGGGGTACCAGTGACATTACTACAGTAATCAGTGCTAAAAATATGCACTGTTACTGTAATAATAACACTGGCAGGGATGGGGGTTAACAGTATAGGTGATCAAGGGGTTAAATGTGACCCTAGGGGAGTTATTCTAACTGTGGGGGGCATGGCTTCTGAGATGACTACAGAGACATGGGATCCTATAAAGCAGGATCACATGAGCTCTGGGATCATCCCAGGGAGAAGGATGGTCGGCCGTGTATAAAACGGCCGACCATCCTTCTCTCTCAGCGGGGAACGATCGCAGGTGTCAGGCGGCAATTGGAGCCACCTGACACATGCGCCGGCTTCCCTGATGATGATCGGGGGCGGGAGCGTGCCACTGGTGGCGTACACTTGCCTCCCAGCTCCTCTCAGGCAAGCAATGTAGGTCTACATCGCTTTGCCTGCCCGAGCCACCCTGCCGCAGTAAATAGGCGGCGGGTGGTCGGGAAGTGGTTAAGAAAGGCCTGGATTCTTTCCTAGATACACATAATATAACTGGATACTAATATTTATAGGTAAAGTTGATCAAGGGAATAACTGATTGCCTCTTGGGGGATCAGGAAGGATTTTTTTTCCCCCTGGTGGAGCAAATTGGATCATGCTTTATTGGGTTTTTTTTTAGCCTTCCTCTGGATCAACTGTGGGTATAGAATTGTAAATATATGATTGTATATGTATATATATATATATATATATATTATGTTTTTCCCCTTTTATTGGTTGAAATACATGGACTAGTGTCTTTTTTTCAGCCAGACTAACTATGTAACTATGTAAGCGGTGTAATTTGCATGTTGGTAGTTTGATTTTTTGTTGTTATTTTAATTGGTGTTATCTATTCTATGTAGTATTTTAATAGGATGGTATGGTTGTTTACAGTACGGTATTAACTTAGTTATATGTGATATTAGTTGCTGTTATTGATAATTTTATTGTTGTGGTAGGTTATTTTTAGGGTGATTTTTGTGTTGTCTTGTGTTTTGTCTTGTTGTCTTGTTGAATGTAGTTGTATTTTAATCATTTCCCTTTGGGATTAATAAAGTATTCTGAATCTGAATCTTAATCTGAATACTGTGAAGGACCGAGAACATTCATTTAAAGCTTTTTCATGGTTAATAATGCTATATTACATTACTTGTCTTGAGTTAACCAACCAGCCCTTTAACATTACAGTATCTTAATAGAAAGAAAAAAAATTATACTTAAATTTCCCTTTAAATCATTATGATTTGTTACTAAATCACAACATGATATGCAAATTCTCTATGCATTCTCAGTTTAGAGCCAAGCAAAATATTCTGCCAGACTTCAGCAGATTTCACCTTAAATTTATAAGCTGTATTACTAAAGTTAGAGTTAGTTAATCTATTATGTTATATTATCATATAATTATGCAGTGTAAGTACAAACTAAGCACTAAACCGAGTATTTATTGAATTGCATGTTGAATTATTTTATTTTACAGGATGGCATTTTTTTTTTTTTTGTACCAGCAAATACAAAGTCAGCAAAGGTCTGTGTTAGCTGATGGGAATTTTCCATTAGACTCATTGAGCCTAAGTACCATACACATTGCTTATATTGCTATTGCTTACATTCTGATTATGAACATCATGATGAAAGCTATCGCTATTGTTTGACAGCAGTGATGTGCCGGTTGTTAAGTTTCTTTTTCAATTAAAATCAGAAGCGTTTGCTGCTATTTCAAGTGGCATTTAACAGAATATTGGCTTTCAGAAAAGGAATTGTAAAGGTGATTAAATCTGCCCCTGAATTTGAAATAATGTTCAATTACTTCAAAGCATAAAATGCATTAGTCAAATTGTCAGCTACATTTTAACCATCTAAATTTTCATTGATATTTATGTCAAAGTTTCAGTCTAAAACATTCAAAGACTCTATGAAATTCATATTAAATCATAAATTTGTTTCAATTGCAATAAACAGACTTTTTTATCAACAAAATAAAATGTGACATTTGAGTGTCTTACACTCTGTAGGATGCACTGGTACCACAGTAAAGCCATTATGGAAATAGATTGAGTAGTGTGTGTGTTTGTGCGTGTGTGTTTACTGCTGGTGTAGGAAAGACACAATCAGTCAAACAGTCTGCATTAAAGGTCAGCCAATTGACTTTCAGGATAGTAGAGTAACTACGTACTACTAAAGTTTTAGTATACAGTCAACTCCTTTTGAATTTTTTTTTTGCTGAATGTTATCTCTGTAGAAATGAATGGCAATTGCCATATACAATAAGTCTACAAATCATATGATTTTCATGAATCATCTTTGCAATTGCTTACAAGAAGTGGTGATCTCTACATCCTACACACCATGCCTGACTACTTTGTATGATGAGTTACAGGAGAGTTAGGAAGGTACTTGGGTGTAGAATAGTGTACTGGATAATTCCCAAAATGTTTATGCCCACTACACAAAGCAAGAGCACAATTGGGATAAAGGGACAATGTGCTTTTACCTTATAACAGTAAATGTCTGAACAAAGGCCTATATGCCAGGATCACCAGGTATTATTTGAAACCACTTGACCATCAGAAGGTTTTACCCCCTTCATAACCATACCATTTTTTTGCTATGCTATTCAGCACTGTGCTAACTGTCAATTGTGCATTCATGCAACACTGTACGCAATTTCAATTTTTATATTTTTTTTCACAAATAGAGCTCTCTTTTGGATGTATTTCATTATCACTGGGTTTTTTTTATTGACACTGGCTGAGAGGGTAACTGACTGACTAACTGACACTGATGTTGCTACTGACACTAATACAGTAATCAGTGTTAATACTGTCCACTGCAAACTGTGCTAATGACATTGGTTGGGAAGGTGTTAACTTCTAGGAGCAATCAAGAGGTTATTTGTGTGCCTAACAAATGTAATGTGTGTAAGTGTGCTGATTTTACTTACTGATCTGGCTGTTTTTTCCCCCTGCTTGTCAGGGAGAAGTAACAGCCAGATCGCTGTTCTCTGTACACAGAGTTATGTGTGTTTGTAAACACAAAGCTCTGTGTGTGATTGGACACAGCCAATCAGCAGGTTTCAGTAAAAATCACTGGCTGAAATCTGCTGCCAAACCCGCACTGTGTCTAAGCTCCCCAAACCCAGAAGCAAACCAGCAATGTACATGTATGTTGCAGAGCCTGCACCTGCCACCCACTTGCAATGTATTTACTGTGATCAGTTGGCAGGTGGTTATTGAAAGCTGAAGATTTAAAACATTTAAAAATGACTTTTAACTGCTTGCCGACCGCCACACGACTATTTACTGCGGCGGTCAGCCCCTCACAGGTAAAGCGATGTATGGCTACGTCGCTAGCCTGTGAGGCTCTAGGGAGCGAGCGTGCGCCGCCGGAGGCACGCTCCCGCTTCCGCGCGGTCACGGACCCCCCTGCGCATGTGCGAGGCGGACCTGATGTCCGCCGGGCACTCGCGCTCGTACGTTACACCGGAAGAAAGGCAGACGGCTAATGTAAACAAAGCCGCCTGTCATTCTTCCCTGTGTAAGAATGGAGATCACACGGTTCTACTATGTAGGACCGTTGATCTCTGTTCTTACACTAGTAGCCACAGCCAATCACAGTTAGAAACATGCCCCTAGGGACACACTTAGCCCCTCCCTTTCCAATAAAGTTAACTCCTTCACTGCCAGTGTCATTTTTAAGGTAACAGTGCATATGTATAGCACTGATTACTGCAGTAATGTCACTGGTAACCCCAAGAGTGTCAAAAATGTCAGTCAAGGGTCCGATAAAAAAAAAAACAACAAAAATGACAAAAATCTTTCCCTTAGTTAGTAAATGCAATAACTTTTGCGCAAACCCATCAAAATACGCTTTTTGCGATTTTTTTTTTACCAAACATATGTAGCATAAAACATATTGGCCTAAAATGTTAAAAAAGTTTGATTTTTACTTTTTTTTTTTGGGGAATTTCATATAAAAATATGTGAAAAATATTGTTATTTTTGCAAAATTGACGCTCTTTTTTTTGTCTATAGCGCATGATCAAAAAATCGCACAGGTGATTAAATACCACCAAAAGAAAGCTCTGTTTGTGGGAAAAAAAGGACGTCAAATTAGTTTAGGTACAGCATCGCACGACAGCGTAATTGTCTGTTAAAGTCACGCAGTGCCGAATCGCAAAATAGGCCCTGTTCAGGAAGGGGGTAAAAGCTTCCGGGGCTTAAGTGGTTAAAATGTAGAATACCCTAGGCATCTATCCCCTACAGAACATTTAATCAGGAGCCCAGAGAACCGCTGCAGAATAGGCCTCTGCTTTCTAGACACCCCATTAAAAAAAAAAAACATGACAATTGACAGTTCATGATGGGCATTGTACAGCTAGATCATTTTTTATACACAGAATCTCATGAGCAGTGTTTATTTTCACCCAGTGTATGGTATGTGTTCAATGGTACTAGATTGTAATCTGCTGTAGTCCTGTTTCCATTTTTTTAAGCCTAAGTCTTCTTTGGGTGTTAAAGTTTTCCTGTCATTCATTTTTTTTAAGAGAAAAATTCACTGGCTTCTGGCAGTTAAAGGTTTAATGTATATTGCCTAGTGTTCTTCTCATGCTGTGTCCTAATATGTCCATGTTAATGAAGAAATCTGATGGAAATTGTGCTATATATAGAAAACAATCACAAGTAATTATAATACTTTAACTAATTTCCCACTGTGAGAATAATAACGAGATGATACAGCCACTACCACATTCAATCAGCCTTTACAGTTCCCATGAGAAAGATCAAAGGACAATTACATTAATTCACCTTCTAGTGAGCAAAGGGAGAGCAAGCAATAGTCTAAACAATTAATAAAAAACAAACAAAAAAAAAACAACCAATACTATAAGTGTTTAAGTGGTAGTCTATAGTTCTGCTATGAAACTGAAAATTGATTAAACTATACAGTTTTGTTCAACAAAAAATGACATAATAATAAGTGATAAAACGTACAACAAAGATACCAGAAAGCCTGCAATTACATTCTATTTCATGAAGCAAATGGAAATGATTAAGGCCACATTTACAAGTCCAAATAGGACAACAGATTAGTGGATTACTGCAGCTGGATTCACAGATGTGCACAAACAGCTATGGCTGCCCAGCCTGTACAAAGCAATGACAGGCTGACAGGAGCCATGGGTGTCCGCTGCTGTTCATATATATATTCATACATCCAGCAGTTACATATTACTAGAAACAGAAGATGAGCATCCAAGGCCATCATCTATCCCTAGCCTCAGGTAACCACTGGATGTTCAGATGAATGTACACAGCTGTGGATAGCCATGGCTCCCATCAGCCTTCATTGGTCTTTAAAGGCTGACCAGCCACAGCTGTTTGCAAACATCTTTGATTGCTGTTCTGTTGGGCCCTATTCAGATGTGTGAATGAAGTCTTTCTATTTCAAGTATGGTGTTGATTCAAAAAACTTTCAAACCATTATAGGCTGCATTTAAATTTGGAGACTCAAGTTGGGGAAAGTTGACACATTTTAGAGTCAGACTGGGAGTAGTTTTCAGAGCTCCTACTCTGTGCTCTCGATTAATGATTTTGCCGGTGTCATCTCATGTCAGCTTACCCGCAGCGGCAGCTCTGTTTTCTGGTCCTGTGGAGCCTGTGTGTCCACCACTTTTGCTCCTTGTGCTGGGTGTTAGGGATGATTGAACGGTTCGGGTCGACCATTGGTTCGACCCGAACATTGACTGTTCGAAATTCGGCCGAATTCCGAACTTTTTGTGGAAAAAGTTCGGAATTTGGCAACCAGAACCGACCAAAACGCAATGGGACAGGAACTGGGCTTTAAAAGCCCATGATTGGACCAGAACCATCAGTAAAAGCCAATTGAGGGGGCAGGAGGATGCTAGGAATGTGATTAAAGTGACTAGGGGGTCCAGAGGCCAATCAGTAGTGAATACGCCCCCCAGTATATAACATAGCCCCGCCAAATCTCTAGCACTGTAATACAGGGCTGTGGAAGAGAGTGGAAGCAGTTCTGTTAATCCTGCTTCAAAAGTGTCATTTAGCAATTATTAGTGTGAGGAAAGGGATATCTAGTGTAGTAAGGGTACTATTTTCCACTATAGTTAGATTCAATAATCTAGTTTCTGTAGCGAAAGTGTTAAGTGTCAGGGTGACCGTACTGTAGTGTAGGGTGAACTGACTCTGACTGCTATGGCAGGGTGACCAAACTCTTCCATGTCAGGGTGACCGCCATAGAAAAAAGATTGTTTGTCTTAGAATTGCAGTAGAGCAGGCATATGGCTCCGCTCCTTTCACACCTGGCCGTTTTTGTTGCAGGCGTTTATTGGGCTTTTTTGTGGATGTCTTTGGAGGCAGGCATGACATCTGAACTTCTGTGTAGGGGTATATATACACACACACATATATGTATATATACACATACACACATATAGTGTGAAAGTAGCGGAAACCTATGCCTGCGCTAATGAAATTATTTGCAGGCATAGGGCTCCGCTCCTATCACACCTATATGTGTGTATGTGTATATATACATATGTGTGTGTGTGTGTATATATACCCCTATACAGAAGTCCAGATGTTATGCCTGCCTCCAAAGACGCCCAAAAAATGCGCAAAAAAATGCCTGCAACAACACACCTGGGCATAACAAAGAGGATCAGTTTGGCCCGGGCCGTAAAAGCCAAGTTAATTGCTCACAGAGCCCTGCAGTCTTGGATGAATTTGAAAGAGATAGCAGGTGAGGACCCACAACAAATGCTCACCCCTGAGGGTTCCCTTGAACCAACACTAAACGTAAACTGTTTATGAGATATTTACTTTAGTAGCAGCTGGTGACATCACCAGCACATGCACACTGAGTTCTGAATGAACAGAGGAACAAGCAGGATTGGCACTTTGTAAGATGCAATTATATTATATGCCTCCTCAAAATCAACATTTGACAGGTCTTTTTGAGGTTGGCAATCAATATCCTATGCATATACTTGTTGCAATACACCTTGGGTAATGTCAGAGAACTATCGTATTTGAAATCTTTTCCACCTTTTTTAATGATCCAATAATTTGAGACACGGTTACATCCATATCCAGGTATGAGGGATTCTCTATATATTCCCCTTTGTGGGAGAATGAGACTTTGTTGGAGGTTGCAAGATGAGGTTCCTTCGAAAAATGTGAATTTAAAGGCATAAGATATGTTTATCAGCTTTTAAGAGTTTGAAATCTTTTCACTAACTGCAAGATGAGTTTTAAATCCCTAGAACCAACTCTTATCAATATTTCAAAGACCGGCATGGTATGCATGCTCAACAGAAGCTGAGTTCGATTATATACATCAACAGACTTGCTTAGGGTACCTAATGCTTCCTCTAAAAGGGACAATGGGCTCCATTTACTAAAGCATATCACATATGGTATTTAGGTCACATGACACATTTTTTCACAAATATCATATGGGATACTGAAAGGGTTAATTTACTATCCCTTTATACGGCATCATGACATCACAAGGGGGTGGGGTCATCTAATGATGTCACGGGGTGACCCTGACCCTTAGTTTATTTAGTGCAGTTAGGCAGTGGAGTTGTCAATGGGAGCCAAGCGTCGGATGTGGATAATGATTGACGTTTGATTTACTTTTTTAATAAACGACTTCTCTTCTCTCAAAAACTGTCTCTTGATTTTTATTTACTTAGCCCATTTTTTGGGGGTGAAAGAGTAGGGGTGGAACTGGAGGCCTCCAGATTTCAATAAGTCACCCCCGCACCCCAACAACCAACTGCCAAGGTTGTGGGGAAGAGGCCCTTGTCCTCATGAACATGGGGGCATTTGAGGGCATGTGGCCGGCATGATTCGGGGGAGGATGCTCGCTTGTCCCCTCCTTTCTTGGCCTGTTGGGCTGCATGCTCACATAAAGGTCTGGTATGGATTTTGGGGTGACCCCAAGCCATTTTATTTTTAAATTTTGTTCTTGGGTCTCCCTCAGAATCAATACCAGACCTGAAGGGTCCCCCATCCTATGTAAAAAAAAAAATGCTGACTCATCTTTTGTTTAAATCCCACTGACAGCAGATTAGTCATAGTTATTAAGAACGTGGCAGGTATCGTCTCCTTAACTTGCTATTCCCTGTTTTCACTACCAAAATTCAGCACCACTTCACCCAGGAAAACTGATTAATATGTTGTGGTGGTGCATCAAATTGTTTAGATATTGGTAAGAAATAGTGGGTATAACTAATACTGTGTATGATATTCAAATTCCTCTTACCTCATTTACTTGTGTTTTGGGAGGGTTGAATTTCTTAGAGATATATATCTCTTTAATGATGGTTGTTATTAGCCTTTTTTGGCAAGAAAATTAGTGGCTAGGAAATGGCTTTTGCTTACTCCTCCCATGTTGGATTATTGGACTATAGATTAATACTTTTGTTAGGAAAAACTGATGTACCAAAAAACAGGATGCCCTAATAAATTTGAAAGAATGTGTAAATGCACCTCAGGTTGCCCCAATAGAACTTATTCAAGATTATTATGTTAATAGTTTTATACAATTATACTGATTGTGTATCTGCAGTGAGATATATCTACAAGTGAGTTCTATGTTATAGCATAGGTGTATTACAATATATTAATATTGTATAATATTGCCCTCATGGGCTTTTTTTTTTTTTACAATGTCTGTATCTGTATGCTTTTGTTTTATTTAAATAAGAAAGTAACTTGCTCAGCAGGACTCAACCTTTGTTAAAAAGTGTATCTTTGGGTGGACTGTAGAGTATACACTTGTCTCATTCCTTTCAGCATTAAGGTGCACTGGCTACAGTAATAGATCTGCTAACATTTGATGTTATGTTTGGATTATTATTTTTTTTTAATATAGATAAATGGGGAATCACAGGACTGTGAAAATCATAAATGTTCTTACATGAGCCTTTTTGTTCCAATGCAAATAATTGCATAGCAGGCCGTTTGATCAACGAGAAGACCGTAAGTATCTTTCAGAGCAAAACATCAAGATTAGGATCGCCAAAGTTGCAAGAGGTGAATAAAAATTAAGCTTTGGGCTAATTACATTTTATTAGAAGAATCATATACACAAAAGCATTAAGCCAATGCATTTCTGGGATGCAGAAACTCCATCATGGCCAGAGAAAAAATGAAATACAACAAAGGGGGTAAATTGTGCCTTCAAAATAAATGAACAACACTAATTGTGCTTGCAAAAGGATAGTATTCTCCTCTTTAATGTTCCAGCAAAAGGTATACACAGGTAGCAATACTTTGTCAGTTATACTCTTGCTAAATATTGGTATTTTCCAGATGTACTTCTGTGTGCTATATTAAACATGAAGGTTATGTCCTTTGGAAAATATCATAGGACTTTCAAGTTTATTTTATTTTTATCGGTAGTTTAGCGAACATGTAATTTTTAGAGATGTTGACAAAATGAATATCTTCTGAGAAATTGACAAATTTCACTGTTGGTAAAAATTCACGTAATAATCTTCTTATATTTAGATATTGTTTTTTTAATTAGGAGTTTTTTTGAAGGATATATATATATATAGTGATTGACACTGATTTAGTTAAGTTAATTAACTCCCCCTAAACTCCCTTTACTAAAACTGATGCACACAGAGTCTGATGCAGCTTCTAACTTCAGCTTGCTCAGTTAGGCTCCTTTCACACATGCTGTCCGTTTGTCCGTTTTTCATCCATCCGTTGACGGATGAAAAACGGACATCAATGTATCTCTATGTAAAAACGGATGATCATCAGTTATCATCCGTTTTCATCCACTTCCGTCAATGTCCGTTTTTTTATACGGATGAATGCCCTATTTTTCATCCGTCAAAAAAAACGGATCGGACGAAAAACGGATGACAACGGATGAAAAACGGATGACAACGGATGAAAACGGATGACAACGGATGAAAAACGGATGAAAAACGGATGAAAAACAGATAACAACTGATGAAAAACAGATAACAACTGACAAAAAACGGATGACAACTGATGAAAAACAGCTGAAAAATGGATGAAAAACGGATGGAAAACTGATGCAGTTTGACGTGACTGAACTGATGAACTGAACGGACCGTTCAGTTCTTCAGTTCAGTCACGTCCAAATGTATCAGTTTTCCATCCATTTTTCATCCATTTTTCATCAGTTTTTTGTCAGTTGTCATCCGTTTTTACATAGAGATACATTGATGTCCGTTTTTCATCCGTCAACGGATGGATGAAAAACGGACAAACGGACATCATGTGTGAAAGGGGCCTTAAGCTTGGACAATAAAACCTAGAAGGTGATTGGTTACTATGCACAGCTGCTGCACACTGCTGGCAGTGTCACTGTGAGAGTCAATTTCATGTGTACCTGCACATTATAATTTATTGCCCTCCTGAGTCCTGTTCCTGGGCTACTTACTTACAATATCAAAAATAAAATAAGAAATATGTTTTTGCCTTAATATCTCTCTTAAATTGCATATTGTACTTGTTTGTAGCCTAAATACTGAAATTTACACTTAAAACTGTAATTTTGTAACTTTTTGAAATGCCAGTAAAAACTTGGCTGTGCCAGTAAGTTCTGGGTGTCATGTCAGTAAATTTCAATCTGGTTGGTTGGCAACACTGTTAAAGAGGCAATTAAAGCCCACTGTATCTTTAAAGCGCACCTGTGCCTAGACTTTGGCTATAGTAAATTGTCACAAAAAAAAAAAAACAATCAGAAAAATGTTACTTATCCTATCTACACTCTTCAGCTTGGGGCATGAGGCACAGTTCAGTTCGAAGGATAAGCTGTTTTTAGTACAGCATAATTGATACTTGAACAAAAAAGCAAACAAACTTTTAATAGAGATCAATTTAAAAAAAAAAATTAAAAATAATTTTTTTTCTTTAAGTGCACTCACATGAATCCAAGGATTTTGAGTGCAGAATAAATAGCCAGAGTCAGTGCTGTGCTGTATTCCCTCCTCAATCTTCAGGTCAGTTGTCAAACCGAATGGTTGTGATGGGTAAACCCGTGCCAGCAGTGTGCTTCAAGCCAGAGCCCATTTATTCTTATAATATGTCAACAAAAGTTAGATTTTATTTCCATCATTTACACTTTCAAAATAACAGAAAACAAAAAAAAATGGCATCTGCAAAAGTTTGGGCACCCTGCAGAGTTTATATCTTGTACGGCCCCCTTTGGCAAGTATCACAGCTTGTAAACGCTTTTTGTAGCCAGCCAAGAGTCTTTCAATTCTTGTTTGAGGTATCTTTGCCCATTCTTCCTTACAAAAGTCTTCCAGTTCTTTGAGATTTCTGGGCTGTTTGTCACCCACTGCTCTTTTAAGGTCTATCCATAGATTTTCAATTAAGTTGAGTTTACATAGTTTGCGAGGTTGAAAAAAGACATCAGTCCATCCAGTTCAACCTATGATGTGTGTGTGTGTGTTTGCTGTTAATCTTACATTGTATACCCCTGTATGTTGTGGTCTTTAGGTGCCCATTTAATAGTTTTTTGAAACTATCGATGCTCCCTGTGGAAGATAATTCCACATTCTTACTGCTCTGACAGTGAAGAACCCCCTACATACTATAAGGTTAAACCGTTTTTCCTCCAGTTTTAGTGAGTGGCCACGTGTCTTATTGTATTCCCTTTCTCTGAAAAGTTTGTTCCTTATGCTAGCGTCACCAGTACAGTATTTGTACATTGATATCATATCCCCCCTCAATTGTCTCTTCTCCAGAGAGAATAAGTTTTAGTGCTTGCAGTCTTTTTTTATACATGCCAATATTCTGTTGGCTTTGCTTGCAGTAGCTTGGCATTGCATGCCAATGCCAAGCCTGTTGTCTACCAGTACCCCCAGATCCTTTTCCATCCTAGAATCACCCAGAGGTTCCCCACCAGTGAGTAGCTTGCTTTCATTTTTCTGACGCCCAAGTGCATTACTTTTCATTTTTCAACATTAAACCTCATCTGCCATGTAGTTGCCCACCCCATTATTTTGTTCAGGTCCGCTTGTAAGGTTTCCATATCCTGCATAGACAATATTGGCATGCTTAGTTTAGTATCGTCCACAAATACTGAGATTGTACTCGATATCCTCTCCTCTAGATCATTTATGAATAAATTAAACAGGATTGGCCCCAGGACAGAACCTTGGGGGACCCCACTTTCCACACCCGCCCAATCCGAGTACTCCCCATTAATCACCACCCTCTGTACTCTCCCCTGGAGCCAGTTCTCTATCCAGGTACTCACCCTATGGTCCATACCTACCTTCCTTAGTTTGTACAGTAAGCATTTGTGGGGAACGGTGTCAAAGGCCTTTGCAAAGTCCAGATACACCACATCCACAGGCTTAACTTTATCTAGGTGGCAGCTCACTTGATCGTAGAAGGTTAATAGATTGGTTTGGCAAAAATGATTTTTCATGAATCCATGCTTATTACTACTAATAATACCGTTTTCACTACTAAAGTCTTGTATGTGGTCCCTTAAGATCCCCTCCAAAATCTTGCAGTCTACTGATGTTAGGCTGACTGGCCTATAGTTACCCAGGATATATCTCGGGCCTTTTTTAAATATTGGTACCACGTTGGCTTTTGTCCGATCAGCTGGCACCATACCCATCTGTACACTATCTTTAAAGATCAAGAATAATGGTCTGGCAATCACCTGGCTGAGCTCTTTAAGAACCCTCGGGTGCAAGCCATCCGGTCCCGGTGATTTATTTATGTTAAGTTTCTCTAGTTTAGTTCTAAGTCTATCCTCTGTTAGCCATGGCGGTACTTCCTGAGGTCTATTATTTAGTTTAGCATTACAAGCTGGGTTAGTGTAGCCCCCAAATTCTTTTTTGAAGACTAAAGAGAAGAAATTATTTAACACTTCCGCCTTATCTCTGTCCTCAGTGGCCACATTTCCTTTGTCGTCTTTTATGGGGCCAATGTGTTCTGGCCTCGCTTTCTTACTGTTTATATACTTAAAGAATTTCTTGGGGTTCTTTTTACTCTCTTCCGCTATATGTCTCTCGTGTTCTATTTTAGCCGCCTTGATTTCGTCTTTACATTTCTTTTTAAACTCTTTGTAATGCTTGAATGGTGCCAATGAGCCCTCAGTCTTGTATTTTTTGAAGGCCTTTTCTTTAGTATTAATATGCATTTTTATGTTGGAGTTTAGCCACCCAGGGTTTAGTTTTGCTCTTTTAAATGTATTTCCCTTTGGAATGCACTGGCCAATCCCTTTGTTTAGTATGCTCTTGAAGCACTCCCATTTTTCCTCCGTGTTCTTTGCTTCCAGGGTTCTATCCCATTTGATATTTTCTAGCAGAGAGAGCAGTTTTTGGGAAATTGGCTCTTTTGAAATTCAGTGTCCTTATGTTACCCTTTTTGTTTCCTATTTCTATGATTAATACTGAAACTGATTGACCTATGGTCACTGTTTCCTAAGTTGCCCCATATTTCTATATCCGTGAGCAGGTCTGTATTGTTGGTAATCAGTAGGTCAAGTACCGCATTGTTTCTTGTCAGTGCATTCACCATCTGACCCATAAAATTGTCCTGCAAAACATTTAGGAACTGCCAAGCCTTGGCTGAATGCGCGCTTCCTTCTGCCCAGCCTATATCTGGATAATTAAAGTCCCCAATTATAATGACATTTCCCATCCTTGCTGCCAATCCTATCTGTAAAAAGAAGTCCACTTCCCCCTCCTCCCTCTGGTTGGGGGGGCCTATAGCATATGCCCAATATTACCTTCCCTATAGTGCCTTCCCTTTTAAGTTCTACCCATAGGGATTCTGCCTCGTCCATAGCTCCATTATTAATATCTTCCCTCATATTTACCTGTACACTTTTCTTAAGATACAGACATACCCCTCCCCCTTTTTTACCTTCTCTATCCCTGCGATAAAGGGAATACCCCTGAATGGTCGCCATCCAATCATGAGAGCTGTCGAACCAAGTCTCTGTTATCCCCCACAAAATCTAAGTCCTCCTCAAACATCAGCAGCTCCAGCTCTGCCATCTTGTTGGCCAGACTTCTGGCATTGGTATACAAACCTCGTAATTTTGACCGGTTACATATATCCTCGTTTGATATTGTTTTTAGGCTGCTCTTGTGGTTTTTCCCCATACCCACCTTGGGTTTAGGAGCTCTGAACACCCTACCGCTAATGTTCCCAATTGTGCCCTCTGAATCTTGCTCCCCGCTGGCTAATTTTACATTTGTACCCTCCCCCCATCACCTAATTTAAAAGCCCCTCTAACTTTATGGCCATCCTCTCACCCAGTACGGCTGCACCCTCCCCATTTAGGTGCAATTCGTCCCTACCAAAGAGCCGGTGGCCGAGAAGTTGGCCCAGTTCTCCAGGAACCCGAAACCCTCCTTACTACACCAGCTCCTCAGCCACTTGTTAACTTCCCTAATCTCCCGCTGCCTCTCTGGTGTAGCTCGAGGTACAGGTAGTATTTCTGAAAATACTACCTTGGAGGTCCTACTCCTCAACTCAGCGCCTAAGTCCCTGAAATCGTTTAGGACTCTCCATCTTCCTCTGTCTGTCATTGGTACCCACGCCCCACCCAATAATCTGTCCACCCGATCCACGATGTGCCGAACCAGAATGCCCAGTAAACAAAAGACTGTTCGGCGCTCACGGTCTTTGTGACAGATTGCGCTGTCTGTCCTTCTAATGATTGAGTCCCCTACCACCATCACCTGTCTTTCCTTTCCCTCTCTCCCAGCCTCACTGGAGGAGTTCTTCCCCTGGCAGCTAGGGGCGTCGCTCTGCTCCAGCAATGCTGGTCCCTGACTGGTTTCCCCAACATCAGGCAACGGGGCGTATTTATTGGGGTGCTCCAGCCCAGGATTGGCCTCCTTGCCTTTTTCCCTTCTACCCTTCCTAACTGTCACCCATCTACTCTGCTATGATGCCTGCAACTCCGTCTCTCCACCCACCTCTGTGCAGGCCCCAGCCTGCACCTGTCGGGTACGATCCTAGCTCTCCTTCAGTATGGACATTCATCTCAGTGTTGCCAGCCGCTTCCCTAGATTCAGGACCCGAGCTTTTAGGGAAGCAACGTGCTTACATTTTGTGCATTTGTATTCACCCTCGATCGCACGATCAAGGAACGTATACATACCGCAAGATGTACACCGAATCGCATCTCCACACCCGCCGGGCATTGTACTTACTAATCTAATCTAATGGGGATTCAGTAATTTAAGACTAACCTGTGTGGCTGTTTTCTAGCTTCTCAACTCTGCTTTCTCTCCCTCTGGTACTCTGCTACACTCACTGACACTCCCAGACACTCAGGTACTTGCAGGTACTCGCAGGTACTCCCAGACACTCACAGGTACTCACAGACCCTCACAGGTACTCACAGACCCTCACAGTCGCAGAGTACAGTCAGTCGCAGTCAGTCGCAGAGCACAGTCAGTCGCAGAACACAGTCAGTCGCAGAACACAGTCAGTCGTATTCAGTCGCAGAACACAGTCAGTCGCAGTCAGTTGCAGTCAGTCACAGTCAGTCACAGTCAGTCGCAGAGCACGGTCAGTCGCAGAGCACAGTCAGACGCATGTCACAGTCACAGTTAGTCGCCTACAGCCTGTCTGCTGGATGAGATGGCCTCTGTGGTGGAAGGGGGGTGGGGGGTACTCATCAGTGAGAGAGCTGCTCCGGGGCAAAGAGATGCATGATGGTTCCAAGATGTCAGTGTATGACCACAGTGTGTCTGCCCAGGTGCATAATACTTCAGTCATTAGCACCCCAGCATCTAACCCTTCTTAGAACTGTTGGGTTCATAGGAAATCCATGAAGTTCCTGTCATCAACTGGGGCATCTGGCAGTCCAGTGCCCAAAGTGGGGCAAGCTGATGGAATCTGACATACATCGGCATTACTCTATTTATGCATATGTGGCCTATATAGCTAAAAGTGTGATGGTGGTGAGGGTGTTTGGACCGGAGATTATCGTACTCTTTGATCCCTGGAATGTTATTACCCTGCTTTAGTCTTGATAAGTTACAGGGAAAGCTGAAACCTGTGTGGGTGGGTGTCATCTGTGTGCAAGGTGATGTGAAAGACTATCCTGTGGCCCATGTAACTATGTCCATTCCAGTTGGAACTGTTTCATTAAAGTTATGGTGATGCTGGGGTTGCAACATTACCTGTTGATTGGGTGAGACTGCCACATATTGTCAAACTTATAAGAACAAAAGTTGAAGCCTCCCCAACAACTCTCTAATAATGTAACTCCTACCAATTTTTAGCAAAAAATATGAGGCATCAGGCCAGGTGAATTATGAACTTTCAGAGACTGACCCGGGTCCCCTGGAGGAACAAGATTAGAAGCAGTGTTGCATGTGACCACTTTTCAGAGATCCCTGAACAAAGCTCATGAGACCCTGTAAGGGACTCTAAGGAGCTTACCTGGACAGCATGGTCATGTTTTTTCTGGACTGGGAATGTCATCTACAGAAAGGCCCAATTAGTCCTGGAAGCCCTAATGAAGGCGGGGCACATGGTGAACCTTGAGAAAAGCAAGATTGGGTTACAGGAGGCTCGTAATTTAGGGCATGCTGTAGGCAAAGACATGACCAAACCCCAGCCAAACACCCCCTCAAACATCCCCTCTCAAAAAAGCAGATTTTATTTGCATTGTGGGGCATTATAGAAGGTTAATTCCCAACTTTGCCAGCTTAGCCACATCTTCAATAGATCACAAATGGAAAAACCTCCACTTTCATTCACTGGAGTCCTGAGGCAGAAAGAACATGCTGCTATTTAAAGCAAGTTTTGTGCCAGAAACCAGTTCTCATATCCCAAACTTTGAAAAGAGTTTCTGGTGCAGATAGATGCTTTAGAGCTGAAACTGGGTGCATTCTTTCCCAGTTAGCTGGGGGAGAAGAGCAGATTGTCATATACTGGATCCAAAAGCTCACTCTGGCCATAAAAAACTGTTCTATTTATGAAAGGGAGTATCTTGTGATGAAGTGGAACCTAAAGACACTCTGATTTTACTTGTTGGTCTGTCCTTTCAAGCTGATTTCAAACCATGCCCCTCTTATCTGGACGGCACAAAATAAAGACAGGAACTTCAGCACTATTAGGTGATTCTCACTCTCTAAGATTTCAAATATACAGTGGTGATAGTGGAGAGTGCAACAGACCCCCTTTTCTGGGCTATTGCAGTTTGTACAAGGTACCCATGGAGGAGAGGGGGGTGATATACAGTATATACTGGGTGTGTGTATATATATATATATATATATATATATATATATATATTGTGACATGAAGTCAGGTAAATCTGGGGATGTAGTCACAGAGAGGAGACACATTCCCACCTGGTTTGGAAAGTTCACTAATTACTATAGGGTGTCGGCTGCCAAAGGCAGCAGGAAGGTGTAAAGAAGTTGAAAGGCCTTCAACTGTTCGGAATGAGGAAATGAAGGCCTCTATAATTTGTCCAGAGGAAGTCTATGGATTGCTGCCTCCTGTCGCCGTGTGGGCTGGGAGAGGAGGACAGACAGATGAGTGCCTCCCGACAAGCTGGTGAGCATGGGAGAAGACCCCCTGAAGTGATGTGCGCTAAGGAAGGTAAACAAGTTGTGAAGACGTCTCAAAGGTGAGGACATGGACTGTTTTTCTATGTGGAAAAGAAAACAAAGGGACATGTTCCATATGAAGAGGAAAAGGGACATGTTAAATGAACTGTTTGCTGGGTGAAGAGATTATAAATGAACTATTGATGGTCTGCTGTAGGATCAGCAAAGTCTGCCCAACAGTAGGTTGGGGACAGACTTCATTAGATAGGTTCCAGTGTGTGAGAAGGTAGCCGCCCACAGTGGCAAGGATTTATTTTGTCTTTTATTTTATTTTGCTGTTTTTGACGCTTGCAGTCTGGTGAAGAAAATGCATTAATAAACCAAACTGTTGTTTGCAAGCACTTATCGGCTATCTTCTTGAGAAAACGCACCCCCCCAAGGGGTCATCCAACGCCTACCATCAAGCTAATCCCTCACATTTGGTGGAGGTATGCAGTGGGCAGAAGCAGAGATCCCTGCAAAGAAGTGCATATGTTTGATGAACTTTGTCTGGTGCACGAGATTGCACAATCTATGTGTGCAGGAGAGGAGATCCTAAAAGAAAAAAATTGAGTTTTAAAATTTTTGATGAACTTTGTTGTGTCTGGTGCAAGGGACTGCACAAACTGTGTGTACAGGAAAGGAGATCCTGCAAGAGAGAAGAAACTACTAAGTTTTAAAGAGACAGTGGTCTTAAAAGTTTTGCTGGACTTTGAAACAATTTTTTGTGGAGTGACTAAAGATGGGGCGGTCAAAGTGCCTGAAAGATGCAAGGATCGCTGAAATGAGAGACCGGATTCTATGGATGGAGGGGATGCTACCATCTGAACCAGCCCCATCCATGCCTGAACGGAATCGGCTAAAGAGAAAAGTTGTTGTCCCTAGCAACGCTGGTGTAAATGAAACGGTTATGGAGACACAGTGTTCTCAGATGGAAAGTAAGCCCAAAATGGAGGAGATGTTGAAACAACTGATAATATCAAATGCAGCTCAACAGCAGGCAAATGCAGCTCAACAGCAGGTAAATGCGGATTTTCAGCGGAGCTTTGCAGCTCAACAAAAGGCTCATCAAGAGAGCATGGCAGGCTGGAAACAGAGACGCCAGCAGCAAAGGGAGACCATCGGTATGGAGGAAACCGAGCATGTGTGCAGGGCTGAGATGGCTGCCGTACAACGGAAAATGGAAGAAAAGGAACAACCCCTGGGGGTACAGTTACAGTGGGAAGAAACCACTGCTCTTCTTTTTTGAAAAACCCTAGAAAGCCTATAATGGAGAAAGATACCATCCTCATGGAAAAGGAAATTGAAATTCAGACTTTGCAGAAGCAAAGTATGTGTGAAAGGTTGGAGTTGCGTAATCAGCTGGAAAAAAGTCTTCAGTGTTTGGAAGCTACAAAAATAGACCTGCAGGGGGCGCAGGAACAGAATGTCGCTCTGAAAACGACATTGTCTCTCTGCGACAACGAGAAAAGTGAAAGAGAGGCTAAATTACTGAGTACTGTGTATGAGCTCACTACTTTGAGCAATGTGGTAGATGAATTGCGTGCGGACTGTGAGTTGGAAAGGGGAAGCCCAACGTGTCCAGCAGCAGTTAAAGGAGAAAGAAGCCTGTGTGGCAGAATTACATTCTTATTCCCAGATGCTAGCCAGTGAGGTGAAAGCTCTTATGCAGGGAAAAGGAGATTCTGAACACAAGAGAAAAAAAGTAGAGGCACAGCTGCAGGAATCGCAAGTCAAGGTGTCAGAAGGTGACCGATTGTGTGCTAAGCTGTCAGAGAAGGCAAACCGACTGCAGGTTGAGTTGGACAATGTCACAAATCAGCTTTCTCAAGCAGACAGCCAATTTAGAGAAATTGCGGAAGATTTTTCTATCTTGGAATCGCAGCTGCAAGACACTCAGGAACTCTTACAGGAAGAGAGGTGTCAAAGGCTGAGTTTTAGCACAAAGCTCAAACAAATGGTAGATGAGAAAAATGGCTTCCTGGAACAATTTAAAGATGAGGAGGAAGCAAAGAAAAACCTATCAGAACAAGTCGCAACATTGCAAGCTCAGATAGCGGTTATGAAAAAATGCATGGAAGAAAGCATTTATTCATTAGAGAGTGTTGAAGTTGTGAAAAAGAAACTGCAGAAATACCTTGAAGTTGCTAATCAACGCTATGAGAAAAAAACAGCTGCTTATGACAAGCTTGAGAAGACCAAGACAAGACTTCAGCAGGAATTGGATGAACTGAGTGTGAATCTGGATCACCAGAATCAGATTGTGTCCAACCTGGAGAAGAAGCAAAAGAAGTTTGATCAGATGCTTGGTGAGGAGAAGACTGTGTCTGCAAAATATGCAGAAGAATGCGACCGTTCAAAAACGGAAGAGCGTGATAACGAGAGCAAAGCCCTGTTCTTGGCTCGCTCCTTGGAGGAAGCTCTAAAGTGTAAGGTTGAACTAGAAAGAGTTAACAAACAGCTGTGTACAGAGATGGAAGATTTGGTCAGTTCCAAGGATGATGTTGAGAAAAGCGTTCAGGAGCTAGACGAGTCTAAGCGAGCCTTAGAACAGCAAGTAGAAGAGATGAAGATTCCGTTGCAGGAACTGGAAGAGGAATTACAGGCAACAGAGGATCTGTCCCAAAGAGGGGATAGTGTGCCTGATGCAGTTTTTAGAAGGATCAGTGTTTTGGGGTCTGTCCTGAGTGAGCCTCAGAAATGTGATGACATGTTGTTTGAATCACCCCTTTGGAATAAACCGTTCCTTCAAAAATTTCAAGCATTGGAAAATGTATCATTAGAGCTTGTCATGGATATGCAATAATGTCTGGTGGCTTACCTGTTCCTCATGTCTGCATTAAGGGCCAGACTCTTCCTTCTGGCTGCTTTTATCATCTCTACTTCCTGTTCCTGCCCCGCCCAGGTCATCACAGGAAGCCTATATTAACCAGCGCACTGCAGGCCTGCCTTGCTGTTCAACAGTATTAGTTTCCTGTTTCCTGTTTGCCGTGTGCTTGTAACTACTCCTCTGTGTACCGACTTTGGCTTGCCTCTGACTATTCCTGCTTGTCTGTTACCCTGACCTTTGGCCTGTACCTTGACTACCCTTGTCTGCCTGTTACCCCGACCTCGGCTTACCCATCACCATTCTGTGTGTCCTGAGTGGCTGCTTCCCTTCACTCCCTACGGAGCGTGACCTGGGGGACCCCAGGGGCCGCGACTTGGGCCCAGTTGCAGCGAAGTCCATCCTCACCACTAGAGGCACTGGTGAACACCTGCTGGGTCTTAGACTCCGCGCCCTGGGGAATCTTGGGTTCACGTTCCGGTCCATCCGCGGCAGTCTGCTATAGGGTTCACTACCTTGCGCTGCGCTCCTGCCTCCAACAGGGTGCAGTTGTCACCTGGCCACAGGTGACCTGACAGAGCTTCAGCAAACAAAGGAGTTGTGTAAGAAATGTGATGATTTCTCAGTTCAGGCTGAAAACCTAGTGGAGAAAACTAAAGCGGAGAAACCTAAAGCAAGTGATATAAATCTGGGAGAAAAAAGCAAACACCACCTAGTGGAGAAAACTAAGGCTGTTGGTGAAAACGTGAAGCAAATGAATAAGTGCCTTTCAGGGAATATTTCCAAAATGGAACTGGTGAAAGATAGGTGGCAGAAGTTTGATCGTGATCTTGAGATGCATTCCATGTGGAGTTCAGATAAAGAAAAGGAACCAGGTGACCTTGAGTGGTCAAATAGTTCAGCAGAAAGTGCATTGAAGAAACCTGTAAAAGAATGTGTTGCAGTTCCATGCTTCTTCACTGATGCAGAGAAGGAGGTCTATAATGGATACCACCCAGATCGCTGGGTTCAACTGTGTTGTTGCCTTTGACCCATATGTTGGTGGAAGGAAAGTTGATGATGTCGCTGGAAAAATGAACAGGGGTCACTTTGAAGAAATGTGTGACAACCTGTTGTGGCAAATGGAAGGCCCTCTGCACAGCATCTTAGAGCAAGCTAAGCTCAAGAAACAAAGAGTTAATGATTGTGTACAGCTGTATGGAGAGGCAACTCAAGTCACAGAGGGACGTCAAGTGTCCCTACTGGGAACAAAGCTTAGTGAAGCAGAGGTTCTCAAAGTTTTGTGGAAAACATTTATGGATTGCAGAGAGAGGCGGCTCAAGAATGTTGAAGACTTTAAGACTAGCAAAATTGAGTTGCCTATGGATCACGGTCCTCCATCGCGGATAGGACAAACTTGTATGCAAGAGAAACTTGAGAAGAAGCGAAATGATGCCAAAAATGCAGTGGAAGAATGTGTATATGAGATGAGAGACAAACTGTGTGACATTTATGAGAAATCTGTCAATGAAGATGACAGAAACAGTTTCATCCGTCAGCGTGAGGATATGAGAAGGCTTATCAGTGAGAGTCAAGAGAAGTGCCTGACACATGCGTGTCTGGAAATCTGTGTCCCAACCCTAGGGTTGAAACAAGAGGGGGGGGGGGGTATGTGACAGGAAATCAGGTAAATCTGGGGATGTAGTCACAGAGAGGAGACACATTCCCACCTGGTTTGGAAAGTTCACTAATTACTATAGGGTGTCGGCTGCCAAAGGCAGCAGGAAGGTGTAAAGAAGTTGAAAGGCCTTCAGCTGTTTGGAATGAGGAAATGAAGGCCTCTATAATTTGTCCAGAGGAAGTCTATGGATTGCTGCCTCCTGTCGCCGTGTGGGCTGGGAGAGGAGGACAGACAGATGAGTGCCTCCCGACAAGCTGGTGAGCATGGGAGAAGACCCCCTGAAGTGATGTGCGCTAAGGAAGGTAAACAAGTTGTGAAGACGTCTTAAAGGTGAGGACATGGACTGTTTTTCTATGTGGAAAAGAAAACAAAGGGACATGTTCCATATGAAAAGGAAAAGGGACATGTTAAATGAACTGTTCGCTGGGTGAAGAGATTATAAATGAACTATTGATGGTCTGCTGTAGGATCAGCAAAGTCTGCCCAACAGTAGGTTGGGGACAGACTTCATTAGATAGGTTCCAGTGTGTGAGAAGGTAGCCGCCCACAGTGGCAAGGATTTATTTTGTCTTTTATTTTATTTTGCTGTTTTTGACGCTTGCAGTCTGGTGAAGAAAATGCATTAATAAACCAAACTGTTGTTTGCAAGCACTTATCGGCTATCTTCTTGAGAAAACGCACCCCCCAAGGGGTCATCCAACGCCTACCACCGAGCTAATCCCTCACAATATATATATATATATATATATATATATATATATATATATATATATATATATATATATATATATATATATATATATATATATAAAAATATATATATATATATATATATATATATATATATATATATATATATATATATATATATATATACACACTGTATGTGAGATAGATAGATAGATAGATAGATAGATAGATAGATAGATAGATAGATAGATAGATAGATAGATACACTGTATGTGAATAAATATATATATATATATATATATACACAGTGATGATCAAAAGTTTGGGCACCCCAGGTAAAAATGTGTATTAATATGCATAAATAAGCCAAGGAAAGATGGAAAAATCTCCAAATGGCATCAAATTACAGATTAGACATTCTTATAATATGTCAACAAAAGTTAGATTTTATTTCCATCACTGACACTTTCAAAATTACAGAGAACAAAAAAATTGTGTCTGCAAAAGTTTGGGCACCCTGCAGAATTTATTGCATGCACTGCCCCCTTTGCAAGGCTGAGACCGGCCAGTGTCATGGATTGTTGACAATCATCATCTGGGAAGACCAGTTGATGTCAATCTCAAAGGTTTTAAATGCCCAGACTCATCTGACCTTGCCCCAACAATCAGCACCATGGGATCTTCTAAGCAGTTGTCTAGAAAATTGAAACTGAAAATAGTTGACGCTCACAAAGCTGGAGAAGGCTATAAGAAGATAGAAAAGCATATTCAGATGTCAATATCCTCTGTTCGCAATGTAATTAAGAAATGGCAGTCATCAGAAACAGTGGAAGTTAAAGCAAGATTTGGAAGACCAAGAAAAATATCAGACAGAACAGCTGGCAGGTGGGAAAAACAATTCAAAACCAACGTTTGACTGCACGATCCCTCCAGAAAGATCTGGCAGACACTGGAGTTGTGGTACACTATTCCACTATAAAGAGATACTTGTACAAATATGGTCTTCATGGAAGAGTCATCAGAAGAAAACCTCTTCTACGTCCTCACCACAAAAATCAGCGTTTGAACTTTGCAAATGAACATATAGACAAGCCTGATGCATTTTGGAAACAAGTTCTGTGGACCGATGAGGTTAAAATTGAACTTTTTGGTCGGAATGAGCAAAGGTACGTTTGGAGAAGAAGGGGCACAGAATTTAATGAAAAGAACCTCTGTCCAACTGTTAAGCATGGGGGTGGATCAATCATGCTTTGGGGTTGTATTGCAGTCAGTGGCACAGGGAACATCTCACGAGTAGAAGGAAAAATGGATTCAATAAAATTTTAGCAAATTTTGGATGGTAACTTGATGTCATCTGTGAAAAAGCTGAAGTTAAAGAGAGGGTGGCTTCTACAAAAGGATAATGATCCTAAACACACCTCGAAATCCACGGGGATTACATCAAGAGGCATAAACTGAAGGTTTTGCCATGGCCTTCACAATCTCCTGACCTCAACATAATTGAAAATCTATGGATAGACCTTAAAAGAGCAGTGCGTGACAGACAGCCCAGAAATCTCAAAGAACTGGAAGACTTTTGTAAGGAAGAATGGGCAAAGATACCTCAAACAAGAATGGAAAGACTATTGGCTGGCTACAAAAAGCGTTTACAAGCTGTGATACTTGCCAAAGGGGCAGTACAAGATATTAACTCTGCAGGGTGCCCAAACTTGCAGACACCACTTTTTTGTTTTCTGTTATTTTGAAAGTGTAAATGATGAAAATAAAATCTAACTTTTGTTGACATATTATAAGAATGTCTAATCCGTAATTTGATGCCTTTTGGAGATTTTTCCATCTTTCCTTGGCTTCTTTATGCACATTAATACAAATTTTTACCTGGGTGCCCAAACTTTCGATCACCACTGTGTATACACTATATTGTCAAATGTATTGGGACGCCTGCCTTTACACGCACATGAACTTTAATGGCATCCCAGTCTTATTCTGCAGGGTTCAATATTGAGCTGGCCCACCCTTTACAGCTATAACAGCTTCAACTCTTCTGGGAAGGCTGTCTACAAGGTTTAGGAGTGTGTCTATAGGAATGTCTGACCATTCTTACCTAGGCGCATGTGTGAGGTCAGACACTAATGTTGGAGAGAAGGCCTGGCTCTCAGTCTCTGCTCTAATTCATCCTAAAGGTGTTCTATCAGGTTGAGGTAAGGACTCTGTGCAGGCCAATCAAATTCCTCCACCCCCAAACTCGCTAATCCATGTCTTTATGGACCTTTCTTTGTGCACAGGTGCACAGTCATGTTGGAAAAGGAAGGACCAACCTCAAACTGTTCCCACAAAGTTGGGAGTATGAAATTGTCCAAAATGTCTTGGTATGCTGACACCCTAGGAGTTCCCTTCACTGGAACTAAGGGATTAAGCTCAACCCCTGAAAAACAACCCCCTATAATTCCCTGTCCACCAAATGATTTGGACGTATTTGTAAATACAGTATTTTAGTGAATTGTGGGTGCTAGCTAGCTGCATTTTGCTGCAATCATAGTCATAAAAGTCATAAAACACCATGCAAAAATTCTCCCTTTATATTGCCATCATGTACTGTGTGTTTTTCATATATATTATAAACAAAGTTTTTTTTGAAGGTCCCATATGCACCACATGTATCAACAAGAATTGTGGTATACATCCCAGAAGGACACCTTCCCCTTCTTTGTATGGCTCTCTTGCCATCCTCTTTTTTGTCATGGATGCACCACAGCAGGCCTAAAAATGGTGGACACATTCCTGGAACATGTTTCCTTGCTAAGAACTAGGAGAGAGACAGACAGCAGACTCACACAGCTTTGATTGTGAAGTGCTTTTCAGGCATAGGTTCATCCATCAAAGCCATTCAGTTTGACAGCTTTTCTGGAAGTCATGGAGATGGAATAAAGCACAATGCTCCAGCAGCTTTGCTGCTGGCCACTGCTTTGGTTCACATTTCTGACAACATGGCTGCTTATATTGGATACAAAACCCTGTGTTCAAGTGAGTGCTCTTTTTTTTTTTAATATTGTTTCATCTCCCATGGGACAAAGTACATGAAGTTTCTATACAAGCTGCAGTTACGATGGGTCTGTCTCCTAAGCTGTTGTCACATTTGTTGCATGGGGAGGGATGTGGAGTTGGGCTGTGAAGTAATATTTTGGTCACATTTCTAGATACTTCTAAAGTTCTGGCTGACTGGCTCAGGCAGTCCCTGGTAGAGTGATATTAGCTGCATGGGAAAGAAGATGCAGCTTCTCCTGACTGACTCCTGGCTGTTCTCTCTGCCTGCGTTCTGGATGGGTAATTCTGGTGGTGGTAATCTATCAAACCTAGACTGACAGTTTTTTCATGAGTATTTAGTAGGGGGTCTTTGTTGCTGCTAGGGAATCTAATTTACTGCTGTGTTGGGGGATTTGTTGTTGCTGTTGGGGCTCCCTTTTCTGCTTGTCTAATACCATTAGGGACAGAGAATATTATGCACATATTTCTGCTTATGGACCATTATTGCTGCATGCCAACTTCTGCAATAATGCACTCAGTGCACTATAAACTCCCTTTTAACCCTCTGGCCATGGAGCAATAGTACATACCACCCCATTACCTGGCTGTTGCATTTTGTCTATGCCAGCTGTTCAGAAATTGAAAGGTTGGCTGGGAAGTGATAAAAATGTGTTAGAGGTGGGAAGTGGTTGGAAGCAAGAGGTGATGCTGGGAAGTGGATAGGGGCCAGGTGACAACTGCACCCTGTTGGAGGCAGGGGTGCATCGCAAGGTAGTGAACCCAATAGCTGACTGCTGCGGATGGACAGAAACGTGAGCCCAATATTCCCCAGGGCGCGGAGTCTAAGACCCAGCAGGTGTTCACCAGAGCCTCTAGTGGTGAGGATGGATTTGGCTGCACCTGGGCCCAGGTCGCGGCCCCTGGGGTCCCCCGGGTCACGCTCCGTAGGGAGAGAGGGGAAGAAGCCACTTAGGACACAAGGGATAGTGATGGATAAGCCGAGGTCGGGGCAACAGGCAGACGAGGGTAACCAAGGGACAGGCCAAAGGTCAGGGTCCCAGGCATACAGGAGTGATCAGAGACGAGCCAAAGTCGGTACACAGAAAGGTAGATGAAGCACATGGCAGACAGGAACACAACTAACAAACACTGTTGAACAGCAAAGCAGACTTGTAGTGCACTGGTTAATATAGACTTCCTGGAATGGCCTGGGGTGGAGCCGAACAGGAAGGAGAGATGATAAAAAGCAGCCAGAAGTAGAGTCTGGCCTCTAATGCAGACATGAAGGAGAAGGTAAGCTGCCAGACACTATTGCATGTCCATGACAGTACCCCCCCTCTTACGAGGCCTCCCCCTACCCCACCTGGGCCCGGGTTTAGAGGGAAACTTCAGATGAAACCTTTTTAACAGACGAGGTGCAAAGACTTCCGATGCAGGGACCCAAGACCTCTCCTCAGAAACAAAGCCTTTCCAACGAACAAGGTACTGAAGAACGCCTCTACAGAGTCAGGAATCTAGAACTTGACTGACCTTGTATTCCTGATTATCCTCAGAGACCGGTGCCATGGTAGGGAGAGGACGAGAGAACTTATTGAGAACTAAAGGCTTCAAAGGGAAACATGGAAGGAGTTAGCGATTCTGAGGCTTTTGGGGATCTAAAGTTTGAAACAAACCGGATTCAGTTTAGAAGTTATAATGTATGGACCAATGCAATAAATCTTGGAGCAACTTCAGGGAAGGCACTTGAAGCTTGATGTTCCTGGTGGAGAGCCAAACTTTGTCCCCTGGCTGAACAGAAAGCGGTTTATGCCTGCAGCGGTCAGCAAAGCCTTTGAATTTGTCGGCAGCTGCCCAGAGGGAATCATGAATGTCACTCCAGATAGAATTGAAGGACTCCTGAGCTGAAGCCAAAGCTGGGATATCCGGAGAACAAGTCATGGGAGGCAGAAGCTGATGATGTCTTCCATAAACTGCGAAAAAGGGTGTTTTCTGCGAACCGGTATTTACATGATTGTTATGAGAAAATTCCGCCCATGGAAGTAGAGATGACCAATCGTCATGATGAGTGGAAACTAAGGTGCGACGAAAGACCTCTAAATCCTGATTAACCCTCTCCGTCTGCCCATTGGATTGAGGATGGTAAGAAGAGGAAAAATCCAAGGCAATATTGAGGGATTTGCCAAAAGCTCTCCAGAAACGAGACTTAAATGGAATGCCCCTGTCTGAAACAATGTGAGAAGGAACCCCATGGAGGCGGAATATTTCCAGAATAAAAATGGGAACCAAGGCAGGAGCAGAAGGAAGACCAGGAAGGGGAACAAAATGAGCCATCTTGGAAAACGATTGACTATCACCCAAATGACCGTATTACCATCAGACAGTGGGAGATCGGTGATAAAATCCATGGCAATATGAGCCCAGGGTTCCTTAGGAATGGGCAAAGGCACGAGGAGACCAGCAGGAGCTTGTGTGGAGGATTTAGACCGAGCGCAGACATGACAAGCCTTGACATAGTCTTTGACCTCCAAGCGGAGATTAGGCCACCAGTAGTGACGGCTGATGAGCAAGAAGGACCGGAGAAAACACGCGTGGCCCGCCACCTTGGAATCATGTCACCAACGAAGAATGGAGGAATTTTTGAGTAGAATGGGCAACAATGCATGAAGTTGGGAGGATCGACTCAGATTCAGGAGTGGACTCCTTGTCCAAAGTGTCAAAGGACCTATGAAGTGCATTCACCCGACCATTGCAGGAACCAGGTTTGTACGTAATCGTGAAATTAAAATGGGAAAAGAAGAGACTACACCTGGCCTGTCTGGGATTCAAATCTTTAGCATTCTGTAGGTACTGTAAATTCTTGTGATCAGTGAAGATCATTATGGGGTGAGGAGAACCCTCCAAAATATGATGCCACTCTTCTAGCGCCAATTTGATTGCGAGAAGTTCCCGGTCGCCGATGGCATAATTTCTCTCTGCCTGAGAAAATTTTTTGGAAAAGAACGTACATGGTTGACGTTTCTTCTCAAAGAGTTGAAGAAGCACAGCTCCCACCTCCACTGAAGAAGTGTCCACTTCAATAAAAAATGCATCCCCAGGATAAGGTCTCCTCAAGAGAGGTCCAGAGACAAAGGCCTGTTTCAGATCGTGAAATGCAGCAACAGCTTCGGGGGGCTGTTCAAACTGTCAGGTCACCTGTGGCCAGGTGACAACTGCACCCTGTTGGAGGCAGGGGTGCATCGCAAGGTAGTGAACCCAATAGCTGGCTGCTGCGGATGGACAGAAACGTGAGCCCAAGATTCCCCAGGGCGCGGAGTCTAAGACCCAGCAGGTGTTCACCAGAGCCTCTAGTGGTGAGGATGGACTTGGCTGCAGCTGGGCCCAGGTCGCGGCCCCTTGGGTCCCCCGGGTCACACTCCATAGGGAGAGAGGGGAAGCAGCCACTCAGGACACAAGGGATAGTGATGGGTAAGCCGAGGTCAGGGCAACAGGCAGATGAGGGTAGCCAAGGGACAGGCCAAAGGTCAGGGTCACAGGCAAACAGGAGTGGTCAGAGATGAGCCAAAATCGGTACACAGAAATGCAGATGAAGCACATGGCAGACAGGGACACAACTAACAAACACTGTTGAACAGCAAAGCAGACTTGCAGTGCACTGGTTAATATAGACTTCCTGGAATGGCCTGGGGTGGAGCCGAACAGGAAGGAGAGATGATAAAAAGCAGCCAGAAGTAGAGTCTGGCCTCTAATGCAGACATGAAGGAGAAGGTAAGCTGCCAGACACTATTGCATGTCCATGACAGTAACCTTGGCAAGGAAGGGGTGAGTACCTGCACCTATTCTCTGAGAAAAATTCCCTGATTTTACACTTACGGGTTTGATTGAACTTTTTTGATTGTTATGAAGCACAGTAAAACCTTGGATTGCGAGCATAATTAGTTCCAGAAACATGCTTGTAATCCCCATAGGAAATAATGGAAACCCAGATGATTTGTTCCACAACCATTTATTCATAAATCCTTCAGTTTATAGTCCATATAAAAAGATTTTAGCAATGTGATGTAACCGTAAAATAGGCTGTGTAACCATAAAATGTCCATTGACCAATGGCAGCCTTTACAAAGGGATTAGAAGCAAAATCCAGCAGGAGCTACAGAGTATAAAAGAGAAGAGAGGTGCCTCTAAGTGTAGCAATATGGTTAAATTTAATGAAGGTACAACATTTATCAACTCACATTGTTGATGATTAGAAGAGGTACATCTAAGTAAGCGGGCATCCAGGGTAAAGCTGTCCACATAGACCAGTGATGGTGAACCTTGGCACCCCAGATGTTTTGGAACTACATTTCCCATGATGCTCAACTACACTGCAGAGTGCATAAACATTATGGGAAATGTAATTCCAAAACATCTGTGGTGCCATGGTTCACCATCACTGACATGGACCATACTCTGCACCGCTAATTCTCACTTCTGTCAGTCTGTAATTATGACCGGGAAGACTACCCTGCAGTAGAGCAATTTGAAAGCAAGGCTTGAAGCGCTCATAGAGCGCAGCGTGGAAGGGATGATGTTGATGGCAGTGCATAGGTTTGTCTATGTGGACAGCTTTACCCCGGATGCCTGCATACTTAGATGTGTCTGTTTTAATCATCAACCATGTGAGTTGCTAAATGTTAAACCTTAATTAAAAGTAACCATATTTCTACACTTGGAGGCGCCTCTCTTCTTTTTTATACTCAGTTGTGTAATGACGCTACTCGTATATCAAGACTTTGTTCGTTTAGCAAGTCCAAATTTATAAAAAAAAATGTGCTTGTCTTGCAAATTACTTAGTTACTCTCAATCCAAGGTTTTACTGTATTTCTATTTGTATGTACATATTAATGAGTTTGTCACTTATTTTATTATACTTTGTGTTTTACAAGCACAACAAAATTAGCTCACTGGGAAGCAAGCCGGGAACTTTAGTATGAAGTCACCAATTAAATGACACACCTTATTCTTCTGATTCCATCAACAGAATATCTCTCTTTCTAAGAAGACATTATGAATAGAGGCTTGCAAGCTAGCATTGCATAAATCATTGCTTATTTATCATAAATCAGTGACAGATGTGAAATTTTTAAATGCTGAATTGTAAACACCACAACAAATTCATAGTTTCATTAAAGCACAATGAAAAGGAAGAAAATAACCATGGACGTAAATAAGTATATGTGATTAAAATTGATGATTTTAAATGCCGGAATGATATTTGATTTGTAATATAAGGGAACATATGGTGTACGCTGCATAATGAAGCATACAGAATTGATTCAGGCAAACAGCATGAATCATCAGGAGCTACAAATAATTTTCATTTGCCCATGTCTCTGAAAATATATCTTTTTGGCTGCCTTCAGCCTCTTCACAATCAAGTTGTATTTCTGGATCAGAATCTCCTGCAATTAATAAACATTATTCAAACATGAAATATTTGACTAGCTATACGAGTGCCACAACTTGAAATCACAGAAACAAATAAAATGCTGGCATGTGTTAACACCAGTAACATTGTACTCAGTTATGATCTTTGAATATGTGTTTTAAATAAAGTATTTTTACAAAGAATATTGCACAGAAGATCATCAGTCAGCACATTTTTAGGACTAGTAATAGTTCTTGAGTTCTCAGAAATGGAGTGAATATCCAGTAAGAAGACAGAATGAATCATATTGGTACCGTAGCACCCTCCAAGGTAGGTGCTAGGTAAAATATAGTGGGCTTTGTCTGCTTATCAGCAAGGCCAAGTTTTCAGCTAGGCTGGCATGTGTTCCCAGGTGTGCCTGTTGTGTTAGGGAGTCTCCCCACTGTATCCCAAGAGGGCTCTTATTGGGCAGTGGAGGAAACCTGACCAATAGCACACCAGGGCTTGTATCCATCCTGGAAGGGCAGATTCTGCCAGACAGCATTCTGGGGGAGGGTATAAGTCTGTGGGGAGCACATGACAGATCGTCTTCGGCGGGAAGCAGAGTCCCAGGTGGGAGGTGACGGCTGTCTCTCCTCCTGTCAGGAAGAATCGGGTGTCCCAGGCGGCTTGCCTGAGTGGATACAGGGCTGAGCTGAGCTGCAGAGAAGGATCCAGGTGTGCCGAGGACCAGCGGAGCATTGGGGTCGAGTTTCAGGAAAGCATTCTGAGTCGTGAGTACTGCAAACTGCCCCTGGGGGTCTGCCTAGCAGAGGGGACCACTCCGGAGAAGGTCAGAGGGATCCAGGAGCTAGCTAGTCGGTACAGGAATATAGTAAAGGGGGTGCCAGAGATTAACCTGAAGAGTAAAGGGGTGCCAGCGTTTGGGCCCTGAAGTGTAAAGTTTTAAGTGTTGCAGCATCATTGCAAGTGGCTACCTCAGTCAGCGAAGACTACAAGGAGCAGTGCACAGGACTTTTGGGCTGTGAGGAAGCATCAGAAGTCAAGTTTCAGTTCACAGACAGCAAGTCAGGTTCACAAGTGCCAGTAAGCGTTTTTCGGCATTCAGCCGGCGCTAAAGACAGCGCTAAGCGGCATTTTTTCTCGTGTCCCAATTCTGTAACTTGTTGAGCCAGAGGAGTATCCCACTCATTCCCTTTTCCCATCCAAGTTCCTACAATAGAACTAAAAACCAAAGATGCCAGACTGTTCATTGTCTCAGATCTCACACTTTGCAACAAGCTTAAATGTGCTGTTGGTGGTAATGGTAACCATGGCAGACCCACATCAGGACCAATGCCTGGAAATATTGCTACAGTACATTCTGATGGTAAATTCTTCTGATAAGATTTTGAAAGGGGCCATGTGTGTGTATGAATGTATGTGGCATACAACATGATAACACTATGATTAGTCTGCCTCTATGAAAATTTCCAACTGCCATACATATTAAAGTAGAACTCCACCCACAAAATGCAAGATAAAAGTTAATAGCCCATTACAAGTTCAACCAACAAAACCAGATTTGCTACATGATTAAAGCAGTTATTAAACTCAAAAGCAAATATTTATTATAACACAGCTTACCAATTCTTAGATGTGGTGCTGGCATTCATTTTCTTTTTTAGGCTTTCTTTCTTCTGTGTTCATCTGGTGATTCAGCCAGTAAGTCTGTTGTTTTTCAAAAGAACAGGCTTCTTTCCAAATGAATCAGTTTACAGCACTGGGACTAACTATTCAACACTGGCAGGGGTGCTTAACATGATCAGCTTTTGTTTATTTATGTAAACCCTCAATCCCAAAAGGAAAAAGAAAACTGATTTTAATGATTATAAACTGTGAGTCTGAGTTTGGCTTCAATTTGTTAGTGAATTTAAATCTGCTAGTACATTTAATATTACCCTTCCCCCCTAAACTGACAATGCTTCAGTCTGCTATGCACCCTGTTCTCCTTCATCCAGAGTGGGGGCACTGCAATACAGGAGGTGTATTACTGGCCATATAACCAGGTGAAAACAGTGGGAAAAAAAGCCTGGAAACAAAAAGAAAACTGTAAAATGCAGCCACCACATCTAATGATTGCTAAGCTACAATATATTTCATTTTTGTTTTTGGGTTTATTACTGCTTTAATGGATAGGTTCCCCTTTGTGAACATGTTACATCCATATTTAGGTTGTAACATATAATATCTTCAGCATCTGCCTGCTCTCCCCCCGATCCCTCTCCTTCCTGTGACAGCGGGCCAGGGATCTTCTCCTTGCACCCACTGTCACTATTCAGAAAGAGTGCGGCTCCACCTACATGGCCACGTCATTCATTCTCAGAGTTCTCCGTTTCGAGGCTTAGCCTCTTCCTCAGAGCCTTTTTGTCTGTAGCACCATTGGACTACCCCAGTCCTCTTTGGGCTGCGAGACCTAGCTATCCAAGACGCCAGTTGGAAGTCCCGTGGTGTGTGGTCGGGGAGCTTGGATTCTAAGCGCAGAAGAAGGGTGATATCACCTTATTTTTTTGGATGAGGGAACAGGGGGCAGGACTGAGTCCCGCTGTCTGTGTCAATGGCTCGGGTGCAAGCATGCACGGCTTCCCAGCTGGGCACTGGACAGAAAGGAGGACCCAAAAAGAGGTTTGTGACCGCACTGTGCAATTCAATTGCACAGAGCATGCAAGTATAGAGATGTTTGGTATTATTTATTTATTTGTTTTAATTTACCTTTACAATCACTTTATTTCATGTCTTTTATATCTGAGTAAAGTTCAGCTCTAAAGCATAAAAACAGGTAACTAAAGAGATTGTCACAGCTCTGTCACACAGCACGGCCCTCTCTTGCTGGGCAGAAGACCTGATTTTGCTATGTTGCAGATAAATAACATTCTCATTCCCTCCTGATGGCTTTAGCTGCTGCTGGGGCACAGGGAGATTAGCTTCAGGATGGGGAGCAGGGGGGTGACTGGTAACATGTCATGTTTATCAGCCCCTTCCTTTCCTAAATGAACACAGTGAGTGATTGGTACCATTTGCATCTGTGTTCATTCGTCACTGAAGCAAAGTAAACTGCTGTTTACTTTGCCTTGGTTTGTGAATGATAAGAGGTCTCTGTATAGAGTGCCTCCTGTTCATTCATCTGCTGTGCAACCAAGGCAGCAGAGAAAGGATTTGGAATATTTGTCCCCAGTTCTTTTTTCTGCCTCAAATGTGAGACATCAAGGGTCAGTTTCAACCCCTGATATTTCACTAAAGCCCCCCAACAGGGCTGTTATAAAATGCAAAATAAATACAATTGTAAAAAATAATTGAAAAAAATAATTAGGGGCTTGCTCACACTGCAGCCGTGTGCATTGCATGCAGTTGCGGGGCACTTGCAGGGCAGCTCTTTTCACTTGAATTGTTTATGTTCAACATGGGGTATGATTCCTGTTGTGGCTGCAGAATGTGTACAGCCCCAGCTTCTGCCTCTGCTAAAGTGGATAGTGAGTGGGGCAGTAAAAGAGTATCTCAACCATTGGATTTTACCGCCACCCCCCCCCCCCCCAACCTCATATCAGAACCAGCCCTAAGGGCTCATTCCCACAGGTACTCTGGACATGTGAATAAGTGGTTTGTTCATGTGGCTGGAGAAACCTGTTACTCTATGGGGACACAGGGGCTTTACAAACACGGCTGCAGGCCCTAATTTGACAAGTGTGCTGGTGTTAGTGAGTGGTCCCAAACGCACACTGTCTGTGTTCGGGGTCATACACTTGCACCCATATGCCTGTCAAATTAGGACCTAAGGATGTGTTTATACAGCTGCTGCATCCCTGTAGAGTAACATAGGCTGCCTGCACACAGCTCAAGCTTAGATTCACACTGTACTGTATTTATTAACTCAATACAGTTCTATGATTTGTTTGTACCTGCTAATAATGATTTTAGTGTACTTTTCTTATGAAAATAATATTTTGATATTTTCGGCGGTGGGTGTTGGAGGGTGAGCCCCAGTCCCACGTGATTTCTAACAGCAGCCCTGGTTGTTTCCCCATTGCAGTCTTAACTCAGCTGTACAGTTGATTGCAAGAGGCTGATTCTAGGTCAAATTCAGCTATTTACACTGCTTTTAATTTATTAACATATTAATGACTACAGAGCTGCATTATGATCATGGAAAAGCTTGTAGCACTGCTCAAAGTTGTGGCTTGAATATCTTTCTGTCAGTACTTTCTGAGACGGCCCTCAAAACAACCCAGTGTTTGCAAAGTGCATGGCCTCATCCAACACTGCTCTGGCCACGCCCTCTGAAGAATTTCCCCCTGCTCTGTGACTAGGCCCCAATGGGCAGGGAAAAATGCATCAGGGGGCGTGGCTGAAGCAGCATTGGCTAAGGCCACACATTTTGCAAGCACCGGGTCAGTTTGATCGGTATCTCATGCATATCACAGGCTACATTATGTTGGTCTTCTATATCTGCGTAAAGTGCAGTTTTAGGTAACGTTGAGGGCCCATTCACACTGGTAATGATTACCTGTGATTCCTCTACATTCCTGTGTGATACATTTTGACAGCATAATTATTTGAATGGCCTGCAAGATACCCCAAATTGTGGGAAAGCAGAGCTTGCACTACTTTTAAAAATGCACAGCCAGAAACTGCATGATACTGCGATACCATACGAAATGGTGCACGCATAGCCACTGTGTTTGTGATCTGCATTTTGGGTGCCATTAAGAATACATTGGCACCCACATGCAGAAAGGCAAGGCCAGTGCGTTCACCTGCGGTGTGGCAGATGTGCACCGGATGCACCTTTTCGGCACTGCATTCTGGTGGGAACCAGACCTGAAAGAAAACTATAATTTCAATTTCAAGTTTTTCTGTTTATCTACTATATAGTATATCTGTTTTCTACTATATGTATAAGAATGTTTTGGTTTACAAATGAACATTTATTTCATAAGGTCTCCTTCACATATCGTGTAGCAGGAATGCGGGTCCCATTTGAGATTTTAAAAGTGTGATTCACACACATTTGCACGATCACTTGAATGAGCTGCTTTATGCACATTTATCCTTTCCCAGGAGTCAGAGGGGCTGCATGGGGCAGGCAGAAGGTGTATATCTGCACAGTGCAATAGCAGTTGGTGACAGAGCAGCAAGGAGCTGGGAAAGAACTGAGCGTTCAGAAGCCCTGTGGAGTTGTGTTAAATGGTCTGGACGAATAAGGCAAAAGACCCAAGGAGCGGCGCTATTAGAGAGAGCTATATGACTGAATATAATTCATGTTCCTGTTGATGGTGGAAACCCCTGCATGCAAAACTGATTTTCTGAGTGAACTTTTTCCATTATATAATTAAAAGTGGACCAGCACTTCTGGAACAATGTTCTGCAAACCAAGGCAGCTCCAAGAACCGATAGTCAGTAACAAGAAAATATGCTGCTTCCAGCACCCACACTTAAAAAGCCCTAACAATAATAAAAAAAAAAAAATACACAAAAGAAATGACAACCTAAAATGCCACCCATGAAACAAAGTTCTACTTTTGTCAAACCGTGCAGCAAAAAAAAAAAAAAAAATAACAGTTTAACCTAAAATAAAGACCCTATTAACTTAAAATAAGACAACTATATCTCCAAAATAGATGAAAACCCCAAAATACCACCACCTGAAACAAAGGTTTTTTTGGGGTTTTTTTTGTTAATGGGAAACTTTGCAGTGAAAAAAATGAAAAGAACAGTAACAAACAGTAACCACTGACTTACACATCAACCACAAAATACAATGAAACACAAACAGCCCACAAATAATAACAAAAAAAATAAAGGAGTGAATTGCCAAAGTGCTAGCAATCAGAAATAAAACACTGTCCTAATGTCTTCCTATGCAGTTTGTAAGCTTTTTTATGCTCTCCATACAACAGCTTCTAATTCACTGGCACTATAGCTTCTTTGTTTTCTTTTACAGTAAGGTCGCTGGCTTAACCAAAAGCCCTCATTTTGAACTAAACCTGCTGACCATAGATCAGGAGTCGTGCAGTGCACTATGGTTTCAAAAAGTTCTCTCACGTAAATCTGCACATAAATTTGCCTGCACTGAGCATCTCAAACTAGTAGTATTTTCCTTAACCTATGATTAGAGCTGACCCCAAACTCATCCCCAATGGCAATGGCAATGGCAATAAGCCGGAGTAACAGCAAATTAAATGTGGATCAAACATACCTTCCAGGAAAAGAGATTATGCTTTAGGAAGAAAGGTGTAGAAGAAATGCTATTCCACCAGGTTTTAATATCAGTTTTTTTTTCCCTATGGCTTTTTTTTCAGAACATTTTTAATGCAATTTTGGTTTTAGACCCTTGAGAAACTCCTTAATTGGTAGGGAATCCCAATATGAAACAAATTGTTTAAGCAGATAAAAATAGAAAAATATATGAGAGAAGGGAAAACATACAATTTAATTAATCTGTTAAAACTGTTGATACCACCTTCATTTTGTTTATGTAGCAATTTTGCTCCTGAAAGTATTTGGAGGGTGTATTTAATATTAAGCATACTCTATTAGAAGAAACCTGTCAGTTGTAGTTCTTCTGCTGAGAGGGCATTATACATAACTCTGGTTAATCATAATGTTAGCAACAGAAATAAATGTTCAAATTTATAATCACTTAGTCCATGTGCATAATTTGTACAGAGGAAAGTCCTAGTACATTTGTTACAGTCACAGTGATTAATTCTATAGAGTCTTTTAATTTACAATTTTTTGCAGGATGTAATTGGATGCAAATTGGCTACTGTTAATCATTAGATATGACTAATTAAAAACAGAAGCTGTAGGTAATGATATGATTATTGGGAGAAATAATTGAAACAGGTCAGGTAGTCTTTTACTTTTGGGACTCTTCACTTGTGCTAAAGCCTCATTAAATTGTAACATGTGAAGGTGCCCTGCTGCCATGCACTGCGGGAAAGATGTACTTAGTAGTAGCTTAAAAGTAATGTATGAGGTCAGTGTCTTAGACAAAACAAAATACAGTCAGTTGCTCAAGGACTAGGCCATTTAAAACATTTATCTTTGCACTCGGAGGAAAAATGGACAATTAGAATTACCTGCTATAATTAGAAAGTCATAAGTTAAAAATATACATTGGAACAGGCCAATTAAATGTGTGAAAATTGGCCATGTATTTCCCTTATTCTTTTTTTTTTTGCAGCTAGGTAGCTCATGAGATTCTCAGAACTGATTTAAAGAAAACCAAACATCATTAGGCTTATCTAGCAATCCAACTTTTTTTTTTTAAAGCGGAGTTCCGGGCACAGAAACATTTTTTCAATGAACATACCCCCGAGACAGTCAGGGCTAGTACATTCCACAATGGCTAGCCTCTGATCTGTCCCGGTTCGCACTTACCTGCAAGAAGAAATACTCACTTAGAAAATTTCTTCCACAGCGTTGCCATCTCTGTTGTGGGCAGTGAAGCCAGTGCGATCCTCTTCTGCGTCCTCTTCCGCGTCTTCTTCTCCCAGAATGCACCTTCACCGGCCCCTCTCGTCACTTCCGGTGCGGCGCCGCATTCCTACACAGCATGCCCAGAAGCTGTTTAGCAGGGAATGCGGTGTCGCACCGGAAGTGACGAGTATTTCTATCTACAATTACAAGGTAAGTAAAAAAAAAATAACCCTAGCTATCCAATTCCTTTTCAGGGGAAGCAAAGCAAGCGGATGGGCACAAAATCGATTAGGTCGATTTTGTGCCCGGAACTCCGCTTTAAATCTAATGATCACACATTCTTTTAAGCTCAACAGCCCCCCCCCCTCCCTTTGCGTTACCCACCACCTGCAGGAAAGAAAAGCAACCTTCATATTAATCACTTCAGGAGCTCTTTAGGGACAGAGTGAGTCTGCTGTGTTCATAAGGTGTTCCTTCGCTTATAAATGTCAAGATTACCAGCCTTACACCATCAACTAAATTCTGGAGTTCTGGAGCTTTGGACAGCAAGTTGGCCAGTATGATACAACTAGTAAAGTGTACTTAATATTTAGGGCAACATTTAGTGTGTTTCTTTTTTGTTCTTAGGCCTAATACATTTTATTGTAAAAAATTGTTGTAATTTTTTTGATGTTGTCATTTTTATGATTTTTATGTCACACAGACATAAGAAATATTCTTATCTTATGCAATATCTTATTTGTATCTTATTCATCATTTATTTACAGCAATCAGAAGGAGCTCTAGGTTGCTTATTCTTAAACACCAAAATGAAAAGAAAAATTGTTGTCAATGAAGATCAATAGCTTAAGCTTTAAGTTTTACTAAATCCACAACAGTAAAATCAGTCTGTATATGCAGTAAAGCATGCTTGTTATACTCACTGTGGAACCTAAGGGGTTAATTCTCTGCATTGTGTAAAAAAAAGCTATTTGATCCTGTCCCCTTTGATCATCTCCTTCCTCCACTGACTCCAATAAAAATCCTGATATTTACAGAGCCAGGTGACAGGCTGCACATGTGTATTGCAAAATATTTCTTTTTTTGGGAGAGTGCATGTGATCAACACAGGGCCAATCAGCACTGTCCAGACAGGGGATCAGGGGTCATGCTTCCTGATAGGACAATCGTGGGAGAATGAAGACTCCTCCTACAAGCTTTAACCAGACACTCATAGACATCACAAGACTGTTCTCAATGCTCATAAAAAAGATATTTAGTAAATTATATTTACTAAAATTAATTGCATTTCCATGTTCTGTGTACTGTGGGAGACTAGATAAAGTGAATGCAGGGTCCTGGGTTTAGTAACACTTTAAATTGCACACATTGAATTTTAACTGAATTAGACAGAGGAGTGACCCATCTCTGATACTTTCCCCTCTGCGCCTGCGTGCTCTGTTTAGAAAGGGTGGTATGGAGTTTCATTTACAAAGACAGTCTGTAAGCAAACAACTACTGCTGTGCTCTCGCTTTAGAAAATCCATAATACCATTTGACATCAGTGCCACAGTTTCATTTTGTATTGCAAGTTTATTTTAAAATGAAAGATTTTGTATAAATGGTAGAAAATATCTGCAGATATAGCTAATTACAGCGCTGCCCTATATACCTGTCTAAATATGCCTTATCAACAAATATATTTTTACCATAAAAAAATAGTTTGTAACTAGTGTTGAGCGAACACGGACTGTATTATTCGTGTTCGTACAGAATAATTGGATTTTTGTTACCCAAACACGGACCCGAAAATTTTACTGTATGTTCGGGTTTAAAATCCGTGTTCGGTCATTTTATTTCCTGTTTTGTATGTAATGGCGTGCTTTTAATGGCGGGCTTTAAACAGCCAATCAACAAGCGTTTAACTGGTGTGCCTTAAGCCATCCCAGCCATGCCTACTAATGTATTAGTAGCTGTGATTGGCCATCTGAAGCATGTGACCATGTCTTTATAAGTTCGAGAGCCCCAGCGCGCTGCGTCATTCTGCTGTAGATTAGGGAGAGAGCACGCATCATACGTGCTGGCTGCTGATTAGGGACAGACAGTGATTCTGTGAAAAATTGTGTCCGAAAAGAATGCAGGGACAGGTCGGAGTGCAGGCAGGGAAAGTTATTAGAGCATTTTAGGGCAAGGCTGGAGATTAGGCAGGGTCAGTCTTCTACATCGATTTTGCTGTGTGGGGGGTGGTACAGTGAACGATCTTATTGAGCATATTAGGGACAGGCTGGAGATTAGGCAGGGACAGCATACATCGATTTTGCTGTGTGGGGGTTGGTGCAGTGAACGATCTTATTGAGCATATTAGGGACAGGCTGGAGATTAGGCAGGGACAGTATACATCGGTTTTGCTGTGTGGGGGGTGGTGCAGTGAACAATCTTTTTGCCCTCACTTGAGCCCACTGAGGAGGAGGAGGGAGAAAAAAAAATCAATTTTTATCAGTCAGTTGTGTGCAGCATTCATCTTAGATCTATTTTACTACAAGCTAAAAGGGATTTTTTTTTTTCCCCCTTCATAGCCTTTTTGCTCCAGTGCTGACTGTGATAAGACACTGCTGTGTTCACATGTGCTATTGAGTGATTTTCAATTTTATACACTTTTTTCTATTCCACGATTCAATATACACATTTTTGGGTTAAAAAAAAATTAAATTGTGGCATAGTCTGTACTAATCTATTTAAAAATTACAAACTTAAAGGGGAATTTTCTTTTTTTTTTTCCCTTCATAGCCTGCTGCAGAGCTGACTGTGACATAAAAAATAAGACACTGCTGTGTTCACATGTGCTATTGAAAAATCACCAATTTTATATCATATTTTCTATTCTGCTATTCAATCTACACCCTTTGGGGTAAAAAGAATTGAATTGCGGCATAGTCTGTATCGGTACATGTGAGATACACCTTTCCAATTTTTGGGGCGCATCTTACACCGCCGAGGATTGAAGGGTGCTTCAGTTTGCCTCCTGCCTGTTCCGAACTCCTCCTATTCCTCATCCTGCCTTTAGGGTACAAAAAATAGTAATCGGGGCCTAGTCTGGGTCTGTACGTGTGAGATAGATACACCTTTTGATATCATATTTTCTATTCCGCTATTCAATCTACACCCTTGGGGTAAAAACAATGAAATTGCGGGATAGTCTGTATCGGTACGTGTGAGATACACCTTTCCAATTTTTGGGGCGCATCTTACACCGCCGAGGATTTCAGGGTGTTTCAGTTTGTCTCCTGCCTGTTTCGAACTCCTCCTACACCTCATCCTGCCTTTGGGGTACAAAAAATAGTAATCGGGGCCTAGTCTGGGTCTGTACATGTGAGATAGATACACCTTTTGATATCATATTTTCTATTCCGCTATTCAATCTACACCCTTGGGGTAATAAGAATTAAATTGCGGCATAGTCTGTATCGGTACGTGTGAGATACACCTTTCCAATTTTTGGGGCGCATCTTACACCGCAGAGGATTGCAGGGTGTTTGTTTGCCTCCTGCTTGTTCCGAACTCCTCCTACTCCTCATCCTGCCTTTAGGGTACATAAAATAGTAATCGGGGTCTAGTCTGGGTCTGTACGTGTGAGATACATACACCTTTTGATATCATTTTTTCTATTCCACTATTCAATCTACACCATTTGGGGTAAAAATAATTAAATTGCGGCATAGTCTGTATCGGTACGTGTGAGATACACCTTCCACATTTTTGGGGCGCATCTTCCACCGCCGAGGATTGCAGGGTGCTTCAGTTTGCCTCCTGTTCCGAACTCCTCCTACTCCTCAACCTGCCTTTAGGGTACAAAAAATTGTAATCGGGGCCTAGTCTGGGTCTGTATGCGTGAGATAGATACACCTTTTGATATCATATTTTCTATTCCGCTATTCAATCTACACCCTTGGGGTAAAAATAATTAAATTGCAACATAGTCTGTATCGGTACGTGTGAGATACACCTTTCCAATTTTTGGGGCGCATCTTACACCGCCGAGGATTGCAGGGTGTTTCAGTTTGCCTCCTGCCTGTTCTGAACTCCTCCTACTCCTCATCCTGCCTTTGGGATACAAAAAATAGTAATCGGGGCCTAGTCTGGGTCTGTACGTGTGAGATAGATACACCTTTTGATATCATATTTTCTATTCCGCTATTCAATCTACACCCTTGGGGTAATAAGAATTAAATTGCGGCATAGTCTGTATCGGTACGTGTGAGATACACCTTTCCAATTTTTGGGGCGCATCTTACACCGCCGAGGATTGCAGGGTGTTTCAGTTTGCCTCCTGCCTGTTCCGAACTCCTCCTACTTCTCATCCTGCCGTTAGGGTACAAAAAATAGTAATCGGGGCCTAGTCTGGGTCTGTACGTGTGAGATAGATACACCTTTTGATATCATTTTTTCTATTCCGCTATTCAATCTACACCCTTTGGGGTAAAAAGAATTAAATTGCGGCCTAGTCTGTATCAGAACGTGTGAGATACATGTAAAAAGGTGCGTATAGGAGCCACAGCCCGCATAAGCACTAGCAGCGCTAGAAAACAACCTCTGACAAAGTTGGGGGTAAATAGCAGAATGATAATATAAAAAAATTTTAAATTAAAATAAAGCCAAAGTTCATAAGTCCATGGTGTTCACAGGGTAAAGTTAGACGAGAGATAGGGTGCATAGGAAACTTGTAACATAGTGTTGAACAAGACTTCTTTTCTGATCACTCTGCGACTACCGTATCCTTCACCTCACCACCGTGCTCCCCCCCTAGAGAGTGGCCACGTACCCTTAACGCTAGGGTCTAGCGCTTTGTTCCACAAATGATCCTCCACTCCCAGATGGCGATCCTCTCAGGACTCCACTCCAACCAGTAGAGATATGAACAGCACCTCCTCCTCTCCTCTCACATAAAGGGGGACAAATAGGGACCCATAGTGTAATATGTACAAACAAGGCTTTATTAAAAAATTAAAATCGCACTCACATGAAATCGGATGTATTTGAGCGAAACAAATATCCAAGGCACAAAACCCGGTCCTCCCACTGCAAACGATGTCCCCACTGAGCCACACGGTACGGGTGATCCAGCCACCTGATCGCGATGTTGCCCGGACTCAATGGGCGCTATAACTGGGGATCCTCTGGGATGTCCTTAGTGTACAACTGAATGGCCGCGTGCTCACGCTCTGACGCGTTTCGTCGGCATTGGACTTCTACTGAGGGCGTGAGCACGCAGCCTCATCTCCTCATATTTATACCCTTTTGGGGAGGGGTGTGTATACGCTAGATTATGGGCGGAGATCTCCCCCACGTGGGCGGCCGGAAACTCATCAGCCGCCGCTATGTGTACCGCTCACGTTAGCGGCCGGAAGCTACCATGCCCCTTGTCTCCAAGTTCGCTCATCCGGACATTGGAGACACCGGAAATGACGCTACAAAACCCGCCCCTCCCTGCGTCTACCAATCCGGACGTCAGGGAAAGCGGAAATGACATCGCGCCTCTCGGCAAGACCTCAAGATAAGAGACCGGAAGTGGAGCTCACAGCCTTCCTGCAGCCGAAACCGGAAACCGGAAGTGGAGCTCACGGCCACCACATCCGGCCCTGCACACCCACAAGAACACAGAACGATTATCCAATTGGATTGGACTACATTATGGTCCCACCTCCGCCGCAACCTAATTCCTCAATAAGGATGGATACATATCCTTACCTGCGGACAGTGGGGACATCGCCTGTGTACAATTAACTCATTCAATCCCCAACATTTCATATAATTAGCATATGCTCAAATTACATACATCTGTTATTCCGTAACAGAAATCAGTATAAAACACAGAGGATGTAAGTATATTAAACACATGCTTAAGTTACACATATCAGATATCCCATATCAAATATAAGAACATATAAAAGAACCAAAGGGGTACATTCACTATTTCTACCAAAAGCCTGATAATACCTATCAGACTTTACCACATGGGTATTGTATATATCTCTATATAGGAATAGTGTATATATGGAACAAATCCTAAATTCCCTTTATTAATTATCTCAATAATTCCTATGAGATATCTCTATATAGGAATAGTGTATATATGGAACAAATCCTAAATTCCCTTTATTGATTATCTCAATAATTCCTATGAGATAATCACTACATGGGACGATATTAGATACTGCACCCCATATGCTGGGGATATCGCCACCACTGATACACTAAATTGGTACTCCCCTGGGGAGCATCAATCTAAACGCATGTGCTAATATCCAAGACAGGGCCAAAGTTACGAACTAAAATGATTGGACCCAATAGGGCCTGCTATCACCCATCATTCTCCATATATCGGACTCCACAGCAAGGTGGAGCACCATACATCAAGAAAAACTATATATATTACGGCCATCCTCGTGGCCGAACTGCCAAAAAAAGAATTTTATATTAATAACTGAATAAATAAATAGATGACCACATAGAGCCTCTAAACAAGGCATATATCCTCCTATTGAGTTAAAGGAGCTCAAATGGGACCTACCCACAAGGTGCCCATGAGCTATTGGATATACAGTACTGGTAGATCAGAAGAAAAAATTGAATTGAATTGAATAGAATGGAAAGGGGGAGAAGGTAGGTAGTTAAACAGTAACCTTAAAACCATATATTACTACTTGTAGGGAAAAAATTCCAATTGTACGAGGTCTAATGTTGTTACCTCTGGGCTAGTAGTCGCTAATGAAGCAATTTATATCGAGCTCCACGTTCATGCCATTAGGGGCTAATGCGTTAGTTTGATAGATCCAGAAAGTTTCTCTTTTGGAGAGCTCCCTGACTCTATTAGAGCCCCTCCATACCTGTTCAACCTTCTCGATTCCCCAAAAAAGTAACCCCGAAGGGTCCTTATTGTGATGGTACCTGAAATGCAGGGGAACACTATGGTATTTGTAGCCCTTTCTAATGTTCCCTATGTGTTCTGAAATCCTTTTGCCCAGAGTTCTCTTAGTCCGACCAATGTAGATCAACCCGCAAGGACACTGCAGGCCATATACCACATGTGTGGATCTGCAGGTGATCAGGTCTTGAATCTCAAAGGAACGTCCATTAGCTGATGATGTAAAGGATGTATACCCCCTCAGATGAACATCGACCTGCTTACAGGCCTTACAATGTCTACAGGAGTAAAACCCAACTCTGTTATCCCAAAAAAACTTTGGTTTTACAGGTGGATCAAGCACTTTTTTGACCAGTCTGTCACCGAAACTTGGGGCCTTCCGGTAGATAAAGACTGGTTTCTCAGGGATCATTTTTCCTATAAACTTGTCCATTTGTAAGATGTTCCAATTTTTTCGGAAAATTTGCTCCACCTCTTTATGCTGGATGTTGAAATCTGTTATGAAACCCCACTGATGTCTCTCATTGGGCGTTTTGATTTTATCATTCAAGCACTCGCTTTGTGTAATTTTACCGATCTCGTTCATTGTTTGTTCGAGATCTTTTGTTTGATAACCCTTTTCACAAAAGCGTTTCTTGATCACCGTTGCTTGTTGTTGGTAATCTGAATCAGCAGTACAGTTCCTTCTCACACGAAGGAATTGTCCTTTGGGGATATTCCTTAACCATGTGCTATGATGTCCACTGTGCACAGGTAAATACCCATTCCGGTCCGTTGGCTTAAAATAAGCCAACGATACTAGGCTGGAACCCTGAATCATAATTTCAACATCTAGATAATGGATCTTCATCCTACTCCAGTTAAACTCTAGCTTGATATTGTTCTCATTGGTATTGAGATAGTTTGCAAACGATATCAAGGAGGCTTCGCTACCCGCCCATACGAAAAAAAGATCATCGATATATCTTTTGTATAGGACAAGCTCGTCCCTGGCGGCGGCATAGATGTAGCGATCCTCCCATTCCCCCATGAAGAGATTCGCTAGGCTCGGGGCATACTTAGCCCCCATGGCAACGCCCTTCCGCTGAGAGAAAAACGTGCCCCCATACCAGAAATAATTATGGGACACGCAGTATTGCAATATCGAGCCTAGGAATCTCCTCTGGGGGAATGGGATGTCCGGTCGTTTGCTCAGGGCCCAATTTAACGCTAGCAGAGCATCGTCGTGTTGAATGACCGTATAAAGAGAGGCCACGTCAGCCGTAACCACGTATACCTCTCCCTGCGGTAATTCCACCCCTCTGATCATAGTAAGAAAATCTTTTGTATCCCTCAGATAAGATCTGAGAGATTGGACACTGTCCTGCAAAAAATGATCGAGGTACTGCCCAATTCGAGAGGTGACCGAATTAATGCTGTTCACTATCGGTCTAGGTGGAGGATTTGTATCACTTTTGTGGATCTTGGGCAACGTATATATAGTAGGAATTCTACTATAGCTAGGCACCAAAAACCTTCTTTCCTTTTTTGTGAGTATTCCATCCTGATAGCCAATGGCAACTAGACTTTCCAATTCTCTCCTGTAAGTCAAGGTTGGATTGCCTGATAGGACCCCATAAGTGGATGTATCCGATAACATCTCAGACAATTGTTGATCATAAAAACTCTTGTCTAAGATCACCACCCCGCCACCCTTATCAGCCGGCCTGATAATAATATCTTTGCGTTTTTCTAGCGATTCCAGGCCCTCTCTGATGTACCGAGGATTCACATCCTTCTTGGGTACTATACTTTCCAAATCTCGGAGGACCGATTGCTTAAACACTTCGATACACTAATTGGCCGGCTGAGGTGGATTAAAGAGTGATTTGTTTTTAAGGCCACTATCTTTACCTATTAGGCCATTATCAACATACTGAGTTTTTTTCCCGACATTTCTACTGGGGTTTAAAAAATGTCGCTTCAAATTGATTTTTCTAATGTATCTGTGGATGTCCACAAAAACATTAAATTTGTTAATAGGCCTTTGGGCTGCGCATTTTAACCCTGCATTAAGTATGTTGGTCTCTTTTTCAGTAAGAGTGATGTTTGTCAGATTGTATATACCCTTTACTCCTTTTCTCTCCTTCTTTTTTTTTTGGTGTTTGAATCCACCTCTGCATCCTCTTGTTGTGCGTATACCCTGGGCCAGGGGCGGTCCCTTTGGTTGTCCAGATGGGGAAGCTGAGGTCTCCAGGAGTCCGTTTGGGCCCCTGTAGGTCTCCCTCTCCACGGTTTCCCCCTCCTTCTCCCGCCCCTGCCCCTTCCCCCCCTCCAGGGAAAAGGGCGATTCTGGGCCGGAGTTCTTGGGTTCTCAAAACCTGGTGCCTCATTATACCTGTTATAGGTGGGCACGGAATATGTATATCCCGAATCATACTGGAACTGCCCCTGATGCGTATTGTCCCTATGTGAACCGTTAGGGGCTCCCTGTTGCCAGTCATTTCTTGAATATTGTAAAGGGGCAGGAGGACCATTCCCCTCTATCTCTCTTGTATAGACATAATGTGCCGGCACACCCCTGTGGGGGGTAGGGACTGTACCTGATGTACTGTTACCTTTTCCCTTTCCCTTACCTCTCCTACGTGGGGTACCTCGCGGAATAGATATCTGAGGTGCAGGTAATGGTGCTAGTGATTGGGGCACCTGTTCATGGTTGACGGGTGGTGGTGGCATCTGCCAGGCATATACCAAATTGCTTTTAAAGTCTTCCATATCCCTACGAAATTTTTTAACTTTCTTCTTATGTGTCTCCCGATCTACTTTCTCCAATTTTTTCTGTATGTCTATGTTAAACTTAGTTACCTGAGGTGAATCCTTCTCAGGTTCAATATTTGCCTTTATCTCTGCTATTCGTTTCTCTAAAATGGTCATCTTTTTCTTTTTGCGTTTTAAAACCAGTTCCTGTAACTTAATACCCATATTGTTAAAAAATTCAAGCCATTCTTGTTGACTAGCCTCATCATCCAAGCCGTCCTGCGGGGTTACCTCCCACCTTAGGCTCCGCATAATAATGCGTTCCTTTAAGTACTGCTCGAAGGTGCAGATATCCCACCATGTGCGTATCTGCTTCTCGAGCAAAATACCCAAAGCGGCTAGATCCGATCCCAGATCCAAATCATTATCATCCTCTATCTCATCTGCAAATATGTTTTTCACATCAATTTGCCTATTTTTGAGAAAGAGAATTGCATCCATAGCTGCTAAGTTACCAAAAACAGAAATCACAAAAAGAGCAAGAGAGAAACAATAGTTCCTTATCCTACCCACTCAGCGCTTATGTGATACAATCCTCAAAGGATCAAGACATATACAACTAGCCAAAACAACCAGATGTAAATTCTCATATGCCAATATTCCCAATAAAGCAGCCGCTATATTCAGATCATAACATGTAAAAAGGTGCGTATAGGAGCCACAGCCCGCATAAGCACTAGCAGCGCTAGAAAACAACCTCTGACAAAGTTGGGGGTAAATAGCAGAATGATAATATAAAAAAATTTTAAATTAAAATAAAGCCAAAGTTCATAAGTCCATGGTGTTCACAGGGTAAAGTTAGACGAGAGATAGGGTGCATAGGAAACTTGTAACATAGTGTTGAACAAGACTTCTTTTCTGATCACTCTGCGACTACCGTATCCTTCACCTCACCACCGTGCTCCCCCCCTAGAGAGTGGCCACGTACCCTTAACGCTAGGGTCTAGCGCTTTGTTCCACAAATGATCCTCCACTCCCAGATGGCGATCCTCTCAGGACTCCACTCCAACCAGTAGAGATATGAACAGCACCTCCTCCTCTCCTCTCACATAAAGGGGGACAAATAGGGACCCATAGTGTAATATGTACAAACAAGGCTTTATTAAAAAATTAAAATCGCACTCACATGAAATCGGATGTATTTGAGCGAAACAAATATCCAAGGCACAAAACCCGGTCCTCCCACTGCAAACGATGTCCCCACTGAGCCACACGGTACGGGTGATCCAGCCACCTGATCGCGATGTTGCCCGGACTCAATGGGCGCTATAACTGGGGATCCTCTGGGATGTCCTTAGTGTACAACTGAATGGCCGCGTGCTCACGCCCTGACGCGTTTCGTCGGCATTGGACTTCTACTGAGGGCGTGAGCACGCAGCCTCATCTCCTCATATTTATACCCTTTTGGGGAGGGGTGTGTATACGCTAGATTATGGGCGGAGATCTCCCCCACGTGGGCGGCCGGAAACTCATCAGCCGCCGCTATGTGTACCGCTCACGTTAGCGGCCGGAAGCTACCATGCCCCTTGTCTCCAAGTTCGCTCATCCGGACATTGGAGACACCGGAAATGACGCTACAAAACCCGCCCCTCCCTGCGTCTACCAATCCGGACGTCAGGGAAAGCGGAAATGACATCGCGCCTCTCGGCAAGACCTCAAGATAAGAGACCGGAAGTGGAGCTCACAGCCTTCCTGCAGCCGAAACCGGAAACCGGAAGTGGAGCTCACGGCCACCACATCCGGCCCTGCACACCCACAAGAACACAGAACGATTATCCAATTGGATTGGACTACATTATGGTCCCACCTCCGCCGCAACCTAATTCCTCAATAAGGATGGATACATATCCTTACCTGCGGACAGTGGGGACATCGCCTGTGTACAATTAACTCATTCAATCCCCAACATTTCATATAATTAGCATATGCTCAAATTACATACATCTGTTATTCCGTAACAGAAATCAGTATAAAACACAGAGGATGTAAGTATATTAAACACATGCTTAAGTTACACATATCAGATATCCCATATCAAATATAAGAACATATAAAAGAACCAAAGGGGTACATTCACTATTTCTACCAAAAGCCTGATAATACCTATCAGACTTTACCACATGGGTATTGTATATATCTCTATATAGGAATAGTGTATATATGGAACAAATCCTAAATTCCCTTTATTAATTATCTCAATAATTCCTATGAGATATCTCTATATAGGAATAGTGTATATATGGAACAAATCCTAAATTCCCTTTATTGATTATCTCAATAATTCCTATGAGATAATCACTACATGGGACGATATTAGATACTGCACCCCATATGCTGGGGATATCGCCACCACTGATACACTAAATTGGTACTCCCCTGGGGAGCATCAATCTAAACGCATGTGCTAATATCCAAGACAGGGCCAAAGTTACGAACTAAAATGATTGGACCCAATAGGGCCTGCTATCACCCATCATTCTCCATATATCGGACTCCACAGCAAGGTGGAGCACCATACATCAAGAAAAACTATATATATTACGGCCATCCTCGTGGCCGAACTGCCAAAAAAAGAATTTTATATTAATAACTGAATAAATAAATAGATGACCACATAGAGCCTCTAAACAAGGCATATATCCTCCTATTGAGTTAAAGGAGCTCAAATGGGACCTACCCACAAGGTGCCCATGAGCTATTGGATATACAGTACTGGTAGATCAGAAGAAAAAATTGAATTGAATTGAATAGAATGGAAAGGGGGAGAAGGTAGGTAGTTAAACAGTAACCTTAAAACCATATATTACTACTTGTAGGGAAAAAATTCCAATTGTGTGAGATACACCTTCCAAATTTTTGGGGCGCATCTTCCACCGCCGAGGATTGCAGGGTGCTTCAGTTTGCCTCCTGTTCCGAACTCCTCCTACTCCTCATCCTGCCTTTAGGGTACAAAAAATTGTAATTGGGGCCTAGTCTGGGTCTGTATGTGTGAGATAGATACACCTTTTGATATCATATTTTCTATTCCGCTATTCAATCTACACCCTTTGGGGTAAAAATAATTAAATTGTGGCATAGTCTGTATTGGTACGTGTGAGATACACCTTCCAATCTTTTGGGGCGCATCTTCCATCGCCGAGGATTGCAGGGTGCTTCAGTTTGCCTCCTGTTCCAAACTCCTCCTACTCCTCATCCTCATCCTGCCTTTAGGGTACAAAAAATTGTAATCGGGGCCTAGTCTGTGTTTGTACGTGTGAGATACACCATTTTATAAATTTTTTTCTATTCCGCTATTCAATATACACCCTTTTTGAGTGTAAAAATTAAATTACGGCATAGTCTGCATCGGTACATGTGAGATACACCTTTTTAAATTTGTTTGGCGCATCTCCTTCCACCGCCGAGGATTGTAGGGCGCTTCAGTTTGACTCCTGTTCCGAACTCCTCCTACTCCTCATCCTCATCCTGCCTTTAGGGTACAAAAAATTGTAATCGGGGACTAGTCTGTGTTTGTACGTGTGAGATACACCGTTTTATAAAATTTTTTCTATTCCGCTATTCAATATACACCCTTTTTGAGTGTAAAAAATTAAATTACGGCATAGTCTGTATCGGTACATGTGAGATACACCTTTTTAAATTTGTTTGGCGCATCTCCTTCCACTGCCGAGGATTGCAGGGTGCTTCAGTTTGCCTCCTGTTCCGAACTCCTCCTACTCCTCTTCCTCATCCTCATCCTGCCTTTAGGGTACAAAAAATTGTAATCGGGGCCTAGTCTGTGTTTGTACGTGTGAGATACACCGTTTTATAAAATTTTTCCTATTCCGCTATTCAATATACACCCTTTTTGAGTGTAAAAAATTAAATTACGGCATAGTCTGTATCGGTACATGTGAGATACACCTTTTTAAATTTGTTTGGCGCATCTCCTTCCACCGCCGAGGATTGTAGGGCGCTTCAGTTTGCCTCCTGTTCCGAACTCCTCCTACTCCTCATCCTCATCCTGCCTTTAGGGTACAAAAAATTGTAATCGGGGCCTAGTCTGTGTTTGTACGTGTGAGATACACCGTTTTATAAAAATTTTTCTATTCCGCTATTCAATATACACCCTTTTTGAGTGTAAAAAATTAAATTACGGCATAGTCTGTATCGGTACATGTGAGATACACCTTTTTAAATTTGTTTGGCCCATCTCCTTCCACTGCCGAGGATTGCAGGGCGCTTCAGTTTGCCTCCTGTTCCGAACTCCTCCTACTCCTCTTCCTCATCCTCATCCTGCCTTTAGGGTACAAAAAATTGTAATCGGGGCCTAGTCTGTGTTTGTACGTGTGAGATACACCGTTTTATAAAATTTTTCCTATTCCGCTATTCAATATACACCCTTTTGGAGTGTAAAAAATTAAATTACGGCATAGTCTGTATCGGTACGTGTGAGATACACCTTTTAAATTTGTTTGGCGCATCTCCTTCCACCGCCAAGGATTGCAGGGCGCTTCAGTTTGCCTCCTGTTCCGAACTTCCCCTACTCCTCTTCCTCATCCTCCCTTTAGGGTCCAAAAAATTGTAATCGGGGCCTAGTCTGTGTTTGTACGTGTGAGATACACCGTTTTATATTCTTTTTTCTATTCCGCTATTCAATATACACCCTTTTGGGGTGAAAAAAATTAAATTTGCGGCATACTTTGCATATTTGACTGTGAGATACACCCGTTGTATTTGTATACTGTTTTTCTATTCCGCTATTTAATAAACACCCTTTTGGGGTAAAAAAAATTAAATTGCAGCATAGTTTGCATACTTGACTGTGAGATACACCCGTGCGATACTGTTGTTGTTTTGTTCCGCTATTCAATAAACACCTTTCTAGGGCAAGATCATAAATTACAGAAATATGAGGAGACCGTCAAATAGGGGCCGTGGCTTGGGTCGTGGTGCTGCTGGTAGAGCTCCTGTTGCAAGGAGAGGACGTGGTCGATCTGTGCCAGCTACACGCACAAGTGAAACACCTTCCTCAAGTGTGAGTAGGCGACAGAACCTGCAGCAGTATTTGGTAGGGCATCATTCGCCTCTAGAAGTGATGAGGCCAGAAGAAGTACAGGCGATAGTAGATTGGGTTGCTGACAGTGCCTCCAGTTCCTTCACATTGTCTCCCACCCAGTCTACTGCAGAAAGGTCAGAGTTGGCACCTGCAGCCGATGTCCAACCGTCTTTCACCTCACCCCCTTGTAAATCAGGCAAGCAGTCTGAGCCCCAAGTCATGCAGCAGTCTCTTCTTCTTTTTGATGACTCTGTCAGCAGGGTTTCCCAGGGCCATCCACCTAGCCCTGCGCCAGAAGTGGAAGAGATTGAGTGCAGCGATGCCCAACCATTTATTTCTCAAGATGAGTACATGGAAGGACCATCGCAGCACATCTCCGATGATGACGAAACGCAGGTGCCAACTGCTGCGGCACTCAGAATAGTGGAGACTGACAAGGAGGGCAGGGGTGAAGACTGGGTGGAAGATGATGTGGAGGACGATGAGGTCCTTGACCCCACATGGAATGAAGGTCATGCAGGTGACCTGAGTAGTTTGGAGGAAGAGGCGGTGGTCGCACAGAGCCACCAGCACAGCAGAAGAGGGAGCAGAGTGCAGAAGTGGAGGGGCCGTGCCCTAGACACTACGCCTGCTACTGCCCAACGCAGCAAGGGACTGAGTGCACCAAAGTCAGCTCAAAGGAGTTCTCTAGCGTGGAAGTTCTTCAGAAAATTTGCTGATGACAGGACACGAGTGGTTTGCACCCTGTGCAATCAGAGCTTGAAGCGAGGCATAAACCTTCTCAACCTGAGCACAACCTGCATGATCAGGCATCTAAGTGCAAAGCACGAGCTGCAGTGGAGTAGACACCTTCAAAAGCAAGAAAGATCTCTGGCTCCTCCTGCTTCCTCTTCTGCTGCAGTCTCGGCCTCTTCATCCACCTCTGTAGTGATATCGGCACCTGCCACCCCGCAAACAGACAATCTGTCAGCAACACCACCACCTGGGTCACCAACCATCTCCACAATGTCCCATGGAAGCACTCAGCTTTCCATCTCCCAAACACTTCAGAGGAAGTACCCCCCTACCCACCCGCGATCCCTGGCCCTGAATGCCAGCATTTCAAAATTCTTGGCCTTTGAAATGCTGTCATTCCGTCTGGTGGAGACGCACAGTTTTAAAAGCTATATGTCCGTGGCTGTCCCACAGTACGTCGTGCCCAGCCGCCACTACTTTTCCAGGCAAGCCATTCCTTCCCTGCACAACCAAGTGGGGGAAAAAATCAGGTGTGCACTGCGCAACGCCATCTGTGCCAAGGTCCACCTAACTACCGATACGTGGACCAGTAAGCACGGTCAGGGGCGTTATATCTCCCTAACGGCACACTGGGTAAATGCAGTGGCGGATTGGCCTGAGGCGGATAGCAATTTGGTGCATGTCCTTCCACCACCGAGGATTTCAGGGTGCTTCAGTTTGCCTCCTGTTCCTAGCTCATCCTACTCCACTTCCTCATCCTCTACCGCCTCCTCATCTGGTCAGCGTAACACCTTCACCACCAACTTCAGCACAGCCAGGGGTAAACGACAGCAGGCAGTTTTAAAATTTGCCTGTTTGGGGGAAAAAACACACACCGCACAGGAGTTGTGGAGGAGCATGGAACAGCAGACAAATGAGTGGTTGCTGCCAGCGAGCCTCAAGCCCGGCCTGGTGGTGTGCGATAACGGGCGAAATCTCATAGAAGCTCTGGGCCTAGCCGGTTTGACGCACATCCCTTGCCTGGCGCATGTGCTGAATTTGGTGGTGCAGAGGTTCCTTAAAAATTACCCCAATATGTCAGAGCTGCTGCAGAAAGTGCAAGCCATCTGTGCGCACTTTCAGCGTTCTCACCCTGCTGCTGCTCGCCTGTCAGCGCTGCAGCGTAACTTCGGCCTTCCCGCTCACCGCCTCATATGTGACGTGCCCACAAGGTGGAACTCCACCTTGCACATGCTGGAAAGACTGTGCGAGCAGCAGCAGGCCATAGTGGAGTTTCAGTTCTGCGGAACATCACCACTTCACCACCAATAACTGGGCCTCCATGCGAGACCTGTGTGCCTTGTTGCGCTGTTTTGAGTACTCCACCAACATGGCCAGTGCCGATGACGCCATTGTCAGCTTAACTATCCCACTTCTATGCCTCCTTCAAAAAACTATTCGGGCGATGATGGAAGAGGATGTGGCACAGGATGAGGAGGAGGAGGATGAAGAGGTAACATTTCCAAGGCTTTCAGGGCAGTCATTCACAAGGGGCTCCGAGGGTGGGTTCCTGCACACACAAACGCCAGGGACACAATTGTCCAGCAGGGGCACAGTTCTGGAGGATTAGGAGGATAAGGAGGAGAAGATGGAGGAGGAGATGGAACCATGTTCACAGCAGGGTGGCACCCAGGCCAGCTCATGGCCATCACTGGTGCATGGCTGGGGGGATACAGAGGACACAGACGATACACCTCCCACAGAGGACAGCCTTTCGTTGCCTCTGGGCAGCCTGGCACACATGAGCGATTACATGCTGCAGTGTCTTCACAACGACCGCCGAGTTGCCCACATTCCAACTTGTGCTGATTACTGGGTGGCCACGCTGCTGGATCCCCGTTACAAGGACAACGTACCGTCCTTAATTCACTCACTGGAGCGCGATCGCAAGATGCGCGAGTACAAGCGCACGCTGGTAGACACGATGCTGCTGGCATTTCCACCTGACAGCGGGGCCACAGTGGAAGCACAAGGCCAAGGCAGAGGAGGAGGAGGAAGAGGTCGCCAACGCAACCAGGGCACCGCCAGCACCCCAGAAGGCAGGGTTAGCAAGGCCGAAATGTGGAAAAGCTTTGTCAGCACGACACAACAAACAGCAGCACCAGCAGCTCATATGGAACGTCTTAGCAGGAGGCAGCATTTCAGCAACATGGTGGAGCAGTATGTGTGCACACGCCTACATGTAGTGAATGACGGGTCTGCCCCCTTCAACTTCTGTGTCTCCAAATTGGGCACATGGCCTGAGCTTGCCCTTTACGCCTTGGAGGTACTGGCGTGCCCTGCAGCCAGTGTATTATCTGAACGTGTATTTACCACGGCTGGGGCCGTTATCACAGACAAGCGCATCCGCCTGTCCAGAGACAATGTGGACAAGCTCACGTTCATTAAAATGAACCAGGCATGGATCCCACAGGACTTTTCCGTACCTTGTGCCGAATAGAGATGGATACCGACCTTACCCAGCCATTGTTCTATTTTTGATCTTTCTCACTCTTTTGGGGTGTACCCTCATTTAAAATGACTGAAAAAAAGCAGTGTTGGCTACCTCGTCCTCCTCCACCACCGCTTACACCTACACCGCCCATAGGTGTGCGCAGCCTATTGCATTAGGGTGTGCACCCCAAAGTTTAAATACACATGCATGTGTTTGCCTACATTTATATGGCCCCGGTACATTACTCTCCCTGCTGGCAAAGTGAAATAGAAGTGTGTGGCACTTCTCTTATGGCAGAGCAGGTCCGAGGGAGATCTTTCCCATCTCCTCACTGGCAAACAGAGCGATAATGCTAATGTGCCCTAGGTGATTAGGGTGTGCCCAGGCACACCCGGCACACCCTGTGCGCACGCCTATGACACCGCCACTTCCACCACCACCTCAACCTCCCTCCTACTCTATATGGGCCTCGCCCTTCACAGATGAAGAACATTGTTTTATTTTTCTGTTTTTTTTTTTGTTGTTTTAAGTTATTTCCCTATCCACATTTGTTTGCAGAGCACTCGCCATGCTCTTAACTACGTTTTGCTGCAATTTGCAGCACTCTAGCTCTTTCCATTGGTGTTTTAGAGCCATTTTAGTGCCTGAAAGTTCGGGTCCCCATTGACTTCAATGGGGTTCGGTGTCCGGGTAAAGTTCGGAAAAAGTCCGGGACACGGACCCGGATTTTTTTTTCAAGTTCGGCCGAACACAGACATCCAGGTGTCCGCTCAACTCTATTTGGGACATCTCTACTGACAGGACATTGTGCTGTGATTGGCCAAAGCATACAGGTCAGGTGCATGCTTTGGCTAATCACCAGCAATTAAAGAGGTTGTAAACCCATACAAATTTTTTTTTTTCGACCTGAAAGAGAAACGCATAATGAGCTAGTATGCATTGCATACTAGCTCATTATGAAATACTTACCTTAGAACGAGCCCCCGCCGTGCCATCCGCTTACCTGTATGATGGGCGACATGTCCAGTCGCCTGTCTTCCAGGATCGCGGCATCCGGCCATCTGATTGGCCGGATCCGCGGTGACGTCACTCCCACGCACGCGCAAGGGAGCTGATGGTCACGGCACGGGACTCTGAAGGAACGGCCGCTTGTGCCGTCACTGGCTGCATGTAAGGTAAATATCTCCTAAACTGTGCATGTTTAGGAGATATTTACAGTACCTATAGGTAAGCCTTATCATAGGCTTACCTATAGGTAAAAGTTGCAGAGGAGGGTTTACTTCCTCTTTAATGCACTACAAGATCACAGTGCCTTATAGGGATCTCGTCGGTGGGCGAACTTCCCGAACACATGAACACCCGATATTCGAGTCAAACGTACGCGACTCAAACATAAAGGCCATCTCTAGTCATCAAAAAGAAAACCTGCCCTTGAACGCTAGAGTACATGCAAGTAGAAGGGAAGTAGCTGTAAAGAAACTAGTAGAGATCAACAGCATTAAATGCAACAAAGGATAAAAGACAAGGTAAAATTTAATATTTTGTAAAAAAGTGTCAATTTTTTATGATGCACAGTGATTTCAAACAATGTCATTCATTCAGCAAGGTTTTATATCTACTGTAAAACAAGCAATTTTCTGTCATTTACAGTATCTAACAAAAGTGAGTACACCCATCACATTTTTGTAAAAATGTTATTATATCTTTTCATGTGACAACACTAAAGAAATTACACTTTGCTACAATGTAAAGTAGTGAGTGTACAGCTTGTATAACAGTGTACAATTTCTGTCCCCTCAAATTAACACACAGCCATTAATGTCTAAACCACTGGCAACAAAAGTGAGTACTCCCCCTAAGTGGAAATGTCCAAACTGGGCCCCAAATGTCAAAATTATGTGTGGCCACCATTATTTTACAACACTGCCTTAACCCTCAGCTTCTTTAGCAAGGCAGTGGTTGTCTTGGAGGTGTGTTTGGGGTTGTTATCATGTTGGAATACTGCCATGTGGTCCAGTCTCTGAAGAGAGGGGATCATGCTCTGCTTCAGTATGTCACAGTACAGGTAGGCATTCATGGTTCCCTCAATGAACTGTAGCTCCCCAGTGCTGGCAGCACTCATGCAGCTCCAGACCATGACACTCCCATCTCCATGTTTGACTGTAGGCATGACACACTTGTCTTTGTACTCCTCACCTGGTTACTGCCACACATGCTTAACACCATCTGAACTAAATAAGTTTATCTTGGTCTCATCAGACCACAGGACATGGTTCCAGTAATCAATGTCATCATCTTTAGAAGAGGCTTCCTTCTGAGAGAACAGCCATGCAGACCAATTTGATGCTGTATGCAGCGTATAGTCTGAGCACTGACAGGCTGACCCCCCACTACTTCAACTTCTGTAGCAATGCTGGCAGTACTCTTACCTCTATTTCCAAAAGACAACCTCTGGATATGACACTGAGAACGTGCACTCAACTTCTTTGGTCGACCATGGTGAGGCCTGTTCTGAGTGGAACCTGTCTCGTTAAACCGCTGTCCTTCTTGGCCACCATACTACTGCTCAGTTTCAGAGTCTTGCCAGTCTTTTTATAGCCTAGGCCATCTTTATGTAGAGCAACAATTCTTTTTTTCAGATCCTCAGTCAGTTCTTTGCCATGAGGTGCCATGTTGAACTTCCAGTGACCAGTATGAGAGAGTGAGAGCGATAACACCAATTTTAACACACCTGCTTCCCATTCACACCTGAGACCTTGTAACACTAACGAGTCAAATGACCCCGGGGAGGAAAAATGGCTAATTGGGCCAAATTTAAACATTTTCATTTAGAGGTGTACTCACTTTTGTTGCCAGCGGTTTAGACATTAATGGCTGTGTGTTGAGTTATTTTGAGGGGACAGCAATTTTATACTGTTATACAAGCTGTACACTCACTACTTTACATTTTAGCAAAGCATCATTTCTTCAGTGCTATCACATAAAAAGATATAATAAAATATTTACAAAAATGTGAGGGGTGTACTCATTTTTGTGAGAAACTGTATGAGTTAGATCAGGTCATACTCTAGATACCTAGCAAAACCTACTGTATGTACTGTATGCATTCATCTTGTTGTAAAATTATAGGCTATAGTGCGTTTTTTTTTTATCTACAGATAACACTGAAAGTTTGTCATTATTACCATTTTTACAAAGCAAGTAAAACACAGATAATGGAAAAGAAAACATATTAATTATGCAGAAAGCAACAGAAAACAATACCTGTATAGATATGTAGGTATATAGAAGAAAAAATAATCACTTATAAATCCAAATCACCAATTGGCATAATCAATTGCAAAGTTAAAAAAAAAAATAGAAAAATAAAAAAACTTTAAAGAAATGTTTTAGTTCTTTTAAAGTAATTTGACTAACCTGCAGGCATGAATTAATTGACTTTCTTTGAGATGAATTACAACATTTTTTTTATAAATAATGTATTCTCAGCATGAGTGACTCTTGCATGAGTGATTTTTAAAAGTATATATTTTGAATTAGAGGATTTTCAAAAGCCGTGGAAATAAAAAAAAAAAAAAAAAAACTTTTTATTGTTCCCAGTACTTTATTGTAGAGCATACTTTTTATTTCTGGAAAAAATACCAACAGTAAGTAGAAGAGGTGCACACAAAAACAAGAAGAAGAGAATTTAAAGGAAACTAGTGTTGAGAGACATACTGTATATACAGTCAGGTCCATAAATATTGGGACAGCGACACAATTCTAATATTTTTAGCTCTATACACCACCACAATGGATTTGAAATTAAACAAACAAGATATGCTTTAACTGCAGACTTTCAGCTTTAATTTAAGAGTATTTACATTCAAATCAGGTGAAAGGTGTAGGAATTACAACAGTTTGTATATGTGCCTCCCACTTTTTAAGTCCCCTTTCACACATGCTGTCCGTTTGTCCGTTTTTCATCCATCCGTTGACGGATGAAAAACGGACATCAATGTATCTCTATGTAAAAACGGATGACAACGGATGATCATCCGTTAACATCCGTTTTCATCCGCTTCCATCAATGTCCGTTTTTTTGAACGGATGAATGCCCTATTTTTCATCCGTCAAAAAAACGGATTGGACGAAAAATGGATGACAACGGATGAAAAACGGATGACAACAGATGAAAAACAGATGACAACGGATGAAAACAGATGACAACAGATGAAAACGGATGGAAAACGGATGGAAAATGGATGACAACGGATGAAAAATGGATGAAAAATGGACAGCAACTAATGAAAAACGGATGCAAAACGGATGACAACTGACGAAAAACGGATGAAAAACGGATGACAACTGCCGAAAAAAGGATGAAAAACGGACGTTGACTGAAGACAAAAATGTGACTGAACTGATGAACTGAATGGACCGTATGTGTGAAAGGGGCCTTTGGGACCAAAAGTAATGGGACAATTGGCTGCCCAGCTGTTCCATGGCCAGGTGTGTGTTATTCCCTCATTATCCCATTTACAAGGAGCAGATAAAAGGTCCAGAGTTCATTTCAAGTGTGCTATTTGCATTTGGAATTTTTTGCTGTTAACTCTCAATATGAGATCCAAAGAGCTGTCACTATCAGTGAAGCAAGCCATCATTAGGCTGAAAAAAACAAAACAAACCCATCAGAGAGATAGCAAAAACATTAGGTGTGGCCAAATCAACTGTTTGGAACATCCTTAAAAAGACAGAATGCATTGGTGAGCTCAGCAACACCAAAAGACCTGGAAGACCACAGAAAACAACTGTGGTGGAAGACCGAAGAATTCTTTCCCTGGTGAAGAAAACACCCTTCACAACACTTGGCCAGATCAAGAACACTCTCCAGGAGGTAGGTGTATGTGTGTCAAAGTCAACAATCAAGAGAAGACTTCACCAGAGGGAATACAGAGGGTTCACCACAAGATGTAAACCATTGGTGAGCCTCAAAAACAGGAAGGCCAGATTGGAGTTTGCCAAACAGCATCTGCCTTCACAGTTCTGGAACAAAATCCTATGGACAGATGAGACCAAGATCAACTTTTACTAGAGTGATGGGAAGAGAAGAGTATGGAGAAGGAAAGCATACCACCTCATCAGTGAAGCATGGTGGTGGTAGTGTCATGGCGTGGGCATGTATGACTGCCAATGGAACTGGTTCTCTTGTATTTATTGATGATGTGACTGCTGACAAAAGCAGCAGGATTAATTCTGAAGTGTTTCGGGCAATATTATCTGCTCATATTCAGCCAAATGCTTCAGAACTCATTGGACGGCGTTTCACAGTGCAGATGGAAAATGATTAGAAGCATACTGCGAAAGCAACCAAAGAGTTTTTTTAAGGGAAAGAAGTGGAATGTTATGCAATGGCCAAGTCAATCACCTGACCTGAATCCGACTGAGCATGCATTTCACTTGCTGAAGACAAAACTGAAGGGAAAATGCCCCAAGAACAATCAGGAACTGAAGAGACTTGCAGTAGAGGCCTGACAGAGCATCAGCAGGGATAAAACCCAGCATCTAGTGATGTCTATGAGTTCCAGACTTCAGGCTGTAATTGACTGCAAAGGATTTGCAACCAAGTATTAAAAAGTGAAAGTTTGATTTATGATTGTTAATCTGTACCATTACTTTTGGTCCTTTAAAAAGTGGAAGGCAATATCAAACTGTTGTAATTCCTACACCATTCACCTGATTTGGATGTAAATACCCTCAAATTAAAGCTGTAAGTCTGCAGTTAGAGCACATCTTGTTTGTTTCATTTCAAATCCATTGTGGTGGTGTATAGAGCCAAAAAGATTAGAATTGTGTCGATGTCCCAATATTTATGGACCTGACTGTAGGCTGTTAATGCTGACACCTTCTGCAAATGCTAAATATCTGTCTGACCTGTGCATTCATTGGGTTGAGCACTTTCCAAGTTGCTGTGCTTGAAGAAGCAAAGCAATTTGGAGAGTTTCAACTTCCTGGAAGCACACTGACATTGTGGAGATTACAGAGGAGACTTTGGGGGCAACTTAGAGGGGCAGCTGTGTAAGAGAGGCTATGAGGGCTTTATCGAGGAGTGTGAGCGCCTACTGGATCACATATCATGGGTGGCAGGAGCGAGTGCATTGCAGTGGGGTAACAACAAGTCAGTGACGGGAATTTACTAAGACTGGGGAAGCAAGAATCTGCAATAGCTGTGTATACCAATCAATCAACTTCTATCTTTCAAAGTTTAACTGAAAAAGCTCACTTTATAGATAATTGGTTATTATCCACAGATGGTTTTCCTAAATTCCTCCCAGTGTTAGGCACCTAAGCCTCTGTCCCCTGGAACTGGTGAATAACCCAACCAGCATTATTTCTATTAGATATGTCTACAGACCCTCTCAATGCCCTGCTAAATGGTTCTTGGGTTATAATCAAGAAGATCCTGATAATAAACTCTGACAATGTGTTTTTTTTTTTGTATACTTGGCCAATCCATTTTTTATGTCTGGAAGTTTCTACTTTGATTTTTATTTGTATGCTCTCTCTGTGTATTACGTACCTCATTGTTTTGTGAATGTTTTTTGTTATTGTTTTATTCACAAATAAAAACTTTTCTGTTAAAAAACAAAATCCCCCCAATGAGGGCCGGTTCACACTTGTGCGATGTGGGAAGGCTGCGAATACGCAGCCTGTTCCCACATCGCATCCGCACAAGAGGCAGTTCACACTGCTATATGCGATACGCAGGGGGTGTCAATTAAATGTTAACGACACCCCCAGTTTGATCGCATATCACAGTGCGATCTGACAGTTCACACAGCATCGGATCGCACAAGTGTGAACCACTGTGCGATCCGATCCTGATGCGGCTGAAAAAATGCCTCCTGTGCGTCTTTGGTGCAGGTGCAGTGCGAATTTCAGCCATACAGAGTGTATGGCTGAATTCGTATCCGCACAGGAGATCGCATGTAATGAAGGAGCAGTGCGCTCCGAATTACATGCGATCTCCGCAGCCGCACATATGTGAACCGGCACTGAGACAGTCAGCTGTGGAAGCTGAGCACCATGAGGACATCAAGGATGGGGCAGGCACAAACTAACTAGGGGGAATTATATAGTCTAAATCTGAGAGGGAGTGTCCCAAAAGCAAATTGCAGCATAAAAAAATGCTTGTCACTAATACAAAGGTAAAAGGCATGTACACAAATGATTGGCATCTGGTAAACAAAACTGATGAACTAGTACTTCTGTTACTAGAGGAGAACTCTTACCTTGTGGGAATATCAGAAACTTGGCTGGACTGCTCAAAGGATTGGGCTGTGAACATTCATAGGTATAATATTTTCTGGAGGGATAGCATTAGTAGAAAAGGTAGAAGGGCAGTGCCTATATGTCAGGAACAATCTGATGGTGAGTGTGAGAGGACAACAACGAGTGTTGTGATGGAGCAGAGTTTTTATGGCCGGAGTTTCACATGGATGCAACAAATGGTAAATGACATGTCAAAGTATTTTACAAGCCACCCAACATAGGGGATGGAAAGAGAGGAACCTCCTTTTTCATACAAAAAAAGCAGGAAACATGGTAATGTTATCATTATGACTTTAATTTTTTTAGATAATTTTTGGACAAATAGTACCACACACTTGACCAAGACTTGTAAATGTTTTTAACATATTGAAAGACAATATTTTGGGTCAAATGGTAGAAGCCCCAACTATAACAAATGGTTCACTAGATCTATAAATTTCAAATAACACAGTGCTCATTGCAGATGTGCAAATCAAGGACAGATTAGGCAAGAGCAGATGCGGCAGGAGGTGAACGGCAGGACACAAACGGCTACACACACATAATTCCCTGGGTCTATACACTTGGGTTACTTACCTGGAATGTGGGATTGCTTTCCCTTCCTCTCCTGGGGCCGGACCTGACCATCTTTCCAGCTTTGCTTTCCGGGTTCTGGGCATATTTATGATCAGGAAACATTGGACGTATATATCATCTATTGAAGGCAATATGATATCTCTACTCCTAGGAGAATAGAACCCCCTGCTCCTACGTGCATTAGAAAACAAAAATCCCCCCTTTCTTTATGTTTGGGGTTGTGATTTTCTATTCTATAATTCACAAGTGTAACTGCAATTGTCAACCCTGTGGTGTGCATGCTACCTGCCGCCCGCCTGCTCCTTTCACCTGAGATCAATCAGACTGATTGGTGGGTCTTATTCGCCCCTCGCCGGTTGCTAAAACTGACGTGGATGATGCAACTGTTTGCGCTATAGGAGAGAATATTTAATCGTATGTGGTCCTGAAGAAGCGCAATGCGAAACGCGTCGACCTTCCAGACCAGTTAAATATATCTACCTCTTCAAACAATGTGCAATGTTTGTGTACCCACTATAAAGCATATGGAGTCTTTATCTTCACCATTGACTCTGTTTTAATGTACTGTTTTATATATATATGATTTTCTTTTCCTTTTTTTTTTTTAAATATTTTCAATAAAATGTTGATGTTTTAATCAAATTACTCTGCCTGTCCATCATGTGCCTCAAAAGTCCGTAATTTTTTTGGGACAACTAGTTGTTGTACCAAGTTCTCTTTTAGATTAGGCAAGAGCAATCACTGTGTGATTTCCCTTAAAATAAGATACAGGAAAGAGAAATATGTGGGCACCTCAAAAACTCAAACGTTAAGGAAAGTTAACTTTAATAAGCTGCGCTCCTTAATGTGCTATACTAATTGGGAAAACATATTCTCAACCACTTGCCAAGCTCCAGCTGTTAGGGAACTACATGTCCCATGATGCATTGCGGGGCTGACAGTTACAAGCATGACTCCAAAAGGTAGAGCCATCATGACTTGTAGTTCCACAACAGCTGGAGGGCCACAGGTTGAGCACCCATGTCTTAGGCTGCTGCCTCTCTAAAAGCAATGGAAAGATGCTATGAGGGATAATAAACGGGTGTAGTGGTGCATCTAGTATAAAGGTTCATCATTTTTGTAGCTGTGTTTAAAAAATAAAACAAACTATCAAATAGTGCAGATCTTAATCAATGCAGCTTCTAAAAAAAAAAAAAATAACTGCGCTCATAATGAAATATTGTGAAATCAATGATATAAAAATAATCTACATATTGTGACATGGGGCAATTCGACTCAGAGTGGTAGATGTGTTTTAGAAAGATATGTCAGTTAGTTCAGTTCAAGGGCGTAGTAGCCCACGTTTAATAAAAAGGAAAAACAAAGTTCTTTACAAAGTTGCCCATGCAGGGGAAATCAGCTTCTCACATCAAAACATCAGCAACGAAAAATGCTAGCCCCCATGACTATTCTTCAGCAGCACTGCTGCTATTAGTAATTAGGATTATACAAATACAGTAAAAGTACATTTGGGACTTTACATATACCTCCCAGGGTTTAATTATTTACCTGACAGAAAGTTTTAAAATAATTTTTCCCATATCTTTATTTAAAGTATTTTACAAACTCTTTTAAAAACATAATACCAAAACTGGTTTATCCAGGTAGCTCCTCTCAAGATTTACCCTTTTCCAGCGCGTTTAGCACGGTGACACACTTCGTCAGGGCCGTAGGTCCTGTTATGTACTGTAACAATATGCAAAAAGGCATTTAGATTAAACAGTGATTAACATATAAAACAAATCATGTTTACATAGTATTTTATTTACATACATTGCTTACTACAAGTAGTTTAAAATCTTGTCCACTGCGACAATTACCAAAACAAGGGTGAACAAAGTCTTATAATATGTATTCATATGCAAATTGTTAAAGTATATATAACTTATATAACTATAGTAAATTTTTCCTATACTATAACTTTACAATTTGCATAGATTACATAATATAAGACTTTGTTCACCCTTGTGTTGGCATTTGTTGCATCAGACAAGATTTATAAACTACTTGCAGTAAGCAATATATGTAAATAAAATACTATGTAATAATGAATAATTTTATATGTTAATCACTGTTTATTCTAAATGCCTTGTTGCATATTGTTACAGTACATAACAGGATCTAAGGCCCTGATGAAGCGGGTCAGCCCACGAAACACTTTGGACAAAAGGAGGATCTTGAGCTCAAGAGAGCATCTACCCGGATACACCAGTTTTTGGTATCATGTTTTTAAAAGAATGAACTCCCTTTTTAAGGGCTTTTTAAGAGTTTGTATAATACTTAAAAAAAAAAAAAGGAATATGAAAAAATAATGTGAAAACTTTTCTGTCAGGTTATTATTAAACCCTGGGAAGTACATGTAAAGTCCCAAACCTACTTTTATTGTATTTGTATAATTATCTCTCTAGGGATGGTACCCCCCTAAGGTTTATTCATTAAATCACACTCTACCCTCACACAAAACATTGTTTATTACTAATCAGGGCTCTTTGAATTTTGTGCCCCACTATGTGGCAATGAAACAAAAAAGTCTTGCACACGAGATATCCTCATACTCAGGAGGAGTAGCAAAATATGTTTTTGGAATGTAATTCTAGGTATGCTTATGGTGTGTGTTATTGAAATCTATTAACTGACAACTCTGTGTAAAAAATACATCTTAATTCCTAAATTTACAAAAATGAGATGATGTTTGATATACATTGATCATATATTTCCCTTTTTTTCCTGTTGGTACTAAATTGGAATATGAGTTACAGCCCTTACGTTACTTCCAGACCCCCCCCCCCCCCATTTCCACAAGGAGGGGCCTCCAGGCCCTAAGAAGCAGATTATCAGGACAAAGGTAATGGGAAGTTCTTACCAAGGTGATCAGCATGAACAGAGTCTGAAACCCTTCCACTGGATAGTGTATTGCAGTAAGTTTTAAATCCAAGATGGCTTCTATCCCATATTCCTCCTGACCATAGCCAAACAGAGGTTTAGAGAGTAACCCAAAAAAGCACAACCCTAACACAACCCACTCTCCAATCCCCCACCCATAACAAATAAAAAATAAATTCTTGCTGCAGAGACAGAAACAACTTAAAAGTAATCTGTCAGCATGCAGGATACAATTTTTCAGGTTTTTTTTTTTTCTCCCAGATGCTATATTGTAAAATTTGCTTTACAATAATCTATGCTGATTAAGACCCAGCTTGCTCTCAAAAGGCTGCTTAGTCTTTACTTGCAGGTAAGGGCTGCTTAGTCTTTACTTGCAGGTAAAGCCATTGTCATGTTGCACTCCAAAGCAACAATTTTCCCAACAGTGGCGGCCCGTGCATAGCGGGCGCCAGGGCGCCGCCCCCCTACCCCTGAAAAAAAGAAAAAAAAAAAGGAAAAAAAAAATGACAAATAAAGTTTTACAAAAAAAAAATTGAGTTCGCCGGCCTTTGTAATGGAAGTGGTGGCTAGGGGGGGGGGGGGTTACGTCCCAGAAGAGGCGCCGATCGGAAGCCTTCTGGGGGCGTAACCCGATCGCAAGTCCTTGCGATTGGACACCCCCACTTTCGGATATCCTGGCTGTGATTGGTCCAGTCTCCAGCCTGGACCAATCATCATCCAGGACATCCGATCCCTGACGTCACAATGGGGGCGGTGCCGGTGCGTGAGTCAGTCACTCACCGTCACCGCCACTTGGAGGACGAGGGAGAAGCCGCTCTCCTTCCCGCCGCCGCCGCCGCAGAGAGGACGGACTGGATCGAGGAGGGAAGAACCCGCCGCCGCTGCTGCCAAGTAAGTGCATTAAATTGAAGGGAGCACGCACGCTGCACTCTGCATTGATTGGGGGACAATGCTGTGGCACTCTGCATTTATTGGGGTACAATGCCGTGGGCACTCTGCATTTATTGGGGTACATTGCTGTGGCACTCTGCATTTATTGGGGTACAATGCTGTGGGCACTCTGCATTGATTGGGGGACAATGCTGTGGGCACTCTGCATTGATTGGGGGACAATGCTGTGGGCACTCTGCATTTATTGGGGGACAATGCTGTGGGCACTCTGCATTTATTGGGGGACAATGCTATGGGCACTCTGCATTTATTGGGGGACAATGCTGTGGGCACTCTGCATTTATTGGGGTACAATGCTGTGGCGCTCTGCATTTATTGGGGTACAATGCTGTGGCACTCTGCAATCATTGGGGTACAATGCTGTGGGCACTCTGCATTTATTGGGGTACAATGCTGTGGCGCTCTGCAATCATTGGGGTACAATGCTGTGGCACTCTGCAATCATTGGGGTACAATTCTGTGGCACTCTGCAATCATTGGTGTACAATGCTGTGGGCACTCTGCATTTATTGGGGGACAATGCTGTGGGCACTCTGCATTTATTGGGGGACAATGCTGTGGGCACTCTGCATTTATTGGGGTACAATGCTGTGGCGCTCTGCATTTATTGGGATACAATGCTGTGGCACTCTGCAATCATTGGGGTACAATGCTGTGGGCACTCTGCATTTATTGGGGTACAATGCTGTGGCGCTCTGCAATCATTGGGGTACAATGCTGTAGCACTCTGCAATCATTGGGGTACAATTCTGTGGCACTCTGCAATCATTGGGGTACAATTCTGTGGCACTCTGCAATCATTGGGGTACAATTCTGTGGCGCTCTGCATTTATTGGGGTACAATGCTGAGGCGCTCTGTATTTATTGGGGTACAATGCTGTGGCACTCTGCATTTATTGGGGTACAATGCTGTGGCGCTCTGCAGTGATTGGGGACAATGCTGTGGCGCTCTGAATTGAAAGGGGCATGCACGCTAAACTCTGCATTGTGGGGGCACAGCACAGTGTTCATTGCATTGAAGGGGGCACAGCACAGTGTTCATTGCATTGAAGGGGGCACAGCACAGTGTTCATTGCATTGAAGGGGGCACAGCTTCAAATTCACGCAATTTTTTTACTGCGTTTTTTGGTGCGAAGCAATACCTATTACATTTTTCTTTTTGCGCCCCCCCAAAAATTTTGAGCACCAGCCGCCACTGCTTCCCAATCTAGAAGACTCCGAAGTCATAATAAACAAGCAAAAAATTGGGGGAGCAAACCCTGAACATGTATATCTAAAGCCGGTGCAGCTATGGACCAAGCAACATGTATATTAAAAAAGAATAGCGCAACCATGCAAAAGAAATGACTATCAAATATGGAGACAATCCATAAATAAAAATGGGGATTTAGTTCCACCATATGGCCATATCGTGCTCAAGCCCACCACTGCGTCAAAGTACCCCATTATCGGTGGGTCCTACACTATCCATAAAAAAGGGGTGAATCCAGCCTCTCTTACCCTTGGAGACAACACTCCTTGCTGGGAAGGTGTGCTAATGCACTGCAGGGGACTCCTCCTATATCTACTTGATAGAGGACACCAATAGAGTACAGGTGTGTGTGGGGGATGGGATGCTCAACCTCATAAGTCTGGTCAGACCGAATACATAATAAACAAGCAAAAAATTGGGGGAGCAAACCCTGAACATGTATATCTAAAGCCGGTGCAGCTATGGACCAAGCAACATGTATATTAAAAAAGAATAGCGCAACCATGCAAAAGAAATGACTATCAAATATGGAGACAATCCATAAATAAAAATGGGGATTTAGTTCCACCATATGGCCATATCGTGCTCAAGCCCACCACTGCGTCAAAGTACCCCATTATCGGTGGGTCCTACACTATCCATAAAAAAGGGGTGAATCCAGCCTCTCTTACCCTTGGAGACAACACTCCTTGCTGGGAAGGTGTGCTAATGCACTGCAGGGGACTCCTCCTATATCTACTTGATAGAGGACACCAATAGAGTACAGGTGTGTGTGGGGGATGGGATGCTCAACCTCATAAGTCTGGTCAGACCGAATACATAATAAACAAGCAAAAAATTGGGGGAGCAAACTAAATCCCCATTTTTATTTATGGATTGTCTCCATATTTGATAGTCATTTCTTTTGCATGGTTGCGCTATTCTTTTTTAATATACATGTTGCTTGGTCCATAGCTGCACCGGCTTTAGATATACATGTTCAGGGTTTGCTCCCCCAATTTTTTGCTTGTTTATTATGTATTCGGTCTGACCAGACTTATGGGGTTGAGCACCCCATCCCCCACACACACCTGTACTCTATTGGTGTCCTCTATCAAGTAGATATAGGAGGAGTCCCCTGCAGTGCATTAGCACACCTTCCCAGCAAGGAGTGTTGTCTCCAAGGGTAAGAGAGGCTGGATTCACCCCTTTTTTATGGATAGTGTAGGACCCACCGATAATGGGGTACTTTGACGCAGTGGTGGGCTTGAGCACGATATGGCCATATGGTGGAACTAAATCCCCATTTTTATTTATGGATTGTCTCCATATTTGATAGTCATTTCTTTTGCATGGTTGCGCTATTCTTTTTTAATATACATGTTGCTTGGTCCATAGCTGCACCGGCTTTAGATATACATGTTCAGGGTTTGCTCCCCCAATTTTTTGCTTGTTTATTATGTATTCGGTCTGACCAGACTTATGAGGTTGAGCATCCCATCCCCCACACACACCTGTACTCTATTGGTGTCCTCTATCAAGTAGATATAGGAGGAGTCCCCTGCAGTGCATTAGCACACCTTCCCAGCAAGGAGTGTTGTCTCCAAGGGTAAGAGAGGCTGGATTCACCCCTTTTTTATGGATAGTGTAGGACCCACCGATAATGGGGTACTTTGACGCAGTGGTGGGCTTGAGCACGATATGGCCATATGGTGGAACTAAATCCCCATTTTTATTTATGGATTGTCTCCATATTTGATAGTCATTTCTTTTGCATGGTTGCACTATTCTTTTTTAATATACATGTTGCTTGGTCCATAGCTGCACCGGCTTTAGATATACATGTTCAGGGTTTGCTCCCCCAATTTTTTGCTTGTTTATTATGTATTCGGTCTGACCAGACTTATGAGGTTGAGCATCCCATCCCCCACACACACCTGTACTCTATTGGTGTCCTCTATCAAGTAGATATAGGAGGAGTCCCCTGCAGTGCATTAGCACACCTTCCCAGCAAGGAGTGTTGTCTCCAAGGGTAAGAGAGGCTGGATTCAAGCCCTTTTTTATGGATAGTGTAGGACCCACCGATAATGGGGTACTTTGACGCAGTGGTGGGCTTGAGCACGATATGGCCATATGGTGGAACTAAATCCCCATTTTTATTTATGGATTGTCTCCATATTTGATAGTCATTTCTTTTGCATGGTTGCGCTATTCTTTTTTAATATAGAAGACTCCGAAGACATACCAAATCTGTTACTCTTTTATCCTCCTGCTTCCCTGCCTTGTACTTACAGCAGGGGTGTCTCTCTCTCCATCTGCTTCTGGGTCTGCAGGTCACTTGCGTACTGCTTTCTCCTCTGTGCTTTTAATTCCCCTATCACTTGCATACAGTAGGTACCAGAACCAGGATTTCACTCTCCTTAGCAGCGGGCTACAATAAAATAATATTAAAGAAAAAAGCCTTCTGTACTATTTTAAAATCACACACACTTATTTTATTTAAAAAAGCACTTACAATATACAAATCTTCATTGTCTGCATGTCATATTACCCCACTGCTCCTTCTCAGAACTGAAGTCTTAATTGCATTGTCTACTACTACCGGTTCATGCCAAATGCTGCAGATGGAGATAGTTAAAATAACTGATAGTCAAGATATAGACATAGATATATTGTGATATGTTGGGATTGCATTTTAATAAAAGAATCGTGTGTGATTTTAAAATACTACACAGTGAGAAGGATGTTTTTCCTGTGGTTCTATTTTATTGCAGCATTTGACTGAGGAGATTTAAATCCTAGTTCTGATACTTATGCAGGTGATAGAGGAATTACTAGCACAGAGTTATGTGTGAAGACAGAGGAAGGTGGGTCTGCAGCTTATCTCTTTGAGGAAGCTGTGAGTGAGTGACCTGTGATCTTAGCAGCAGTTGAAGGGAGACACCATTGATGTGAGCAGAACACTGTGTGGAAATTCAGGAAGAAAGAGAGCAACAGAACTGGTACTACCTGTCTTCAGAGTCCTGCGGATTGGGTCGATTTTTGCTTTGGAATGCAGAATAAGACTGGCTTTACCTGCAAGTAAAGATTAAGGCTTTAGAAAACATGGAGCACAAATTAGGAGGGGGCTGTGGAGGTGAACTGTAGGAATGGCATACCATTTTTGAACTGTTTAAGAATACTTTATGCTGCCTGGCTTCTGGGTTTTGCTGGAAGAGGGTCCACCAGTTGAGAGCATCCCTCTGATCAATTCCTGCTTGTCAAATTATTGTCATGCACCACTCTCTAGGGGCTCCTATTTGCCACTGAAACTCCAATATGTATTTTCATGCTTTTAGTCAACCTGGGTAATTTTCCATTTGAATGTAGCATAAAAAATGAGATCTTGGTTACATTTGTGGTCTCCTGAGGAAGGCAGTAAATAGTGAAATGCATAGAGACCTGCGCCTACTTTTCTTCTGCAGTTTGGCCTAATACATTTGTTGTATTTTGCATACACAATCACAATGTGGGCTATGTGGGACTTTAAATGAGACACCAGCAGGTATGCCCAGTCTCTCCATCCCTGTATCGAAAAAAACGAATTGAAAAGGATTAAGAGAGGTGCATGGAAGCCAGCCAGCCCCCAGTCTGATGTACTCACCTATATATGTATAATTATTCATAAGTTATGGCCAAGCACGATGAAAGCTTTTTTAGGGCGCTTCTAATATGCCATCTGACACTGTATTAAATGTTTTTATGGATGCAGAAGCTTTTAATGAATTATGTTGTTAATAAAAAATCATTTTAAATTATGTATTCAATATTCTTAAGTTATGTGTGGCACCTTAAAGCAGAGCTCCACCCAAAAGGGGAAGCTCCACTTGTTTGCACCCTTACCCCCTCCACTGCCACATTTGCCAGTTTTTTTTTTTGGGGGGGGGGGGCTGGTACCTGGTTTTTGTCCTGGGGGGTGAGCCGGGGGAGAAATTGGAGTGAGCGCTGTGTTAGTTTTATGTTTTTTTATTATTATTTTTGGGTGATTGTTATTTATTGTATACCCTTGGGGAGGGTTATAATCTAGTCATCCTGCAGGCAAAGGGTGCACTACAGTAGTCTTTGAGTACTGTGAGAGAGATTTAGAGGAGACCACAGTTGACTAGCTTTAGCATGGAAGGAGTTGGGTATCCTCATGGAGAAATTAATTCTTGGGCATAAACAAACAGAACATATAGGTTTAATGATTTTGTAAGGTCCAATAAATTTTGGTGCTAGTTTCTGAGAGGGAACTTTGAGACAGAAATTGCAGGTAGATAGCCAATTCAAATCATTAACCTTGAAGGTGGGAGTAGCCAGATGTCAGCTATAGAGAGGAGATGTGGTAGGATTGTTTCTAAAATAAAATTTTGAAATTTATAAGAGTGCAGTTCATGTTATGCACATTTTATCCATACTTGAGTGCAGCTGAGATTATGTACCATCCACATTTAACACCACCTATAACAGCCATTTTTGAGGGATATGTGGAAGAGACAGATAGGTACATTTTCCACTGAGGATAGAAAAACTTCCAAAAACAATATATAAACTGAGAATTTCAATCAGAATTCAATGTTTTCTGGAACACCACGATGCCTGACCATTTCTTGTGTGAAAACATGAAGGGTTTAATGCCATGAAGTTGGCCATCTTACTAAAGGGGCCCACCATCCCCAAGATGACAGAATGACAGTTTTGTCCACAGAGGAAGGTAAATCAACAATTAAATCCATCAAAAGTTGAGTTCACAAATGGTAAAGAACAGTTAGCAGTAAGAACCAGCAGAATTGTTAGGCTTGGAAGACTCTGAGCATGCACAGGTCTTGCAGGTTCTAAAGTAGGCCATAACATACTTCCTAAGAGATGGCCAGGTCATGATGACATTAAACAAAATGGATGGTGAAACAAATGACATGGAGGGCTAGGCATTGCCCCTGGGCAAAATGTATGAATATTTATTTAATTCCCTCTGGCAGGGAGCAGAAATGCCTAAAGTGAAACATTAAAATGTAGAATTCCTTTATAAAACATGCCTGGGGTAAAGCCCTAAACCTGCCTGTGAAGTGATGCATCTGTTCCTTGAATGCAACCTACTGCATCAAAACTGACATTTACAAAGAAAAAAAAATGTTGTTTAAATTGCCAGTAAATTACATTGTCAACTGCTTCAGATGGAGATTCCCTTAATTTATACCAGATCCTTATTCTAGATCCTTTGAATGGTGACAAAATGGTACATGCATCATAAATCAGAAGCCACTGAAGTGGGTAAAAGAACGCCATATCCCCAAAGTCTGTTGTTGTCCTGTACTCATGCTAATATCCATTGATGTCCAACGTTGAGTATGCCAACCTAAAGTGGCACTCAGGAACATCATAGACAATTGCTTCCTCCTGCCCACTGTCCCCATCCTCTATGCTCCTGGTGCTCTCTTCAGTGTTGAAGTAATTTAGTTGACTACTTCATGCCCATTTTGGAGGCAATGGCAGGATTATCTGTAGTGTAGGAGGAAAAATAGGTCAATTTTGCAGCTGTTGAAATAAATGGATAGCCACTGCAAAACCTCCTCGTCATGCTCTGGCTGTATAGCACACCCGCTGCCAGAAAGAAAATGCAGACAGCCCCTGCCCCTCAGTACCTGCTAGCTCTCTACAAACTTCATGTGAAGAAACTCTGCCTCTCTCTTTTGGCCTTTCAAACATTATAAATGCAGTGGATTTCCTACCTTTACTAACAGCTATGGCAATAGCGAGATTGAGAATATGGTGCTTTGGTGCACTTAAAACCAAAACACTAAACCCCAACTCCATTTTTTTATATATTTTTTTAAAACCTGACATATAGGAAAAATATAAAAATTGTAAAATAAAAGAAAAAAAAAAGACAATAAAACACCAAAAAAACAGACTGCAAGGGGAAAGGTTGCCAGTGTTTATTCCTTACTAGGGATAAGCTAAAGGTTTGTCCAGTCACAAGTTTGGGCTGAACTTAATCTGTTTGAGCATTCATACGAAATGCCTGAAAATGTACCATAATGTCACACATAATAGTGCTATTACGTATGACAGCTTCCTGCTGCCAATGATTGTTAAAAACATCAGTGGATGCAGGTATCACTGAGCCCTTAACAGCCAGTGACGTCACCAGCCCCATTCATTTACATGGCCGAGATTCCCTGGTCCTGTAAACAAACAGGCAGGGATAGTTTAATAAAAAAAGGTGTGGGGTTCCCCACTTTAGTCACACCAGGCTGTCTAAGTCTGGTTTGCATTTTAAGGGGGTACCCCATGAAAAAACAAAAAAATAATTTTGAGGTCCCTCTGGAAATCCATACCAGACCTTTAATCAGAGCATCCAGCCTAGCTGGCCAAAAAAATGGGGAAGAGCGTGTGCCCTCCGCCAGCCAGGCAGCATGCTCAGATTAAGGGTCTGGTAAGGATTATTACAGGGACTTCATGCATTTTCTTTTTTGTGTGGAGTATCCCCTTAAAATCTACACTGGACTCAAAGTGTCTGCTATGCTCTATGGGGGGTATGGTATGCATTATATAGTTTAAATGGTCAACAAATGATATCTCATTGCTCACTTCTATTATAAAAACTCACACAGACCCTTCCGAAAGTCCCCTAAAATACATATCAGACTCTTGGAGGGGGCTAATGACATTCATCATTTGCTGACCATTTTAACCACTTAAGCCCTGGAAGATTTTACCCCCATTCCGACCAGGGGGTATTTTATGACTCGGCACTGCGTGACTTTAACTGACAATTGTGCGGTCATACAATGTGGTACCCAAACGAAATTTACGTCCTTTTTTTCCCACAAACAGAGCTTTCTTTTGGTGGTATTTGATCACCTCTGTGCTTTTTATTTTTTGCAATATTAATAAAAAAGTGCGAAAATTTTGCAAAAAAATGACATTTTCAACTTTGTCTTTTAAAAAATATCCAATATACTCAATTTATGTATTTTTTTTGGCCAAAATATATTTAGCTACATGTATTTGACAAAAAAAAATTAAATTTTTATTGGTTTGCGCAAAAGTTATAGCGTCTACAAACTATGGTGTAAATACTGAAATTTACGCAGCTTTAATTTTTGACTGCCTATCTCATTTCATGAAGTGCTAAAATGGCAGGGCAGTACAAACCCCCCCCAAACTACCACTTTTTGGAAAGTAGACATCCTAAGGAATGTTCTGAGAGGCATGTTGAGCTCATTGAATATTTCATTTTTTTGTCACAAGTGTTTGAAAAATGACTTTTTTTTTTTTTACACAAAGTTGTCATTGAAATGATATATTGCTCACACATGCCATGGGTATATGTGTAATTACACCCCAAAATATATTCTGCTGCTTCTCCTGAGTACAGGAATACCACATATGTGAGACTTTTTGGGAGCCTAGCTGTGTACGGGACCCCAAAAACAAATCACCACCATCAGAATTTCAAAGGGCGTACATTTTTCATTGCATTTTCTCACTACCTCTAACGGTTTAGGAGGCCCTGAAATATCAAGATACCACAAAACCCCCCCAAATGACCCCATTTTGGAAAGTAGATACCCCAAGCTGTTTGCTGAGAGGCATGGTGAGTCCATGGAATATTTTATATTTTACCACAAGTTTTGGGAAAATTACTATTTTTTTTTTTATTTTTTTTTTTTTTACACAACGTTGTCACTAAAAGATAAAATTCTCACACATGACATGGGTATATGTGGAATGACACCCCAAAATACATTCTGCCACTTCTCCTGAGTATGGGGATGCCCCATGTGTGAAACTTTTTGGGAGCCTAGCTGTGTACAGGACCGCGAAAACCAATCAACACTCTCAGGTTTTCTAATGGCGTAAATTGTGCATGTCACCTCTGCACTACCTGTCACAGTTTCGGAGGCCCTAAAATTCCAAGATAGCACAACCCCCCCCCAAATGACCCCATTTTGGAAAGTAGACACCCCAAGCTATTTGCTTAGAGGCATGGTGAGTCCATGGAATATTTTATATTTTGCCACAAGTTCCGGGAAATACATATATATATATTTATTTATTTATTTTTTCACAAAGTTGTCAGTAAATGAAATATTGCTCACACATGCCATGGGTATATGCGAAATGACACCCCAAAATACATTCTTCTGCTTCTCCTGAGTACAGGGATACCCCATGTGTGAGACTTTTTTGCAGTCTAGCCGAGTACAGGTCCCCGAAAACCAGTCCCCGCTTTCAGGCTTTCCAAGGGCGTAAATTGTTGATTTCACTCCTGACTACCTATCACAGTTTCGGAGGCCCTAAAATTCCAAGATAGCACAAAACCCCCCCCAAATTACCCCATTTTGGAAAGTAGACACCCCAAGCTATTTGCTGAGAGGCATGGTGAGTCCATGGAATATTTTATATTTTGCCACAAGTTCCGGGAAATATATATATATATATATATATATATATATATATTTTTTTTTTTTTTACACAAAGTTGTCAGTAAATGATATATTGCTCACGCATGCCATGGGTATATGTGAACTGACACCCCAAAATACATTCTGCTGCTTCTCTTGAGTACAGGGATACCCCATGTGTGAGACTTTTTTGCAGTCTAGCCAAGTACAGGTCCCCGAAAACCAGTCCCCGCTTTCAGGCTTTCCAAGGGCGTAAATTGTTGATTTCACTCCTGACTACCTATCACAGTTTCGGAGGCCCTAAAATTCCAAGATAGCACAAAACCCCCCCAAATTACCCCATTTTGGAAAGTAGACACCCCAAGCTATTTACTGAGAGGCATGGTGAGTCCATGGAATATTTTATATTTTGCCACAAGTTCCGGGAAATATATATATATATATTTTTTCTTTTTTTTTTACACAAAGTTGTCAGTAAATGATATATTGCTCACACATGCCATGGGTATATGTGAACTGACACCACAAAATACATTCTGCTGCTTCTCCTGAGTACAGGGATACCCCATGTGTGAGACTTTTTTGCAGTCTAGCCGAGTACAGGACCCCAAAAACCAATCATCGCCTTCAGGCTTTCCAAGGGCGTACATTGTTGATTTCACTCCTGACTACCTATCACAGTTTCGGAGGCCCTAAAATTCCAAGATAGCACAACCCCCCCCAAATGACCCCATTTTGGAAAGTAGACACCCCAAGCTATTTGCTTAGAGGCATGGTGAGTCCATGGAATATTTTATATTTTGCCACAAGTTCCGGGAAATACATATATATATATTTATTTATTTATTTTTTCACAAAGTTGTCAGTAAATGAAATATTGCTCACACATGCCATGGGTATATGCGAAATGACACCCCAAAATACATTCTTCTGCTTCTCCTGAGTACAGGGATACCCCATGTGTGAGACTTTTTTGCAGTCTAGCCGAGTACAGGTCCCCGAAAACCAGTCCCCGCTTTCAGGCTTTCCAAGGGCGTAAATTGTTGATTTCACTCCTGACTACCTATCACAGTTTCGGAGGCCCTAAAATTCCAAGATAGCACAAAACCCCCCCAAATGACCTCATTTTGGAAAGTAGACACCCCAAGCTATTTGCTGAGAGGCATGGTGAGTCCATGGAATATTTTATATTTTGCCACAAGTTCCGGGAAATATATATATATATATATATATATATATTTTTTTTTTTTTTTTACACAAAGTTGTCAGTAAATGATATATTGCTCACGCATGCCATGGGTATATGTGAACTGACACCCCAAAATACATTCTGCTGCTTCTCTTGAGTACAGGGATACCCCATGTGTGAGACTTTTTTGCAGTCTAGCCAAGTACAGGTCCCCGAAAACCAGTCCCCGCTTTCAGGCTTTCCAAGGGCGTAAATTGTTGATTTCACTCCTGACTACCTATCACAGTTTCGGAGGCCCTAAAATTCCAAGATAGCACAAAACCCCCCCAAATGACCCCATTTTGGAAAGTAGACACCCCAAGCTATTTACTGAGAGGCATGGTGAGTCCATGGAATATTTTATATTTTGCCACAAGTTCCGGGAAATATATATATATATATATTTTTTCTTTTTTTTTTACACAAAGTTGTCAGTAAATGATATATTGCTCACACATGCCATGGGTATATGTGAACTGACACCACAAAATACATTCTGCTGCTTCTCCTGAGTACAGGGATACCCCATGTGTGAGACTTTTTTGCAGTCTAGCCGAGTACAGGACCCCAAAAACCAATCATCGCCTTCAGGCTTTCCAAGGGCGTACATTGTTGATTTCACTCCTGACTACCTATCACAGTTTTGGAGGCCATGAAATGCCAAGACAGCACAACCCCCCCCCCCAAATTACCCCTTTTCGGAAAGTAGACACCCTTAGCTATTTGCAGAGAGGCATGTTGAGTGTTTTGCAGATCTCACTTTTTGTCACAAAGTTTTGGAAATTGAAAAAAGAGGAAAAAAAATGCATTTTCCTATTTTTTCTTCATTTTCCAAAAAAAATGAGAGCTGCAAAATACTCACCATGCCTCTTAGCAAATAGATTGGAGTGTCTACTTTGCAAAATGGGGTCATTTGGGGGGGTTTTGTGCAATCTTGGCTTTTTATGGACTTCAAAAGTGTGATAGGTAGTAAGGAGTGAGATCAACAATTTACGCCCTTAGAAAGCCAAAAGGTGCGCATTGGTTTTCCGGGTCCTGTACGCGGCTAGACTGGCAAAAAGTCTCACACATGGGGTATCATTGTACTCAGGAGAAGCAGCAGAATGTATTTTGGGGTGTCATTTCACATATACCCATGGCCTGTGTGAGCAATATATCATTTACTGACAACTTTGTGTAAAAAAATAAAAAAAAAAATGTTCCCGAAACTTGTGGCAAAATATAAACTATTCAATGGACTCACCATGCTTCTCAGCCAGTAGCTTGGAGTGTCTACTTTGCAAAATGGGGTCATTTGGGGGGGTTTTGTGCTATCTTGAAATTTCAGGGCCTCTGAAACTGTGACAGGTAGTCAGGGGTAAAATCAGCAATTTACACCATTAGAAAACCTGAAGATGTGGACTGGTTGTCGGGGTCGCGTACACAGCTAGGCTCCCAAAAAGTCTCACACATGTGGTATCCCTGTACTCAGGAGAAGCAAAAGAATGTATTTTGGGGTGTCATTCCACATATTCCCATGGCATGCATGAGCAATATATCATTTAGTGACAACTCTCTGTAAAAAAACAACAAAAAAAAAAAATAATAATTTTCCCGAAACTTGTGGCAAAATATAAAATACTCCATGGACTCACCATGCCTCTCAGAAAAAAGCTTTGGGTGTCTACTTTTCAAAAAGGGGTCATTTGGGGGGTGTTTGAACTGTCCCGGCATTTTATGCTCAATCTTAGCCACACATCACCCACTCTTCTAACCACTTGAAAACCAAGCCTTTTCTGTGCCTTTTTGTTTACATGAAAAAATATTTTTTTTTTACTAGAAAATTACTTTGAACCCCCAAACATTATATATTTCTTTAAAGCAGAGGCCCTATAGAATAAAATGGTGGATGTTGCAATTTTTTTTGTCACACGGTATTTGCGCACAGATTTTTTAATTTATTGCACAAATACACTATATAATTCCAATTTTTTTTGGTAAAATTTAAAAGATGATCTTATGCCGAGTTCATAGACACCTAACATGACATGCTTTAAAAATTGCGCATGCCTGCGCAGCGGCAAAAACATACTTACATTTTTAAAAACCTTTAAAAGTCTCTACAGGTTACCACTTTAGACTTACAGAGGAGGTCTACTGCAAGAATTACTGCACTCGATCTAGCGATCGCGGCGATACCTCACATGCATGCTGCAATTGCGGTTTACATATGACACTAGACCAACGCTTGCGTGCGCCATTGCGCGCAAGCACGGGGGGAAGGGGGGGGGCTCAATTTTTTTTTTCTTTTTTCTTTTGCTTTTTTATGTTATTTTGACACCTTTCCTTTAATTTTTTTTTAAATCATTTTTATTGTTATCACAGTGAATTTAAATATCCCCTATGATAGCAATCTGTGGTGACAGGTACTCTTTTTTAAAAAATTGGGGTCTTTTAGACTCTAGATCTCTCCTCTGACCTTAACGCATCTGACCACACCAAAATTGGTGTGATAAAATACTTTCCCAATTTCCCAATGGCCCTGTTTATTTCTGGCGAAACAGAAGTCATAAAATGCTCGTAGCCTCCGGCATCTTAGGCCATAGAGATGATTGGAGCCATTATCATCTCCAATTAGCTCTATGGTTAGATAATTGAACCACCGGCTGCACTCTCGGGTTAACCGGTGGGACAGGAGAGCCCGAGAAAAACCACGGAAGGCTGCGGAAGGCGGCGGTGGGGGGGGGGGAGGCCCCTCCCACTGCATGTAAAAGCAGTCTAGCGGCCAATTACCTGCTAGGATTGCTTTTACATGTAAGCCGACCGCTGGCTGTAAAAAACGATACCAAGATGATGCCTAAATCTGCAGGCATCATCCTGGTATAACCACTCAGAGTCAGGCAACGTACCAGTACATTGCTGGTCCTTGTTTGGCATATAGGTTTTTTTTTTTTTCATGCAGCCTGTGGGCTGAACGGAAAAAAAGAGAACCTATCAGAAATCAGCACAGGAATAATGCGTAGTATTACTCATCATTAACCGCCCAAACAACCACCCACTGAATTTAATGATGGGTATACACGACACTATCCACGTATACCAAAATAGGATTTTAACTGCAGTGCTGAAATCAGAAAATCACCACAGCTGCTATCAGCAAAGGTATCCATATATGCTGAGCGCAAACACTGTTTGTGTCAGAATATATAAAATCAATGCGTGGTAGCCGACGAGTACCTGCAAGAGAAACAGGTCACAAAAGAATGAAAAAACAAAAAGTACATTAAAAAAAGTACAGTAGGAAGAGTAGAAGGACATATAAAATGACTGACAACAACAGTTTTTGGATCTTCATCATTAACCGCCCAAACAACCACCCACTGAATTTAATGATGGGTATACACGACACTATCCACGTATACCAATATAGGATTTTAACTGCAGTGCTGAAATCAGAAAATCACCACAGCTGCTATCAGCAAAGGTATCCATATATGCTAAGCGCAAACGCTTTTTGTGTCAGAATATATAAAATCAATGCGTGGTAGCCGACGAGTACCTGCAAGAGAAACAGGTCACAAAAGAATGAAAAAACAAACAAAGGACATTAAAAAAAGTACAGTAGGAAGAGTAGAAGGACATATAAAATTACTGACACCACAACAGTTTTTGGATCCTTTTATTTTTCTTTCTAACTGTTCCTTGATTTCTTGATTTGGGACTGCGATCTTCCAGCTTGGGTCTCTCAAAATGTCGATGGACATCCAACATCCTTCGAGACCCTGTGTTTGTGTGCCCTACACTGTGTCGTGCTGTACCCTACGCTAATACTCCACTAGTGTATGGTAGCGCTCGAAACATTCCCCGATGCAGAGACTAGGTTGGTCAGGACATTTGGGACAATAATAGCGGGTGTCACGCCTAAATCCGCGCCTGCTACAGACACGACATCTTCTTTGGGGCCATCTTTGGGTAGGGGCACTCGGGAGGACATGTGAAAAATGCCTCTCATGCAGCTGGCGCACTGCATCTGGAAGGGGAAGTTGGGCAGGCATGCCTCCTGGGTACAGGTAGGCAAGGATGATCTCTTCCTGGAATTCCCGGAAAGATCCAGTTCGTCCTGACGCCCTGTATAGGACAAAGGCGTTCAGCATAGCCAATTGGTAAAGGTAAACAGACACTTTTTTGTACCAGCGTCTGGCTTTACGGGCAACTAAATACGGCGCCAAAAGCTGGTCGTTAAGGTCCACCCCTCCCATATTAAGGTTATATCCGTGGACACAGAGGGGTTTCTCCATAACGCCAGTTGCCGTAGGGATTTGGACTGTCGTGTCTGCGTGAAGGGAGGACAGAACATAAACATCCCGTGTATCCTTCCACTTCACCGCAAGCAATTTGTCCATTTTCAAGCAGGCTCTCGCCCCCCGACTAAGACGGGAATCTACAAGCCGTTGGGGGAAGCCCCGGCGATTAGGTCGCACGGTGCCACATGCGCCAATTTGTAATTCGAGCAGGTGACTAAATAGTGGCACGCTTGTGTAAAAGTTGTCCACGTACAAATTTTACCCCTTTCTGGATAAGGGTGACACCAAGTCCCAAACAATCTTACCGCTGCTCCCTATGTAGTCTGGGCAGTTGGGGGGCTCCACACAGCTATCTTTTCCCTCATAGACCCGGAAACCAACTGTATAGCCTGTGGCCCTGTCACAGAGCTTGTACAGCTTGACCCCGTACTTGGCACGCTTGCTGGGGAGGTACTGTTTCATAGCAAGGCGGCCAGTAAATTTAATCGGGGACTCGTCAACGCAGACAACTTGTTCGGGGGTAAACAGGGCTTCAAACCGCTGATTGAAGTGGTCTATGAGGAGCCGAATTTTGTGGAGCCGATCGTATGCAGGGTCTCCCCGAGGACGACAGATTTCATTGTCGCTGAAATGCATAAATCGCAGAATTTGCTCATATCTCGCCCTGGACATGGAGGCAGAGTACATGCTCATATGGTGAACTGGGCTAGTGGACCAATATAGCCGCAATTCACTCTGTTTAGTTATGCCCATGTGGAGGGAAAGGCCCAGAAAGATTTTAAATTCGGAAACCGTTATAGGTTTCCAGCCGAATCGTCTGGCAAGGTGCGAATTTGGGTTGGCGGCGATGAATTGTTGTGCATATAAATTTGATTGATCCACAATAGATCTGTAAAGATCCTCCGTGAAGAACAGCTCAAAAAAGTTCAGGGGCGTAAAACCAGCTGTCTCCACGTGGATTCCAGGTTGGGCAGTGAATGGGGGAAGTACTGGCGCTGTAGAATCAGTGGGTTGCCAATTAGGAAATGCCAGCGCATCAGGGAGGGCACTATGGGCTCTACGGGCCTGTCTTCGAATACGCGGTGGCTGCGGGCCACTACTCGTGCTAGCCACCGCACCAGCTTCAACTGCACTTAGGGGACTCGCCACGTCACCAGGTGTTACTGCAGTGCTGGTTGTACTAGGTCCAGGGTGTACTAGGCCGCTGGCGCTTGCCAGGTCGTCAGAAGGATGAGCGGCACTAGTAACCACACTCTGCTCCATACGAGCACCCTGCGATTCCTGCATCTCAACAACTCCAGAATGGGGTCAGGTACGCCTGGGTCTAACAGGGACCCATCTGTCGTCTGAGCTATCTGTCAGGGAGCCGCTGCCGTCATCAGGTTCATATACTGACACTAATTCGGTCATTGTAGCTTCCCCATCGCTATCAGATGACACGGTCAGCATATAACTATAAGCCTCTTCATCACTGTACAAACGTTTGGACATTTTGGTAACTAAATTTACCTGTACAGTGATGCGACTCACAGGTAATAAAAGCACATGGTTGTCGAAGACTATTTCAAGCGCTACCAAAAAAACTGCTAATGCTAGCAGGGATCAGGCCTGACTCTGCTAACACAGCGGTTTTGTGTCTTGTGTTTTTTTGCAAGTGACAGTAATCTATTGATTACTACACTTGCCTGGGTGAAAGGGTTAAACGCAGGTGCTGGCCGGAATCAGTGCTGATCGTGCAAACACCGCGTTTTGGGAACCCTAAACTATGGGGGCGCTAGTATAGTTCTGATCAGATCAGATATTGATCTGTTCAAACACTATACTAGAAATGGAAGTGTATGTGCGTGCGTGCGTGCGTGTGTGTGTGGTAATCAAGGGGTTATTTCTAAACTATGCGCCTGGGGATCTGGGGGGGGTGGCGGGGACCCTAAACCTCCTTTGAGAAAGAAACTAGCTCGCTAGCGCAACCTCAAGTCACAATGACACTAATACAAAATACAGTAAAAACAGTATATTATGTGTGTATTAGTGCTAATGTGACAGAGGGTGTAGGGGTTAACTGGATGTGATCAGGGGGGGATCAGGGGGTTAAATCTTTATTGGAAGGGGCTGGCGGGTATCCTACGGATAAAAGAAACGGTGGCAAGCGCTAAACCTGGTCACAAGTCACACTTATACGGGTATATAGAAAATGCTATATACTGTATACAGTGTGTGTTGTGGCAGGGGGTGTAGGGGTGATCAGGGGGGGGGGGGTCAGGGGGTTAACTCTTTATTGAGCGGTTGGCAGGGACCCTAAACCTCCTTGGGACAGAAACTTAGTCGCCTGCGCTAATTCTGATCACAATCACTCTAATACAAATATACAAAAACACTGTATATTACGTTTGTATTAGTGCTGATGTGACAGAGGGTGTAGGGGTTAACTAGCGGTGATCAGGGGGGGATCAGGGGGGATCAAGTGGTTAAATCTTTATTTGGGAGGGGTGGCGGGTAATTCAAGTGGAAAAGGGGGGGCCGCAAGCGCTAGACCTGACCACAATTCACACTTATACGGGTATATAGCAAAATGCTATATACTGTATACGGTGTGTGTTATGGCAGGGGGTGCAGGGGTGATCAGGGGGGGGTCAGGGGGTTAAATCTTTATTGGGCAGGTGGCGGTGACCCTAAACCTTCTTGGGACAGAAACTTAGTTGCCTGTGCTAATTCTGATCACAATGACACTAATACAAAAATACAAAAATACCTTATATAACGTTTGTATTAGTGCTGATGTGACAGAGGGTGTAGGGGTTAACGGCGGTGATCAGGGGGGGGTCAGGGGGATCAGTGGGTTAAATCTTTATTGGGGGGGGGGGTGGGGGGTTAATTTGAGTGGAAAAGGGGGGGTTGCAAGTGCTACACCTGACCACAAATCACACGTATACAGGTATATAGGAAAATGCTATATGCTGTATACAGTGTGTGTTGTGTCAGGGACTGTAGGGGTTAATCGGGGGGCGATCGGGGGTGAAATGTGCCTATCTACCTGTGTGTGGGTGTGCTTGGTGCAATACTCACAGTTAGATGTGCTCTCCTCTCACGCTGGATCCAAAAAGACCGTTGTGAGGGGAGGGCACATCTCCTCTAAGCCTGTGTTTACATTTCACAGGCTTAGAGTGACATTTGATTGGGCAGGACCGATCAACAGGTCCAGACCAAAAATGATTGGCCTGGACCTGATGATCGGTTCTGAACCCAATCGAGCCATCGGCGGCGGCGGGGGCGCACGGGAGCGCGCACAGGGCCGGCAAAAAGTGCTGACGTAGCCCCAGTTTGCCAGGCCGGGACTGAGTGCCGACGTAGATCGTCGTGCGCCGGTCGTAAAGTGGTTAAAGCTGAATCCCAACTTTATTTTCACTAGAACTGAATAAAATTATCAATCTCAGCAAAAATCATATCTCTGTATCATGTTGCTCTGTTGCCTGCAGATCCCCTGGTATTCTTGGTTTAGTTTTTAGTTTATGTCACGTGACACTCTTTATATCCTGCTGATAGATTCTGTCCCTTCCACAGCCACTTCCTGCAGCAGCAGAGTCTGCAACACTCCCCTTTGTAGTCTTTCGGACTCTGCAAATTATGTCATTTCCCCCACAGCTCTGATGGTGGGTGGGATTGATAACATCCTAATTAGCATTCAATCCCACCCAGCCACACCTGCAGGGAGAGTCCAAACCTCCCAAGTCTTGCCTCCTGGATCACAGCATTGTTCAAGAGGGAAACACCTTCATACACAGCCTGTTCTGAAAGCTAGCTGTGCTGCTACTTGTCAGAATTGAATGGATCACAAGGAGAGTCCCACACCTCAGATCTTTCCCTCCCAGAGCCCTGCTGTCTGTGAAGGGATTCATTTATATATGAAAGAAATACCTTCCTAATTACCTCCCATAGCCCTTCCTGTATAGTTTTGCAGTAAGCCATTATTCCTTTGTAAATGTCAGTACTGCTGCAGCAGTACACCACATAGATGTGCGCCTTTCACAGACAGGATTAGGGAACCTACTAGGCATATAATTTAAAGGAATTTGATATTATTAATTTTCCCCATTTAAAATAATCACTTTTCCTGGCTGAATGGTTCTGGTTTGGCTTTCAAACATTTTTGAAGTTTAGGGGTGATGGGTTGTTGGTAAATGGCGCTGCCACTTCATAAAGAAGGACACAACTGCATAGAAGTCATAAAATCATTAGATGTCTTCTATGTGTGGGACAGAGCAAAAACTGTGCAATATGCTATAATACTGGGTCCTACCCCATATAATGTGCATAAAATCACATAGATTGTGTGCAGTATAAAATATTAAAAAACAACTAAGTCGTGTTGAAAAAAGTGCACAGTGCTGGGAAAATAAAGTGTCAAAGTGCTAAGTAATGGATACATATCCTGTCTGAACCAGTGTTCAACCAATGCCGTGGTTGAAATACAAATCAAAGACTCAGTGCTGGAGTAATAAAGTGCCAGTATGCTGGATGACTTCCAGAGGTATATATAATATAGTACCTTTCAGTGGGCCACACAGGCTCTTAGTGGCTATTCAATGCGTTCCTAAATTGATAAGTGCCTTGTAAACAGTGCTTAAATAAAACAAAGTTTAAATAAAAAAGTGCTGAAGCTATCTTTTAAATTGTGATGAATAAATTTAATTTAATTTGTGCTCACAAACCCAAGGGTTGGGTGTAGTTCTGAGCCCATTGTGAAATAGATAGCACAAGATAGCACAAGGTGGGTGGTGTATGTACACAATAGTCCCACAAAACGGTGTCCGTGCTAAATTTTTGAAGTTTGCTGAACCCTGTTCGAACCAAACCCAGAGACAGCGACCAAAAGCACACACCAAAAATTACCACACAGTGGTTGAAGGAGAAAAAGGTGAATATCCTTGCATGGCCTAGTCAGAGCCCAGACCTAAACCTCATTGAAAATCAGTGGAATGACTTGAAGACTGCAGTCCACAAACAATCCCCATAAAGTTTAACTGAACTTGGGCAATTCTGCAATGAAGAGTGGGCAAATATTGCAAAGTCTACATGTGTAAAGTTAATAGAGACATATCCCAACAGACTAAAGGCTGTAATTAAAGCAAAAGGAGGTTCAACAAAATACTGACAGGGGGGTGATCCTTTTTTCAACTCAGCGATTCTGTTTTTAAATTTCATTTTTTTTTTTCTGACAAGTTGATGCTATATCTTTCACTTAGATGTTATAAGTTGCACTGTGTAAATGCAGCTTGATAAAAAAGAACTGTGTCTGTCTTCATTTTAGGCTGCAAAGCAACAAAATGTGATCATTTTAAAGGGGAAGATTCTTTTTTTGTACCCACTGTAGATTCAAAGTATACAGAAAATGTTTATGCACACTTAGAGAGATTGCAGAAGACAGTGGAAAAACTGAGGTTACTGTTGGGTTTCCTTTGCTGTTATTACTGATTATCAGACAGAATTTTTCAAGGATAGCCAAACCTTTCTATGACTATCTTAATACCAAGGAAGTGTTTAAAATACACATTCTGCCCATAGGACATCATATGATGTCCTGGATTTGCAGTGGAGATATCTGGATGATGCCTCCAGCTACAGGCATCATCCAGATATCTTTCTTTTCAGCCGGCGATTCATGTAAAAGCCATCCTAGTGACTGATTATATCGCTTTTACAGGCAGCAAGGGGGGGCACCGCAAATATTGATCTTTTAAATATTGTTGTTTTCTATGGAAAGTACTTATTATTTATTCTTTGCCTTGAGTGACAAAATCTGGATAGGTGATACAGAGGACACAATTTAACTCCCCAGGGGGAAAGGCTTGGCTTAGCCTCTATAATGTACAGACCAACATATCAAGGTGAGAGTATAGCCTGGACTGAGAGTGACCACCAGGTAGAGGACAGAGTGACTTGTACTGTATTATATATAATGTATTATCAGTGAAGTTTGCAGGCTGAAAAGATAGATATCTAGATGATGACTGTAGCTGCAGGCATCATCCAGATATCTATATTTCAAATCCAGGACATCATATGCGTCCTATGGGCAGGAATGGGTTTTAAAACTCTTCCTTGGTATTAAGATAGTCATAGAAAGGTTTGGCTATCCATGAAAAATTCTGCCTGAAAATCAGTAATAACAGCAAAGGAAAACCCAACAGTATCCTCAGTTTTTCCACTGTCCTTTGCAATTTCTGTAAGTGTGCATAAACATGTTCTGTTTACTTTGAATCTACAGTGGGTATAGAAAAGAATCACACCCTTTAACATGATCACAGTTTGTTGCTTTGCAGCCTGAAATGAAGACAGACACAGTTTTGTTTTATTAAGCTGCATTTACTCAGTGCAACTTATAGCATCTACGTGAAAGATACAACATCAACATGTCAGAAAAAAAAATTCAAAATTCCAAAACAGAATCTCAATCAATCAAGGTGAGAGCACAGCCTGGATTAAAAGTGATCACAAGGTGGAGAACAGAGCAACTTGTACTGTATTATATATACTGTCTTATCACTGAAGAATGCTTATTTTCCAGTACAAAATACATATTTTTTTGTCTAAAGTGGTTTTAAAGTAAAAAAAAAAAAATATATATATATATATATATATATATATATATATATATATATATATATATATATACAAAGTATATTTTACCTTACATTAATGCATTCTATGCATTAAAGTAAAAAAACAAAAACAAAAAAACTTTCAGTTGCAGTTTCTTTTCCCTATACCTAAATACTTACCTCAGTTCTGAGTTCTGTACTGATCCAGTGCTGTGCCAGAGAGCAGCGGGAACCATTGGCTTTTGCTGCTGTCAGTCAAATCCAATGTGCAATGGGAAGTGCTGGGCTGCTCAATGAGTGTAAATGGATGCGCCCATTCTGGCTCGGAAGCACGGAAGCACGTCCATATGTGTGCCATCATTGGAAGTGGCTTCCTATGGTGGCACACAGAGAGGAGGAGCCAGGAGTGCCAGTGAGGGTCCCCAGAAGAGGAGGTTTTGGGCCACCCTGTGCAATACCCTTGCACAGAGCAGGTTAGTATAACATCTATTTTATTTTAGTAAAAAAAACATAAAGAAAAAAAAACGTTATAATTACTTTACATTTGCGAAAGAAGCACAAAGTGCTGCACTTTTTGAGTGACCATAAGATGGAAGACAGAGTGATTTGTGGTGCATAACATGATATCATGGAAGAATATTTATTTTCCAGCACAAAGGACAAAAATATTTTTTTAATATTATTTATATGTTTACAAAAGAAGCACAAAGGGGGATGGAAATTTGAGAACATAGTAGTTTGCACAGTACTAGTATTTTAACAGAAGAGTATGTTTATGATATTTATTGATTTATTGTGGTATTTTTTATTTTTTTGCAAGATTTTGATCTATAACTCGGCATTTGATACATCGTTGGGAACCTTTTCAGTTCTTCCCTCTCAATTTAGCTCAAAGGAGAATTTAACCGATTTGATTTACTTTTACTGGTTCAAGAAACTCAGGTATAAGTCACCAACACAGGGCCTAAATTTGGGGGTAATTCAGAAAAACTTGAATATGGACCATTTTATATTCAAAAAGAACTAAAAAAATGATGGTCTTCAAGTAATTAAATAATATCATAAATTTGTCATCCCATGAAGATGTCATACAAAAAGATTTGACTTTTGTCCGTCAACTAACATAAATTAATTTGGAACTTAAATTTGTTTGCAAGAAAAACCTTATTAGTTTATTTTCAAGTAAAGTACAGTAAATGTGAGTACAGAGCTTAAGAAACAATGAGGGAATTGAAGGAAGTCTATGTAAATGATGTTGAAAATTATCTAGTTGTATCTGTAGATAAAAGTTAGTCAACACTTTTCTGGTGTTGTGAATTTTGTCAGCCAGGTTAAAAAAGATGTTGACTGACTATTCATTGATACTTGAAACTTTTGGTAATTTAAACTCACTATTAGGGGCAAATCAAATCTCTATGAATTTGGTCTAATTTAAATGTGAGTCGTCTGAATCAGGCAGCAGTTCTTTCATGAATTCTAAAGTAACCATATAAAAGTCCTTAATAGATCTTGGTAGCCCACGCATGTGAAAAATGTGCCACCTGAACTGATTTTTAGGACCTCATGTTTTATGTGAGCTTGCTTGAGCACATAGTAAGGTGGTTTTACAGCTATTTTGCAACTTTGTGGACCACGTCATCCCTTTTCTGTTTCTTAGACTAATCTCTGTTGCTTCGTTGTCCTGTTTTAAATCTTTAAATGTGGTTGTAGCTTTGTCTAGATAGCTTTGTAGTGAGTCAGCAATTCTGGCTATAAGAACAGAGTCTCCTGAATATTAGTTTAAGTGGACAGGCAAATTGGGGAGTCAGTAATTTAGCCATCTCTTAGTCTATTATAGATCAGGGCAAGTCTGGGCCTGCTGAGCCAAGTGAAGTCTGTAAGGGTGACAGTACAAGGCCTGGTTAGTAGTGACTTACCAGCCAAGTCTGTGTGGCATGACCATGATTAAGATCTCGAGCCCCGTTTGTTCTGCCCATCTCTCTCTATGGTAAGGATGTTGAAGGTCACTGTTGTAGCTAATGTGCTGCCATTTTAGGCCCACACATGTAAAGGGGTTTTGTTACTTTTTCTTTATATCATTTCCTTCTTATGTTTTTATTAAAATACTCATACTAGTCTATCCTAACAACTGTTTTAGTGTGTGATATTTTTTTTTCAGTTTTCATTTTGATATGGTAATGTACATATTTTATAAGGTTACAAAATATTTTTCAACATTAATATACTGTATCTATATGCTGTAATAGCAAAAAAGTTTACAGTGCTTCAAACTTTAGAACAATATACTATATGAACAATATTTTAGGTGTTTTACCATTAATTCTGTTTGGAAAAGAAATCTTGATGCCTGACATTGTAATGCTGTGGTATATTGTTTCATATTGTAGACAAGATGCATTGTAACATGGTTATAAGCAATAAGACATGACAGGTAGTGTTTTATTGAGTCATTAAAATATACCTCAGGTGTATAGTAAGGCACAGTGTTGAATGCTGAGTGACTTCAACCATTGGAGAACAACTTAAATGATCCAATAAAGTATACTCCAGAGAACTGAGCAGCTCTTAACTTGCTCTGTATTAGGCATAAATAAAAGAAAATAAGACTGTGATATGGATGCCCTGGGATTTATATATACTCTGCATCTCCCAACAGTACCATTTTAATGAATATATGTACAGTTGGGATGTCTTATCTATATCCTCCTTTACATCTATCTATCTATCTATCTATCTATCTATCTATCTATCTATCTATCTATCTATCTATCTATCTATCTATCTATCTATCTATCTATCTATCTATCTATCTATCTATCTATCTATCTATCTATCTATCTATCTATCTATCTATCTATCTATCTATCTATCTATCTATCTATCTATCTATCTATCTATCTATCTATCTATCTATCTATCTATCTATCTATCTATCTATCTATCTATCTATCTATCTATCTATCTATCTATCTATCTATCTATCTATCTATCTATCTATCTATCTATCTATCTATCTATCTATCTATCTATCTATCTATCTATCTATCTATCTATCTATCTATCTATCTATCTATCTATCTATCTATCTATCTATCTATCTATCTATCTATCTATCTATCTATCTATCTATCTATCTATCTATCTATCTATCTATCTATCTATCTATCTATCTATCTATCTATCTATCTATCTATCTATCTATCTATCTATCTATCTATCTATCTATCTATCTATCTATCTATCTATCTATCTATCTATCTATCTATCTATCTATCTATCTATCTATCTATCTATCTATCTATCTATCGCTATAATTTTAATCAACATTTGGATTGCATACGTGCAATGCATATAATGATCAATGTTATAATCCCTGGAGGAAAACTTTGTAGAAATTGTTTTAATTTTGTATATCCATGTTTCCAATTGCTACAAATCATCAGTAGATATTATTCAGTTTTGTGATTTTCTACTGAATCTGTAAAGCAAAAAAATTTATGACATTGGGTGGGTCTAAGACTGCCCTGTGCCTATTATTCAAAATTCCTATGTGAGTGTAATTGGTATAATGTTGTAATATTTATCTAGAAGCTTGGTGAAAAGATCACTTAAACAAGTCATATGCCACATGTTCAAATGCTTATTTCTTGATGGGAGATTATTTTTAATTTAATTTACTATGTTGCTAGGAACGATGATAAAAATACCACAAAATTAATCTTGGTGGATTTTTTGAACTCTAACCTACCTATTTCTGAGACAATTTTTAGAACTCTGAATATGGTAATATTTATAACAAAGTGAACCTGACACTCAGCAAACATTCTCTGCAGGGGAACCTTCCAAATGCATGTGTTTTAATTGACAGTGATTGATTCTCCAACAGAGATTGTTTAATGAAAGTCACATTCACTGCTTTATTAATAAACCCCAGTTCTGTGCATTCACATTCTATTCATTCTGGTTCTACTTGGGACAGGAGGATAAACAAGGCTCTATAAAATAACCATGTCTCTTGAACCAGGTGAGTGTCCTAAATGACATGTAAAAAATAAAAAATCTGTATTCTTGCAAAACAAAAAAAGCTGAAAGATTTTCTATTACTGCTGCACTTGTCTATCCTAAATATAATAAAACCAGCAGTCTGATAAAGTCTTCTTTTTTGGTAAGAAATAAATACATTGTCCACATAAGCAATGTGATATTGCTTTTTACCATTCATTTTCTATAAAATGGTTGTAAAGAGAAATGTGACTTTTGCAGTTGCTGACTTTTTTACTTTTGCCAAACCGTCATGCTACTTTAATAGATTTATTGTTTTCCTAAGTCACCTACCTGGAACTATAGTTCTTACATCTCTGTCTGCATATTTTCCCCAGATTAGGGGACCAGAATCTTATACATTCTAAGAATTATCATGACTGCAAATCAAATGAGAACGGAGGTGAGCAATGGCAGGATCTATGTTTCTTTCAGCACAGGTTCCCTGATATACTAGTGTCTTAAAAGAAATATCAATTGAAAAGCAGTGCATTATATTATGCATTCACAAATGCAAAAAATATTAAAAATTCTGTCCAAAAACAGTTTTTCCTAGCACACTTTGCTCAATGCAGTTTAGTAAATTCAGACATACAATCTATATCAGTGTATATTTAAACACAGTTTGTTGAATTGTTACTGTTCCTGCTTTTAAGTTTCCTGACCAGTCCTCATGTACACTAGTTAGGGCTTGTTCACTCTTGACTAAATTTCTAATGCTTAACAAAGATAATTGGTAACCGGAAGTCGGAGATGCGCTCCACGTACCGGAACCATCCATATTCCGGTACGTGGAGCGCATCTCCGACGTCCGGTTACCAATTATCTTTGACTGTTCCGCCCTCCTCCGGAGCTTTATATAGTACGAGCGCACCTCGAGGCCGCACCCCTTGATGACGTCTTTTGATGACGAAACGTGCGTCGGGTGGCGCTCTTGGTGACGCGTGCTGTGGCGTGGAGGAGACGTGGCGGCCATCTTTCTGGTTGTCAATGCAAAGAACGCCAAGGAATATCGTGGGGGGGATCTTACACTGATCAGAGATGTGAGATTACCTTCTTTACCCTGTAAGTGTTACTTTTATGTGTGGGAATAAAGGATTCCTGCCTTCTTTTTCATATTACACCATCTACTGAGCCTGCCAGCCTGGGATCAGAGAGCGGGAGCTTCCTATTCCAAAACCTATTTTCTGAGCGCATGTGATCTCTGTCATGGGGGTCTACTACAGCTGGTAAGGAGTGGTGTTATTGGAGTGCTTTCCGGTGGTGGTTCTTCGGTTCTGAAGTTGCCTCCTTTGTCTTCAAGTGTGGGGATACATCTTTAAGGACTGCTTTCTTCTCATTTATTTGGGACTATACTATAGGGTTTAGCGCCACAGCTATTGTTCCAATTTTTTTGATCTGTTATGTTCCAGATTAGTGTGGCTGCTTTTCCTTTTCTTTTAATATTTTTTAATATTGATTATTAGATATTATTTGGTATCTTTAGCGCAGCAATATTGTGTTTTTAAGTGTTACAATAGACTTGAATGGGAGGTGTTGAAAGGCTTAAATTGCCTCCTGACTCGACATGAGGCTTCAATTTCGAAGCAAAGCAATGCAACTCAAAGCTAATGCTTCATGTTTTATTAATGTGAAAAGCACTATGTGCATAGGTGTTTGAAGGGTGTCTTTAGCTCCCCTCTAATGCCTGCTTTAATGCCAGTTTTAACTTAGCCCAAGGTGTGCCAAAGAACTTGACAAAGGAATAAGACCTGAAAAATGATTGACTTGCAATCTTGTAGACCATTGTTTTAACTCTATAACAGAATTGTACAATGTCAGTAGATAACTGAAGGAACTTTATCTCATTTTAGACATCTTTTAGGGAAACCTTACTTGTAATGTTGGGTCTGATAAAAGAAACTTGGTAATCAAACTGAGCATCACAAATCAATTATAACTATATTCATTCTGAAATTACTGATGTCAGCGTGACATTTAAAAGAACCATAGAAGAAGCGGAAATGGCCAGACAGTGATTCATGCCTCCAGCATTTACAGCAAAAATCTGTTTTCTATACATGTCTTGCTATACAGATAAAGTTTTTTCTAATTAAAATGCTAATTTGTTACAGGTATTTATATCTGCCAACAATTTACACAGAGCTATTACATATTGTACTTTGGTATAATTTTCTGCCCTCAAAGAGCTTGCGATCTAAGGTCCCTCCCTCATATGCATATATGACAGTTTAGACAGGAGCCAATTATCCTACCAGGATGTCTTTGGAGTGTGTGAGGAATCCCACGCAACAACAGAACACGCAAGCTCCATGAACTAAAAGCCCTAGTGCTGCTAGGCAAGAATGCTAACCACCAAGCAACCTGAGCTGCCCATATAAAAATGCATTCAGAGGAATGCTTCAGGTTAACATACTAACTAGAAATGTGTTTTGTCACACTATCTTAAAATCTTTCAATCACTTGTCAAATATCCTGGTAGTCTAGCTGTCACTACAAAAGACTGCACAACTGATTTTTTTTCACTAAACATTATAAGTCATCAAGTATGATCCCTCTTGCTGGACTTCTAATGAGGTGAAAAATCTTAGAGGAGGTGTCAGAAGGCATTATGCTCAGTGAACAAGGAGGTTTATTGAAAGAAAAAAGACAGTCCCATCTGGAATACTGCACCCAGGATTGGTGGTGTGTAGTTGGAATTCTTTGAAGGAATTCTTTGCAGTGTTTAGACATATGAATTACACACAGCAGAAAACCATGATTGCATGATTCCTCACCTGGTGGGCACTTCTGCTAAAATTTATGAAAACTAGAAAAATATAATTTGTTTTCTGCTAGTGCTTCAATATGCTCACTGCTTATCCTTGTTCCCAATTTAAAGACTAAAAGGTATGTTTTCGGCCTGTCACACACAATTTAAAACCTTAGCTCCAGAATAGTAGGCTAGGTGTCTTGGGTGCAAGGAATGTGTTGGGGTCCTTAGCACAGTGACATAAAGCTTGAACAGGCTTTTGAGGTTTCCTGATGTAAGAGAAGTTATCATAGAAGTATAAAAGGCTTCCAATACACAAAATAATGATTTTGCTTAGCATGGTGTTATGATGTCACAATGCAGTGACTTCAATAGATCTATTTAATGTTAGATGCTATCTTGCTTATAATAGTGGATTATAAAGAACGTGGCTAATATGCATCACAAAGAATCTCAACAACAAAGTAATAATTTCCCAAGAACTTGCTCTTTCTTATTCCCCAGAACATTGACAGATTGCAATACCATATTTATTATCTAAAACACTAATGTTGGCAGTCTTCTCTTCACAAAATCATCCTGAACTCAGTATTTTTTTTCTGCCAAGGAATATGTTCTGCCATATTTATGCAAAATATAGTTGTTTATAAAAGAACATCTGTTCCTGAATTCCACTAATGCCATAGATGCTGAAGAAACTGGGAGCTTCACAATCAAATGTATTTAGTATCAAGGATTGAAATGCATAATGCAGAGAGTGAAGCCACATTTCTTGCCACATTGTTGTATTTAAAGACTTGAGAGACCCATAAAAGCAAACAGTGCCTTGCAGAAAGAAATGACATTTGAAGTGTCTTCCTCGATTTACTAAGAGGAAAATATAAACAAATCAGGAACAACAATAAATAATCATACAAACAGTGCTGTCATCAGTGACAGGCCTGCCAGCCTAGAACATATTTTATCTAATTTGCCTGGTTTAACTTCTGTTATCTTAACATAAACTGACAATGCTGTCTGTGAATAAATTGCAAACATGGTATGCTTAATAGTTTAAGTTTCTGAACTGAAATATGTTACAACTTTTGCATGAACTGACTAATTGTCATTGGAAGGTCAGCTAAGGTAATCAAGCAAATCTCTATTATCTATTTTGTTGGAATAATTGTGGTCTGAGAAATTGAGAGTGATAGTCTGTGCTTTTATGTGAATACATATTAGTAGTGGGAAAAAAATGTTGTCTTTGAAAATGACCCATGTGTAACAAGGCTTAGACTTATAAAAGGTATTATTAGTTGTAGTTTTATTATAATAGCTCATTTTAGGGATGGGGGTTTCAGTTTGGGACCACCTTGGGTTTGATACATATCTCACAGTTTTGGAGTTTTGCAAAACTAAAATTTATTGGACAAAAATGCACACCTGAATCCATAAAGCACTGTATAACCCTTGTCCCCGGTCAGATCAATCCATGAGAGTCAATAATATGAAAGAATGGACAAGCCTAGAGCTTCATTAAAAAAAAGTGGGCTTCAGCCAACCATATTGTCAGTGTGTGCTGGAGCTTTTTAGGGAAAGCAGACAAACCTGTGTATGGAGAAATACTTTTTATACAGTGCTATACTATTCTCTAGTGCTATACAGTGGTATTCAGTGCTATATTGTGAATTGCAGTGTGGTGAACTCCCCCTGCCTATGTTCATAGTTCCATTGACCTACTTGTCCTTCTTAGGGCACTTTATACAATCATAGCATGATATTATATTCAATTGTGGGTTAGCTAGTTTGTGATGTGCAGAATACACTTGTTGATGAACAGTTGAAGTTGTATTCTTGTGAGGTGTGTTTTAAAATGACCCCCCTCCCCATTTTAATAGTCTCAGAAAAAGCTAGGGATTCTATTCAACCCCCAACATAGGGCTATTCTAAAATTAAAGGCAGAGATTCTGAACATGGGAGTAGTAGGGGGTGAGCAGGTTCTGCAGGACATTGTGTTGTGTGCCTGGAGGTAGGGCTCCGAAAAATGGCTAACCAATAGTCACAGTCATAGCACGCCAAGCAAATAGCTTACCATCTGACAAAATTTTCTACACCTATATCCTCCCAGGCATAGGATAGCTGGTTGTTGTCCTGCATTGCTAATGCACTCTCTTACCTCTTCTATGAGGCTGTCCATGAACATCATGCTGCTCCATAAGACCTACACATCCCCCAAAACTTGCAATTTACTGGGTTAATGTTTTTTTGATGTAGCCCTTGAAATTGCATAAAAAAGACCTCTCCCTGCAGCACGATCATTTTTTTTTCTTTTGTCATTAACACAGGTTCCTTATGATAGTGTCCAGATTCTTCTGCCACTTTTTAAAAATACTGTGGTTATTAACCCTACCAAAGGAACACATTGAATATCAAGATCCGCCCTTATGGATCTCATTGGGGCTTGGGGAAAAGTTCAGACTTCCAAAATGTTGAGCATGTTTCATGAAACTGAATGTGAACTGAATGTACCTTACGTATAATATTGGATCTGATGGCTCAGGTCACTGTTTTTTCATCCTCCCTTTGCAGCCTCATCAAGAAAGCTTTGAATTATTGGAACTAGGATCTTGTCTCACTGTAAATAATGAGGAATTTATATCATTACCAAGCATTAACTATATGTGTTTTAGGACAATATAGTAGCCTAATGGCAGTTAAATGGAGTTACATTATTTTAGGTTGCACATACGCTTGGTCTGCATTTTTGTGGAACTATCTGGGGGCAGAGTTAATTGACTATCCTTTCTAAATTTACATTGGCTATCATTAGTGATTAATGAAAGTAGGATGTAACACCTTACACAAGTGGCTCAAAAAAAGAGCATTTTAGAGAGCAGATCTGTGTGAGAGATGCTTGAGAGATGCTACTTAAAGTGGTTGTAAGCCTGATTCATGGAATTTGAGCAAAGCACATACAGTGCCTTGCGAAAGTATTCGGCCCCCTTGAACTTTGCAACCTTTTGCCACATTTCAGGCTTTAAACATAAAGATATAAAACTGTAATTTGTTGTGAAGAACCAACAACAAGTGGGACACAATCATGAAGTGGAACTAAATTTATTGGATATTTCAAACTTTGTTAACAAATAAAAAACGGAAAAATTGGACGTGCAAAATTATTCAGCCCCTTTACTTTCAGTGCAGCAAACTCTCTCCAGAAGTTCAGTGAGGATCTCTGAATGATCCTAAGTTGACCTAAATGACTAATGATGATAAATAGAATCCACCTGTGTGTAATCAAGTCTCCGTATAAATGCACCTGCACTGTGATAGTCTCAGAGGTCTGTTTAAAGCGCAGAGAGCATCATGAAGAACAAGGAACACACCAGGCAGGTCTGAGATACTGTTGTGGAGAAGTTTAAAGCCGTATTTGGATACAAAAAGATTTTCCAAGCTTTAAACATCCCAAGGAGCACTGTGCAAGCGATAATATTGAAATGGAAGGAGTATCAGACCACTGCAAATCTACGAAGACCTGGCCGTCCCTCTAAACTTTCCGCTCATATAAGGAGAAGACTGATCAGAGATGCAGCCAAGAGGCCCATGATCACTCTGGATGAACTGCAGAGATCTACAGCTGAGGTGGGAGACTCTGTCCATAGGACAACAATCAGTCATATACTGCACAAATCTGGCCTTTATGGAAGAGTGGCAAGAAGAAAGCCACTTAAAGATATCCATAAAAAGTATCATTTAAAGTTTGCCACAAGCCACCTGGGAGACACACCAAACATGTGGAAGAAGGTGCTCTGGTCAGATGAAACCAAAATCTAACTTTTTGGTAACAATGGAAAACGTTATGTTTGGCGTAAAAGCAACACAGCTCATCACCCTGAACACACCATCCCCACTGTTAAACATGGTGGTGGCAGCATCATGGTTTGGGCCTGCTTTTCTTCAGCAGGGACAGGGAAGATGGTTAAAATTGATGGGAAGATGGATGGAGCCAAATACAGGTCCATTCTGGAAGAAAACCTGATGGAGTCTGCAAAAGACCTGAGACTGGGACGGAGATTTGTCTTCCAACAAGACAATGACCCAAAACATAAAGCAAAATCTACAATGGAATGGTTCACAAATAAACATATCCAGGTGTTAGAATGGCCAAGTCAAAGTCCAGACCTGAATCCAATCGAGAATCTGTGGAAAGAACTGAAAACTGCGGTTCACAAACGCTCTCCATCCAACCTCACTGAGCTTGAGCTGTTTTGCAAGGAGGAATGGGCAAAAATTTCAGTCTCTCGATGTGCAAAACTGATAAAGACATACCCCAAGCGACTTACAGCTGTAATCGCAGCAAAAGGTGGTGCCACAAAGTATTTACCTAAGAGGGCTGAATAATTTTGCACGCCCAATTTTTCAGTTTTTTTATTTGTTAAAAAAGTTTGAAATATCCAATAAATTTTGTTCCACTTCATGATTGTGTCCCACTTGTTGTTGATTCCTCACAAAAAAATACAGTTTTATATCTTTATGTTTGAAGCCTGAAATGCGGCAAAAGGTCGAAAAGTTCAAGGGGGCCGAATACTTTCGCAAAGCACTGTATATATGCAGTGTTTACTTGTTTACATATCTTTCTACAAAGCTCTAAGTGTGATTTCTCTCTGGTTCTTCATTCATCTGTTGTCAGCATGAGTCACTTCTGAGAAGTTTTCCCGACACATGAGATACATTTATTGCAAAGGGGGGGGGGGGGGCTCAGAACGGGCTTATCTATTCACAACACATTTCTTCTGCTGTGTGGAGGGGTGTATTTTCCTTTTCTCCATTGAGCTATCATACACTTTAACTGCAGTCTCTCTGCACCCTTTTCTGTCTTCTGACAGATGAAGAAAGATTTTTAACATGATTTGAACTTTTGAAAGGGTGTGGAGAGGGGAAGACTGCAGATAAACTAATAAAACCTATGTAGGAGGATTTGCTTAATCTCTGGCTATCACCTGAGGCTGTCCACTTCACTGGGTATATGGGAGGGTTTACAACCACTGTAAGTCATGTGTGGGTGAAATAATCATTCCAGTTGAGAAAGAAAGTTAGCCACTCTCTTGACATGAAGTATAGTCTCTTACGCCTTTTTCAGACCTTAGTAGAGATGTTCATGACGAAAAAATTTGTTTTGTCTTGTGTAAATTTATTTATCTACACTGAACAAAATTATAAACGCAACACTTTTGTTTTTGCCCCATTGTTCATGAGCTGAACTCAAATGTCTAAGACTTTTTCTATGTACACAAAAGAACAATTTCTATCAAATATTATTCACAAATCGATAGTGAAAAAAGTTTGGTGCGCTACAAAAAAGATGTGCAAATATAAATCACTTTTCCAAGGTTATAGCTAAAATAATCCATACAGACCAGTCCGGGTTTATTCCCAATCGATCTACCGCAATTAATCTACGTCGGCTCTTTCTTAACATGCAGATACCCCCGGACAACTGTGGCCGCTGGGCAGTGCTGTCACTGGACGCCGCTAAGGCGTTTGATAGCGTTGAGTGGCGGTACTTGTGGGCTGTTTTGGAGAAATTTGGGCTGGGAACTACGTTAGGGCTCCCTAACTCGCTCTTCTACCAGTACCTTCAAGTGCGGCATGCTTTGGCGGCACAGGCCAGGGATTCCTCTTGGGGTCTTTGCGAGCCCACGCGGTGATAGAGTCGGAGTCTAAAAGGGGACAGATTTCATCTCTGTACTCCAGCTTTATGACACAGATTTCAAAAGCTATGACTTTTAAGTGTAGAGATGGGTGGACTGAGGATTTAGGCGCTATTTCTTCTGAGGAGTGGTCGGGCATCCTTGATAGTGTTCTCAAGGTATCCCTGTCCTTGTCACAGAAACTCACGCAATTACTTATCCTACATCTGACTTATCGTACCCCTGAATGACTACATAGGTGGCACAGGAGGGATTCTCCTCTGTGTCCCCAATATAAAATTCACACAGGGACTCTGCTTCATATGCTGTGGCATTGTCCTAAACTACACCGTTACTAGACGGCAGTGATACATTCAATCAACTCCATTTGGCAGCTGACTTTACCCATGGACCCGAAGCTATGTCTTCTGGGTTGGTTAGATGAAGAACTTTATACCCCTGTGTAGTGGAACAGGGCACCCCTAACCGGGTACCTCCGTTGACAGATGCTCCTAGTGCTTCCCGAGGGGCTCCAAGCACTCCACCAGACACCGTAACCACTTCAGACCCCACGAACAGCCACAGCTTGGTTAGGGTTCTTACACAAGCTCTTACAAGAGCTTAAGGATTATCCAAAGGAGTATGGAGGACATAGCAATCCCTTGTAGCCGATTCCCCCAATGAGAGACAGGATTCTAGATTGAGGGTGAAGTAACTCTAGAACAACTTTATTGAACAGACTTATATACAGTTTTCACCCACAAGGTTACCACCTAGGTGGACCTTGTTGAAGACTGGACGTGATATTCACAATCCAATAGGAACAGAGCTTTACACTCTTATACATTGTACACAAAAATATACAATGTGGGACAATCCCCCCCTCCCTCTTAGCATCCAATCCACATACCTATGAGTTTCTCTTAAGGTAGACAGACAGAACAATGTGAGGTATTTAACAATGGAACAGACAGGTAAACTTTAACACAATACACATTCCCTTCCAATACACAAACAATAGGGAAGTATGCGAATGACAGTCTTTGTGTCTCTCTCACAGCCAAGCATGGAATACACTGTGTAAGGTAGTATTAAATCTTCATATTTCTATATGAAGATTTTGCTGACAAATATTTAAGCAATCCAAACCATTACTTATCTGTCTTTCACTCATAGTGATGGTTAGTACCGTCACACCCTGCTATACACACTGCCGCCCTCAGGCTACTGTTCCTTGCTAGGAAGCTTTTGGCGAGGAAGTGGATTTCACCGGTTCCTCCAACGCATTCAGAGTGGGTTACTGAGGTGAACATGATTCTAGGTAGGGAGAATCGCACCTATACACACAGATACAGTGTATCAAAATTTGAACGTATCTGGGCACCGTGGCTTGATGTTCCTGGGCTTGCTCCTCTGCAACTGGTTACTAACTGGATTATGGGCGGGGTGACAACCTCTGTCTAGGGATGCGGTATTGAGCATTAGGGGGTTTGGCGGGTGTGTGGGCGACGGGAGGTGTGGAGACAATAGTATTATCTGTACTTACTATTCTGTGCGGTGAGGTATCATAGATGAGAGTATGGGGGCAGTCCACCCTCAGCTTAGGGTTTTTTTTCTCTTTTCTTTCTTTTTTGTTTGCTGGTTCTTTATTTTCTTATCTTCTTTTTTTGGGTCTATTGGGTTCAGAGCTCTATTCCCAGATGCACTTAGGTCCGATATGGGTTTTTACTACTACTTTACTACTACTTTGATCGGGCGCTTACTGATCCCGCGGTCATCCCCTGGGCGGATTCTGACTTCTACCTCCTGAGACAGGAACACATATTAATTATGCAGGTGGGGGGCTGTGGGGTTCGGATTAGTCAGTTATGTGCATCATGCTATATTGTGCCATAGGTTATTCGGACACTTACCTGTTATGATGAAAGCGATATCTGTTAAGAATTGTTTAGATTGGTATTATTGCTTTGGATGCTATGTCCGGTGTGATATCTGGCCTCATTGCTATGTTGTAATGGCTCTGCTCTGTATTGCTGAGAGTTCTCAGTGTAATCTATTTTACAGTTTGTTTCTCTTTTTTCTTGTGTTTCGACTGTTTATTGTTTGTCTCAAAAACTTTTCAATAAAAATGATCTGATTAAAAAAAAATAACACACACAGTCTTTGATTTCAGAAACATGTTTAAAGTTCGAATTTGAATGAAATTCAATGTAAAATTAAATTTGAATTTCAATTAGAATTTCAGAAATTTAGATGAATTTCGCTTTGTTATTCAGAGCATTCGGTAAAGGTCGTTTATACTGTAATTCGGATATTCGAACATATCCAAATCTCTGAATAGCAAAACATTCATATGAATAATTATTTGGAACAAAACGAACCACACATGTCAAGGACTAAGAGGGGAAGGATGAAATCTACAGAATACCAGAATGCAATGACTAGACAATATTAATGTGGATAGATAGTGTTGTGAGAAAGAGCATTTAATCAAGAGTAACATTGAACATTAACTCTCTGAAGCCCTGTTACTGCCTGGCAATAATTAAAAATAAAATCATACCAATGTACACTACACTACTATTCATTATACTGACTGGACTTTCTTTGTATGTGCTTGAGCATATTCAGAAGGTGAAAATATTGGAGAGTGAAAATATTGGAGAGCAATTGTGTTAACTTTTGAACTATCTATGACCAATGTATATGGGTATGGCAAATGTTGTGCCTGGTGGACAATGCTTTATGATGTTTAGATGAGGAAGGTATACCATATACAGAATAATTTATCAGTCAATGAACTGCACTTTTTGGTAACTTTCAAGCTACAGCTTGGAATGACTATCACGAAGATATCTCTTTTTTTTTGGTTGATTTAAAAAAATGGCTTTTGGGCACAGCAACTTCTTTCTGCATATCACTGCAAGAATTAAAAATGCAAGCAGCTGAAGTCTCCAAAAATGTGGAAGATTTGCAGACTGGGATGCATTTGCATGCATTGACGAAGACAGAACTTTGACCATTATGTTCATCATACTGTTGCAGTGTCTGGCTGGTCAGTGGACTGGGAGTTTCTTCCCAAATTTACAATGAAAAGGTATGTGGGAACTAGGAGCATGGTGTGGCAGCAGATTTCAGGAGTAGTTAATTAACTTACCAGATATTGTAGTACTACTGTATATTAGTGTATGTTAGTATTGTATTAACTGGAACTTTATCTTACAGTACTGTCTGAAAAGGCCTCTATTTATGGTAAAATACTATTTTATTTCTAGTACAATTGATATTCAAATAAATCTTTATTCCAGTAGCATGGTTTTGTCCTATATTTGCATCCATTTTAACTGTAAGGAGTTCCTCATCAACACAAGACTGTTTGGAAACAGGAGACTTGCTCTTCAAGGAGCTGCATTTTATAAGCACAGCAGGATATGCCAGAAAGCTGCAGGTAGTAATGCTGAAAACAAAATGTCTCTTTAGAAAAGGTAAATCATTATATTTGAATTTTTTCAGAGACTACTTTGAAAAGTACAAATGTATAATTTTTAGTAGAAGTGCGATTATACTTCAAGAAATCATTTTGTAGGCATGCTTGGGTGTGTCGTTCCAATCAAATGTCAACTCAGAATGCAATATTGAAGTACAAAATACTTTAATTTACTGTAAAAAAATAATGCATAATACATTGTCTTTCTTATGTCATTGCTTGAATACAGCTGGGTCCTTTGTTCTTTGCAAACAAAAAGAGCTTTATATTTTGATTGATGTCTTTAGCAGCAGACTCCCCATAGAATGTATGCATGTAAAAAAAAAGAAACATTTAAAATATAATATAAAATAATACAAAACATGTTAAATTATATTTCCATTATGCTGTGTTGGACCACTAAGTGAGTGAGAATATATTTTGATAAGAATTATGCCAAATTTAATATAGGTTGACTGTTATTGTCTCATTAGTAGTTTATTGTTGCATATGAACACAAAACTTATTCTATTTTCATTTGTTTCCCTGTCAAGCACGCTTACTGTCTTTGTACCAATTTCCTTTCTCTGTCAGACTCCTTTTAAAATCATTGGGAAGCAAGCTGTGACTTACAAACCTTATACTACAAACCTCCAGTCTAATTATTTAGCCATTTGAAGCTCTGAACTAGTTTCGGGGAAGAAACATTTTTAAAATGACAAAAGGTCTATTTGTATTTGATCATTATTCACTGTAAAAGATGACCAGTAAACCACACTGTTTAAAACCATGCTTAAAAACTAAAAATAACACTTTTCTTTTCCCACAAGCATAAGTTACACTCACCATTATACTCAGAAATGTGCACATCAGTAGTAGAAATATCTGTATATTTGGCATAAGCATTTTGTCTGAAAAGTGTATGTGCAGGAATACTTAGTAGTAAAATGATAGGGACTTTATATGGGCCTAGACCACCAGTTAACTAGAAATTAAAATGTCTTGAAATTAAATAATTTCAAAAACGTTTTTTGACAAAGCAAACATTTAGTATATTAGAAAAAAATATTTCTACTAGTGATCTAGGTGCCACATGAAGTCCATCTCATTTTACCAGTAAGTATTCCTGCTAATACCCTTTTAAGATAAAATGTTTGCATTGCCTTTGCCCTTCATAACCATATATGCTTAAAATAAAAAAAAATAATTAAAGCATTAGCAGCACTCAAGGTTATTGCACCATGTGATCAATGCAACGGATAGTAGTAAAGTAGCTCCACTCTAAAATCTTGCAGGTGTTAAGGATGATCGAACATAACAGCCCCTTCGCCACACCTTGTGAGAACCTTTCCCTCCAGGTGTTGCACTCACCAGATCTTCAAAGAATGATCACCTTTAGGTAATGTCCTAATCACATGAGGTCTTCCTAGAAATCAGATCCTTCTCCGATCACAGTGTTTCTCCTCTGATCGGATCCCCGGAGGAATCCCAGCACACACCCCGCACTGCACACCGACCAACTCCTCAAAGTTGGAAGATCGCCTGTGGGCGTATGCCCTATTTACAGATAATTATGCTATTGCTATGGACATTTATGAGTATCATGAAGCAAAAGTTTAGATACAGATATAAATGATTTTAGCCTCCTGAAAAGCAGCATGCAGACAGGTGGGGACAGCAGAGTACACAGATTGAGGACCTCATTGGCGTGCCTGCTGTTTTGTTTTGTAGGCTACAGTAAATATCTACCAGTGTTTTGCCTAATATGTGTTTAAAATAGTGCAGGAGCGTGATGATGTCCTTGGTTTGACAAAATGCATTGAGCAGGGCTTAGAGCCAATACGTCACTTCTATCTGGAGCGCACGCCTGCATTCCAAGCAATCAGCAACAAAGAAGGGAATGCTGCATTGATCTGTTTGATGTCTTAGTGCCAGGAAAAGGCCCTTTTCTTTCGAAGTGTACATTTGGTTTTTATATGTTTGATTCTCAATAAATGTGATTACAGTATTACAGACTCTCCTCTCTCAATTTTCAAGTTCATATGAATTACTGGTGTGACAGTGGAGGGGAATATTGTTATTGTTAAGGTATTATTATTATTATTTTTGATATTGTTAAGTCATTGCTGGGAATGAATGGCTACTATCAGGTCCACAAGGGGTGTGTTCATCTGGTCGTGGAAACTGGAGAAGAGAAGCAGAGGGATCCTGGATGGTTTATAAAATGTGCTTACAGACCTACTTATACATTTAAGGGGTTTAGAATTCTGTGAGTGTTTTATATGCTGGGGCACTCAGTGAACACTAAGGAGGAGGTGCATTGTAGTGGTAACACAAGAAAGATGGCAGAAATATTCAGTGGAGCACATGAGCAATCACACTGATGTTGAATTGATTGTAACAGATTAAGAGCACTGATTATAAGCATGGTTATAAGTTATATTTTCTCATTATCGAGCATTATAATTTTTTATTAATAGACTATATATGTTTTCAATATCAAAGCACTATTTGAAGAGAACAGAGCGAGAGAAAGAGGAACTGACTTTGTTTCTACATAGAACTAACACTAAAAAGTGTTAACCTCCTCTAAGAGAAAAGGGGGGATTTTTAAGGTAATAATACATGAAAAAAACCAAAATAAATAAAATGTATGAAATTTACTGATTAAAAACGACATATCATGTCATGAATACATAAATATACAAATTCCCTGGCCAAATGTGGAAAACCACAGCAGGCCATGGATCACAAAAACATGTGACATATATCTTGTTGTACAGAATTGGAAATCGAAATTATGAAGACATGTAAGAAAGCAAGGGATATAGTACCCCTCCCGCACCAGGGTGCAACCCTAGGTGAAGGAGAGCGTTAGTCCAACGCGTTTCGAATGATTAAACGAACTTTTAGTTCCAGTCTTCGTCAGGGATATATATACTAGTCCCTTTATTTTCTTACCTAGAGAAGAAATATCAACAAACAAACACAAACAAGAAAACAATGTAAGACTACATTTGAGGCATGAGTACGTTACCCACCCAACACCTGAAATCCAAGATCATGGATTTAATAGATGGACAGAGATGTAACAATGTGCATATATGGATATAAATACCCACCATTGCCTCCTCATGGCAACAAATGTAATAGTTGCTAAAAATGATGATCCGAGCTTCAGCAAAAAAGTATATCACTGTTGATCCACAGAAAGACCAAAGTGGCTCACAAATTGTCCTGGATATAGGGTCTGGCACCCCTCACTTGCTCCTCCGGTAGACTCACGGGGTATATAACAAAAAAGGGGATACCCCTTAACATATGGTGCCTGAAACCAATAAAAAGTATATATATTATTGGGAGCGAAAACAAACCAAAAAATGGACCAAAAAATGATGGTAAAAAATGGAGTAGTGCCTAAAGCCCAATTAGCCCAAATGAGAAGCTTACAGTAAAAGGCAAATGAGGGAGAGAAGGGGAAGAGGGCAAGGACACAGCTGGGGACATATGCCTATAAGTTCAGCCGATAAATCATGCTATCTGGCCGGAAATCAAGCAGATCCCCCAATATAGGTCACCAAATTATTACTTACAGGCATCCAGGAATAACAAACGGATATAGGTTCAGTCTGGACAGGTCCCAAAGAGGCCAACAAGTGATGAGTATGGAGCAGCTCCCAGATCCCTCGCTACCTCCTACGACATGGAGGAGCAGGGAGGTAAGGCACCGTGGTGAGCCTTGGCGTCCTTTATTTGAAGGAGAGGCGTAGTCACGCCCTCCTTGCATTCCCGCAGGTTCGCGCTACCCGGAAGTAGCTGCGTTCCCGCGCCTGGACCGGAAGTGACGCATCCGGCGCACCGGAAGTGACGCGATCGTCAATATCCGGTTCCAGAGGAAGATGCGTACTCAGGCCCCCTACTGGAATCAATCCAAGTATGGGGGCCCACATGTGCCGGACCAGAGGAGCAAAAGAAGGGAAGCCAGACCCTTTTTGTTATACTGTACATCCTAAGAGGGCATAACAGTATATAGAGGGCAAAAAGTATATTTAAAGAAAATATAAAAATATGAAGCAAATACATATAAAGCTCGGATCCCACCAAAAAGGAGGATATAAGAGGAAGCAAGAGGGATAAAGACCCCCCCCCCCAGGAGAAAAAGGGGGGAGGTGAATATCCCTTCATGACAGGCTATCAACACGCACATCGCCATAATGAACATCACTAGATCATGGTGTCCAAATGCCGGTGGTCACGCAACAATTTACATGCCGCAATGTGTCAATACATAAAGAACAAAACATTACAATTATACTCGTGCAAATAACAATTATTGACAACATCAAGAAAATTGTTAAAGCACCACAAAAATATACAAACTATAGAAATTATCACTCTGTTGTTTAAAGAAGCATATCAAATAGTGAAAAGGGGAAAGGAGGGAAAAGGGGGAAGAGGGAGAAAAATAAATAAATAAATAAATAAATAAATAAATAAATAAATAAAATTAAAATGAAAATGAACTGAAGGAGGTTCAATCGGTCTTGCCTGAACTGAACCCCTGTCTGTAGCTCTCTATCTCATTTAGACCCGGACGTACAGTAGCGTTCAAAGTCTGGATCCAGCGTGCCTCCCTCTGGAGCAACTGTTTGTTCCAATCGCCGCCCCTTGGTGGAATGTGGACGCGGTCCAAGATGGTAAAGTTGACTTGAGGCATGCGATACTGGTGATCCCATGCCACATGTCTGCCCAAAGGCAGATATAGGTCACCAATACGCATGTCCGCTAGGTGTTTAGTGCAGCGAGCCTGAAACTCCTGCTTGGTCTTACCAACATAAAATGAACCGCATCCACACTCCACCAAGTAGACGACCCCCTTGGTCTTACAATTCGCAAAATGGCGCAGGTGGAACCTGTCACCATTGGGGAGGGTAAAGGAACGTCTCCTCTGCACGAAGGGGCAGAAGGAGCAGGAGCCACAGGGGAAGGTGCCCCATGTGCGACAGGGGTCACGTCTGCGATCCCCCTTGTATTCGCTCTGGACCAGTTTTTGGCCAATGGACCCAGCTCTACTGTATGTGACAGACGGTTTACTGGAGACAAATTTGGACAATGAGGAATCATCTGTTAAGATGTCCCAATGCCTACCAAGAACTTTGAGTATGGTCTCGTGACTTTGTTTCTCCCTCTCTGTGACCCTGGGAATCAGAAGCAACAAGGATATTGTCACTTCCAGTTCTGCCTCCCTGTGACTAATCTGTGTCTGATCAACTGCATTGGAGACCAGTGGAGAGATTTGGGGTCCAATAGACCCCAGATCTCTCCATTAATAGGACCTGTCATGGCCCATCCTGGTGTGATAGCAATAAAGTTAATAGAAAAAAAAATAAAGAAACAGTATAAAAAACGGTTTAAAATAAAATAAATAAATATAATTTTAAAACGTTTAAAACATAAATCCTGCGCACATATGAAAACAGTGATCATACCACACATGTAAGGTAATGTTGTAATAATTCGAGCACCAAATTTCCTCTGAAACTCTAAACTGGTAACCTGCAAACATTTAAAAAAAATCGCCAATGAAGATTTTAAAGTACCGTAGTTTGATGCCATTCCATGGGCATAGGCAATAATAAAGAGTGTCATGTTTTGCATTTATTTACTCGGTGTAACATAATATTTTACATTTTACCAAAAAATTGGGTATTATTTTGTGTCTGTCTGCAATAAAATTCATTAAAGTGTACTTTTTATAATAAAATTGCATTTGAAAAACCGCTGCGCCTATAATGTGTGACATAAAAAAATTGCAAAACCCACCATTTTATTCTCTAGGGTATCTGTTAAAAAATGCATAACATTTTTGGGGGTTCTAGGTAGTTTTCTAGCAAAATTTCTTTTATATTTACATATAGGAGAGAAATGTCAGAATTGGTCCGGTTGGCAAGTGGTTAAGGACAGAATTTAATAAAGATTTATACACACATATAATTGTTCAGTTCTTCTGAATTTTAACTTTAAGTTAATTAATTATTATTACTAGCTAGTAGTGTTGAGCGAACACGGACTGTATTATTCGTGTTTGTACCGAATAATTGGATTTTTGTTACCTGAACACGGACCCGAAAACTTTACTGTATGTTCGGGTTTAAAATCCGTGTTCGGTCATTTTACTTCCCTTTTTTGTATGTAATGGCACGCTTTTAATGGCGGGCTTTCAACAGCCAATCAACAAGCGTTTAACTGGTGTGCCTTAAGCCATCCCAGCCATGCCTACTAATGTATTAGTAGCTCTGATTGGCCATCTGAAGCATGTGACCATGTCTTTATAAGTTCGAGACCCAGCGCGCTGCGTCATTCTGCTGTAGTATTAGGGAGAGAGCACACATCATACGTGCTGGCTGCTGATTAGGGACAGACAGTGAAAAATTGTATTGTGTCCAAAAAGAATGCAGGGACAGGTCAGAGAGCAGGCAGGGCGAGTTATTAGGGCATTTTAGGGCGAGACTGGAGAATAGGCAGGGTCAGTGTTCTACATTGACTTTGCTGTGTGGGGGGTTGGTTGTGCAGTGCCAGTGAACGATCTTATCGAGAATATTAGGGCGAGGCTGGAGAATAGGCAGGGTCAGTGTTCTACATCGATTTTGCTGTGTGGGGGTTGGTGCAGTGAACACAATCGTTTTGCCCTCAGTTAAGCCCGCTGAGGAGGAGGAGGAGGAGGGAGAAAAAAATCTATTGTTATCAGTCAGTTGTGTGCAGCGTTTTTGCTTCAGTGCTGACTGTGATAAGACACTGCTGTGTTCACATGTGCTATTGAGTGATTTTACATTTTATACACTTTTTTCTATTCCACTATTCAATATACACCTTTTTGGGTTAAAAAAAAATTAATTTTGGCATAGTCTGTACTAATCTATTTAAAAATAACAATACTTAAAGGGGAATTTTCTTTTTTTTTCCCTTCATAGCCTGCAGCAGAGCTGACTAACATAAGACACTGCTGTGTTCACATGTGCTATTGAGTGATTTTCTTTTTTTGTTTACAAAAGATTTTATTAGAAAGTCATAAAAAATGAACAATACAGGTCAAACATGTATCATCGTACAAAAAAAAAAAATATTTTTTTACAATGCATAGAGAAAAGACATGAAAATTGCATATATCGAGAAAAAATTATTGGTCAAAGTATAAAAGCTAATCAGACAGACTGTTGTCAGCATAGAGTCAAAACCCTCGTTCAAGACATATCATATCTCATTTGAAGCATAAAGAAATCTATAAACATCTATCCCAAAGATCCCATTTAGCATGGAAAGTCAACATTGAACCATGTAAAGAGTGAAAGATTCTTTCTGTTAGCTTGATGCACTCCATTCTGGAAAGAACCTGAGACCACAGTAAGGTGTCTGAACGCCAATTAAGGGCAATCATCCAGTGAATGGAGCACATCAGTGTATGTATCAGATTAGAAGTAGAGTTGTGAACTTCTGGAACTTTCACAAAAAGAAGACACATCTTAGGAGAAAGAGATATCAATGAACCCACCAATTTAGATATGAGCTGTCGGGCTTGGTCCCAGATTGGCCGCAAGAGATTGCAGCTCCAAAATATATGGAGTAGGTCTCCCTCTTCACTACAGCCCCTGTAACAGTTAGGAGAAACTGAGATGTAGAAGGTATGTATTAGGGAGGGGGTCATATACCATATGGTAAGAAGCTTAAGGGGGTCTCTCTGCAAGCACTAGAGCGCGAGCATTTACGCATATTGGATAGCATGCGGTGCCATTCAGGGACTGAGAAGACACAGTTAAGGTCTTGTTCCCATTTCAGCATATATTTGTGTTTATCTGGAAGAGTAAGGGTTACCAGATGTGAGTATAATAATGATATAAGCCCTCTATTCCTAGATGAGGAAGAGCATATGTTTTCAAAGACCGTGAATGGTGGGCTCAGTGATAAAGGGCCTTGTGTTTGAAAAAACGCCCTAAGAATATCATAATGGTCTCTTTCGGAGCTGGGGAACTTATGTAGGTCCATCAGTTGTTCAAATGTGCAAAAAATGTTACCAACTGAGAGCCTCTTAAAATTCACCGAGCCTTTGATTATCCATGGAGATAAGTCATCTCTGTTCAGCTGAAGTGAGTGGGTGCCAATATGATCCAAAAAGGATGTCAGGGGAGAGACTCGCGATACTAGATTAAGGGGGGTTTTCCATTTCAACCATAGCCGGTACAGATGATTGACAATTTTATTGGCAAATGAGCCATAATTAACCGAAAGTGAACCACCCCAGAGAACAGCCGAGAGAGAACACGGGGAGACTGAGGCTTGTTCGAAGGAGAGCCAGGGGATGCTATCCGACTCCGCATGCCATTGTGCAATTTGTATGAGTTTAGCTGAGATAAAATAGGACCATAAGTCTGGGATTTTACAGATAGGATTGGCAGCAAGGATGGCAAATGTCATTATAATGGGGGACTTTAATTATCCTGATATAGACTGGGCAGAAGGAACCGCACACTCAGCCAAGGCTCGGCAGTTCCTAAATGTTTTGCAGGACAATTTCATGGGTCAGATGGTGAATGCACCGACAAGAAACAATGCGGTACTTGACCTACTGATTACTAACAATGCAGACCTGCTCACGGATATAGAAATACAGGAGAACTTAGGAAACAGTGACCATAGGTCAATAAGTTTCAGTATTAATTACAGTAATAGGAAGCACAAGGGTAATATTAAGACGCTGAATTTCAAAAGAGCCAATTTCCCAAAACTGCGCTCACTGCTAGAAAATATCAATTGGGATAGAACCCTGGGAACAAAGAACACGGAGGAAAAATGGGAGTGCTTCAAGAGCATACTTAACAAAGGGATTGACCAGTGCATTCCAAAGGGAAATAAATTTAAAAGAGCAAAATTAAACCCTGGGTGGCTAAACTCCAACATAAAAATGTATATTAGAGCTAAAGAAAAGGCCTTCAAAAAATACAAGACTGAGGGGTCATTGGCAGCATTTAAGCATTACAAAGAGTGTAATAAGAAATGTAAAGATGAAATCAGGGCGGCTAAAATAGAACACGAGAGACATATAGCGGAGGAGAGTAAAAAGAACCCCAAGAAGTTTTTTAAGTATATAAACAGTAAGAAAGCGAGGCCAGAACACGTTGGCCCCATAAAAGATGACAAAGGAAATATGGCCACTGAGGACAGAGAAAAGGCGGAAGTGTTAAATAATTTCTTCTCTTCAGTCTTCACAAAAGAATCGGGGGGCTACACAAACCTAGCTTGTAAGGCCGAACTAAACAACACACCTCAGGAAATACCGCCATGGCTAACAGAAGATAGACTTAAAACTAAACTAGAGAAACTTAACATAAATAAATCACCGGGACCGGATGGCTTGCACCCGAGGGTTCTGAAAGAGCTCAGCCAGGTGATTGCCAGACCATTATTCTTGATCTTTAAGGATAGTTTACAGACGGGTATGGTGCCAGCTGATTGGAAAAAAGCCAACGTGGTACCAATATTTAAAAAGGGGCCGAGATGTATCCCGGGTAACTATAGGCCGGTCAGCCTAACATCTGTAGTCTGCAAGATTTTGGAGGGGATGTTAAGGGACGACATAAAAGACTTTAATAATGAAAATGGTATTATTAGTAGTAATCAGCATGGATTCATGAAAAATCGTTCTTGCCAAACCAATCTATTAACCTTCTACGATGAAGTGAGCTGCCACCTAGATAAAGGTAAGCCGGTGGATGTGGTGTATCTGGACTTTGCAAAGGCCTTTGACACCGTTCCCCACAAACGCTTACTGTACAAACTAAGGAAGGTAGGTATGGACCATAGGGTGAGTACCTGGATAGAGAACTGGCTCCAGGGGAGAGTCCAGAGGGTGGTGATTAATGGGGAGTACTCGGATTGGGCGGGCTCTTTTTAATTGAAAAAAGTTGGAGTTACACCCAGGAAGGCGGACTCTTGTTTGTGGGGATTCATACAGAGCTTTAAAGCCGTGAATGAACCTTTCACCTAGACCATATTTAGGAAGAAGGTGTTCCAAATAAGGCCAGCTAACACAGTCAAAGGCCTTGTGAATATCTAAACTCACAAGGCAGGTAGGGGATTTGCTAACATTAGCGTCATGGACAATAATGGCAACCAACCTAATGTTATCTGATAACTGTCTTCCTGGAATAAATCCGGTCTGATCAGGGTGAATCAGTTTGTGGATGTTAGTGGATAGTCTATTAGCTAGAAGTCGGCCAATGAGTTTAAGGTCATTGTTCATGACCGAGATAGGTCTGAAGTTCTGTGGTAGAGAGTGATCTTTATCCGGTTTTGGTATCAAGGACATGTTCGCAAGGAGCATTTCCTCTGGGAAGCTCCCACCTTGAAGAACATGATTAAATAGCTTAGTTATCCTGGGGGCTAAAATCGAGGCAAAAGATTTATAATAGGCAGAGGAAAAACCATCTGGGCAGGGGGCAGTGGATGATTTAAGTGATTTGATTATTTCTAAAACCTAATCAACCGTACATGGTGCATCTAATAGCTCTTTTTGACTATCCGAGAGTGGCGGGATTGATAGACCTTCTATCCAGGGGTGAAACTCGTTTAATGGGAGCGAATAAGGCACTGAAAGAAGGTCTTTATAAAAGTTTGTGAAAATGTCTAACACTGCTTTAGGGTGTGAGACAACCTTTCCGTTAGGCCCTCTGAGCTTGTAAACATGAGTGGGCTTAGTAGATTGAGTTAATTTTTTAGCAAACATGGTGGATGTAGAGTTGCTGTGAAGGATAAATTTGGCTCTGACCATCTGAGAGCCTTTTCGGTATTGTTAGAGAGAATATCATCTAGGGCCTTCCTTTTAGTGTAAATTTGGTCTAAAAGTGCAGCAGAGGGGGAGAGACTATGTTGGTTATATAATCTATCTAAATCTTTTGTGAGTGATTTTATGTCAGATAGTCTGGACTTGTTCCTTGCTGAGGCCAGTGCAATCAATTCCCCCCTAATGACCGCTTTGTGTGCTGTCCAAACAATAGGTGCAGGTGAAATGCCGTCCTCATTAATCTCAAAGTAATCCACCAGAGAAGAGGAAATCTGGGCCACCAACGCAGGGTCGTTTAGCAATAAATCATTTAATCTCCAACTATACGTCGTGTTGCCCAGTCCCACTCCCCCGGCTTCAAACAATACTATCTGATGATCGGACCATGGGCAGACATGAATCCGCGCATCAGAAGAATTCGCCAACCACACCGGTGTGCAAAAAATATAGTCTAACCTGGCAGAACTATCGTGGGGGTGAGAGTAATAGGTGTAACCCTTTATGCCAACATTGTGGGCACGCCAGGCGTCTATCAGCTGCATGTCACTAAGTGCTCGGGTCAGGCTCTTTGGAAAGGCTTTAGATGAGGTTGTAACGTTACTCCTGTCTAATGATGGATGAGCAGCCAGATTGAAATCACCCCCCACCATTATATGGGGGGACTCGAACCTACCTAGCACTTCAAAAAAATGCCTGAAAAAGGAGGCGTGTGCTTCATTGGGGGCATAAAGAGACGCAATAGTAATAGATTTGCCTGCAACAGTACCTTTAATAATCAGGAATCTGCTCCCTGGGTCACTATATGTGGAGGAAATATCAAATATTATATTATTTCTGATAAAAATAGCTACCCCTCTGGTCTTATTTTGGAATGTGAAGCATTTAAATTGCCTGAAAGATTTATCAAAAAATTTTGGTTGCCTGTCTGCAGCAAAATGTGTTTCCTGCAAAAGGAGTATATCAGCACCTAGTCTCTTGTACCGTTTAAAGGCCTTATGCCTCTTATTAGGGGAGTTGAACCCCTGGACATTATGTGACAAGATTTTAAGCCCCATGATCTATGTAAAAAGGACATTTATCGCACTTGAGCCTCTGAAAATATGGAATAAGACTATGGGATAAATAGACCAGAACCGGACTCGACTGCATTAGCATGTAAAGATCCTGGAAAATACAAGGATAAGGCCCTGATCCACATGAGGACGGACTCCCATCTACCAAGGACCGTGGGCCTGGACCTACTACAAAAATACCAGGAGTGAAAATTGACCAATATATTTGCATTATAAGTTTAAAGACCTGAAAAAATGACTTTCTGTTTTTAAATGAATTTTCCCTGAGATAACAACTGACAATACTAGAAAGTATCAACCAGAAAAAATGAACATGAACATACTTTTTGGAGATGGGCATATAACAAGAACCCATCCAAAAAATCAACATCCATTGGACATATCCGTCCAATAGCCGAGTGCGGAGACCCGGGACCCACAGGCGAGGAAAGTCCCGAGAGGGCCCACACAACCCAGGAACCCGAATCCTCGCAAAACAGCACATAGTGGACAAACCAACGGGAGAGGAGAGAGAACGGCATTGTAATCGGTATTCATTATGTGTGCCAATATATGTATAAAGAAAAAAAAAACACTTGAGTAACGATTGGGTAGAGCTTCAAAGGGAAGGCACAGTGGGGAAGGTAATATTGGGCGTATGCTATAGGCCCCCCAACCTGAGGGAGGAGGGGGAGGTGGACCTCATTTTACAGATAGTATTGGCAGCAAGGATGGGAAATGTCATTATAATGGGGGACTTTAATTATCCTGATATAGACTGGGCAGATGGAACCGCGCATTCGGCCAAGGCTAGGCAGTTCCTAAATATCTTGCAGGACAATTTCATGGGTCAGATGGTGAATGCACCGACAAGAAACAATACGGTACTTGACCTACTGATTACCAACAATACAGACCTGCTCACGGATATAGAAATACGGGAGAACTTAGGAAACAGTGACCATGGGTCAATAAGTTTCAGTATTAATTATAGTAATAGGAAGCAGAGGGGTAATTTAAGGACGCTGAATTTCAAAAGAGCCAATTTCCCAAAACTGCGCTCGCTGCTAGAAAATATCAAATGGGATAGAACCCTGGGAACAAAGAACACAGAGGAAAAATGGGAGTGCTTCAAGAGCATACTTAACAAGGGGATTGACCAGTGCATTCCAAAGGGAAATAAATTTAAAAGAGCAAAATTAAACCCTGGGTGGCTAAACTCCAACATAAAAATGCATATTAGTGCTAAAGGAAAGGCTTTCAAAAAATACAAGGCTGAGGGGTCATTGGCAGCATTTAAACATTACAAAGAGTGTAATAAGAAATGTAAAGATGAAATCAGGGCGGCTAAAATAGAACACGAGAGACATATAGCGGAAGAGAGTAAAAAGAACCCCAAGAAGTTCTTTAAGTATATAAACAGTAAGAAAGCGAGGTCAGAACACATTGGCCCCATAAAAGATGACAAAGGAAATATGGCCACTGAGGACAAAGAAAAGGCGGAAGTGTTAAATAATTTCTTCTCTTCAGTCTTCACAAAAGAATCGGGGGGCTACACGAACCCCGCTTGTAAGGCCAATCTAAACAACACACCTCAGGAAGTGCCGCCATGGCTAACAGAAGACAGACTTAGAACTAAACTTGAGAAACTTAACATAAATAAATCACCGGGACCGGATGGCTTGCACCCGAGGGTTCTTAAAGAGCTCAGCCAGGTGATTGCCAGACCATTATTCTTGATCTTTAAGGATAGTTTACAGACAGGTATGGTGCCAGCAGATTGGAAAAAGGCCAACGTAGTACCAATATTTAAAAAGGGGCCGAGGTGTATCCCGGGTAACTATAGACCTGTCAGCCTAACATCTGTAGTCTGCAAGATTTTGGAGGGGGTGTTAAGGGACCACATACAAGACTTTAGTAATGAAAACAATATAATTAGTAGTAATCAGCATGGATTTATGAAAAATCGTTCTTGCCAAACCAATCTATTAACCTTCTACGATGAAGTGAGCTGCCATCTAAATAAAGGTAAGCCTGTGGATGTGGTGTATCTGAACTTTGCAAAGGCCTTTGACACCGTTCCCCACAAACGCTTACTGTACAAACTAAGGAAGGTAGGTATGGACCATAAGGTGAGTACCTGGATAGAGAACTGGCTCCAGGGGAGAGTCCAGAGGGTGGTGATTAATGGGGAGTACTCGGATTGGGCGGGGGTGGAAAGTGGGGTCCCCCAGGGTTCTGTCCTGGGGCCAATCCTGTTTAATTTATTCATAAATGATCTAGAGGAGGGGATATCTAGTACAATCTCAGTATTTGCGGACGATACTAAACTAAGCATGCCAATATCTTCTATACAGGATGTGGAAACCTTACAAGCGGACCTAAACAAAATAACGGGGTGGGCAACTACATGGCAGATGAGGTTTAATGTTGATAAATGTAAAGTAATGTACTTGGGGGCCAGAAACCAGAAAGCAAGCTACTCACTAGGGGGGGAACCTCTGGGGGAGTCTAGGATGGAAAAAGACTTGGGGGTACTGGTAGACAACAGGCTTGGCAGTGGCATGCAATGCCAAGCAGCTGCAAGCAAAGCCAACAGAATATTGGGATGTATAGAAAAGGGGATTCACTCCAGAAATAAAGAGATTATTCTCCCGCTCTACAAGACTCTGGTCCGGCCACATCTGGAGTATGCTGTCCAGTTCTGGGCACCGGTCCTCAGGAAGGATGTGCTGGAATTGGAAAGAGTCCAGAGAAGGGCAACAAAAATAATTAGGGGAATGGAGGACATCAGCTATGAGGAAAGACTACAAGCACTGAACCTATTCTCTCTAGAGAAGAGACGATTGAGGGGGGATATGATATCAATGTACAAATACTGTACTGGCGACCCTAGCATAAGGAACAAACTATTCAGAGTAAGGAAATACAACAAGACACGTGGCCACTCACTAAAACTAGAGGAAAGGCGGTTTAACCTTAAAAAGCGTAAGGGGTTCTTCACTGTAAGGGCGGTAAGGATGTGGAATTCTCTTCCACAAGCAGTCGTATCAGCAGGGAGCATTGATAGTTTCAAAAAACTATTAGATGGGCACCTTAAAGACCACAACATACAGGGGTATACAATGTACGGTTAAAAGCAAACACACACACACATCATAGGTTGAACTGGATGGACTGATGTCTTTTTTCAACCTCACTAACTATGTAACTATGTAACTATGTAACTATGATGCATACATGCCAACAGACACAGTCACCCCCGCCCCACGGGAAAGAAGCGGCCACCCAGGGGCAAGGGTCTGCCTGCGTCCACGCAACCCTCACTAACAGCGCACAGACTTAAAAGAAGCATCCAAAATGTTCCCGTCCATAACGAACTTCATCAGAAAGCTCCGTCCCTAAAGGGATTACGCCATCTGCGTTGGTCCCTTCTGGTAGCTGGAGTGGACCAGGTAGGCGAGGGCCTAGGAGTGTTCTGCGGGCGGGCATCAGGGGCGGCTTCCAGGAGGCCCAGCTTACATAGGAGTTCCTTTCCTTCTATTAGGTTATAGACCACATACACAGTACCATTATGCGGGACCGATAGTTTAAAGGGGAAGCCCCATCTATATCGAATCCTGGCTGCTTGGAGCACTGAGGTGACCTCCTTCATTTTACGTCTCCTTTCAAGTGTGGCCTGAGATATGTCAGGATAAATCTGAATGCGTGTGCCCTCCATCAAAATATTAGGGGTGTTTCTGGAGGCCCGCAAAATATCCTCTTTGATCAGGAAGTCCTTGAGGCAAAGGATCACATCTCTTGGAGGTTTATCCGGGGGTGGTTTAGGACGCAGGGCTCTATGAATCCTATCACAGATAAAATCAGACTCCTGCTTGTCAGGTAGCAGGTCAATGAAGATCTTGGAGACTGCAGGAAGCAAATCAGTGACCGATTCTGGGATGCCTCTAAGGCGCAGGTTATTCCTGCGATTCCTATTGTCCAAGTCCTCCACTTGTGTTTGCAATAAACTGTAGTTATCTGAGAGAAGCACAAAGTCCTTTCTAAGGTCACTGTGGGCAATAGAAAGTTCATCGTGCTTAGCTTCTAATAGGTCGGTGCGGCCCCCTAATGCAGCTATTTCAAGTGTCAGAGTATTAGTGGATTTTTGAATCTCAGACTGGAATTTGTCTGCCAGCTTTTCATACATGGCCGCAAGCCCTGCATCCAAGTCTGCTTTAGTGACCCCGCCCGAGTACTCACGATTCCCGGACTGCGTGCTGGGGGTAGAAGGTGGCTGCATGGTCTCTGCCTGCGGTGAAGGGGGAGCCTGGGCGCCATCTTGGGACATCCTGCTGATCTCCTTGGTGCGCAGTAAGTAAGTGGTCAGGGAGTGCTTTGGCGGACCTCCCCGGTTCTTTTTCTTCGCTGAAGGCATGCACAAGGTATTCCTCCGGGGGTGCTGGTAGTTTACGGGCTGATGTAGGCTGTAATGGCCCCGGGGATCACGCCGATCTCTCTCCCCTCCGACGGAGCTGCGCTTCTAGCAACCTGCTAGCTCCGCTCCGCACATGCGCCCCCTATTGAGTGATTTTCAATTTTATACACTTTTTTCTATTCCACTATTCAATATACACCCTTTTGGGTTAAAAAAAAATTAAATTGTGGCATAGTCTGTGCTAATCTATTTAAAAATTACAAACTTAAAGGGGAATTTTCTTTTTTTTTCTCTTCATAGCCTTCAGCAGAGCTGACTGACATAAGACACTGCTGTGTTCACATGTGCTATTGAGTGATTTTCAATTTTATACACTTTTTCCTATTCCTCTATTCAATATACACCCTTTTGGGTTAAAAAAAATAAATTGTGGCATAGTCTGTACTAATCTATTTAAAAATTACAAACTTAAAGGGGAATTTTCTTTTTTTTTTCCCTTCATAGCCTGCAGCAGAGCTGACTAACATAAGACACTGCTGTGTTCACATGTGCTATTGAAAAATCACCAGTTTTATATCATATTTTCTATTCCGCTATTCAATTTACACCCTTTGGGGTAAAAAGAATTAAATTGCGGCATAGTCAGTATCGGTACGTGTGAGATAAACCTTTCCAATTTTTGGGGCTCATCTTACACCGCCGAGGATTGCAGGTTGTTTCAGTTTGCCTCCTGCCTGTTCCAAACTCCTTCTACTCCTCATCCTGCCTTTGGGGTACAAAAAATAGTAATCGGGACCTAGTCTGGGTCTGTACAGTATGTGTGAGATAGATACACCTTTTGATATCATATTTTCTATTCCGCTATTCAATCTACACCCTTGGGGTAAAAATAATTAAATTGCGGCATAGTCAGTATCGGTACGTGTGAGATACACATTTCCAATTTTTGGGGCTCATCTTACACCGCCGAGGATTGCAGGGTGTTTCAGTTTGCCTCCTGCCTGTTCCGAACTCCTCCTACTCCTCATCCTGCCTTTGGGGTACAAAAAATAGTAATCGGGGCCTAGTCTGGGTCTGTACGTGTGGGATAGATACACCTTTTGATATCATATTTTCTATTCCGCTATTCAATCTACACCCTTGGGGTAAAAATAATTAAATTGCGGCATAGTCAGTATCGGTACGTGTGAGATACACCTTCCAATCTTTTGGGGCGCATCTTCCACCGCCGAGGATTGCAGGGTGCTTCAGTTTTCCTCCTGTTCCGAACTCCTCCTACTCTTCATCCTCATCCTGGACCATGTGGAATTTGAAGCTCAGATGAATTTAATGAATACTGAATGTATTGGCTGAAATCTAGCCAGAATTTTGATAGCTAGGGCCTCTAATAAATATAATTTACAAGGGAGAATGTTCATTTTGAAGTTGTTGCTGCTGCCAAACCAGGTGAATGATCTGTGGGACCATTGCTGAAGATCATATTTAATGACTCTCAAAAGAGGAGGAAAATTTAATTAAAAGACCGAAGAAAGGTCAGGAGGAGTATTGGTAGCCAAATATTTGATAGTTTCCTTTGGCCACTTGAAAGAATATTTGTTTTGAAGCTCTAAAGTGTCTCTGCAGAGACAGAAATGTAGCACGGCTGGGGGCGTTATCACAGACTAGCGCAGCCGCCTGTCCAGAGACAATGTGGACAAGCTCACGTTCATTAAAATGAACCAGGCATGGATCCCACAGGACTTTTCCTTACCTTGTGCAGAATAGAGATGGATACCGACCTTACCCAGCCATTGTTCTACTTTTGATCTTTCTCACTCTTTTGGGGTGTAACCTCATTTAAAATGACTGAAAAAAAGCAGTGTTGGCTACCTCGTCCTCTTCCACCGCCGCTTCCACCTTCACCGCCACATCCACCACCACCTCAACCTCCCTCCTACTCCATATGGGCCTCGTCCTTCACAGATGAAGATTTTTTTTATTTTTCTGTTTTTTTTTGTTGTTTTAAGTTATTTCCCTATCCACATTTGTTTGCAGAGCACTTGCCATGCTCTTAACTATGTTTTGCTGCCATTTGCAGCACTCTAGCCCTTTCCATTGGTGTTTTAGAGCCATTTAGTGCCTGAAAGTTCGGGTCCCCATTGACTTCAATGGGGTTCGGTGTTTTTTTTCAAGTTCGGCCGAACCCGCCGAACACGGACATCCAGGTGTCCGCTCAACTCTACTAGCTAGTTATAACTAGTTAAAATAACTAGTTATATTATACTTATTAAAGAAAGGATAACAAATTTAACATAGGGCTAAAAATGAATGAATTAATATATTTATTATCTTTTTTTCTTTTTTTGTTATTAATAAATTTATATTTTACTATACCATATTTGCCCAATCTGTAACCTCAGTCTTGTGACCCTCTTTTAGGTCACATTAGTTTTTTTGTTGTAAGTATTTTGGTTAGAAGGAATGATGAGCTAGTTAGCTGTAACAGGGTTGTGTGCTCCAGAACCTTTTTTAAAGTTAGATATTGCATGCTTAAAAAAATACTGGCTAGCTTATACATAGTTCAGCCTGAACATCACCCATTCACCTGTTCGCCCGTTTGGCAAACACCCAAATTTGCAGGGTGCTCTCCTGCACAGTGCATTCTAAGCCCTGATTGGCTGAAGCAATGCACCTTACTCAGTGCTTTGCCCAATCAGGGCACAAAAAATAGCTGATTGTTATAAAAAAAAGGTGTGGGGGTGTCCCCTAATCCATACCAGGTCAACATTAAAAAATGGTGTGGAGTCCCCCCCAAAATCCATACCAGACCCTTACCAGAGCATGCAACCTAGCAGGCCAGGAAACAGGGGGTAAGCAACCACAACCCCTTCTGAACCATACCAGGCCACATGTTGATGGGAAAAAAGGGCCTCTTCCCCATAAACCTGGGCTGTGGTTGTGGGGATCTGCGAGCAGGGGGCCAATAAGAATCTAGAAGCCCCCTTTACAAAAGGGCCCCCAGAACCTGCCCCCCTCCCCTATTTGAATGAGTAGGGGGTACATTGTACATTGTATGGATTTTGGGGGCACCCCACGCCATTTTTAAAAAATAATTTGGCATGGGGTTCCCCTTAAAATCTATACCAGACCCAAAGGGCCTGATATGGATTGGGGGAGGGACCCCCACACCAGTTTTTTTTTATAACATTTTTGTATTGCCAGCAATGGCTTGCAGGAGGGAAAATTAAATTTAAATGTAATTTTTTGTGTTTGATATACGTCAGTTTTGCTGCAGAAGGTTCTATACACTGTACAGATGTGCCACTTTACAGGCAGACCCAGGCACTATATTTAAAGGAATTTTTCATTTTTAATAAATTACTTTAGCATCATTAAAATACTGCTCCTTTAAAAACAATATTTAAAAAAAAAACATTTTTGCATTGAAACATGTCCCCCAGGGCAATACCCAGGCCCCCATACTCTTTTTATGACACATACCTTGCATATAAGCCTTCTAAGTGGGGATTTTTGATTTTTCAAGTTCGGGTCCCATAGACTTTAATAACTCGAGCCTGAACTTTTTCCATTTTCGGGAGTTCTGGCGCGAACCGAACTGGAGGGGGGGGGGTGCTCAACCCATCACTAATTTTATATATATATATATATATATATGTAAAACCTGATTTGTATTCAAATTCAATGTATATTGTATAGGTTGACAACAACTATCATCATTCTATATTAAAACATAAATGAAGGTGGCAAATAGGCATTATTTTTTAGCATGGAAAATGCAATAGAAGTTGGAACTCTAGAAGATCTAAAACTCAAACAGGGTGGGTGGAAACAGAAAAATTGCTACGTGAATCACCAAACAATGCTAAATCTAAGCTGACCATATATGGATCATTTTTTTTTTCATCAGTCAGTAGTCTGATAAAAAAAAAAAACAAAAACGAAAAACGCTTCCCCTATCCACAAAGTCGTAGTGGATAGGGGAATCTTCCCTGCCTTGCTATTATATTTAGACAGCAGGGACTCCTACACTTTCAGAATACACTAATCAAACAAGAATCGAACAATAATTTTTCCAAAATTCTTATTTGAGGGAAGCCAATCCCTAGATTAGCAATCTCTGCTGAACCGGCTGATTTGGATTCATCTATGGCCAACTGTAGGCAGCCTTTAACCACTTCCCGACCGGCGGCAGTACATATACTATGGCAAGTCGGCTCTGTCCCGTGAAAAAACGTAACTGTACGCCGTTTTGCGGGACTGCCAGAGGCGCAAGCAAACGCCGATTGGCTACATGGGGAGCCAATCAGCGGGTCCAGCGGATGTGATTGCCACTCGGCACCCGCGATCACTCCCCGTGGAGACAGAACAGCAGTCTGCCTTTGTAAACACGGCAGACCGCTGTTCTGTCAGTAATGAACACAAGGATCCTGTGTTCATTTTATTTAGGAACACAGGTCTCTGTGCTCATTCAGCAAGCCCATCCTCCACACAGTTTTAAATAACCCCCTAGGGACAGATTTAACCTTTTGATCACCCCTGGTGTTAACCTCTTCCCTACCAGCGTCATTAATACAGTAGCAGTGCATATTTTTTAGCACTGATTACTGTAGTAATGTCACTGGTCCTCCCCAAAAGTGTCAAAAATGTTTACTAGGTGTCCAATCTGTTCGCTGCAATGTCACAGTCCCTCTAAAAATCACTGACATTACTAGTAAAAACATAAAATAAATAAAACTGACATACATCTTTCCCCTAGTTTGTAGATGCGATAACTTTTGCAAAATCAGTTAATATACACTTATTGGGATTTTTTTACCAAAAGTATGTAGCAGAATACATATTGGCCTAAAATGATGAAAAAATTAAATTTTTACATTTTTATTTATTTTTGAGGAATGTTTTATAGCAGAAAGTAAAAAATATTGTTTTAGTTTCCGAATTGTCGCTATATTTATGTTTAACATTACCGCCATGTCAAAGATAACATTCCCAGCTAGTTGTGGGTCCAGTCCGTGTCCCCTTTTTTCTGTCCATCCCGGCACGGTGAGACACACATCGCGCGTTGCGATGTGTTGTTTTGGTCCTCTATTTTTCATCTACCCTGTTCCCACATGGTCCAGTGTTGACCAATCAGTAGCCGCAGTGTCCTCACACGCTTCCGGCTTTGATCTCCGTGCCGGTGGAGCGCAGATGCCGGCCCCGCCCACAACACGTCACGCCGCTGCGTGACACAAATGGGTTGGGGGCGGTTCTGGCATCAGCGCTCCAGGATATCCTTCCTGTGATGCCAGCTGCAACACATCTCCACTCACCGGCGTGCACTCATATAGTGCACCTCTCCCAACACACAGCCAGCGCATTCGTCTGCTGGCTGCAGTGTGGAGAGGACGCCGACATTCTGATCTGTCTGAACATCAAGGTATTGTTAATACTTTTTTATCTGGCTTTACCACCAAGCAATACATTGATTCAACATCTTGGCACTTTATGCAGTCCTTTCTCTCTATATATTTATAAATATTGCTACATGGTTTACACCACATTGTAAAATTAGCATTGAAGTTAACCAGCCTTGGTCTGCCTATCTTTCAGATCGGCACCATTTATACTGGATATATTTCTACTCTAAGAGACTGCTCCTGGCTCCTCCTTTTTGAGGACTTCAGATGTCCAGTTAACTGTGGGACGCTCACCTGGCCCAACAGCTGTGGTCTATCAACTACTGTATCTACCTATGAATAACATTGCTACATATGTCGCCAAATATATCCGCACCAACCAGATGTTTTTAACCCCTGTGCAGGCTATTTGAGCCCAGCTATGATTTAACTCTGTAAGTACTCGCCTTATTTGTTATATACTATGTGAACTGCATTAGTCACTATTTAATGTGGAAAATCCTTACAATTTATGGCTCTTACATGTCAATTTATCTACCACTAGAGTACCGCTTTGAACCAACTCCTGAAGAAGGAGCAAGCATTTTGGCTTCGAAACATGTCGGGTTCCAAAGTTCTAGCGATATGAGTTATTTCTTTCTGTCCTTTACTTGCTTGCACACTGTTTTTTAACTTACCATTGTTGTTACTTAATAAAATTTACTATTTTTTCCTTATCTATTTTTCTTAATTTTATGTGCCTAAAAAGTCCCAATCAGGGGAACCCCAATTCTTTGTATATTTATGTTTATAGCGCATAAAATAAAAATTGCAGAGGTGATCAAATACCACCAAAAAAAAGCTCTATTTGTGGGAAAAAAAATGACTTCAATTTTATTTGGGTACAGCTTTGCATGACCACGCAATTGTCAGTTAAAATAACTCAGTGCTGTATCGCAAAAAATGGCCTGGTTATTAAGGAGGAAAACCTTACGTTCCAGAAGTAGTTAAATAAATTTTGTCTTTTTTAAACCATCATACATAATCATAAGTAGAGATCAATGTATTCCTAAAATTTTAAGAATAATGAGCTTCAACAGAAAGAGAAGTGTGCTGTCTGTCCCCCAGCAAGGTGTACTATGTAGTCAAGCTTTTGAAATAGAAATTATTGATCATAATATTGGCTTAATAAAATAGAAAATATGCAGTGTAGATAAACTGAAAAACTGGTTTGTATTACCTTGATATGGGAAACATAATAAATATAATTTATTATAATTATTATAATTAATACATATAATTTATTATATACATATACCGTATTTTTCGGCGTATAAGACGACTGGGCGTATAAGACGACCCCCCTAATTTTCATCTACCGGTAATAATTATACTTAGGTTATCTTGGAGATATTATACTCGGCGTATAAGACGACCCCCCATTTTTGGGGGATTTTTTTGAGGTTCAAAAGTAGTCTTATACGCCAGAAAATACAGTAATTAAAAAAAGCCTTCTAAAAAACAAGTTGAGTTATTGGATATAGTAATCTTTGTTTTATGGGAAGTTCAAACCCGTTTTAGGGGGCCCATTACCAGAAAGCGAGGGACTTTTCTGAGTTCAGAGGTTTTTGGACTCCCAGAACACTTGAGAAGATGTGTAAGATGTTATTTAGTTGTGTGTCCAGTTTAAAAGTTTTAATTTTTCCATAAACATCCCCAGTTACCATCCTACCGCCATATTTGACATGGCCTGGCGCGATTGTCTATGTTGAGGTGGTTTGTTTGGTGTTTCAGTTGGCACCTGTATATATGGGCTGGAGGGTGGGTCCTTTGCAGTCAGGTATAACAGGGTGTTGCAGGCAGGACAGGGTCCTCTTTGCAATTTGATAAGCTGCTTAATCACTTCTAGCTTTTTATTTGGCCCATTCACACACATATATTTTTGGGATTGTAGCATGATCGTTACTGAGTTGAAATGCATTTATAGAAGATTGGGGTGTTTTGTGTATGTATTCTCACATATTGATTTGTGGGGCTGTTTTGTTCAAACTTGGTGATAGGTCTCACAAACTTCCCACTATTTTAATTTTCACTCTAAATTGTGTATTGAGATTGGATGTCAGTCATTCATATCACCTTGCATTTACCAAGCTGTTTCTGTATCGCTTTAGCTATGCAGTATTCAATCACTTTTTAGAATTACTCTATACTACAGCATTTAATATCTACAGTATATATTTTACATCTATATGCTCTCTGTTTGGAATATGCATGCTTCCTTACAGTATATGTATAGATTATTACCTCACATTATACTATACTATCATAATAATAATGTGTGAATTACTATTGTTATTTTACTGCATATTTTATCACTTACTGACTATGACTATGGACATATTCATTCATATTTGTTCCTGTTGTTCACCTTTTGTCCAAATAGTTATACCTAAAACAGTATCTTTATTATATGGCCATGCATATTACAGCAGAATATTTTGGTATACAGTATGTCCTCTGTGGGCTCTAGTGACATCTTAGTGGGCCACAGTGGACCATTTTTTCTTCTTCCCCCTTGTTCGGCTGGATTGAGTGGGTCCCCGCCTCCCACAGTTCTCAATGTTCTCTGGTGGTAACAATCTGGTGGTAACCTTCTGCCTTTAATATTTTTTGAATTGGGTTTGTAAGTGTATATTTCTGGTGAAAAAAAAAATACAAGATGGTGTGTTCCACTTTATGTGGACTTATCCAGGTTGGCTTTTCATAATCTGTTAATTTCCTCTTGGAATTCAGTTTTGAACATGTTGGAAGATTGTTGAAATATGTTACCTATATAGTTACTGTTTTTACTGGAATAGACTGACAGCAGTACATTTGTTTTGTAGTGTTCATTTTATGTATGTTTTAATATATGAATATTATTAACTAAGTGGATATTTAATAAAACAAAAAGCTTTTATATATTTTTGTTGTGCAGATGTACTGTACCTCTATAAAGTCCCATGGGCATTTATTCTGGTTTCTCATGAAAGAGTTACATAGTTAGTCAGGCTGAAAAAAGACACAAGCCCATCTGGCTCAACCCAAAAAAAAAAAAAAAAACAACCAAAAAAAAAAAAAAACACAGTAATGATAACCCAACCATACAATCCCATATACACAATCCTATACCCGCAGTTGATCCAGAGGAAGGCGAAAAACCCCAGCAAAGCATGATCCAATTTGCTACAGCAGGGGAAAATAAATTTCTTCCTGATCCCCCAAGAGGCAATCAGATATTCCATGGATCAACTTTACCTATAAATAGTAGTACCCACTTATATTAAGTACACCCAGGAAAGAATCCAGGCCTTTTAAAAGCAATCTAGTGAGCTGGCCAGAACCACCTCTGGAGGGAGTCTATTCTACATTTTCACAGCTCTTACGGTGAAGAAACCTTTCCGTATTTGGAGACTAAATCTGTTTTCCTCTAGATGTAAAGAGTGCCCCCTTGTCCTCAGTGTTGTCCTCAGTGTTGATCTTGAAGTGAACAACTCAACACCAAGTTCACTATATGGACCCCTTATGTATTTATACATATTGATCATATCCCCCCCTTAATCTCCTCTTCTCAAGAGAGAATAAAATCAGTTTCTATTTTCTCTATGCCTCTTATCAGTTTGGTTGCCCTTCTCTGCACTTTTTCCAGTTCCCCGATATCCTTTTTAAGAACTGGTGCCCAAAACTGAACTGCATATTGCAGATGAGGTCTTACTAATGATTTGTACAGGGGCAAAATGATATCTCTCTCTCCTTGGAGTCCATGCCTCTGTTAATACAAGAAAGGACTTTGCTTGCTTTGGAAACTGCAGCTTGGCATTGCATGCTATTATTAAGCTTATGATCTACCAGAACACCCAGATACTTCTCTGCTAATGATTCCCCCAGTTCTGCTCCACCTAGTATATATGATGCATGCATATTCTTCCCCCCAAGGTGCATAACTTTACATTTATCAACATTAAACTTAATTTGCCACATAGTTGCCCAATGAAACAGTGCATTGAGGTCAGCTTGTAAGTTGGAGGCACCCTGTAAAGAAGGTATTCCACTGCAAAGCTTGGTGTCATCTGCAATGGTTCTTAAAATCCCAGACCCTATATAATTTTATGAAGATATTAAAAAGTAAGGGTCCAAACACTGAACCTTAATAATTAATTGGAATGATTTGAATGGAATGAATTGAGCATGTTCACTGTGTAAGGTGATTTCTATTTAGCTTAGTAAATGAAGTAAAGCTCTTTTGATCATCTCTACACAAATTCCTTTTTTTTTTTTTTACTTTTCTAGTCCACAATTGGGTTTTGAAAAAAAAAATAAAATAAATAATAATGTCACCACGTTCACTAATCTGAGTAAAAAAATCCTTGCAAAGTGAAAAATCAAAAAAATGTTTTCAAAAGTAAAGATGCAATACTGCCTATAGACATGATGGCCGGGTGGGACACCTGCTGTTTGGGTGGACGTCATATGATATGACGTCTTCCCCTGGAACATGCCTCATGCGCACCCCATGGGCCATGCTGCAGCGCAATCAGTCAACCACTGTGTCCACCGATATTTAGTAGGCATGGCAAGTTTTTTTTGCCACATTTTTTTGGAAAATTAAGAAAAAAACATGTTCACAATTTTTTTTTTTTTTTTTACATATTGTTCCCATTGCAGTGCAGCATTACCATATAACTGGTGTGGCAGCGATCAGGAAAAGTGGCTGGTGACAGTATGTAATAATATTTTTTTTTAATTACATTTTTCAATACAGTAGTAGCACAGTAACACTGTACTACTCTAGGGAAGTGATCAGGATTTTCTAATAACAATGAATTTCATTGGTATAAGCAACCATGTTTACTAAATGAAACTGATTCATTCAGTGTCTTTTGTTGTTATTAGCTGTGATTAGTCAAAGCTGATCACATGGCACAGATGGGCTGTTATCGGCTCTGTCTGTACCATGTGAACACATTGATTAATCACAGCTAGCAACACAATTGTATATAATGGATGGCATGAAAGCAAACCTTCTATTGTTTACAATTGTCTGCTGTGATTGGTCAAATCGATCACATGACACAGGCAGTGTTCCGGTGTAGTGATCAGTCATTGGCTGTGTCCTGTTGACACAGCTGGTGACAGGTCGCACCGCTGAGCTGCCTCTTCTGGGAGGATGTCATATGATGTCCCCCTCTAAAGAAGGAAAGTCCCGCCCGGCCGTCAATCTGCAATAGGCTTGAGGGGAAGGTGTTAACATACTGTCACCAGTCAGTGTCCCTGATCCCTGCCACACCAATTCTATGATGACACTGTACTGCACTTGTGACAGTATGTAAAAAAAAAATTGTGAAAAAACTGACTTTTTACATTTCTTCATTTTCCCCCAAAAATTGTGACAAATAATTACAACTTGCCATGTCTCTTACTAAATACCTCAGACTGTCAACTTTCCAAAAAGGAGTTATTTGGGGGATATTTGTTTTGTCCTGGTGTTTTCAGGCCTCAAGAGATGAGATTGTCAGTACATAAGGATTAGGTATATAATAATAAAGCCGCGCTTATCCTAACATAATTATTATCTATAATCAATAAATATAAGTGAATACACAATTAATAATGTGCTTGATCAATGATAAATGATTCATATATTCAAAGTGCTCCTAGTGCCATCCAATGTGTAAAAATAAAATATATAATAGCATGAATAGTCCGTGAGGTGCAAACTGCTGTGACAAAGGTGCTAAGTGCAAGAAGAGTCCATTCAGTGATCTGTTGCAGCTTCAATCATCATGCAGTGAAAGTGGCATCAAATCAGGTGGTGTAAAATCAGGTGAGTGATTCCAGGAATCAACCAGTGAGGTGTAATAGGGAGATGTGCAAAGACTCTGGGTGTGCTACACCCTTACCTTACTGCTGTAAGGTTACAGCATTTGGATGGTGTCAATCCCGTGTTCCCGTGTGTATCCAAAGGGGATGCTGGGAGGGGGTATTTAAATTGGATCCTACCCAACTTCCACCTTCCAGGGGTGAGGGAGGGAGCTGTTTATGTCCTGTGTGCTTCCAAATGGGGGCAGACAAGCAGAAAAACATCCTCTGGTGTAGTATTTCACAACATTTATTGACCAAAAAAAGTAGCAACTTACATTTAAATTCACAGTAGTCGGTGTATACAGCTGTCCGTTACGAGCGGTCAGTGATGCCGCACTTCCGCATCCAGTCTCTGTCCCTGCGTCTCTACGCGTATTGTCACGGCCCACGTGACTTCTTCAGGAGATCTGAGGCTGAGTTAAGAGCTGCAGCAGATCCTGTCCTTTACACCTGATTCCTGCAAGAGATTTCTCTGTTACTAAGTGATAGCTCTGGGGTCATTTCTTAAACTAGTACATAAGGATTGATCAATTTGCAGATCTATACCATAGTTTGTTCACTCTATAACTTTCCCACAAACTAAAAAATAAACACTGATTTGGGTTATTTTCACCAAAGAAATGTAGCAGAATACAGTTTGACCTAAATTTATGAAGAAAGATAATTTATTTGCAAAATTTTATAACAGAAATTAAAAAAAAAGCTGCTTGCTGTGGGGGCATTCGACAGGAGGGAGAAGCCAGGAGCTCCAGCCAGGGACCCGAGAAGAGGAGGATCAGGACTGCTCTGTGCATGTTTGTTATTAGAAAAAAAACGAGACTTTAGTACCACTTTAACTGACCCTGCTGAATACATTTTTGCACCTAAGACCATGTTAGTCAGAATTTTAAAGCATATTCTTAATGGAACTTGGTGGCCTTCTTTAAAGCACTATGATCACTTTTAGTGGTACATCCTTTAAACGTATACATGATAGCAGTTCGACATGAATCTTGATGTATGAATTTAGTCAAATAAGCTTAAAATTATAAATTTTTTTCAGGAAATAGAAATTGGTCCTTTATTTTAGTTATACAGTATTAGGAGACTTTATATATATATATATATATATATATATATATATATATATATATATATATATATATATATATAGGACAAGGATACTAACACATTTCTACACTATCTAAAATATTTATTGATATGCCCATCTGGGTGAGGTGATTGGTAACTCCAGTCTGTCTGTCTCTGGTTTTGCCTCACTACACTACACTGCACTACATCTGGTGTCACCTGATTGTCATCTGTCAATATCTGAGCTTTTAAGAGTGTCACATTCCAGTGTTTCAGCAGAATAAGGTATTGCAACATCAGTGACTCTGGTGAAGATGTGACATTCTTGGATTGCACCTCAGTGAGAGTTTTGTGCTCCTTCCTGGTGACAGATGTTCTTCTGTACCAAACTACACATGGTTTCAGTAACATACATAAGGAGCTCCTACATGGTTGCCAACCATCAGTAAATTTACTGACAGTTTGTAGATCAATGATTTTTACATCTGTCAGTAAATGTCCATTAGAGAAATGTTATGTCAGGAAAAATCAGTCCTTCTTTTCAGGCAGGTTAGTGTAAGAAAGAACCTCTTGACAGCTAGATGCAGCATCAGCAGCCTGTAATACAGGCATAGTTTGGAGCCAGTTGGGATTATTTTTTAATAGAAGCAGGCTGAAGCCAGTGGCAGAAGGAGCAGGCGGCCACATTTGCTGATCCTGGTCCTTAAGTTCCGCCTGCAAAATGATCTCAAGTGTGCTCCATCTACCACATCTCTGCATAGATAGTTAGTTGGAACTTGTTTGGTGGCAATGGCTCCTTAAGCCTGTGCCCATGTGCCCTTCAGCTTCACTTTCCTCTCCTGAGCAACCTGTCCTGATCTTCTGCAGTCGCAGTTCTATATCAGATACTGTCAGGGTGAGGGATTTGGAGGTGGGGGTAGAGCACTGTACTGGGGGAGGGGGCGATTTGAAAAAAATGAGAAAATGGAGGTGGAAAAGGCAACACCCTGTACTTTGCACTCTGTAAACAGCACACACCTGAACCCTGCACTCTGTATGCAGTGCCCCCCTGAACCCAGCACTCTATATGCAGAGCACACCTAAACCATGAACTCTGTATGTAGTGCACACTTGAACTCTGCCCTCTTTATGTAGTGCACACCTGAACCCTGCCCTCTGTACTTAATGCACACTCCTGGCATTTAATGCTATTTTAAGACCCTCCCACTGGTAGTGCAGGAGAAGATACTGCTGCCTCATAAATGTGTTTTTTTCCAGCCCAATGGGAATTTTGCATTGAAATACTGTGTCACAACCACAAGCTAAGCATTTGGCTTGTGGCTGCTGTGCAACCCCATTGAGCGTAACGGGCAAGTTTGACAGGCAATACCACCTGTAAAACTTGACATGTCAAGTTAAAATTGCCACACTATGAAGCTTAGCATCTAAGCCATGGCAATGTGTTCTTACCCAAGCATGTTAATTTAGAGGTAGGGATCAGTTCTGTTTAATTATCTTCTCATAGGCCACTCCCACTATTATTGTTTTTTGTCTACAGATGCCGATACATGTTTAGGCAGCTTTTTGGTAAAGGTAAACGATGCCTTTAAAGGGTTAGTTCACCTTTAAAAAAAAAAAAACTGCCTATGCAGGTAAGGGGTTTCTGTAGATAAAAACAAACTTTGAAGCTCTGACTAAAGTTGAATCATACCCTTGCTATACAGTAGGTGTAGGCCATTTACATACTGTACCTCCTGAAGCCTGACTGGAATACTCCCAGGACGGTGCTAAGTAAGACCTAGTCATTACTGCTCACCTCCAATATCACAGGAGTTGGCTTTTTCTATGATTGAAACCCCCCACATGATCTTTCTCTCCCCTGACGCAGTACTTCTTCTCAGCATCCTTTAAGCTATCCTGCGCCTTAATGCAGCTAGCATTTCAACAGAGACAAATCCTGGGTTTACTTACTTCTTAGATTTTAAGGAACCTTGCTAATTACATCATTGCTTCTCTACTTATCTGGAATCTATTCTGTTTACCCACACATACCGGAATTCACATAGAAACCAGTATTCAAGTGCTGAAATATAGCCTTTTCAGGGTCATGTCTGCATAGCTCTGTTTAATCCCTTTATATTTGGTTTTATAGACAACATTGTCTTTTTTAATGGTGTGGGTCAGTGGTTTTTGGAATTGGTGTTTATTTAAAGTATTAATTTTAAAGTATACCTTGTTTATACCTAGGTGTCCTGTGTTGACCTTCAGGAGAATTCTTCTCCTTTCCCCCCTTTTTTCATATGGATATTTGTCAACAGACTGTACCCTGGGGGTCACTTTGGTACATGGGTTAAAGGGTCAGGGTAATTACCATATGATATACCCTTGACTAAATTGGGAATTTAAGGTGTGATATTCTATTGATGCAGTACTTCTGAGTAGTGTTGAGCGAACACGGACTGTATTATTCGTGTTCGTACTGAATAATTGGATTTTTGTTACCCGAACACGGACCCGAAAACCTTACTGTATGTTCGGGTTTAAAATCCGTGTTCGGTCATTTTATTTCCGTGTTTGTATGTATTGGCGCGCTTTTAATGGCGGGCTTTCAACAGCCAATCAACAAGCGTTTAACTGGTGTGCCTTAAGCCATCCCAGCCATGCCTACAAATGTATTAGTAGCTGTGATTGGCCATCTGAAGCATGTGACCAAGTCTTTATAAGTTCGAGACCGAGCGACGCTGCGTCATTCTGCTGTAGTACAGGGACAGAGCACACATCATACGTGCTGGCTGCTGATTAGAGACAGACAGTCATAAATTATATTGTGTCCGAAAATAATTCAGAATCAGGGACAGGTCGGAGTGCTGCAGGCAGGGCGAGTTGTTAGGGCATTTTAGGGCGAGGCTGGAGATAGGCAGGGTCAGTGTTCTACAATCTATTTTGCTGTGTAGGGGGGTTTGCAGTGCCGGCAGTGACCGATCTTATCGATCATTTTAGGGCCAGGCTGGAAATAGGCAGGGTCAGTGTTCTACAATCGATTTTGCTGTGTGGGGGGTTTGCAGTGCCGGCAATGACCGATCTTATCGATCATTTTAGGGCGAGGCTGGAGATAGGCAGGGTCAGTGGTCCACATCGATTTTGCTGTGTGTGGGGTGGTGTGAACACAATATTTTTGCCCGCTGAGGAGGAGGGAGAAAAAAATATTTTTTATCAGTCAGTTGTGTGCAGCGTTTTTCCTTTAGTGCTGCTGACTGTGATAATACACTGCTGTGTTCACATGTGCTATTATTGAGTGATTTCAAAATTTATACACTTTTTTCTATTCCACTATTCAATATACACCCTTTTGGGTTAAAAAATTAAATTCTGGCATAGTCTGTACTAATCTATTTAAAAATTACAAACTTAAAAGGGGAATTTTCTTTTTTTTTCCCTCCATAGCCTGCAGCAGAGCTGACTGATATAAGACACTGCTGTTCACATGTGCTATAGAAAAATCACCAATTTTATATCATATTTTCTATTCCGCTATTCAATCTACACCCTTGGGGTAAAAACAATTAAATTGCGGGATAGTCTGTATCGGTACGTGTGAGATACACCTTTCCAATTTTTGGAGCGCATCTCATACTGCCGAGGATTGCAGGGTGCTTCAGTGTGCCTCCTGCCTGTTCTGAACTCCTCCTACTCCTCATCCTGCCTTTGGGGGTACAAAAAATAGTAATTTGGGCCTAGTCTGGGTCTGTACGTGTGAGATACATACACCTTTTGATATCATATTTTCTATTCCGCTATTCAATCTACACCTTTGGGGTAAAAACAATTAAATTGTGGGATAGTCTGTATCGGTACGTGTGAGATACACCTTTCCAATTTTTGGGGCGCATCTCATACTGCCGAGGATTGCAGGGTGCTTCAGTGTGCCTCCTGCCTTTTCCGAACTTCTCCTACTCCTCATCCTGCCTTTGGGGGTAAAAAAAATAGTAATTTGGGCCTAGTCTGGGTCTGTACGTGTGAGATACATACACCTTTTGATATATTTTCTATTCCGCTATTCAATCTACACCTTTGGGGTAAAAACAATTAAATTGCGGGATAGTCTGTATCGGTACGTGTGAGATACACCTTTCCAATTTTTGGGGCGCATCTCATACCGCCGAGGATTGCAGGGTGCTTCAGTCTGCCTCCTGCCTGTTCCGAACTCCTCCTACTCCTCATCCTGCCTTTGGGGGTACAAAAAATAGTAATTTGGGCCTAGTCTGGGTCTGTACGTGTGAGATACATACACCTTTTGATATCATATTTTCTATTCCGCTATTCAATCTACACCTTTGGGGTAAAAACAATTAAATTGCGGGATAGTCTGTATTGGTACGTGTGAGATACACCTTTCCAATTTTTGGGGCGCATCTCATACTGCCAAGGATTGCAGGGTGCTTTAGTGTGCCTCCTGCCTGTTCCGAACTCCTCCTACTCCTCATCCTGCCTTTGGGGGTACAAAAAATAGTAATTTGGGCCTAGTCTGGGTCTGTACGTGTGAGATACATACACCTTTTGATATCATATTTTATATTCCGCTATTCAATCTACACCTTTGGGGTAAAAACAATTAAATTGCGGGATAGTCTGTATCGGAACGTGTGAGATACACCTTTCCAATTTTTGGGGAGCATCTCATACCGCCGAGGATTGCAGGGTGCTTCAGTCTGCCTCCTGCCTGTTCCGAACTCCTCCTACTCCTCATCCTGCCTTTGGGGGTACAAAAAATAGTAATTTGGGCCTAGTCTGGGTCTGTACGTGTGAGATACATACACCTTTTGATATCATTTTTTCTATTCCGCAATTCAATCTACACCTTTGGGGTAAAAACAATTAAATTGCGGGATAGTCTGTATCGGTACGTGTGAGATACACCTTTCCAATTTTTGGGGCGCATCTCATACCGCCGAGGATTGCAGGGTGCTTCAGTCTGCCTCCTGCCTGTTCCGAACTCCTCCTACTCCTCATCCTGCCTTTGGGGGTGCAAAAAATAGTAATTTGGGCCTAGTCTGGGTCTGTACGTGTGAGATACATACACCTTTTGATATCATATTTTCTATTCCGCTATTCAATCTACACCTTTGGGGTAAAAACAATTAAATTGCGGGATAGTCTGTATCGGTACGTGTTAGATACACCTTTCCAATTTTTGGGGCGCATCTCATACTGCCAAGGATTGCAGGGTGCTTTAGTGTGCCTCCTGCCTGTTCCGAACTCCTCCTACTCCTCATCCTGCCTTTGGGGGTACAAAAAATAGTAATTTGGGCCTAGTCTGGGTCTGTACGTGTGAGATACATACACCTTTTGATATCATATTTTATATTCCGCTATTCAATCTACACCTTTGGGGTAAAAACAATTAAATTGCGGGATAGTCTGTATCGGTACGTGTGAAATACACCTTTCCAATTTTTGGGGCGCATCTCATACTGCCGAGGATTGCAGGGTGCTTCAGTGTGCCTCCTTCCTGTTCCGAACTCCTCCTACTCCTCATCCTGCCTTTGGGGGTACAAAAAATAGTAATTTGGGCCTAGTCTGGGTCTGTACGTGTGAGATACATACACCTTTTGATATATTTTCTATTCCGTTATTCAATCTACACCTTTGGGGTAAAAACAATTAAATTGCGGGATAGTCTGTATCGGTACGTGTGAGATACACCTTTCCAATTTTTGGGGCGCATCTCATACCGCCGAGGATTGCAGGGTGCTTCAGTCTGCCTCCTGCCTGTTCCGAACTCCTCCTACTCCTCATCCTGCCTTTGTAAGTACAAAAAATAGTAATTTGGGCCTAGTCTGGGTCTGTACGTGTGAGATACGTACACCTTTTTATATCATTTTTTCTATTCCGCTATTCAATCTACACCTTTGGGGTAAAAACAATTAAATTGCGGGATCGTCTGTATCGGTACGTGTGAGATACACCTTTCCAATTTTTGGGGCGCATCTCATACTGCCGAAGATTGCAGGGTGCTTCAGTGTGCCTCCTGCCTGTTCTGAACTCCTCCTACTCCTCATCCTGCCTTTGGGGGTACAAAAAATAGTAATTTCGGCCTAGTCTGGGTCTGTATGTGTGAGATACATACACCTTTTGATATCATATTTTCTATTCCGCTATTCAATCTACACCTTTGGGGTAAAAACAATTAAATTGCGGGATAGTCTGTATCGGTACGTGTTAAATACACCTTTCATATTTTTGGGGCGCATCTCATACTGCCGAGGATTGCAGGGTGCTTCAGTGTGCCTTCTGCCTGTTCCGAACTCCTCCTACTCCTCATCCTGCCTTTGGGGGGTATAAAATTTAGTAATTTGGGCCTAGTCTGGGTCTGTACGTGTGAGATACATACACCTTTTGATATCATATTTTCTATTCCGCTATTCAATCTACACCTTTGGGGTAAAAACAATTAAATTGCGGGATAGTCTGTATCGGCACGTGTGAGATACACCTTTCCAATTTTTTGGGGCGCATCTCATACCGCCGAGGATTGCAGGGTGCTTCAGTGTGCCTCCTGCCTGTTCCGAACTCCTCCTTCTCCTCATCCTGCCTTTGGGGGTACAAAAAATCGTAATTTTGGCCTAGTCTGGGTCTGTACGTGTGAGATACATACACCTTTTGATATCATATTTTCTATTCCGCTATTCAATCTACACCTTTGGGGTAAAAACAATGAAATTGCGGGATAGTCTGTATCGGTACATGTGAGATACACCTTTCCTATTTTTGGGGTGCATCTCATACTGCCGAGGATTGCAGGGTGCTTCAGCGTGCCTCCTGCCTGTTCTGAACTCCTCCTACTCCTCATTCTTCCCTTGGGGGTTACAAAAAATAGTAATTTGGGCCTAGTCTGGGTCTGTACGTGTGAGATACATACACCTTTTGATAACATATTTTCTATTCCGCTATTCAATCTACACCCTTGGGGTAAAAACAATTAAATTGCGGGATAGTCTGTATTGGTACATGTGAGATACACCTTTCCAATTTTTGGGGCGCATCTCATACCGACGAGGATTGCAGGGTGCTTCATTTTGCCTCCTGTTCGGACCTCCTCCTACTCCTCATCCTCATCCTGCCTTTAGGGTACAAAAAATTGTAATCGGGGCCTAGTCTGTGTTTGTACGTGTGAGATACACCGTTTTGTAAAATTTGTCCTATTCCGCTATTCAATATACACCCTGTTTGAGTGTAAAAAATTTAATTACGGCATAGTCTGTATCGGTACATGTGAGATACACCTTTTTAAATTTGTTTGGCGCATCTCCTTCCTCCACCGAGGATTGCAGGGCGCTTCAGTTTGCCTCCTGTTCCGAACTCCTCCTACTCCTCTTCCTCATCCTGCCTTTAGGGTACAAAAAATTGTAATCGGGGCCTAGTCTGTGTTTGTACGTGTGAGATACACCGTATTATAAAATTTTTCCTATTGCGCTATTCAATATACACCCTTTTGGAGTGTAAAAAATTTAATTACGGCATAGTCTGTATCGGTACGTGTGAGATACACCTTTTAAATTTGTTTGGCGCATCTCCTTCCATCTCCAAGGATTGCAGGGCGCTTCAGTTTGCCTCCTTTTCTGAACTCCTCCTACTCCTCTTCCTCATCCTCCCTTTAGGGTACAAAAATTTTTAATCGGGGCCTAGTCTGTGTTTGTACGTGTGAGATACACCGTTTTTTATCCTTTTTTCTATTCCGCTATTTAATGTACACCCTTGGGTGTATAAAAATTAAATTGCGGCATAGTTTGCACATTTGACTGTGAGATACACACGTGCGATACTGTTGTTGTTTTGTTCCGCTATTCAATAAACACCTTTCTAGGGCAAGATCATAAATTACAGAAATATGAGGAGACCGTCAAATAGGGGCCGTGGCCTGGGTCGTGGTGCTGCTGGTAGAGCTCCTGTTGCAAGGAGAGGACGTGGTCGATCTGTGCCAGCTACACGCACAAGTGAAACACCTTCCTCAAGTGTGAGTAGGCGACAGAACCTGCAGCAGTATTTGGTAGGGCATCATACGCCTCTAGAAGTGATGAGGCCAGAAGAAGTAGAGGCGATAGTAGATTGGGTTGCTGACGGTGCCTCCAGTTCCTTCACATTATCTCCCACCCAGTCTACTGCAGTTGGCACCTGCAGCCAATGTCCAACCGTCTTTCACCTCACCCCCTTGCAAATCAGGCAAGCAGTCTGAGCCCCAAGTCATGCAGCAGTCTCTTCTTCTTTTTGATGACTCTGTCAGCAGGGTTTCCCAGGGCCATCCACCTAGCCCTGCCCAAGAAGTGGAAGAGATTGAGTGCAGCGATGCCCAACCACTTATTTCTCAAGATGAGTACATGGAAGGACCATCGCAGCACATCTCCGATGATGACGAAACGCAGGTGCCAACTGCTGCGGCATTCAGAATTGTGGAGACCGACAAGGAGGGCAGGGGTGAAGACTGGGTGGAATATGATGTGGAGGACGATGAGGTCCTCGACCCCACATGGAATGAACGTCATGCAGGTGACCTGAGTAGTTTGGAGGAAGAGGCGGTGGTCGCACAGAGCCACCAGCACAGCAGAAGAGGGAGCAGGGTGCAGAAGCGGAGCGGCCATGCCCTAGACACTACGCCTGCTACTGCCCAACGCAGCAAGGGAACGAGCGCACCAAAGCGAGCTCAAAGGAGTTCTCTAGCGTGGAAGTTCTTTAGAAAATGTGCTGATGACAGGACACGAGTGTTTTGCACCCTGTGCAATCAGAGCCTGAAGCGAGGCATTAACCTTCTCAACCTGAGCACAACCTGCATGATCAGACATCTAAGTGAAAAGCACGAGTTGCAGTGGAGTAGACACCTTTAAAACCAAGAAAGGTCTCTGGCTCCTCCTGCTTCCTCTTCTGCTGCAGTCTCGGCCTCTCCATCCACATATCTGTAGTGATACCGGCACCTGCCACCCCGCAAACAGACGATCTGTCAGCAACACCACCACCTGGGTCACCAACTATCTCCACAATGTCCCGTGGAAGCGTTCAGCTTTCCATCTCCCAAACACTTCAGAGGAAGAGGAAGTTCCCCCCTACCCACCCACGATCCCTGGCCCTGAATGCCAGCATTTCAAAATTCTTGGCCTTTGAAATGCTGTCATTCCGTCTGGTGGAGACGCACAGTTTTAAAAGCCTTATGTCGGTGGCTGTCCCACAGTATGTCGTGCCCAGCCGCCACTACTTTTCCAGGCAAGCCATCCCTTCCCCGCACAACCAAGTGGGGGACAAAAATCAGGTGTGCACTGTGCAATGCCATCTGTGCCAAGGTCCACCTAACTACCAATACGTGGACCAGTAAGCACGGTCAGGGGCGTTATATCTCCCTAACGGCACACTGGGTAAATGCAGTGGCGGATGGGCCTGAGGCGGATAGCAATTTGGCGCACGTCCTTCCACCACCGAGGATTGCAGGGCGCTTCAGTTTGCCTCCTGTTCCTAACTCCTCCTACTCCGCTTCCTCATCCTCTACTGCCTCCTCATCCGGTCAGCGTAACACCTTCACCACCAACTTCAGCACAGCCAGGGGTAAACGACAGCAGGCAGTTTTAAAACTTGCCTGTTTGGGGGACAAACCACACACCGCGCAGTAGTTGTGGTGGAGCATGGAACAGCAGACAAATGAGTGGTTGCTGCCAGCGAGCCTCAAGCCCGGCCTGGTGGTGTGCGATAACGGGCGAAATCTCATAGCAGCTCTGGGCCTAGCCGGTTTGACGCACATCCCTTGCCTGGCGCATGTGCTGAATTTGGTGGTGCAGAGGTTCCTTAAAAACAACCCCGATATGTCAGAGCTGCTGCAAAAAGTGCGGGCCGTCTGTGCGCACTTTCGGCGTTCTCACCCTGCTGCTGCTCGCCTGTCAGCACTGCAGCGTAACTTCGGCCTTCCCGCTCACCGCCTCATATGTGACGTGCCCACAAGGTGGAACTCCACCTTGCACATGCTGGAAAGACTGTGCGAGCAGCAGCAGGCCATAGTGGAGTTTCAGCTGCAGCACGCACGCGTGAGTCGCTCTGCGGAACAGCACCACTTCACCACAAATAACTGGGCCTCCATGCAAGACCTGTGTGCCTTGTTGCGCTGTTTTGAGTACTCCACCAACATAGCCAGTGCCGATGACGCCGTTGTCAGCTTAACTATCCCACTTCTATGCCTCCTTCAAAAAACGATTCGGGCGATGATGGAAGAGGATGTGGCACAGGATGGAGGATCCACAGGAGGAGGAGGAGGATGAAGAGGTAACATTTCCAAGGCTTTCAGGGCAGTCATTCGCAAGGGGCTCCGAGGGTGGGTTCCTGCACACACAAACGCCAGGGACACAATTGTCCAGCAGGGGCACAGTTCTGGAGGATGAGGAGGATGAGGAGATGGAGGAGGAGATGGAACCATGTTCACAGCAGGGTGGCACCCAGGCCAGCTCATGGCCATCACTGGTGCGTGGCTGGGGGGATACAGAGGACACAGACGATACACCTCCCACAGAGGACAACCTTTCGTTGCCTCTGGGCAGCCTGGCACACATGAGCGATTACATGCTGCAGTGTCTCCACAACGACCGCCGAGTTGCCCACATTCTAACTTGTGCTCATTACTGGGTGGCCACGCTGCTGGATCCCCGTTATAAGGACAACGTACCGTCCTTAATTCACTCACTGGAGCGCGACCGCAAGATGTGCGAGTACAAGCGCACGCTGGTAGACACAATGCTGCTGGCATTCCCACCTGACAGCGGGGCCACAGTGGAAGCACAAGGCAGAGGAGGAGGAGGAGGAGGAAGAGGTCGCCAACGCAACCAGGGCACCGCCAGCACCTCAGAAGGCAGGGTTAGCATGGCCGAAATGTGGAAAAGCTTTGTCAGCACGCCACAACAAACAGCAGCACCAGCAGCTCATATGGAACGTCTTAGCAGGAGGCAGCATTTCACCAACATGGTGGAGCAGTATGTGTGCACACGCCTACATGTAGTGAATGACGGGTCTGCCCCCTTCAACTTCTGGGTCTCCAAATTGGGCACATGGCCTGAGCTTGCCCTTTACGCCTTGGAGGTGCTGGCGTGCCCTGCAGCCAGTGTATTATCTGAACATGTATTTAGCACGGCTGGGGGCGTTATCACAGACAAGCGCAGCCGCCTGTCCAGAGACAATGTGGACAAGCTCACGTTCATTAAAATGAACCAGGCATGGATCCCACAGGACTTTTCCGTACCTTGTGCAGAATAGAGATGGATACTGACCTTACCCAGTCATTGTTCTATTTTTGATCTTTCTCACTCTTTTGGGGTGTACCCTCATTTAAAATGACTGAAAAAAAAGCAGTGTTGGCTACCTCGTCCTCCTCCACCGCCGCTTCCACCTACACCGCCCATAGGTGTGCGCAGCCTATTGCATTAGGGTGTGCACCCCAAAGTTTAAATACACATGTGTTTGCCTACATGTATATGGCCCCGGTACATTACTCTCCCTGCTGGCAAAGTGAAATAGAAGTGTGTGGCACTTCTCTTATGGCAGAGCAGGTCCGAGGGAGATCTTTCCCATCTCCTCACTGGCAAACAGAGCGATAATGCTAATGTGCCCTAGGTGATTAGGGTGTGCCCAGGCACACCCGGCACACCCTGTGCGCACGCCTATGACACCGCCACATCCACCACCACCTCAACCTCCCTCCTACTCCATATGGGCCTCGTCCTTCACAGATGAAGAACATTGTTTTATTTTTCTGTTTTTTTTTGTTGTTTTAAGTTATTTCCCTATCCACATTTGTTTGCAGAGCACTCGCCATGCTCTTAACTACGTTTTGCTGCCATTTGCAGCACTCTAGCCCTTTCTTTTGTTGTTTTAGAGCCATTTTAGTGCCTGAAAGTTCGGGTCCCCGTTGACTTCAATGGGGTTCGGTGTCCGGGTAAAGTTCAGAAAAAGTCTGGGACACGGACCCGGACTTTTTTTTCAAGTTCGGCCGAACCCGCCGAACACGGACATCCAGGTGTCCGCTCAACTCCACTTCTGAGCTCAGCGTTTGAGAGCTCACTCCTGTGATGGAGGAGGTTATTCAATAACAACTAGGCCTCAATTAGCAATGTCATAACAATGTCCTGGGAGTATTCCAGTCAGGCTTCATGAGGTAAGTAAAAGGCCTACACCTAAAGCAAGGGCAATATTCAACTTTAGTCAGGGATTCACAGTTTGTTTTCCATTACAGATGCCCCTTATCTGCATAGCCAGTTTTTTGGTAAAGATAAACTAATCTAAAGCAAACCTGTCACAGTTCTTGGTAATTCCATTTGAGCATATGATGATAAAATGCATAAGCATGAAAATACTATCTTAACAAAAGTCATCATAAAGAACAGACAGATGATTACTTAAATGTAAAATCTATAGAACAACAAGAGCTGAAAAGCTTTAATCCAATAAAGAAAACATTTAGTAAGAAAAATATTGTGGCTGTCATTGCTAATCTTCTTCTAAAATATGATTCGGTGCCCAAGCTGGAGTTGGGCTTTAAAAGGAAGATAACCTCATAAAAAGTACTACCTTTCTTGCTTAGGATCCTACCTGACTGACATCAATCATTTCACTCATCTTGCCTGAGGATCATCATATGTCTGTGCTTTTTAAATACTTCTCTACCCATTCTTTTGAATTACACTGGGAACTACAGACTGTATACATATCATTCTTCCTAACAACCCTTGGTACAGAAAACAAATGTTTTTATGATTGATAATAATACATTTCCTATGTTGTACTCTTGGCCAATATTTGTCATTTGTCTGAATCACATTAACATTTACTTTTCTTCAAATAACATTTTCCATCAATCTATAAAACTGAAGTTTGCATGAGTAAATTTGAATTCCGACTCCTAGATTACTTATCTGTGATCTATTTAATTTTCCTCACTGTCATTATTTGAAAAGTCGACAAAAATTAAAATATGATGAATTCTTTTTATAGAAAAATAGATTATCCTTTTTTTAGGACAATATATCTATGTCAAGAATTGAAATTCATTGCGAAAAAGTAAACCAAATTCCAAAATGTGCTGCTAAGGACATGTGGATTGAGTCCCTTCTTCCTCAGCTGAATGAATATAAGAACAGGAGCCCCAGCACTAACATCCACATCTAAGGCTTCCTTGAGGCAACGGCTCCTATGGACATTGTCCCAATTGTGCAAGGAATTTTCAAGCAGATCTTGGACTCTGAGGCCCCATAGCACATTGAGATCGACAGAGCCCATCGGACACTTCGACCTCCTTCTCAGGATTCCTATTACCCCAGGGCCTTTATCTGTAAGCTCTACAAATACTCAGTCAAGGAACGTATCATGTACTACATGTGGGGTACCCTGCACTTTAATTTTGGTGGAGCTAAATTGTACTTTATCCGGATGCTGAAAAGTCATTGGACAGGGTGGACTGGCTGTAGGATAATAAAAAAAGTCTAAGCCAACTCACCAAAGAGGTGTGGTTTCAGAAGCTCAATATCAACCTGAGAAAAACATGGTGGAATCAATAAAAAAGAAGGCTCCAACATATAATGTAGCTGCTTAAATGGACACTCAAGGTGCAAAAGTGAAAAAACAAAATAATCTTTATTAGTATCAAAGCATTCAATATAAAAAAGACAATAACCCTCAACCTGTATAGTTTAAACTAAGACAACATTGTATAATAAATACACCCAATTACTGTAGACCTCACCCCAGATCAAGGCTGTTTGCACACTCATAGGGGTAATAAATGTTGAGTCACATGGACCCTAACCAAATACACCCCACTGAGGATGCAACACTAGCCCCTCTATAAATTATCTCACCAACCAGTTCTCACAAGTAAATACAACACAAGTAAAGGTAGTGAAATCACTTTCCAAAAAGGATGAGAGGTTGCTAAGCACTCAGTATTCCTCTAAAAGTTGAAATGACAGTTCACTGAGCTGACAGCTTCTGCTGTTATTGAAAACACACAGCGCTACTCTACATTAAAGATGTTTGGAATGCTTATTTATGTCCCCAAATTTCTGGAAATTAATCAAATTATAATCCAGTCAGAGCATAAATATTTAGATCACTCCTTGATATTTGATAATCAGATAAGTAATAAATAGTGCACAAAAGTGCAATGTTTAGCAGTAAGGCTGTGATCCACTTATTTACCTTCTATTTGACTGCGTAATGTTTGGATAATCATTTAAGAAACTTTCTTCTGTTAAAATCACATCTGTAGATGAATAACTTATACAGCCCTACTTCTGAACATTGCACTTTTGTGCACTTACTATTTACATGTTGAACCCATTTCCACTAATGTGTTTTAGAACACAATGGCACAAAGCAAAAGCCATATGCGGTTTTAAAAGTTCAGTTCACTTAAAAGCTCTAGTTTAGTTTTGGATGGAGTCTATTGGGTGCAGGCATCCTGACATGGTGATTTTATTTAAAGCATCTCAGTCACTAAATAAAAAAAACTATTCAATGAATCTGTCCCTGGAAAGAATATGCAATATTTACCTCCCAACCTGCACTGCTGATCTCTGCTGTAATGAAGGGATATTGCCAGCTGAATAAGCTACAGAATGTGACATTTACTGGAGAGCTAAATCGCTGGTCCCCTGCTATGTGCTATAGTTTTTCCCTCTGCAAACACAGTAGTGATGCAGGGACCAGCAGAGTGTACCATGGTACACAATGAGATCTTGTATTCTGTATTTCAAGTGTGCTGACCTATTTTGCCCCTCAAACTAATCCATTTTTTTTTTACAAAGCACACACATGCACACACACAAACGTTAACACAAGCATAATGGTTTGAAGCCCCCCAGAGTCTAATGTCCCCTTCTGCAAGTAACATGTTTTATAAGAAGACCATTAAAAATTCAACAGGGCAAGTGAGACTCTCATGTATTCCCTGGAGTAAACTGAAACTATGGAACTCTAATACAGCAAGGAAAACCATCAAGTGATTTATACCCCAGCAAGTACCGTTCACTGAAATATACATTTTAGCTGGAATAGGTGTGTAGCCATTAAAACAGTTTATAAATAATATAGAACCATTTAATTACAAGCAATCTTTTCCATATCAGAATCTTGAGCAGTTAACATCAGGTAGTTTATTGAATGATTACACATTTGTATGATTTTTTTATGATCCATGTTTGTTCATACAAAGATAATGCCTGGTAAGTGCTTAAATATACCTATAAAATATAAGTTATATAGCAAGAAATCTTGCAAAAATAGCATTTAGCCTTAGTTTGCTACAGTGTATATTTTTGTTTTTTAACCACTTGCCTTCCTGCCCAGACCGATTTTCAGCGCTCTCACGCTTTGAATGACAATTACTCAGTCGTGCAACACTGTACCCATAAAAAATTTGTGTCCTTTTCTTCACACAAATAGAGCTTTCTTTTGATGGTATTTAATCACTACTGGGTTTTTTATTTTTTGTGCTATAAATAAAAAAAGACTGAAAATATTGTGAAAAAACTAATTTTGTTTGTTTCTGTCATAACATTTTGCAAATTAGTAATTTTTCTTCACAAATTTTGGCCCAAATTTATACTGCTACTTATCTTTGTTAAAAAATAACCCAAATAAGTGTATATTATTTTGTCTTTGTGAAAGTTATAGAGTCCAGTTATAGAGTCCACAAGTTATGGCGCTAATGATTGAAAATTGATCACACTTGACCACACCTGATGTACTGAAGGCCTATCTCATTTCTTGAGACACTAAAAAGTCAGGAATGTACAAATACCCCCCAAATGACCCCTTTTTGGAAAGTAGACATTCCAAGGTATTTAATAAGGGGCATGGTGAGTTTTTTGAAGTTGTAATTTTTTTCCCACAATTCTTTGCAAAATGAAGATTTCTTTTTTTTTTTTTTTACAAATTGACGTATTAAAAGTTTTTTTCTCTCACACAGCATATGTTTACTTGCAACTACACCCCAAAACACATTCTACTACTCCTCCTGAGTATGGCGATACCACATGTGTGAGACTTTTTCACAGCCTGGCCACATACAGAGGCCTAACATCCAAGTAGCACCGTCCGGCATTCTAGGAGCATAAAGTACACATATAATTTCCTGACAACCTATTGCACTTTTGAAGGCCCTGGAGCACCAGGACAATGGAAACTCCCATAAAATGACCCCATTTGGAAAGAAAACACCCCAACGTATAATTTTTGAGGCATAATGAGTCTTTTGAATATGTCATTTTTTTTCACAAGTTTTTGGAAAATGTGGAAAGAAAATGAAAACGCATTTTTTTACACAAAGCAGTCCATTTATGCAATATTTCTAACACATAGAATGTACATAGCAAAAATTGCACCCCAAAATACATTCTGCTACTCCTGAGTATGGCAATACCACATGTGTAACACTTTTACACAGCCTAGCCACATACAGAGGCCCAACATCCAAGTAGCACTTTACACAAAGCTGTCCATTTATCCACTTTAAGACTGGACCTATTTTTGACACTTGGTATTTACAAGCTAAAATCATTTTTTTTGCTAGAAAACTACTTAGAACCCCTAAACATTATATATTTTTTTAGCAGAGACCCTAGAGAATAAAATGGAGATCGTTGCAATATTTTTTATCACACCATATTTGCGCAGCAGTCTTCCAAATGCAATTTTTTTAAAATAAATTCACTTTTTTTAATTAAAAAATAAGAAACCAGTAAATTTAGCCCAATTTTTTTCCATAATGTGAAAGATAATGTTACGCCGAGTAATTAGATGCCCAACATGTTATGCTTCAAAATTGTGAACGCTCACGGAATGGCGCCAAACATTGGTACTTAAAAATCCCCATAGGCAACATTTTAAAAATTTCTACAGGTTACCAGCTTAGAGTTACAGAGGAGGTCTAGCACTCAAATTATTGCTCTCGCTCTAACGATCGCGACAATACCTCACATGTGTGGTTTGAACACACCGTTTACATATGTGGGAGGGACTTGCATATGCATTCGCTTCTGTGCGCGAGCTAACAGGGACAGGGCGCTTTAATTTTTTTTTTACTATTTATTTTATTTATTATTTTTTTTATTTTTACACAGTTTTTTTTAAAAAAATGTTTTGATCATTTTTATTCCTATTACAAGGAATGTAAACATCCCTTGTAATATAAATAGGCATGACAGGTCCTCTTTATTGTGAGATCTGGGGTCAAAAAGACCTCACACCTCACAACTACACTAAAAAAGAAAAAAAAATTGTTGAAAAAGAAAGAAAAACAAAAATACAAAAAAAACGTCCCTTTAAACCGGTTGCTAGGCAACGACTTTTGACGTAGCTCCGGTCCTCCAAGACCATAGAGTCGAGTAAGGGCCATCTTGCCCTCACTCGACTTCCTGTCTCTGAGGATCCGGGACCGGATAGTTTTCCCTGCTTGCAGCGGGTCCTGTAAGCTGGGAAAAAGTCTGGGACGCAGCAGGAGGGGGGTCACCTCTTCCCCTGCACCGTAAGGGTAATTCCACTGCAAATCCGCCACTGGGACCACCCTTATCTGAAAGCCGACCGCCCACCGTGTAAGGAAATACCGGGGTTATGGCAGCTATCTGCTGCCATAACCTCAGTATTTACCTTTAAATGGCCGACGTATATAGTCGTTAGGCGGTCGGGAAGTGGTTGTATGTATATAGCAAAAATTGCACCCCAAAATACATTCTATAAAGGAAAGTGTACAGGAATAGTCCGAGTCCATCTCCGATCTGCTACTATTAGCGATTTCAAATTCCGAATCGGATTCAGATACTGATGAGAGCTCCCCGATGCTCTCATCAGTCATGGAGAGGACCTGAAGGGCCTCCTCGCTGCTGTACATCCTTTTTGACATGCTGGCTGTGATGGGCTGTGCGACGGGTAATGGTTGACTGTGAATGATCACTGATGGGTGAGTAGGTGACTGATAGGTGGCAGGTGACTGTCACTGATGGGGTGACAGATGACGATGACTGATGGGTTGACAGATGATGTTGACTGATGGGTTGACAGGTGACGATAACTGATGGGTTGACAGGTGACGATGACTGATGGGGTGACAGATGACGATGATTGATGGGGTGACAGATGACAATCACTGATGGGGTGACAGGTGACGATGATTGATGGGGTGACAGATGACGATCACTGATGGGGAGACAGGTGACGATGATTGATGGGGTGACAGATGACAATCACTGATGGGGTGACAAGTGACGATGATTGATGGGGTAACAGATGACGGGCGATCGTCACCGATGGGTGACAGGTGACGGGCGATGGTGCACGGCGGTACTGATGGCAGTCTCTGGTGACAGGTGCACTTTAGGCTACGTTCACATGTGAGCCTAGCGATCGCGGGCAGAATCACCGCCATTCTGCCTGCGATCCGGAAATCATTGCAAATCGTGGGACACCTGTGCATTGCCCGTGATTTGCAATAGCACCCCAAATGCTGTGCGATGTTGCCGCGATTTCCGCCTGCCGAATCGCGGTAACATCGGGCAAACAACGCATGACGCCCCAAAGAAGCTCTTGTACCTTTTTTGGGCGTCATGCACTGTTTGCGCGATGTTACCGCGATTCGGCAGGTGGAAATCGCGGCAACATCGCACAGAGTTTGGGGTGCTATTGCAAATCACGGGCAACGCACAGGCATCCCGCGATTTGCAATGATTTCCGGATCGCGGGCAGAATCGCTGTGATTCTGCCTGCGATCGCTACGCTCACATGTGAACGTAGCCTTATGGGTGCCAATTTCTGGGCACTGATGAGGTGACTGTTGGGTGACAGGTGCAATTGGGGGGGCTGAGGACTGTGTGGGGACATTTATTGCTGTGCTTTTACTTTGACAGGTATACAGAGCAGTAACTCACTGTTTCTGGCTCTGCTCTCCTCACACTGGAAACAGTGTGTGAGGAGAGAAGAGCTAGTAACAGTGAGTTACTGCTCTGTATTTACATTTTGTGATCGGCTGTGAATGGATTCACAGCCGATCACATAGTAAACAGCCACTGACTAGCTGTGTTCCTAGGGAACACAGAGCCACCGACATGACCGCGCAGCACGCTCCTGATCGCGCATGCGCGTCTTCTCCTGGGCTCCTCTATTGTGATCGGCTGTGTAATTAGATAACAGCCGATCATGTGGGAAACAGCCATGCCCATTGGCTGTCTCCCCCCTGCCGGTGACGCGCTGTGTCTTGGGGACACGCTGCCACCGACAGTGCAGGGCGGCGCGCACACGATCGCGCGCCTGCCCTGCCTGAATGGGCCGCCATCATATGACGGCGGCCCAGAACAATGGTCGCACCGCTCCACCGTCATTTGCCGGTGGGCGGGCGGCAAGTGGTTAATGTTAACAATTTTCCCTTAATGGATTTGCAATTTGTGTAACTAGCTTAAGCACAAGCTATATGTGTTAAAGCCTAAAACAGCCTACAGATGAGTAGAAAAATCACTGACATTTTGCATCAATAGAGCGATTGTTCAAATTTAGCATACTCCACGTTGGAGTGAACTGTATATAGTTTGTTTGGACCGAGCTGGTTCAAACTAACTATATCCTTTACAAACACATGCAACAGCAGTCAAAGGTGTATGGAGTGTATGTAGTGATAGGATATTGATCTCTCTGAATATGGATTTTTGCAGAAGTTAATCATATACATGCATTTGCAATGCTTTATGGAACTTAGGCTGGAGAATTACTTTAAAGCTTAAGATTTTGTGTAACAGTATGTACTGTATTCAGGAAACGGCTTGCATAGAAAAAGTGAAGTTTCGCTGGTTTGACTTAACCACAACTATTTTTAATATTATTAGGAACAAGAACACAATAGGTTTATAAGAACATTTATGGGAAGGGTTTAGATACTTAATTATAAAATGAGGGTGTATTTTGGGGGGTTAACAAACACACCCCTTTATGTTAACTGTGTCCTTATATAAAACTATCATATAATTAAGTGACACCCTTATGTCTTATCACATCCTGTATTGTACATTTGTTTCTTACCCTATAAAAACAGAAACATGTAAATAAAAGTTGAGTGTTGTACTAACCTTAATTGTTACCTGTCTGTGTATAGCACTCCCCACATGGTCTCTGAGAATTCTGAATTGAGGTAAGAGGTAAACTAGAATTTGTAGAAGGTATATTAAGGTAGAGACAAGAGGGGTATTGAAACAAGACCCTTACATGTAACCTCAGCTACAAACAATATACAGTGTTGTGTTCTGGCAGTAAAAAAGAGACTTTGCGTACGGTTCCTGGAACAAAATCCAGTCAGGCTGAATGCTTCTCAGCCATTCACAAGAAGTTTTGTCATTTCTGAATGAATAAAAAGCTTCCTCTGAGGAGGAGATTGTGAAATCATCCACCCATCTCTCTGTCTCAGCCATTCAGAGGAAGCTTTGTATTCATTCAGAAATTCAATGCTTCTTGTAAATGGCTGGCCAGCACTCCCCGTCTCCCTTCTGTAACCCAGCACCGTATATACTGTATGTAGCCGAGACTACATACAGTTTATACATTACTGACAGCCACTACGTGTTAGTAAAATAAATAGTTTGGGACATTTTGGTCCAAGCAAACTACCTGAAGTGGTATTAAAGTGAAAACCCAGACAAAAACTAAGGCTAAACCTGCTCTCTGCCGCATTATATCCCTAATCTATCTAACCCTGTCAAGTAAAAATAGCTGTACTTACCTGTTCTGCAGCAGATCAGGTCTGGTCTCCAGCAGTGGAAGCTCTGTGCAGGAGAGGACCATTGTTGGCTGCCTCTACTGCACCCATCTATTCACTGAAGCCGTCGCTGACAGCTGATGCTAGGACCGGACAGCTGCTAAAAAGGTAAGCATAGCGATTTTTGCCTTACAGGATTAGCTAGATCAGGTTATTAGGTTTAGAATGTTGCAGAGAGTGGCATTAGTTAGGTTTTGCCTGAAGTTCTACTTTATACCCAAAAGCAAACATTTATTTTATTGCAGCTTTACAATTCTTAGATGTGATGGCTGTATTTTCTTTCTTTCTTTCTTTCTTTCTTTCTTTCTTTCTTTCTTTCTTTCTTTCTTTCTTTCTTTCTTTCTTTCTTTCTTTCTTTCTTTCTTTCTTTCTTTCTTTCTTTCTCTCTTTCTTTCTTTCTTTCTTTCTTTCTTTCTTTCTCTGCTCTAACTGCCTAAAAGTGTTAACTGTTGGGCTTCAACTTGTAAGTGTATCTAAATTTTCTAGTGTATCTACCCTCCGAACAAACCGACAGTCCTGCTGTCCAAAGGTGTCCCTGTTGCTCTTTCATCCAGTGTAGAGTGTAGACACCTAAATACAATGAGTCTGTTATTGGCCAGATCACCAGGTAAAAACAAAGGGAAAAAAGCCTAAAAAGAAACTAATGCAACCACCACATCTAAGGATTGGTAAGCTACAATATATTACATTTTTGGTTTTGGCTATAATACCTCTTTAACCACTTCAGCTTATCCCCTTAATGACCAGGCAATTTTTTGCAATTCGGCACTGCGTTACTTTAACGAAAAATTGCGCGGTTGTGGGACGCTGTACCCAAGTAAAATTGATGTCCTTTTTTCCACACAAATACAGTTTTCTTTTGGTGGTATTTGATCACCTCTGCAGTTTTTAGATTTCTGCGCTATAAAAAAAAAAAGAGCGACAATTTTGAAAAAAAAAAACACAATATGTTTTACTTTCTGCTATAAAACATTACCAATAAAGAAATGGTAAAAATCAACATTTTTTATCAGTTTAGGCCAATTTGTATTCTGCTACATACTTTTGGTAAAAAGACATCTTAAAAAGCATATTTTAAATGGTTTGCGCAAAAGTTATAGCGTTTACAAACTACGGGATAGATTTTTGGACTTTTTATTATTATTTTTTTTTTATTAGTAATGGCGGCGATCAGCGACTTTTAGCAGGACTGCGGCATTTCGGCAGACAGATCGAATCCCTAACTGACATTTTTGACACTTTTTGGGGACCAGTGACATTAATACAGTAATCAGTGCTAAATATTATGCACTGTTACAGTATAAATGACACTGGCAGGGAAGGGGTTAATACCAGGGGCGATCAAAGGGTTAAATGTGTCCCTAGCGGGTGCTTTCTAACTGTTAGGGGGTGTACTTATGGAATGAACACAGGGACCTGGGGGTGATAAAAGGGTTAAATGTATGCCTGTTTGTGCTTACTGACTGTGGGGAGGAGAGCTCTGTGACAGGCACAGAGAGATCAGGGTCTCTCTCTGCCTGTGTGACAGAAGACCTGCCTGCTTTGTTTACATAAGCAGGCGGGTCTTCTGTCAGTTTCTGTGAAGAATGTGGGAGGCCGGCAGCGAACGCCGCCGCCAGCGAAAGCCGCCGGCCTCCCGTGGTCTGGCTCCCGCTGTGTGTAATTACAGTGGGAGCCCCACTCTGGAGGCGCGAGACCGTGTGCACATAATCACGTAGATCTACGTGATTATATGAAGCCGAGCCACCCTGCTGCAGTAAATCTGCGTGGGGCAGTTGGCAAGCTGTTAAAGTTTACTAAAACATTGAGTTAGGCAATACAGTATATGTATGCAGTATACCGTATATGTAAGTCCAATCACTTAAATTGTTACTAAACCAACAACAGTAAAATTAATCTGTATATGCAGTAAAGCATCCTTGTTGTACTCACTGTGGATAATCATTTGTTGTGTAAAAAGGCTGTTTGATCCAGCCTTCTCTGTTCCTCATATTCTTCCACTGCCCCCAATGCATCTCCTGATAGAACAGAGTCTAAAGCAGGGGTCTTCAAACTATGGCCCTCCAGTTGTTCAGGAACTAAAACTTCCATCATGCCTAGTCATGTCTGTAAATGTCAGGGTTTTACAATGCCTCATGGGATGTGTAGTTCCGCAACAGCTGGAGGGCCGTAGTTTGAGGCCCCTGGTCTAAAGGGACAAGCTGTACATGCTCAGCTGGTGTGTACTGCTTTTTTTTTTGTGAGTTTTTTTTTTCTTGAGAGAGTGCATGTGATCAGCAAAGGGCCAATCAGCACTGTCCAGACAGAGGGTCAGGGGTCCTGCTGCCTTTTAGGACAGACAGAAGAAAACGCTTTATTCAGACACTGATAGAAGTCACAAGACTGCTCTAACTGCTAATGAAAAAAGGTACTTAGCTGTTTATATTTACAAAACAATTGCATCTCTGTGTATTGTAGGAGGCCAGATATAGTGAATGCAGGGTCCTGATTTTAGTAACACTTTAAATCTAATATAAGCGCCCACATATTTTTTTGGTTTCAAAAGTATACTTTTCGTATACGAAACGCGTAGGGCGTGGTTTGCGTACGTCAGTACGTCACTTCCGGGAACGGTGGTTTGAGCTGGTGGAACGCGGAAGCGACCCGGCGAACACCTCAAGCTGATAGTGAACTCCCTAAATGTGAGTGGATGCTACGTTGTTTTACCCTAACAAGGATATACTACGCAATGGAGGCTTGTTTTCTGTTCTAGTGACCAGGGAGTGCTGAGCCACCATCCTAAGAGTGCGGTAAGCAACGGTGCAATTGGTGGTACACCCACTGGCGCCAAACTTTGTTTAGCACGTAATCACACACGTGGTTATCAATAGCACTCAGCACTTTATATGTATACATGTGTTTATATGGTACACTGAGCACAGCCCATGCGAATATATAAAAGGTTTACAGCACGCAGCACTTTGGTTTAAGCACTATATGCACTTTTATATGTTTTATATGAATTATACAGTGTATGGAATTGCACAAACACAATATTTATGTGGTAGCGCCGGTCCCAACATCACTTGCACCTTTTACCATACTTTAAGGCCTCAAGCACACTGCAGCTGTCAAACACATGCCATTTTACCGGCATTTGATTTTATTTTTATGCCCCTAAACACCGCTTTATTTTAACCTATGTGTCCATGCACACACGGGCGTTTACAGGTGCTTAGAGGAGGAGGTGTTTAGGAGCAGAAATCTGAAAACACCAAAATCGCATTCAGGAGAGAAGCATTTGGGCAGAAAACACACCCATTGTTCCTAAACGTGTCTAAACGCTAGGCACATTTATCACTTTAGGATATATTCCTTTCAATGGCCAGAACAAATGAACATTCTGGCCAATTAAAGGAATGAATGCCCAAACACTTGACATGCCTAAATGAGTCTAAATGCACCTAAATGTGTTTGAAAAATGCAGCTTTAGATACGTTTTTAGCGCTGCTTTTCTCCTGTCGGGAGCAAGGCATTCAGAAGAGCCTAGGGTGCATGAGGCCTATTACCTTGAAATCAGCAGATTTCTCTAAAATAAATCTTGTTTCTGCCTCCTAACTGAGAATACATATGGTTGTTTCATTAAACATAACACAGACATTATATCATCTTGAGATGATAGGTACATGGAGATGATAGGTACATGGAGATGATGAGGGTACATGTAATCAGCAGCATTCAGATGCAACAAAGGGTAAAAAAAAACAAGTGTTTTATTAAAAAAATGATAATTTTCTATTGACATTCAGCTAGGATATACATCTATTTTAATTTTACCAAAAACAAGACCTCTATAGGTGAGATGGCAACAATGTGGTTAATTACTAAAACAACAAAGGATTTTGCCCCCAAGCTTTTTGAATGTGGTGAAATGTTTAGTTTGCAAAGAATACCCAATCATGTGCAACTTCCATTACAAAGTGAACGGGTTATTTTTTTTTTTTATTAAACCAACCCCATTAAGACAACATATATTTTTTTAAGCCCCGGGGGATTTGGCTGCTCAAAGACCAGGGCTTATTTTGCGATTCGGCACTGTGTGACTTTAACGGACAATTGCATGGTCGTGCAAAGCTGTACCCAAATTAAATTGACGTCCTTTTTTTCCCACAAACAGGGATTTCTTTTGGTGGTATTTGATCACCTGTGCAATTTTTATTTTTTGCGCTATAAACAAAAAAAGAGCGTCAATTTTAAAAAAATTACAATATTTTTCAAATTTTTTTATATGAAGTTCCCCCAAAAAAATGTAAAAATCTAAATTTTTTAAAATTTTAGGCCAATTTGTTTTTGGCTATATATGTTTGGTAAAAAAAATTTCAAAAAGCGTATTTTGATTGGTTTGCGCAAAAGTTATTGTGTTTACTAACTAAGGGAAAGATTTATGTCATTTTTATTGTTTTTTTTTTAACTAGTAATGGCGGCGATCTGCAATTTTTTTGCGGGACTGTGACATTGGGGCAGACAGATCGGACCCCTGGCTAACATTTTTGACACTTTTGGGGGTACCAGTGACATTACTACAGTAATCAGTGCTATACATATGCACTGTTACTGTAAAAATGACACTGGCAGGGAAGGGGTTAACTTTATTAGTGATCAAGGGGTTAAGTGTGTCCCTAGGGGCGTGATTCTAGCTGTCAAGGGGCATGGCTTGTGATGTAACCACAGAGACATACGATCCTACATAGCATGATCGTATAGTTTCTGCAGTTACACCAGGGAGAATGACAGGCGGCTTTGTTTACATTAGCCGCCTGCCTTTCTCCCTCTCCAGCGGGAGATCGCAAGTCGCCGGCGGACATCGGAGCCTCGGTCACACCGGATGGCCATGAATGAGCGGGGGTGGGAGCGCGCCTCCGGCGGCATGCGCTCGCCCCCTACAGGCTCCTGGGCGAGCGACGTAGTACTACGTCGCTTTGCCCAGGAGGGGCTGACTGCCGCAGTAAATATACTGTGGACGGTTGGCAAGCGGTTAAGGGAACTATCACACACTAAGCGATTTACGATAAAAGGGGTGGAATGTTTTTACCTGTAAACAGTGGGGGATAATTTTAATGCTATAAACTAAACTATTGATTTCCAGCAGTAAATGTGGGGAGAATCAACATCATGAAACATATAATCCTTTGGGTTAGGAAAACTCATATTTAATTTGCATTCTCCTCTGCACTTCCTACTGCCTGCAATACTTGTGTTTTCTAACAAATGTATTTCTCTGAAATATTTTCCTTGCTATTTCAGCTCAATACTAATAGTCTTAAACTCAAGCAAAGTCTGTGAAAATGTCAGAAATACATAAACATTAGGAAATATATTATTTAGTGTGAAGCGTGAATATGTCACAATGAATGCATTTTATTGGGAAGGGATTCTCATTAGCATCACCACACACTCCATTATGATGAAATGTCTGGATGGCAGAGCTTGTGTCACAATACTATAAAAGCACAAATAACCATAAAATCATTGATGTGCTTAGAAATCTGACACTATATTCATGCCATGTAAATATTAAAGACAAGGACATAACACAAAGCTAAAAATATTGTTCTGTGACAGACTGATTTAAAAACCCTGTGGATTTTGTTGTGTGAGGGTAAATTGGTTTGCTACTTGAAATGAAAGCAAAGTCAAATCAATTTAACTTTTTTTACAGGACCTAGAGCATTGCAAGATTCTTAAACAAAAGTGCAGCATTTATAAGACAATAGACACAGCAATAGATCTCTTTTTTTTCTGTCCATTTCTTGATGTTTTTAAAATGCCAGAAACTTGAACAATTCACTTATCTTAAGTGTTGTTTGGACTACTAAATGAGGTATAGATGTTGTTTACTGAAAAAAAAAAAAAGCCTCTCTTTCTTTATTTTAGCTTTTACTGGTTCTCTGATGTTTCTTTTTTCTTACATATAATATTTTTTTACAGGGACAGTCTCTTTTTCACAAAAAAAAAAAAAAAAAATTGACCCCGATTTTACAGTTTTAAATCCATACAGTTCATGTAACCATGTTTAGGTTTATGCTTCCTACTCTCGAAGTCCAATTGTCTTGTGTCTCCACTCTTGTACCCCAGTTAAAAGACTAGTCTAAAGTCTAAGAATCACCATACAGCTGGTGGTGATGATGTGAGATCTGTCAGCTCCTCACCCTCCTCCTTCTCCTTCATACCTTTCTCTGCTGAATTGTCCTATGAACCATCAGTACCCCCTAAGTGTTCAATGGACAATTTAATGAGTAAGGCCAAAAGATGCTATGCAGTATTTCAGCTGGTCTGTCTAGGGGACAGGAGCCACGCTGGAGCAGAGATTCTTTCAGCTCTGCAGGGCAGGCCCAAGGGTGGTTCACGCCATGGGAAGTTGAGCCAGGAATGGTGGTGTGATAATTGCACTAACCTTCTGTCCGCCCTTCAACAGGGAAAGTTGACGCATGTACTATGCCTGGCACGTGACCTCAATTTGGCGGTGCAGCGTTTCTTAAACAGGTACCCAGGGTTACAAGATCTTCTAAGACAGTCCAGAACAGTTTGTAGCAATTTTAGTTGGTCAAACAAACCCAGTGTTGGCTGAAATTCAGCGGGAATTCCACCTGCTCATAAACTGCCTGATTTGTGACATGCCCACCAGTTGGAACTAAACTTTGGCAATGTTGCAGTGGCTGAACATGCAGCAGAGGGCTGTCAACGAAAAAACCTGTGTGAGTATGGCACAAGGACAGGCTCCGGGCAGCTTGGCTTTTTTCCCCAAGGCAATGGCGGTGGATGATAAATGATACATGCACTGTCCTGTCACCATTTGAGGAGGCTACAAGGATGGTGAGCTGAGACAATGCATGCATCAGTGACACAATTCCTCTTGTGTTCCTGCTGGAGTAATATGGAGTAATATGGACAGGGCACTCGAGACAAAGCAGCAGGAGGAAGAGGAGGACTTCCTTTCCTCTTAAGGCCCGCTTTATGTAGACACTATTCTTGCCACACCACAGAACACATAAGAGGAGAGGAAGGAGGAGGACGATTCTGGCAGTTTTGGAGGCATAAAAGCAGAGGAAGACATACTTTAAACCTTAAGAGATGGTTTTCAGTCCCCAGAAACTTTGGGAGTAGTAGATGGCTCGGTGCAGGCAGTTCCAGATAGTGTAATCCTCAGTGACCCCGATGACTCTGCTTCTCATGCCTCTGCAAACTGCAAACTTGAAGTGCATTGGCTCCCTTATTCTTCAAAGCATGAGAAAGGACCTGAGAATTTGTGGCATCAAAGATAAAGGACCATTATTTGTCAGCAACCCTCCTTGACCACCGTTACGAGGGGAAAGTCTTAGAACTAATTCTGCCCCCACAGAGGGAGCACAGGATGAAATATCCAGAGGACACCTTAAAGAGGAGTTTATGTAAAGCCTTTCCAGACTCCAGAAAAGCTAGTTTTGAGGCTTCTGTTGGTCAAAGGAGCAGTGGTAGAGAAGGGGGCCGCCTCAATGATGCATTTCAAATTTCTTTTTAGTGCTCGGTTCCCAGGGCTATCAACTTCAGGATCCCATCAGCATCATCTGCATCATATGATGGAATATTATCTAGGGGCAAAAACAGCCATGGAGAGCTTTCCAGTAGATGATCCAATGGGTTTCTGGGTCATGAGAATAGACCCCTGGCCAGAACTTGCCCAGTATGCAATTAAGTTGCTGAGCTGTCTTTCATCAAACATGTTCTCCAGGAGATTTTGTGACAGATGAAAGAGCATGTCTGTTTACAGACTCCGGTTACCGGCTGACATTTGTCAAAATAAATCAGTCCTGAATTAGGAGCAGCTATCAAGCTATTAGCTATGTTGCTAATTAAATGTTATTGGTATCTTAAATATCTACAAGATTGTCTAGGCTGCCTAGCTTTGTGGGTGTTGATTTTATCTTAAAGTAATTTTTTTGGTGTAGGTTTAATGGGCACAATTAACACCCAAGGACCAATTTTTCTGCAGCTGTTTGACAGGTGCATCAAATTTAAATTTTTTACAGGAAGCCAATTCTTGCTTTCATCAAAAGTACCTCTAGAAGGTTACAGAGCGAAGGCACCACCAATACCCAAAGCCCAATTTTTCTGCAAATCTTTGACAGGGGCATCAATTTTTTTTTTTTTTTTTACAGAAAGGCCAATTCTAGCTTTCATCAAACGTACCTCTAGGGGGTTATATGGTGAAGGCACCACCAACACCTAAAGACCAATTTTTCCACAACTGTGTGAGAGGGGCATCAAATTTAAATGTTTTGCAGCAAGGCCAATTCTTGCTTTCATCAAGAGTACTTCTATAGGGTTAAAGTGTGAGGACACCAACAACACCCAAAGTCCAATTTTTCCACACCTGTTACTTCAGTCCAAAGAGACACCAGATTTTATCTAAAGAAAAATTGTTAATCTTGGCCTGAGTATACTATAATTTGGCTTCTTCACATAAGGCTTGCTCACTGTGGTGCAAAACTATATTATTTCCATCCAAAGTCTGCCAAAGAGACACCAGAATTTATCCCAAAAAATCTCTAATCTTGTTCCGAATGCACTAAATTGTGGCCTCATCATACACACTGGCCCCCCAAGCCATTCTTTACAAAACAAAGAAAGCTTGCAGGGAAAATCAATTTAAATGTCAATTTGTGTTATTAATAAATTTTAGTTTTGCTACAGTAGGTTATATACATGGGACAGATGCACCACTTTACAGGCAGACTAATAGGACCCCCCAGGCACTATATTTAAAGGAATTTTTCATTTTTATTGTTTCACCTAAAGCATCATCAAAATCACTGCTCCTTTAAAATTACATTTTTTAAAAGGTTTTTTTTTGCATTGGTACATGTCAGTACCCGGGCCCCCATAGGGACATTTGATTTTTAAATATTTGGGTCCCATAGACTTTAATGGGGTTTGCGGTTCAGGTCCGACTTTGCTGGCGCAAACCAACCCGAGGGGGGTGTTCGGCCCATCTCTAATCTTATCTTTTTAATGATAGAAAAAATGCTGTCAGATATGTTAACATTTACTTCTCTTATTTACTGAGGATCTGTTTTACAAACAGTACAAATCAGCCTCTCTATAACAACTGATCAGAAGTCCCTAACAACAAGTTGAATCACTTGACAACAATATTCCTAGTGACAGAAGGGTAATATTTGTAGTCCAGTGTTTAAACAAGTAACACTGCCCCTTGAGCACATGAACAAATAAGTTAAATGCATTAATCCTGCCCTCAGCCATAACACAGCTTTTCTTATTTTGTTCATTCCACAGTGACGTTACATTGCTAATGGCATGCATTGTATTATGTGTCAGGGCCAGATCTAGCCTGTCTAATGTGGAGGTGCAGTAAAAAATGTCAGTGGGGCAGAGGATTGGAGGTCAGCTGTGTACAGAGGCTATTGGTTTGTAGGGCAGTGTACAGGGAGTCAGCAGGGCAAAAGATAGAAGGTCAGCAGAGGATTGTACAGGAATTGGTAGGGCAGTATACAGAAGGTCAGTAGGGCAGAGCACTGGGGTTGGCAGAGATGATGGTAGGGGGTAGCTGAGCCAAGTATGGGGGTCAGCAGGGAGGAGGACACAGGTCACTGCTGGCAGGGCAGAGGACAGGGGTCACTGCTGAACAGGCAAAGGACACGGATCACCACTGGAGAGGCAGAGGACAGGGATCACCACTGGCTGGGCAAAGGACAGGAATCACCACTGGCTGGACCAAGGACAGGGGTTATTGCTGGCAGGGCAGGGGACAGGGATCACTGTTGGAGAGGCAGAGGACAGTGGAGAGACAGAGGACAGGGATCACTGCTGGAGAGGCAGAGGACAGGGATCACTGCTAGATAGGAAGAGGAACGAGATTGGCACTCACAGGACACCCAGCAAAGCTCCTTTCCATTCCCAGGACAGCACGCAGCTCTTCCCCACACTACACGCAGCTGAGATTGCATTACTTTTATAGCCCCCCCACTGACAAGGGAGGGAGGCATAGTTATTTTAAACAAGCAAGACTATTTGGAGGAGATGAAATGATTGCTCTCTGATAGAGTCACATATGTGCCATTAGTAAGTGTGTTTGATAGGGAGAAGATCTTAGAGAATCATGATAGAGAATCATGATAGAGGTGCAGAGGGTTAACATGAAAATTTTGATTAGTCTTTGGTTTCAAGCTTTTCCACCTAATATCACACAATCAAAAAGATTTTTTAGAAAGCAGTGGCCATTTATATATGCACATACATTTTTGCATATATGCATTGTGCATTAGGGATGATCGAACGGTTCGGGTCGACCATCGGTTCGGCCCGAACATTGGGTGTTCGAGGTTCGGCCGAATTTAGAACTTTTTGCCCAAAAAGTTCGGAATTCGCCAACCAGAACCGCCCAAAATGCAATGCTTCAGGAAATGGGCTTTAAAGCCTGTGATTGGACCAGAACCATTAGCAAAAGCCAATTGAGGGGGCAGGAGAATGCTAGGAATGTGATTGGAGTGACTAGGGGGTCCCTAGACCAATCATTAGTGAATATGCCCCCCAGTATATAAGATCGCCCCCGCCATATTCCTAGCATTGTTATACTGGACATGGAAGAGAGTGGAAGCAGTTCTGTTAATTTTACTTTAAAAGTGTCATTTAGCTATTTTTAGTGTGAGGAAAGGGATATCTAGTGTAGTTAGAGTGCTCCTTTACACTTAAGTTAGCTTCAAAAATTCAGTTTCTGTAGGGAAAACTGTTAAGTGTAAGGGGACCGTAGTATAGTGTAGGGTTAACTGGCAGTGACTGCTATGGCAGGGTGACAAAACCCTTCCATAGCAGGGTGACCGCTATAAAGAAATGATCATTTCTCTGAATAGCTTCGGCACACCCATATGGTTTCTCACCAGCCAAGCATTTTTTATGTTGCAGGGGCTGCCACTGCCAGTGCTTTTTTGAGGACATGTTTGATGTCAGACATGACATCTGAACATGTGTATAGGGGGTATATATACACATATATGTCTGAATATATACCCCTAGACATATATAGGTGTGATAGTAGCAGAAATAAATGCTTGCGCTAATGAAATAATTTACAGTAATATATTTCTGCTACTATCACACCTATATATGTCTAGGGGTATATATTCAGATATATATGTGTATATATACCCCCTATACACATGTTCAGATGTTTTGCCTGCCTCAAAAGAACCCAAAAAAATGCCAAAAAACGCTAGCGTCAAAAAAAAAAATGCCCAGGTGTGTTTTTGCTGGCATTTTTTTGGGGGGTTTTGGAGGCAGGCAAAACATCTGAACTTGTGTATAGTGGTGTATATACACACATCCATATATTTATATACACACCTAGACATATATAGGTGTGATAGTAGCAGAAATATATGCTTGCGCTAATGAAATCATTTACAGTAATATATTTCTGCTACTATCACACCTATATATGTCTAGTCGTGTATATAAATATATGTATGTGTGTATATATACCACTATACACAAGTTCAGATGTTTTGCCTGCCTCAAAAGAACCCCAAAAAATGCCAAAAAAACGCTAGCGTCAAAAAAAAAAAATGCCCAGGTGTGTTTTTGCTGGAATTTTTTGGGGGGTTTTGGAGGCAGGCAAAACATCTGAACTTGTGCACAGTACCACTATACACAAGTTCAGATGTTTTTCCTGACTGCAAAGAACCCAGAAAAATGCCTTCTATTAAACCGGCAAGGTGTTACAGCAGCGGAGCCAACCTCCTGTGCTGAAAGTTTTCTAATACAAACACACTTTTTACTTTTTACTTCACATGTACACTTTTTAGACCCCCCAGATACTAAATCCAATGTAAAAATCAAAATATCTTTTTTTTTTAATTTCTCAATAATTGGCTTTTTTATCAAAAATGACAATTTTTAAGAACTTTTTTTGTGTGATTTTGTGTCTGGGGGGTCTAAAAGGTGTACCTGTGAAGTTTCAGCTCTGTAGCATGTCCAGAACCAGAAAAAAAGATCATATAGGTGTTAAAGTTAAAGGAGGGTCCCGACCCACATCCCTGTTCTACTGAAAAATTATCTTTTTTTTTCATGGTTCTGGACATGCTACAGAGCTGAAACTTCACATGCACGCCTTTTAGACCCCCCAGATACTAAATCCAAAGTAAAAATCAAAAAATCTCTCTCTTTTTTTTTTTTAATTTTTCAATAATTGGCTTTTTTATCAAAAATGACAATTTTAAGAACTTTTTTTGTGTGATTTGGTGTCTGGGGGGTCTAAAAGGTGTACCTGTGAAGTTTCAGCTCTGTAGCATGTCCAGAACCAGAAAAAAAGATCATATAAGTGTTAAAGTTAAAGGAGGGTCCCGACCCACATCCCTGTTCTACTGAAAAATTATCTTTTTTTTTCATGGTTCTGGACATGTTACAGAGCTGAAACTTCACATGCACACCTTTTAGACCCCCCAGATACTAAATCCAAAGTAAAAATCAAAAAATATCTTTTTTTTTTTTAATTTTTTCAATAATTGGCTTTTTTTATCAAAAATGACAATTTTTAAGAACTTTTTTTGTGTGATTAATAGTAAATGGGGCATGACCCAGAACCCTAGGCACTTTTTAGGGGCATTTATTGGGTTTTAGGGCTTAAAAATTGTGTTTTTTGATTACCGAAGTTCGGGTCCCATTGGTTTCAATGGGGTTCTGAATTCCGAACCGAACTTTTGGAAAATTCGGGTGTTCTGATCGAACCGAACTTTTCAAAAGTTCGATCATCCCTATTGTGCATCCTACCTACATATTGTTTCCCACAAGGACACAATATGTAAGTCAGGACTCATTCAAACTCATTCATCCGTGTCTTTATGGACCTTGTTTGTGCACTGGTGCACAGTCATGATGGAACAGGAAAGAGCTATCCCCAAACTGTTCTTACAAAGTTGGGAGCATGAAATTGTCCAAAATGTCTTAGTATGCTGATGCCTTAAGAGTGTCCTTCATTGGAACTAAGGGGCCAAGCGTAACCCCTGAAAAACAACCCCACACCAAAAGTTTCCCTCTACCAAAGGATTGGGCCAGTGAAAAAAGCAAGGTCCATAAAGACAGTTTGAGTGAGTTGGGGTGGAGAAACTTGACTGACCTGCACAGAGTACTGACCTCAACCCGACAGAACATCTGTATAATGAATTAGTGCGGAGACTGTGAGCCAGGCCTTCTCATCCACATCAGTGCCTGACCTCATAAATGCGCGTCTAGAAGAATGGTTGTGGACAGCCTTCCCAGAAGAGTTGAAGAGCTGTGATATAGCTGCAAAGGGTGGGCCAGCTTAATATTGAACCCTAAGTACTAAGACTGGGATTCCATTAATGTTCATGTGCATGTAAAAGCAGGCATTCTAATACTTTTGTTAATAATATATATATATATATATATATATATATATATATATATATATGTATACACAGTATCTCACAAAAATGAGTACACCTCTCACATTTTTGTAAATATGTTATTATATCTTTTCATGTGACAACACTGAAGGAATGACACTTTGCTACAATGTAAAGTAGTGAGTGTACGGCTTGTATAACAGTGTAAATTTGCAGTCCTCTCAAAATAACTCAACACACAGCCATTAATGTCTAAACTGCTGGCAACAAGAGTGAGTACACCCCTAAGTGAAAATGTCCAAATTGGGCCCAATTAGCAATTTTCCCTCCCCAGTGTCATGTTACTCGTTAGGGTTAAAAGGTCTCAGGTGTGAATGGGGAGAAGGTGTGTTAAATTTGGTGTTATCGCTCTCACTCTCTCATGCTGGTCACTGGAAGTTCAACATGGCACCTCATGGCAAAGAAATCTGAGGATCTGAAAAAAATAATTCTTACTCTACATAAAGATAAGAAGATTGTCAAGACCCTAAAACTTAGCTGCAGCATGGTGGCCAAGACCATACAGTGGTTTAACCACTTAAGCCCCGGAAGATTTTACCCCCTTCCTGACCAGGGTCTTTTTTGCGATTCAGCACTGCGTGAATTCAACAGACTATTGCGCGTTCGTGTGACGCTGTATCCAAATGAAATTGATGTCCCTTTTTTTCCCCACAAAAAGAGCTTTCTTTTGGTGGTATTTGATCACCTGTGCGATTTTTTTATCATGCGCTATAAACAAAAAAAGAGCGACAATTTTGCAAAAATAACAATATTTTTCACATTTTTTTATATGAAATCACCCCCCCCCCAAAAAAAAATGTAAAAATCTAATTTTTTTAAATTTTAGGCCAATTTGTTTTGTGCTACATATGTTTGGTAAAAAAAATCGCAAAAAGCGTGTTTTGATTGGTTTGCGCAAAAGTTATTGCGTTTACTAACTAAGGGAAAGATTTTTGTCATTTTTATTGTTTTTTTTTAACGATTAATGGCGGCGATCTGCAATTTTTTTTGCAGGACTGCGACATTGTGGCGGACAGATCGGACCCTTGACTGCCATTTTTGACACTTTTGGGGGTACCAGTGACATTACTACAGTAATCAGTGCTATATATATGCACTGTTACTGTAAAAATTACACTGGCAGGGAAGGGGTTAACTTTATTAGAGAGGGAGGGGTGAAGTGTGTCCCTAGGGGCGTGCTTCTAACTGTGATTGGATGTGGCTTGTGATGTAACAGCAGATACAGTGGGTACGGAAAGTATTCAGACCCCCTTAAATTTTTCACTCTTTGTTATATTGCAGCCATTTGCTAAAATCATTTAAGTTCATTCTTCTTCCTCATGAATGTACACATAGCACCCCATACTGACAGAAAAACACAGAATTGTTGACATTGTTGCAGATTTATTAAAAAAGAAAAACTGAAATATCACATGGTCCTAAGTATTCAGACCCTTTGCTCAGTATTTAGTAGAAGCCCCCTTTTGATCTAATACAGCCAGGAGTCTTTTTGGGAAAGATGCAACAAGTCTTTCACACCTGGATTTGGGGATCCTCTGCCATTCCTCCTTGCAGATCCTCTCCAGTTCTGTCAGGTTGGATGGTAAACGTTGGTGGACAGCCATTTTTAGGTCTCTCCAGAGATGCTCAATTGGGTTTAAGTCAGGGCTCTGGCTGGGCCATTCAAGAACAGTCACGGAGTTGTTGTGAAGCCACTCCTTCGTTATTTTAGCTGTGTGCTTAGGGTCATTGTCTTGTTGGAAGGTAAACCTTCGGCCCAGTCTGAGGTCCAGAGCACTCTGGAGAAGGTTTTTGTCCAGGATATCCCTGTACTTGGCCGCATTCATCTTTCCCTCGATTGCAACCAGTCGTCCTGTCCCTGCAGCTGAAAAACACCCCCACAGCATGATGCTGCCACCACCATGCTTCACTGTTGGGACTGTATTGGACAGGTGATGAGCAGTGCCTGGTTTTCTCCACACATACTGCTTAGAATTAAGGCCAAAAAGTTCTATTTTGGTCTCATCAGACCAGAGAATCTTATTTCTCACCATCTTGGAGTCCTTCAGGTGTTTTTTTAGCAAACTCCATGCGGGCTTTCATGTGTCTTACACTGAGGAGAGGCTTCCGTCGGGCCACTCTGTCATAATGCCCCGACTGGTGGAGGGCTGCAGTGATGGTTGACTTTCTACAACTTTCTCCCATCTCCTGACTGCATCTCTGGAGCTCAGCCACAGTGATCTTTGGGTTCTTCTTTACCTCTCTCACCAAGGCTCTTCTCCCCTGACAGCTCAGTTTGGCCGGACGGCCAGCTCTAGGAAGGGTTCTGGTCGTCCCAAACGTCTTCCATTTGAGGATTATGGAGGCCACTGTGCTCTTAGGAACCTTAAGTGCAGCAGAAATCTTTTTTGTAACCTTGGCCAGATCTGTACCTTGCCACAATTCTGTCTCTGAGCTCTTCAGGCAGTTCCTTTGACCTCATGATTCTCATTTGCTCTGACATGCATTGTGATCTGGAAGGTCTTATATAGACAGGTGTGTGGCTTTCCTAATCAAGTCCAATCAGTATAATCAAACACAGCTGGACTCAAATGCAGGTGTAGAACCATCTCAAGGATGATCAGAAGAAATGGAAAGCACCTGAGTTAAATATATGAGTGTCACAGCAAAGGGTCTGATTAATTAGGACCATGTGATATTTCAGTTTTTCTTTTTTAATAAATCTGCAACAATGTCAACAATTCTGTGTTTTTCTGTCAGTATGGGGTGCTATGTGTACATTCATGAGGAAGAAGAATGAATCTAAATGATTTTAGCAAATGGCTGCAATATAACAAAGAGTGAAAAATTTAAGGGGGTCTGAATACTTTCCGTACCCACTGTATCTACATAGCAGGACCGTATGATCTGTGCTGTTACACAGGGGAGAATGACAGGCAGCTTTGTTTACATTAGCCTTATTCAAGGTGTAACCGACGATTGCGAGTGACCGGCGGACATCGGGTCCGCCGGTCACTCGCGCGGGGGGTCCGTGAGCGAGCGGTAGCGCGCCTCCAGCGGCGCACGCTCGTTCCCTAGAGCCTCACAGGCAAGCGACGTAGTAATACGTCACTTTGCCTGTGAGGGGCCAACCGCTGCAGTAAATAGTCGTGCGGCGGTCGGCAAGTGGTTAACAGGACAGGTTCCACTCAGAACAGGCCTCGCCATGGTCGACCAAAAAAGTTGAGTGCACATGCTCAGCGTCATATCCAGAGGTTGTCTTTGGGAAATAGATGTATGAGTGCTGCCAGCATTGCTGCAGAAGTTGAAGGGGTGGGAGGTCAGCCTGTTAGTGCTCAGACCATACACCGCACACTGCATCAAATTGGTCTACCCAGAAGGAAGCCTCCTTTAAAGATGATGCACAAGAAAGCCCGCAAACAGTTTGCTGAAGACAAGCAGACTAAGGACATGGATTACTGGAACCATGTCATGTGGTCTAATGAGGCCAAGATAAACTTACTTGGTTCAGAGGGTGTCAAGCGAGTGTGGTGGCAACCAGGTGAGGAGTATAAAGACAAGTGTATCTTGCCTACAGTCAAGTGTGGTGGTGGGGGTGTCATGGTCTGGGGCTGCATGAGTGCTGCCGACACTGGGGAGCTACAGGTCCTTTAAGGGAACCATGAATGCCAACATGTACTGTGACATACTGAAGCTGAGCATGATCCTCTCCCTTCGGAGACTGGGCCACAGGGCAGTATTCCATTATAATAATTGACCCAAACACACTTCCAAGAAGGCCACTGCCTTGAAAAAGAAGCTGAGGGTAAAGGTGAAGGACTGGCTAAGCATGTCTTCAGACCTAAATCCTATTGAGCACCTGAGGCATCCTCAAACGGAAGGTGGAGGAGCGCAAGGTCTCTAACATCCACCAGCTCTGTGATGTCATCATAGAGAAGTGGAAGAGGACTCCAGTGGCAACCCGTGCAGCTCCGGTGAACTCCATGCCCAAGAGGGTTAAGGCAGTGCTGAAAAAATAATGGTGTCCACACAAAATATTGACACGTTGGGCCCAATTTGGACATTTCACTTAGGGTTGTACTCATTTTTGTTGCCAGCGGTTTAGACAATAATGGCTGTGTGTTGAGTAATTTTGAGGGGAGAGAAAATTTAGACTCCGTTCACACTGGGGCGACCTGTCAGGCGACCTGGTCGCCTGACAGGTCACCGTAGGTCGCCTGCCATAGAGTAGCTGTGGACCCGTTCTAATAGGAGCGACACAAGTCGCTCCGACTTAGAAAAAGGGTCCGGAGCTTCTTTGGGGCGACCTGAAGCGACCTGCATTGACTTCAATGATCCTAGTTCCTTTTGCCAGCAGAGCATTTTTGAACAAGGAGAGGGCTGTAGAAAGTTCCTGGAATATTTAGCTAATTATGAACTTAAACCCATGGTTATTGCTCTCTGGTCCATGGAGGACTCCCTGATTATGAACCTGCACGAGGTCCTTCGAGTTTCTGTCTTCTTTTACCAGCAACTTTATACCTCCATGTCCACTCACACAATTTGAAATACATACAATCTGTTTCTTTGCCACAACTTACTTTTGAATAGATTACCATGATGAAGGTGCTTCTTCCCCTTACTGAGGTCCAGACTGCTATTTTCAAATTTGCCTGGGCTATGGCTCCCACCATCAATGACTTACCAATTGAGTTCTATGCCACCTACTTGGAGATGCTTGCCTCTCCCCTCCTGGCTTTATGTGAAAATCTATACAGTATGTGACACTCCTCTTGATCCCTCTTTGTCCAGCATCCTAAAGACCTATATCTTTAGTGCAAACAATTTTAGCCAAATTCAAGCTATTATACACCTGGATCAAACTGCCTTTATGCCTGGTAAAACAAATCATTTAATATGAGATGTTCACCTTATAAATTTCCAATCTCTCTTTGACACTAGGATTGTTGGAAGTCTGTGGAACAGGGCTACTTGCAGCAAACTTTACACTGCTTAGGTTTTGGCCCTCAATTTAATAAATAATACAACTTTTCTATGCCTCTCCCGTGGCCAGAGTTGGGTCAATGGGTGGACATCCAGTTTTTTTTTTTTTCACTCACTAGACAGGTAAGTCACCTTTCCCTCTCCTGGTGGGCATTGAAATAGAACTTTTGGCTGTTCAACTCAGGAAACATTCATATATTAAAGGTCTACAGGTGGCATGTTGAAAACGTTAGATTGTATGCCAACATTGTGCTTTTTTATTTGGAGTATTCAGCTCTTTCACTAAATACTGCACTGTTGTGGAAATGTTATTAGGACTAGTGTGGACATTTTTCAGGATGTAGCTTGACATTATGGCTCCTGTTGACGGTTTGCTTGCAATACGCTCATTAGAGCGTGTACAGGCAAACGGGCATTGAGGAAATACTACTGGCAGTGAAAACCTTCCTTTAGATGTGTAGACATATTCGCTCTACATAGACCTCTCCGCTGGCAAACACTCCATGCATTATGCGCGGGTCTGTTTGCCGGTAGGGATCTATGTGTATTGCGGTGCGGAGTTCAAGGATCAAGCAGCAAAGATATGACCACCAGTGGAGGCCCCTGTATAATGTGCAGATTTTCTCACTCGGCGGGGATGTTTGCTCTGTGAAGTCAATATCATTTTGATATCTACCAGTATCTGCCTTTATGAAGGGATACACGCTCATGTCTTTCTTCTGTGCCTGATCACCATAATGGAAACAGCATGGCTGTTTCCCTGCAGATAGCCTCATTTCTATGGGAACAGTAGTATAATCCTATTAGGCATTGCTCTCTGAGCCTTGCTGAGTGGGATTCACGCCAGTAGTAGTGGCGGGAATACATGTACGAGTTTGATCAAAACAGCGTTCATGGTTCTACACGCTGGTTTTATTGTGTAGTGTTAGACACAAATTCCGCTACACGTGGGTTTTATTGTTAACTACGGTGTGCAGCTTTCCACACACCAACAGCGGAAAGCCCTGCATGCTGTTCTGCTTATTCACGATCATGTACTCCCCCTCTCTATTGTATATTTGAATGTAAACAGGTGTATCATTGGCTAAATCTATGTGAGTAACTTATGTCATGTGACTGTACATTTGGAACTGATTGGCTGATGTAGTATAGTCATCACTTCCTGCTGTTATCCCTGTGTTGTCCCATAAATAAACAGAGCTCAATGCTTTAGGCAGTACATTCTATCGAGCATCAAAAGTGATAACTGGCTGTCTTTCTGTATTACTGGGTACTGCTGAGCATGCTTAATTACCTTATACAAAAGCGCTGAGAACTGTGCTTTTTAGCACAATGGGATTATTTGTGCTTGGCGTATATTAATATCCAAAAGTGCACTTATTAGCGAAATGGAGTTACTTACGCATTAAGTGTACATTAAGATCCAAGACATGCACTTGCGATTATTATTGAATTTTGCTGTTTGTTCAGGTGTCACCATTAAATGGTCAAAATTTTAAATTTTGCCTAGTGATTCAGTCCATATTACTAGTAATTCGGCCTCACTTCTGTTATGTAGGAGTTGCATAGGTACTGAAGATGTCTCTGTTTATATATATGTTTATATATATATTTTAGGAAACTTCAGGATTATATCTGTTAAAATGTTGAACAACTGCTTACTACTGTTAAAAAAAAAAAATAGCGTATGGACTAAGCCCTAGCTAGGTGCAATGGGACATAATAACCTTGGTAAAATAATTCTTCTTCTCTAAGTCCTATATATTCCTTCTCATAATCCTATATAAACTATGGGACAGAACTATGTCAAAACTAGGTATTCTGGGAGTTAATAGTCCCATTCCACTGGCAGAATTGATCCTTATAAGAAAAGACTGAAACCATCAATCATGAAATAGTGAAAAAACAAATAACTAAAGATGTGTTAAAAAATACTACACAAACAAAGTGCAAATAAGTCCATGTATATAGTTCCATAGACATCTGAATGTCAAAGAAAGTGCTCTCCACAATGATCCTTAGTGGAAGGAACGCAGGTGTAGAAAAATAAAGAACTGGACCCAAATGACAGCAGCATGGATAGCGTGCTCCCCGAGCCAGATAACATACAAAAAAGCTTACCAGACCACTAAATGATAGGTGGTTAATATGCACATGGGGATTTTAAGGTCTCCTTCCAACCTTGCAGCATCCAGTTTATCCCAGTAGTACTCAAACATGTATAAATAAAAAGAGCATTTTAGTAGTGCAGTACGGTAGCAAAAAGTTGTAATAGCAAGATAAAAGATGTGCTCTTACAAAGCTACTGTAATGATACAAGCTTCAGATCAAGCAACAAAAGTATGCGGTGTTCCTGCGGGCTTCACTCCAACCATACGATCATCCAAACAATCACAAAGAAACAGCATGACTACAACACCATCGTAGGCCCCACCTTATGCATTTCATCATAGATGATGTCGTCTGGGGGCAGACTGAGGTGTCACTACGACAGAAACGTCATCATGCTGCTTCTTTCTGTTTGGTTGGATGACCGAATGCTCGGAGTGGAGCTCGCAGGAAGGCTGTATACTTTCGTTGCATGATTTGAAACTTGCATGATTACAGTGGCTTTGTAAGTGCACATCTTTTAACCTTGTGATTAAAACTTTTTATTATTGTACTGCATTATGAAAGTGTTCTTTTTATTTATACAGTATATGTTTGAGCACTACTGTCATCTGGATGCAGCCAGGTTCAAGGGAGATCTTAAAATCCTCATGTTCATATTGACCTCCTATCATTTTGTGGTCACCTTGGTTTGGTATGCCTTTTTGTATGCTGTCTGGGTTGGGGAGCACGGTATCCATACTGCTTTCATTTAGGTCCAGTTCTTTATTTTTTTACACCTGTGTGCCTTTCACTAAGGATCACTGTGGAGAGCACTTTTTTTAACATGCAGATCAGGGGCGTATCATGAAATGAGTGGGTCCGTGTGAAAGATAAAAAAATGTTTTGCGCATAGCGCGCCATGGCAAAATGCGGGCCTGGCTTAAACGGTGCTAAATATTGGGCGTGGCTTAAATGGGGTGTGGTTTATAGAGTCTGAGAGGACATAGTGCAGAATGCAGTAATGTTAAATAGGGAATGTACAGTGGGTAGTGTACGGCGGTGGGTAGTATGTGCAGCAGAGGAGTGTGTTGTGTATGGTGGTGGGTAGTATGTGCAGATGAGGAGTATGGTGTGCAAGGTGATGGGTAATATCTGCAGAAGGGGAGTATGGTGTTTATGGTGGTGGGTTGTGTGTGCAGAAGAGGAGTATGGAGTGTATGGAGGTGTGTAAGTATGTGCAAGAGAGGAGTGCGGAGTATATAGCAGTGGGCAGTATGTGCAGGAGAGGAGTGCGAAGTGTATGGAGGATGGTAGTATGTGCAGGAGAGGAGTACAGAGTGTATGTAGGTAATTAATGTGCAGGTGAGGAGTGCAGAGTTTACAGTGCTGGGTAGGATGTGCAGGATGGTGTCAGTAGGGCAGTGGATGGTGACAGTAGTTCTTTATTTGTATTCTTTTTTTTAAATTATTTTTTTACAATTTTATTTTTTAGTTTTTTTTTTCTTTTTTTTTTTCAAAATGTTTTTTTTTTGGGGGCCAGTGGATGGAGTCAGTTGGGCAGCAGAGCACTGGACAGCACTGTTGGTGGGCTTTGAGGAGATACCTGATATGTCCCCTTTGATACAGAGAAAGGGACTGAGGACAGACATACTCCAGTACCATTTCTCAGCAGCCTCAGCATTGAAAATTAATGAACAGGAGGAGATTGGTGCAGCGAGAGGGACAGTAGTGAGCACTAATTTCCCTGTAGGGCTTTTAACTGAGAGCCGCACGAGGGAGAGGAGGAGAACCAGCGGTCAGCTAAAAAGCCATGCAGGGAGATCAGTACTCACAGCTGTCCCTCCCGCTGCTTTGTCTGTGAACCAGGGGGACCATCCATGTGTGCAGGGTGGGTCACAGTGCCTCCCCCTTGGGGACTCGTGTGCAGTGAACACCCTGCACACATGGATAATACGCCACTGATTCAGATGTCTATGGAACTATATACAGTACATGGACTTATTTGCACCATGTTTATGTCGTGTTTTTTAACATATCTTTAATTGTTTGTTTTTCACTATTTCATGACTGATGGTTTCAGACTTTTCTTTTCATCACTTATTACCGCTTTACTATGTTTACATTATTTGATTAGTGTTATTTTGGTATCTAGACTCCTAGTGCTGACAGCTCCAAATTTTGTTATCTCCAAGCACAGTGTTTTCCTTTTTCGGATGTATCTGAATTTCCGAACAATAATAGTATTGAATTTAATCAAATCCAAAATAAGGAAACAAAATTTCGGAAAAAATTTGAATAGTTTTTGAATCAAAGTCGAAACGTTTTCTAATCAAATTTGAATCGTTTTTGAATCAAATTTGAATTTCCAAAGAGAATAAAACAGAATATAAAATAAAAGAGTAGGATAGAAAAGAATACATTTGAATAGAAGAGAAAAAGAAATAGAATAGAATGAATATAATCATCTTCTGAAATTCGAATTTCAAATAAAATAAATTTAAATACAATAGAAAAGGATAGAATAGAAAAGAGTAGAAAATGAAAAAAAAAATAGCATATAATTAAAAAAAAAACAATAAAATAGAATAGAATATAAAGAACATAACCATTTCCCAAAATCCGAACAGAATACATTTGAATAGAATAAAATAGAAAAAAATAATAGAAAAAATATAACTCCAGAAATTTGAATTTTGAAGAGAATAGTTTTGAGTTGAAATAGAAAATAGAATAGAAAAGAACAGAAAATAAAATAATTGAAAATCATATAATAATAATAATAATAATAATAATAATAATAATAATAATAATAATAATAATAATAGAATATAATAGAAGAATAGAATAGAGTAGAACAAATATAACAATATAACCATTTTCTGAAATTCGAATTTTGAATAGAATATATTTGAATTCAAATAGAATAGAATAGAAAAGAAAAGAATAGAATAGAATAGAAAAAAAAATAATAGAATTGAACAAAAACAATAGAAAAGAATGGAATAGAAAGAATATAACCATCTTGCAAAATTTACATTTTGAATGGAATACCTTTGATTCAAATGCAATTTGATTCAAAAGCAATTCAAAAAGAAATTAAAATTTGAATGCAATTTGAATGGAATTAGAATTTGAATTGATTAAAATTTTCAGAATTTGAATCGATTTGAATTAGAATAAACAAATTTAACTAAACACATTTATGTAAATAATTAATCAAAATGAAATTAAACACATTTTGTTTGTTCTGCACATATCTAGTTTTCCTTTTTTATTTAGAATTAATCTTTTCCTGAGCTTTCACTATATGTTATCATATTAAGCACCTTTAAATAACTTTCTATGAACTTTGGACATTGTGGATGCCACTTTTTCATGTTTGTAATCTGTTCGCCTACTTTGATTAGAGTTTGTTTTTCACTGACACATGCATTTGCATAACTACATACATGTATTATAACTGTATTCACTTTGTTTACACTTTTATGTAGCAATGTTTTCTATTTGAACTTTGCACTGTGATCACATGCTTTTTTATTGTTTTGTTTGGTTAGTGTAGCATGCATTGAGTATATTAGTTGTAGAATTGGGTGTCAAAACACTGTGCAGGCTGCTTTCCATTTGCAATCTTTTAACAACTAGAGTATGGGTATTTACTGCTTCCATTTACCTGATCTTTGAACAGTGCCACATCCTGGGCTCTGGTGTAGACATGGAATCACTTGTTTAGGTCATAAATAATAAAACTCATTGCATCAACATTCTAGAAGTGATTGTAGCCATATGAGTGCTCTTACAACAAAAACTAGTACTGTCCATGACACTTTTTTGTTTGAATTAACAATCAAATTTTAGGTGCAAACTTTGGAATGTACATATTTCTTCTAAAGTCCAAGATAGTATTGCTTGGACCTTGGAAGTAGGGCGTATACCCTGAAAGCTTGTCTTGAAAATGTTAATGTTAATGCACATAACAAAGTATCATGGACAGTACTCAGTAATTATTTTTTAGCAATATTCTACAGTCTTATTTCTCATATGCTGTGTATTGGTAGCTATTGATAGTTTTTTACAAACACATCCAGTCCCGTATTTTATTTTTTGTTCAATTAGTTTTTATTGAAAAAAGATAGTACAAAACAGAATGATAACAACAACAAAAAAGTGAATAAACAAATGACACACAGTCCGACTCAGGTATCTATGAAACAGACGATCATCAAATACAGCAAATAGAACTATGTACGAACTGAAGGAGCATGTGGACAGTCAGGCTGGAAAGCCCTGACATATGCATAATATACAATATCTAGGCATTCTGTCAGTAAAAATTACAAAAATTACAAAAATAAAAAGAGAAATGGGGTTATAGAGGGGGAAAGAGAGGGGGGCGGGGGGTTATAGAAGGAAAAAAGGCAGAAAAAGAGGGGGTTGGGGGGGGGGCACCCGACTCCTGTGGCTTCTTACATTCTGGTCAAGAGAGAAGAAAAAAACATCCTACAGTTATGACAAGAGCGAAGCATACGATGGAGAGTGAGTAAAGGAGATCCAACAGGCCCATGTCTTATATGCCTTGTCAGATTGATTTCTGCATTCCAGGGTCATAGCCTCCATGTGGTATAGGTGGTCCATAGTGTGGAGCCATAGAGTTATAAAGGGAATAACTGGGCTTTTCCAGTATCTAGGGATCAGGGGTTTGGCAGCATTCAACAAATGTGGGGTGATGGAGCGACAATATGGGCCTGTTGGTTTCTCCAAAAAATGAAATAGTACTTCCCAAGGGTCTCTCTTCAGAGGGTAACCCTGAATATCCTCAGTTGTAGAACAGCAGACCAGTGGGCATGACCACCATATGTGGGCATGAGTAGCTATACCCCCACAGCCTCTCCAGCAAAGGGAAGAACAGCTTGGGAACATCTTATGTAACTTGGCAGCGGTATGGTGCCACCTAGTCAATAGTTTGTAGTTTGTTTCAGCCACTTTGTAGGAGATGGATGAGGTATGTGTAAGTTGCAGTATTTTAGAGATCTGGGAGTTGGATAGTTGAGTGTCCAAATCACGTTCCCATTGGCATATAAAAGAGGGGGTAGAAGTTGCATCCAGAGAATGTAGCAATTTGAAGAGAAAATAAATAAGCCTCCTAGGAGGTCGATCCATTTTCAAGGTATCGTCAATTGGGGTGAGTGAAGACAAAGTTCGTAGAGGATGGGGTAGGGTCTACACAAACTGCTTCAGCTGAGCATAACGCCAGTGATCCATTAATGTAGATTTACGTTTGCCTAGAAGATTGTTCATTGGCAATATACCATCAGGTGAGATAACTTGGTGCAGTCGTGGAGAAGGAGAGGAGAGCCAGGCTTGAAAGGAGCAGTCCTGTTGACCAGGCGGGAAATAACGTGGCCTAGCAGAGGTAGGAGCGGTGAATTGTACCACCCATGCTTCTATGTAGGAAGTCCCAAATATGGAGGGGGTGTTTAGTCAGAGGCGAGGCATTGCGTGAAAGCGGAACTTTGGTGGGATCAATATCTGAGTGAAAATTTTGGGTATGAAAGAGGCTGTCTTCATCTGGTGCAAAGATCTGGTGCAAACCCAGGAGTCTACTGGGTTTGTCCCCACACTCATAGAATTTCTGAGAGACTTTCCGGTATTTAGACTTCTGCTCCAGATGTTATAGGGTTTTCAGTTCCTCCCTTTTCCGTGTCAGAAGATAGAAGATTGCTGGGGACAGCGAAGCTTTATGTTTACGCTCCAGGGCTTGGATGTCGAAAAAGAGGGTCTGTTGCTAATGAAGCAGACCCCTCTTTTTCCGGGAGCCAAGCTCAATGAGAGAGCCATGAACGGAAGCCTTATGGGCTTCCCACAGCACAGATGGAGAGAAAGACTCTGAGACATTGTCGGCAAAGTAGGAGGCAAGGGCATTATCTATGTGGATTCTGTCCACAGGGTCTAGCAATAGGGCATCATTCAATTTCCAATTTGTTTGTTTTACCGGCAGGAAGGGGATTTTTAGAGTCAGACCGATTGGGGCATGGTCAGAAAAGGAGAAGGAGTCTATAGTAGTAGGGGAGAGGAGGTGGAGATATTAGTGGTCTATGAAAAAATAATCAAGCCTAGATTACATTGAATGGCGGGGGGAGAAAAAATATCACAGTTAAGCCTGCGGAGTGCTGTATAGAGGGCGTGCCTCTTACCTGCAGCGTATAAGCCTCTGACGTTAAACAATATTAGGTTTATGGATGCCATGGGTTCCACAGGGGGAGTCCAAATTGGTGAAGAAGCCTGTGGAGCCAATAGGGAGCCAGGTGCCTGAGGAAAAGAGGAGAGGGGAAGAGGGAAAGGAAGCGTCCAGAAGGGAAGTAGCAAGAGAAAATCAGAATTGGGGAACAAAAAAGTACATAAAGACAAAATAGAACAATAATAAAATAAAGTGAACAAATGGAGAACCATGTAAGGCACGCAAGGGGATGCCGTGCACAGGCAGGAGATTGTCAGCCACCGGACCCCCCCCACCATATGCCACATCGGTGGACACAGGGAGAGGGCTGAGCGGCCGGCCGCTGAGAGATCGCGTGGGTGTCATGCAGGGGGTGAGTCGCAGCCGGGAGATAACCAGTATGGCGGGTGCACCCCCCGGAGGAGACCCTCTAAACAACATTGCAGCTTAAAGAACCAGCAGCAAGTGTCAAAAACTGAATCAAGAGAGGGGATAACAAATACTACTAAAACAGACAGGGCAGACAGAAATCCTATAGGGATCCAGAGCGAAGTCTGCAAACTTTATCAAAAACCCGACAGTGAATAACAAACAGCTTACGGGATCCTAAGGCGAATACCATTATGAAATGTGGAGGGTAATCAGATGAAGCCGATGGTGTGAAGTCCCCCATTTTTCTTAGAAGAGGATGGGGTGGCCGTGCGTTGTTTCCTGCGGACTTTGTGCCATTGTTGTTCCACCAGATTTTCAATAGGGATGATCGAACTTTTGAAAAGTTCGGTTCGACCAGAACACCCGAACTTCTCGAAAGTTTGGCCCGGATTTCAGAACCCCATTGAAATCAATGGGACCTGAACTTCGGTAATCAAAAAAACACAATTTTGAAGCCCTAAAACCAAATAAATGCCCCTAAAAAGTGCCTAGGGTTCTGGGTCATGCCCCAGGGACTATTAATCACACAAAAAAAGTTCTTAAAAATTGTAATTTTTGATAGAGAGCCAATAATTGAAAAAATTATTGAAAAAAAAAAGAGAATTTCTTTGGATTTAGTGTCTGGGGGGTCTAAAAAGTGTACCTGTGAAGTTTCAGCTCTGTAGCATGTCCAGAACCAGAAAAAAAAGATTGTTTGTATTAGAATTGCAGTAGAGCAGGATAGTGGCACAGGACAGTAACAGAACTGCTTCCACTCTCTTCCACATCCCTGTATTACAATGCTAGAGATTTGGCAGGGCTATCTTATATACTGGGGGGCGTATTCATTACTGATTGGCCTCTGGACCCCCTAGTCACTCCAATCACATTCCTAGCATCCTCCTGCCCCCTCAATTGGCTTTTACTGATGGTTCTGGTCTAATCACGGGCTTTTAACCTTCCTAGCGGTATTCCCGAGCGTAGCTCGGGGTTACATTTCAGAGCCAAAAGCGGTAACCCCGAGCCACACTCGGGGTACCGCCAGAAGCATCGCTTGATCCTGTAAAAGAGGTTTCTTACCTTGTCACCGGGATCCAGCGATGTGTCTGGCACTGTCTAGCGGCGGTTCCTCCTCCCGATCGTCTCTGTGCCCCGTCTTCCGTCTCCTGCGACGTGACGTTCGCAGGGGGGTGGAACCGGCGGCAAATTCAAATGTAAAAACACACCAAACACACTGATACCATTCAAAATAAAATAAAATCACATTAGTTTGCCCCCCCAGTGCCCTTTCCTGCAGTTTTGCTGTACTTTTTATGTAAATATATATATATATATATATATATATATATATATATATATATATATATATAGTATATATATATATATATATATATATATATATATATATATATATATATATATATATATATATATATATACACATATATACATATATATATATATATATATATATATATATATATATATATATATATATATATATATACGTAATTCTTGTGAATGAGCAGCCCAAACCAACTGTATACATTTTATATATATATATATAATAAATGTATACAGTTGGTTTGGGATGCTCATTCACAAGAATTACATGCAAAATAATGGTACCGCTTTCAGCACCTAAAATCCAAAAGAATCATACCGCCAGGGAGGTTAAAGCCCAGTTCCTGTCCCATTGCATTTTGGTCTGTTCTGGTTGCTGAATTCCGAACTTTTTCAGCAAAAAGTTCGAAATTCGGCCAAATTTCGAACAGTCAATGTTCGGGTCGAACCGATGGTCGACCCGATGGTCGACCCGAACCGTTCGATCATCCCTAATTTTCAAAAGCAAGGATATCTTTTTGCCAACCGGGAAGTTCCGGAGGCAAGATGTTTAGGTCCATACAAAACTTGTCTAAGTCCTCGGGGAACCACAGAGTGGTGGCTCGGCCATCTCTGGAAGTGACTAGGCAGGCAGGAAACCCCCACCGGTAAGGGATGTTGTTTTGGTGGAGCTTTTCTGTCAGGGGAAGGAGGGCTCAGCGGCGTTCCAGAGTCCCTCTGGCAAGATCAGGAAAAAAGACAAAATGGCCCCGTCAAATTCCAAAGATTCAGCTTCCCTGGCCGTGGCCATTATTTGCTCCTTTTCCTCAAAAAGTGAATTTGGCAGATTACATCACGTGGTAGATTAGAGGTCAGGTTCCGTGGCCGTAGGGCCCTATGAGCTCTATCAATTCTGATGGGATGGTCCAGGGTTTACCCAGTAGCTTGTTTAATATGCCACGAATGGTGGCTAGTAAGTCCTCATCTTTGGTCGCCTCAGGGAGGCCTCGGATGCGGATGTTGTTTCTATGATTTTGGTTTTCCTGATCCTCGATTTTGTATAGAGCCATCCTATGGGCAATCGCCATGCGCCTGGAGTGCTGCTGTAGCTCCATTATGGCCGCTGCGTGGTAGTCAAGCCGGGCTTCTGACTTCTCCACCGGATGCAGCACCTGAGGTAAGTCAGATCGGACCGCCGATACCTCCTTTTTGATGGCCTTCGAGGCAAAGGAGCATAGAGGCAAGTTCTGTCTTATTGGGGAGGCCGCTGACCAAAGCAGCCACCTCCGATCTCCGTGGGGAACAGCTTTCTCTGTCAGAGGAGCATGAGGAAGCAGCGGAGCTATGGCGCAAAGAAGGCCTTAGGCGGGAGGTGGAGGCACCTCCCCATGGCGAGCAGGCCAGATCCCCGGCATCTAGCGATTCCTCCAGTTCCGCTGCAAGGAAGCACTTAATGGAGCCCGAAGCTGGGGTTTTTGAGGGCAGGGACCGTCTGGTTCGCTTACCCATGGTGGGGAGGATGTTACCCAGTCTGATAAAGTGCTGGTAATAGCAAATGAAGGGGTCCTTCGGAGGACCTCACCCAAAGCGCTTCCTCACTGCTTCATCTGGAAACCATGCCCCCCCAGTCCCTTATTTTAAAGGGTAACTCAATTTTTGTGTAAAAAAAAAATGTAATATAGCATATACATTTGCTACAGAAGTCATATTGTAATTGAATGTTATTAAAAATGACCTTTTCTTTTCCATCTGCAACTTTCTGTAAAATTCAATGCAATACGGCAACCTGGAAGAGTTCTAGCTACAGTTGGTGTACGAAATGCCACCCAGGAATATAATTTTCTGTTTGTGTGACTCTGATTTTCCCAGAAGTCTGCACTAAGATACAAGTCAGATTTTAGGCATCTTCTGCAATAAAAAATCATTTTAAGTGAGTTACTCCCAAGGGGTTAAACATGTTTAAATGGATTCAGACAATGCAGCTGACTGATAATCAAAAAGTCACTCCAATTCCCATTCACTTTGCACATTGACATAGACAAACAAATAAAATGTAAGGATCTGCAACAAATTTTGTCAACCACTTGCCTACCGCCCCACGTACATATATTGCGGTGCGGCGGCTCTTCTGCGCAAAATCACATACATGATCATCACATGCTTCCCGGACTGCAGCACGCACATGCCCGCCAGCGACCTGCTCCTGCTTTGATTGGACACAGCGGGAGCCAATCAGATGGTCTGGCAGACCCGATGTTGCTGGGACTGGCTGATCGTTCCCAAGAGAGGCAGAACGGCGGTCTGCCTATGTAAACAAGGCAGATCGTCGTTCTGTTAGTAGGTGGAGATCCTGTGTTTCTGCTAAGCAGGAACATGGATCTCTATCTTCCCAAAGTTAAAGCACCCCCACACAGTTTGAAAGCACCCCCTAGGGACACATTTAACCCTTTTATCGCCCCTGATGTTAACCCCTTTCCTGCAAGTGTCATTAGTACAGTAATATATCTTGGTCCTTTTTTTAAATATTGGTACTATGTTGGCTTTTTTCCAATCAGCTGGTACCATTCTTGTTAGCAGATTATTTATAAAAATTAGGAACAATTGTCTTGCTTTTAGCTGGCCTTTAAGAACCCTCGGATGTAAGCCATCTGGTTCCAGTGACTTATACGTTTTTCAAGTCTAGTTCTGAGTCTGTCTTCTGTTAACTAAGAGGGTGCTTCTTGTGACGTGTTAATAACTTTAACATTGCAAGTTAAGTTACTGTAGCCCCCCCCCCCCCAATTCTCTCATGAAGACTGAGGAGAAGAATTTATTTAGCACCTTCGCCTTCTCTTTGTCCTTTGTAGCCCTTTGTCGTCCTTTATGGGGCCAATGTGTTCTGGCCTCACTTTCTTACTGTTTATATACTTAAAGAATTTCTTAGGTTTTTTTTTTACTCTCTTCCGCTATGTACCTTTCATGTTCTATTTTAGCTGCCTTGCTTGCGCTCTTACATTTCTTTTTGCATTCTTTGTAATGTTTGAACGCTGCCAATGATCCCTTAGCCTTGTATTTGGTTTTTATATGCATTTTTATGTTGGAGTTTAGCCGCCCAGGGTTTATTTTAGCTATTTTAACTTATTCCCCATTGGAATGCATTGGCCAATCCCTTTATTTAGTATGTTCTTAAAGCACTCCCATTTTTCCTCCGTGTTATTTGTTCCTAGGATTCTATCCCATTTTATATCATCTATCAAAGAGCGCAGTTTAGGGAAGTCTGCTCTTTTGAAATTCAGTGTCCTTGTATTATCCTTGTGTTTCCTATTTGTATAATTTATACTAAAATTATTTGACCTGTGGTCACTGTTTCCTAAGTTACCCCGTATTTCTATATCCATGATCAAGTCTGTATTGTTAGTAATCGGTAGGTCTAGTAACGCATTGTTTCTTGTCGGTGCATTCACCATGTGACCCATGAAATTGTCCTGCAAAACATTTAAGAAATGGCAAGAATTAGATGAATGCATAGTTCCTTCTGCCCAGTCTATATCCGGATAATTAAAATCCCTTTTATAATGGTATTTCCCATCCATGCTGCCATTCCAAGCTGTGATAGGAGGTCCGCCTCCCCCGCCTCCCTCTGGTTGGGGGGCCTATAGCATACACCCAATATTACTTTTCCCATAGTACCTTCCCTTTGAAGCTCTACCCATAGGGATTCTACCTCCTCCCTAGATCAATTTTTGATATCGTCCCCCATATTCACTTGCACATTGTTCTTGATATACAGACATACCCCTTCTCCTTTTTTTACCCTCTCTATCTCTGCAATAAAGGGAATACCTGTGAATGATTGCCAGCCAATCATGAGAGCTGTCAAACCAAGTCTCCAAAATTCCCACAAAATCAAAATCCTCCTCATACATTAGCAGCTCCAGTTCTCCCGTCTTGTTGGCCAGACTTCTAGCATTGGTATACAAACCTTGCAATTTTGCCCTGTTGCATACTTTATCCTCATTCGATGTTATGAAGCTACACTTTCGGTTTGTCAGCCTACCTACCTTGGGTTTTTGGCCATCTTCTCTCCCAGAACGCCTACACCCTCCCCATTTAGGTGCAGTCCATCCCTACTAAAGAGCCGGTAGCCGACTGAGAAGTCGGCCAAGTTCTCCAGGAATAGTGATGGGCTGAAAGTTTGATTCAAATGTAAGTTTGACTCGAACATCATGTGTTCGTGTGTTCGATGAACACGCAAACAAATGTGACACTCGGTGGGAAGTTCGCCCGCCGATGAGTGCCCCATAATGCACTGCGTGATTGCAGTGCATTAAGTGCTTATGACTGCCCAAAGCATGCAAATGACCTGTATGCTTCGGCCAATCACAGCACAATGTCCTTTTAGAGCCATGATTGGCCAAAGGCAGGGTGTATTTAGCCAATCATTGCTCAGGGGCTAAGTCCACACCCCACACTATATAAGGCTGCCTGCACGGCAGCTGTTTGTAGTGTGTTAGTGGAGATTAGGAGTGGAGATTAGGCAGGTAGTTAGTGGATTGTGCTTTCATATTTAATGCAGTCTGTGCAGTGTAGTGTAGGCCTTATTTTGTAACATAGTGTAATGCAGTCAGTGAAGTACAGTGCTGAGCTGAGTCATCTTGTGTAACAGTGTACTGCAGTGCAGCGTAGTGTAGGCCTGATTCTTGTGTAACACAGTGTAGTGCAGTCAGTGTAGTGCTGTGCTGGGATTCTTGTGTAACACAGTGTAGTGGGGCCACTGAAGTGTCGGGGTATACAACACGTCTGCGTCACCCCACTGATCCCTTTTTTTTTTTATTAATATTTTATTTTATTATTTTATTTATTTATTTATTTTTTCCCAGCATCAGGTTCTGTTGCTGCAATATTAGTACTCCCCCTTCTGTGTCGCAGGTGCTATTCCTTCTGCGTCAGCAGTAGTTTTTTGTGGCGCAGCAGCACCAATTTTATTTAGGGCATAATTGCTGTCCCCCCTTTTGTGTCGCAGGTGATATTCCATCTGCGCCAGCAGTGGGGGTTTTTTGGTAGCACAGCAGCACTAATTTTATTTGGGGCATAATTGCTGTCCCCTCTTTTGTGTCGCAGGTGCTATTATGTGAATCAGCACGCGTAATTGCTTCATTGAATGTCTGTTCGCTATACCCTTCGCTATACCCTTTCTCAAGGAAATTGCCTTTCAGTATCGAGGCCTCCCGTAGAAAGTCACCTCTAAGCGAACAATTGCATTTTAATCGCAAGAATTGACTGACAGGAACGGACCTAAGCCATGAAGCATGATGACAGCTAGTGGTATCTTAAATAGCGCCACATTTTTTCTATTATTTTTAAATATATACAGTATATATATATATATATATATATATATATATATATATAAAAAATAAAACGGTTTATAGTGCACCAAGCACAAAAGTACTGCACCCAAGAATCATATTACCATCCCACATTGTATAATAAAAAGGTATAACCCCCCCCCCCCAAAAAAATCCCTATCATGTCCAAAAGGCCAACAAGGAGAGGCAAACGCTCACAGGCCACTAAAAGCCAGCATCCCCTGTGTCCAAAGTGAAAAGTGGTGGTGGCGCATCCTCTGCAGGCATGGCACGCTTGTCCTTTTTTTCCAGTGCTGGCTGTGGTATTGAGCCACAACATGCAGAAGAGTTGGTGGAGTGGATAACTAAACCATCCTCATCCTCTGTCACCCAGGCTCCTACGAGTTTGCCTTCCACCGCAGCTGCCAAAGCGGTCTATTCCACAGGCTCCTTGTTCACAGCTACTCCTTCCGTAGCATCACCATGATGCATGGAGGAGTCGCCTGAATTATTCGATCATAGTGTCAGTTATATGATGCTGGAAGATGCGCAGCAATTTGCTCAGATGTTGGTTCCCAGGTTATGGGCTTTTTTCAACACATGTGCAGCAGACCACAGTGTTGCTGTTTGCAATCTCTGTCTAAAGTGAATCAAGCATGGCCAGAACACCAGCTGCTTGTGCACCACATGCTTGATAAGACATATGATGACCTGCCATGCAGTCCATTGGCAACAGCACCTGAAAGACCCACATCATAATAAAATTCAGACTTCTCCCTGCTTTTTATCTGGGTGCCACAGGTACTTGCATCCAATCTGTCAGCAGTACACCACCTGTTGATTTGACCAGCATGGAAATTAAGTTACCCCAGTTGCTAAACCGTAAAATTGCTAAACCGTAAAAAAAAAGAAAAAATACTGCCCCAGCCATCCATATGCTCAGCATCTAAATGTTAGCTTGGCCAAATTGCTAGCACTACAACTGCTGCCTTTTCATATGGTAGAAACTGCCCCCTTTTGTGAATTTGCAGAATATGCTTTACCACAGTGACAGGTTCAAAAAAGAAATCTCTTAGCACGTAAGGATATTACAGCTCTGTACCATCATGCTGAAGGCATAGTTTTGGCCTTGTTGGACAGAGCAGTCAGCAGGAAAGTTCTCATTACTGCTGACTCTTGGTCCAACAGGCATGGTCAGGAATGATACATTTCCTTCACAGCGCACTGGGTAACTCTGCTGGCAGCTGGGAAGGATGCAGGACAGGGTTCAGTGCTGGAGCTTGTTCCGCCACCACGCCTCAAAAAACTGATGATGATTCTGCTACATCTGTCTGCTTCACCCTCTCCTCTTCTTCTTCCTCTATGGTCTCTTCTGCTGAATTGACCTCTCAACCAGCAGTGCTCCCTATAAGTGTTCAAGGGGCTTTGTAAGCAGTCTGGCGAAAAGATATCGTGCAGAGCTTCAGTTGGTCTGTCTAGGGGACAGGAACCATTCGGGCCAGAGATTATGTCAGCTCTGCAGGGGCAGGCTCAGAGATAGTTGATGCCATGTCAGCTTGAGCCAGCAATGGTTGTACGCGCCAACCTTCTGGCTGGCTGACATTCAATGATAATTCAACCTGCTCGCCAACTGCCTAATTTGTGACATGCCCACCAGGTGAAACTCAACATTGGCAATGCTGCAGCGGCTGCAGTTGCAGCAGAGGACCATCAATGAGTACTTGTGTGTGTTTGGCACAAGGACAGGCTCAGGGGAACTTGGCTTCTCTTTGCCACACCAGTGGCTGCCGATAAAGGATGCATGCACCATCCTGTCACCATTTGAGGAGGCCACAAGGATGGTGAGCCACGACGATGCATGTATCAGTGACACTGTACCTCTAGTCTTCCTGCTGGAGCACACACTTCGTGGAATCATGGACAGGGCATTTGAGGCAGAACAGTGGAAGGAAGAGGAGGACTTCCTTTTTTCACAAGGCCCCTCTTTATGCAGATATCATTCCTGCAGGGCCACAAAACACACAGGAGGAAGAGGAGGATTGTGGCAGCATGGATGTAGAGGATAACATACAGCAGTCTTCAAGGGATGGTTTTCATTCCCCAGAAACCCCAGGAGTTGTATGTGACTGGGGAGAGGTTGCTCCTGACAATGTCATCCTTAGTGACCCAGAGGACTCAGAAGCTCACGCCTTCTCAACCTTACGCTGCATGGGCTCCCTGATGCTGCAAAGCCTGCAAAAGGACCAGAGGATTCATGGTATAAAGGAGAGGGATCATTACTGGTTGGCAACCCTACTTGATTCACGTTGCAAGGGTAAAGTTAGAGAGCTCATCCTGTCTTCACAGAGGGAGCAGAGGATGAAACATCTTGAGAATGCCTTGAAAGAAAATGTGTGTAACACCTTTCCAGATACTGCGAGGTTACCATTTCCTGGACAACATGTTCCTGAGGTTTCGTTCAAGGAAAGGAGGAGCAGTGGAGAAGGCGGCCGGCTGACTGATGCCTATAAACAATTCTTTAATCCTCAGAACCCAGGGTATCTATCGGCAGCATCTGCAGCATATGGTGCAGGATTATCTAGGGGCAAGAGCAGACTCGGAAACCTTTCCAACTTAGCATCCACTGGGTTACTGGGTCTTGAGGATGGACCACTGGCCAGAACTTGCTCACTATGCAATCGAGGTACTGGCCTGTCCTGCTTCCAGCGTGCTTTCTGAAAGGACATTCAGTGCCATCCTGTGACAGATAAAAGAGTGTGTCTATCCACAGACTCTGTTGACCAGCTGACATTTATCAAAATGAATCAGTCCTGGATCAACAGCAGCTATCAAGCCCCTGATGCAGCTGATTGAATTTGCTAGGGATCTGGGATCCCTTTAAGAGATGCCTATGCTGTCTATCCTATTCCTGAATCTTGATTATGCTAGCTTCCAACAATGTTTTTGGTTAACAGCACCACCAACACCCAAGGCCCAATTTTTCTGCACCTGTATGACAAGTACATATAATTTCAATTTTTGTTTCTAATTTTTACCAGCAAGGCCCGTTCCTGCACCCAGCAAGAGTAACTGAGGAGTTGCAATGTTCAGGCACCACCAACACCCAAGGCCCAATTTTTCTGCGCCTTTATGATGAGTACATGTAATTTCAATGTTTTTTTCTAATTTTTTACAGCAGTGCCTGTTATTGTGCCCAGAAAGAGTAACTGAAAGGGGTTACAGTGTTCAGGCACCACTAGGGATGGGTAAATGGTTTGGGCCAAGCATAAGTTTGGCCTAAACATAGCCAATTCAGGTGCACGCCTAACAACTGAACTTTCTTAGCACTTAGCGGGATGTTTGCCTGCCGAACGCACTGTCAATATCTCATGAACAGGGGTTTGGCTCGAAGACCAGTTGCTATAGCAGTGGAAACTCACACAGGAACCAGCAGGATAGGAACACAGGCATGTCACCCTGGCAGATGAAGCAGGCTCACCTGAGGTGAGGAATCTAAGTACTAACCGGTGTTCGCCAGAGCTTTTGATGGTGGGGATGGACTTTGCTGCATGTTAGCACCAGGTCATGGTCCTCAGGATTGACCCACCAGGTGGTGAGCAAGCCAGGGTCCAGTAGCAGCTATAGCAGGTAGGGATCATGCAGAAGGGTAGTTGAGGAACAAGCCAAAGGTCGGTAATGAATAGTTGCAAGTAGGGATCAATCAGAAGTAGGGTTGAGCGGACACCTAGATGTCCGTGTTCGACGGGTTCGGCCGAACTTTAAAAAAAAGTCCGGGTCCGTGTCCCGGACTTTTACCGAACTTTTCCCGGACACCGAACCCCATTGAAGTCAATGGGGACCCGAACTTTAAGGCACTAAAATGGCTCTAAAACACCAATGGAAAGGGCTAGAGTGCTGCAAATGGCAGCAAAACGTAGTTAAGAGCATGGCAAGTGCTCTGCAAACAAATGTGGATAGGGAAATAACTTAAAACAACAAAAAAAAAACAGAAAAATAAAACAATGTTCTTCATCTCTGAAGGACGAGGCCCATATGGAGTAGGAGGGAGGTTGAGGTGGTGGTGGATGTGGCGGTGTCATAGGCGTGTGCACAGGGTGTGCCTGGTGTACCTGGGCACACCCTAATCACCTAGGGCACATAGCATTATCGCTCTGTTTGCCAGTGAGGAGATGGGAAAGATCTCCCTCGCACCTGCTCTGCTCTATTTCTCTTTGCCAGCAGGGAGAGTAATGTATCGGGGCCATGTACATGTAGGCAAACACATGCATGTGTATTTCAACTTTGGGGTGCACACCCTAATGCAATAGGCTGCGCACACCTGTGGGCGGTGTAGGTGGAAACGGCGGTGGAGGAGGACCAGGGCCGGATTAAGAGCATCATGGTCTTGGTGCTGAGGATTTTGAAGGGCCTTAAGGGCCGTGCCTTGGCATGCACCCAGAGGAGGAAGGGTGCAGCCATGCATGCCTAATTCAACATGGGATGCTGTCTCTGAAGCCCATAAACACATCCATGCATCGGCAACTGTCCCTCCTTGTCCGGCCTTCGCGCTGTGTGGGGAGGTTCTGAGGGTGCTGCCTGGGGAAGCGAGCATAGAAGCCAGACTTCTGTGTTTACAAGTGACAGAAGAGCGGTCACAGTGAATATGGCCAACCCGGGGCCTATATAAAAGGTAGGGGCCTGCATGGAGCTGCAGCTCCAATAGCCCCTACGTTAATCTGGCCCTGAGGAGGAGGACGAGGTAGCCAACACTGCTTCTTTTCACAAATTTTAAATGAGGGTACACCCCAAAAGAGTGAGAAAGAGCAAAAATGGAACAATGGGTGGGTAAGGTCGGTATCCATTGCTATTCTGCACAAGGTACGGAAAAGTCCCGTGGGATCCATGCCTGGTTCATTTTAATGAACGTGAGCTTGTCCACATTGTCTCTGGACAGGCGGCTGCGCTTGTCTGTTATAACACCCCCAGCCGTGCTAAATACCCGTTCAGATAATACACTGGCTGCAGGGCACGCCAGCACCTCCAAGGCGTAAAGGGCAAGCTCAGGCCATGTGCCCAATTTGGAGACCCAGAAGTTGAAGGGGGCAGACCCCTCATTCACTACATGTAGGCGTGTGCACACATACTGCTCCACCATGTTGGTAAAATGCTGCCTCCTGTTAAGACGTTCCATCTGAGCTGCTGGTGCTGCTGTTTGTTGTGGCGTGCTGACAAAGCTTTTCCACATTTCGGCCATGCTAACCCTGCCTTCAGAGGTGCTGGCGGTGCCCTGGTTGAGTTGGCGACCTCCTCCTCCTCTGCCTTGTGCTTCCACTGTGGCCCCGCTGTCAGATGGGAATGCCAGCAGCATCGCGTCTACCAGCGTGCGCTTGTACTCGCGCATCTTGCGATCGCGCTCCAGTGAGTGAATTAAGGACGGTACGTTGTCCTTGTAACGGGGATCCAGCAGCGTGGCCACCCAGTAATCAGCACAAGTTAGAATGTGGGCAACTCGGCGGTCGTTGTGGAGACACTGCAGCATGTAATCGCTCATGTGTGCCAGGCTGCCCAGAGGCGACGAAAGGCTGTCCTCTGTGGGAGGTGTATCGTCCTTGTCCTCTGTATCCCCCCAGCCACGCACCAGTGATGGCCATGAGCTGGCCTGGGTGCCACCCTGCTGTGAACATGGTTCCATCTCCTCCTCCAGCTCCTCCTCCTCCTCATCCTCCTCATCCTCCAGAACTGTGCCCCTGCTGGACAATTGTGTCCCTGGTGTTTGTGTGTGCAGGAACCCACCCTCGGAGCCCCTTGCGAATGACTGCCCTGAAAGCCTTTGAAATGTTACCTCTTCATCCTCCTCCTCCTCCTCCTCATCCTGTGCCACATCCTCTTCCATCATCGCCCGAATTGTTTTTTCAAGGAGGCATAGAAGTGGGATAGTTAAGCTGAGAACGGCGTCATTGCCACTGGCCATGTTGGTGGAGTACTCAAAACAGCGCAACAAGGCACAATATATGCAAATGTCAAATATGCAAACTATGCCGCAATTTAATGTTTTTTACACCAAAAGGGTGTGTATTGAATAGCGGAATAGGATAAAAAACTGTGTATCTCACACGTACAAACACAGACTAGGCCCGATTAAATTTTTTCCTACCCTAAAGGGAGGATGAGGAAGAGGAGTATGGAACAGGCAGCACCCTCAAATCTTCAGAAGTATGAGATGAACCCCAAAAACTTGGAAAGGTGGATCTCACACGTACCAACACAGACTATTCCGCAATTTAATTGAGCCCCAAAGGTTTTTATTGAATAGCGGAATAGGAAATATGATCAAAAAAAAGTGTATGTTTTTCACACGTACAGAAGCACACTAGGCCCCAATTACTAATGTTTGTACACCTAAAAGGATGGATGAGGAGGAGGAGGAGTATAGAACAGGCAGCACCCTCAAAGCTTCAGAAGTATGAGATGAACCCCAAAAACTTGGAAAGGTGGATCTCACACGTACCGACACAGACTATTCCGCAATTTAATTGAGCCCCAAAGGTTTTTATTGAATAGCGGAATAGGAAATATGATCAAAAAAAAGTGTATGTTTTTCACACGTACAGAAGCACACTAGGCCCCAATTACTATTGTTTGTACACCTAAAAGGATGGATGAGGAAGAGGGGAGGAGGAGTATAGAACAGGCAGCACCCTCAAAGCTTCAGAAGTATGAGATGAACCCCAAAAACTTGGAAAGGTGGATCTCACACGTACAGACACAGACTATTCCGCAATTTAATTGAGCCCCAAAGGTTTTTATTGAATAGCGGAATAGGAAATATGATAAAAAAAAAATGTATGTTTTTCACACGTACAGAAGCACACTAGGCCCCAATTACTATTGTTTGTACATCTAAAAGGATGGATGAGGAGGAGGAGGAGGAGGAGTATAGAACAGGCAGCACCCTCAAAGCTTCAGAAGTATGAGATGAACCCCAAAAACTTGGAAAGGTGGATCTCACACGTACCGACACAGACTATTCCGCAATTTAATTGAGCCCCAAAGGTTTTTGTTGAATAGCGGAATAGGAAATATGATCAAAAAAAAGTGTATGTTTTTCACACGTACAGAAGCACACTAGGCCCCAATTACTATTGTCTGTACACCTAAAAGGATGGATGAGGAAGAGGAGGAGGAGGAGTATAGAACAGGCAGCACCCTCAAAGCTTCAGAAGTATGAGATGAACCCCAAAAACTTGGAAAGGTGGATCTCACACGTACCGACACAGACTATTCCGCAATTTAATTGAGCCCCAAAGGTTTTTATTGAATAGCGGAATAGGAAATATGATCAAAAAAAGTGTATGTTTTTCACACGTACAGAAGCACACTAGGCCCCAATTACTATTGTTTGTATACCTAAAAGGATGGATGAGGAGGAGGAGGAGGAGGAGTATAGAACAGGCAGCACCCTCAAAGCTTCAGAAGTATGAGATGAACCCCAAAAACTTGGAAAGGTGGATCTCACACGTACCGACACAGACTATTCCGCAATTTAATTGAGCCCCAAAGGTTTTTATTGAATAGCGGAATAGGAAATATGATCAAAAAAAAGTGTATGTTTTTCACACGTACAGAAGCACACTAGGCCCCAATTACTATTGTTTGTACACCTAAAAGGATGGATGAGGAAGAGGAGGAGGAGGAGTATAGAACAGGCAGCACCCTCAAAGCTTCAGAAGTATGAGATGAACCCCAAAAACTTGGAAAGGTGGATCTCACACGTACCGACACAGACTATTCCGCAATTTAATTGAGCCCCAAAGGTTTTTATTGAATAGCGGAATAGGAAATATGATAAAAAAAAGTGTATGTTTTTCACACGTACAGAAGCACACTAGGCCCCAATTACTATTGTTTGTACACCTAAAAGGATGGATGAGGAGGAGGAGGAGGAGGAGTATAGAACAGGCAGAACCCTCAAAGCTTCAGAAGTATGAGATGAACCCCAAAAACTTGGAAAGGTGGATCTCACACGTACAGACACAGACTATTCCGCAATTTAATTGAGCCCCAAAGGTTTTTATTGAATAGCGGAATAGGAAATATGATCAAAAAAACTGTATGTTTTTCACACGTACAGAAGCACACTAGGCCCCAATTACTATTGTTTGTACACCTAAAAGGATGGATGAGGAGGAGGAGGAGGAGGAGGAGTATAGAACAGGCAGCACCCTCAAAGCTTCAGAAGTATGAGATGAACCCCAAAAACTTGGAAAGGTGGATCTCACACGTACCGACACAGACTATTCCGCAATTTAATTGAGCCCCAAAGGTTTTTATTGAATAGCGGAATAGGAAATATGATCAAAAAAGTGTATGTTTTTCACACGTACAGAAGCACACTAGGCCCCAATTACTATTGTTTGTATACCTAAAAGGATGGATGAGGAGGAGGAGGAGGAGGAGTATAGAACAGGCAGCACCCTCAAAGCTTCAGAAGTATGAGATGAACCCCAAAAACTTGGAAAGGTGGATCTCACACGTACAGACACAGACTATTCCGCAATTTAATTGAGCCCCAAAGGTTTTTATTGAATGGCGGAATAGGAAATATGATCAAAAAAACTGTATGTTTTTCACACGTACAGAAGCACACTAGGCCCCAATTACTATTGTTTGTACACCTAAAAGGATGGATGAGGAGGAGGAGGAGGAGTATAGAACAGGCAGCACCCTCAAAGCTTCAGAAGTATGAGATGAACCCCAAAAACTTGGAAAGGTGGATCTCACACGTACCGACACAGACTATTCCGCAATTTAATTGAGCCCCAAAGGTTTTTATTGAATAGCGGAATAGGAAATATGATCAAAAAAAGTGTATGTTTTTCACACGTACAGAAGCACACTAGGCCCCAATTACTATTGTTTGTATACCTAAAAGGATGGATGAGGAGGAGGAGGAGGAGGAGTATAGAACAGGCAGCACCCTCAAAGCTTCAGAAGTATGAGATGAACCCCAAAAACTTGGAAAGGTGGATCTCACACGTACCGACACAGACTATTCCGCAATTTAATTGAGCCCCAAAGGTTTTTATTGAATAGCGGAATAGGAAATATGATCAAAAAAAAGTGTATGTTTTTCACACGTACAGAAGCACACTAGGCCCCAATTACTATTGTTTGTACACCTAAAAGGATGGATGAGGAAGAGGAGGAGGAGGAGTATAGAACAGGCAGCACCCTCAAAGCTTCAGAAGTATGAGATGAACCCCAAAAACTTGGAAAGGTGGATCTCACACGTACCGACACAGACTATTCCGCAATTTAATTGAGCCCCAAAGGTTTTTATTGAATAGCGGAATAGGAAATATGATAAAAAAAAGTGTATGTTTTTCACACGTACAGAAGCACACTAGGCCCCAATTACTATTGTTTGTACACCTAAAAGGATGGATGAGGAGGAGGAGGAGGAGGAGTATAGAACAGGCAGAACCCTCAAAGCTTCAGAAGTATGAGATGAACCCCAAAAACTTGGAAAGGTGGATCTCACACGTACAGACACAGACTATTCCGCAATTTAATTGAGCCCCAAAGGTTTTTATTGAATAGCGGAATAGGAAATATGATCAAAAAAACTGTATGTTTTTCACACGTACAGAAGCACACTAGGCCCCAATTACTATTGTTTGTACACCTAAAAGGATGGATGAGGAGGAGGAGGAGGAGGAGGAGTATAGAACAGGCAGCACCCTCAAAGCTTCAGAAGTATGAGATGAACCCCAAAAACTTGGAAAGGTGGATCTCACACGTACCGACACAGACTATTCCGCAATTTAATTGAGCCCCAAAGGTTTTTATTGAATAGCAGAATAGGAAATATGATCAAAAAAAAGTGTATGTTTTTCACACGTACAGAAGCACACTAGGCCCCAATTACTATTGTTTGTACACCTAAAAGGATGGATGAGGAAGAGGAGGAGGAGGAGTATAGAACAGGCAGCACCCTCAAAGCTTCAGAAGTATGAGATGAACCCCAAAAACTTGTAAAGGTGGATCTCACACGTACCGACACAGACTATTCCGCAATTTAATTGAGCCCCAAAGGTTTTTATTGAATAGCGGAATAGGAAATATGATCAAAAAAAAGTGTATGTTTTTCACACGTACAGAAGCACACTAGGCCCCAATTACTATTGTTTGTACACCTAAAAGGATGGATGAGGAAGAGGAGGAGGAGGAGTATAGAACAGGCAGCACCCTCAAAGCTTCAGAAGTATGAGATGAACCCCAAAAACTTGGAAAGGTGGATCTCACACGTACCGACACAGACTATTCCGCAATTTAATTGAGCCCCAAAGGTTTTTATTGAATAACGGAATAGGAAATATGATCAAAAAAAGTGTATGTTTTTCACACGTACAGAAGCACACTAGGCCCCAATTACTATTGTTTGTACACCTAAAAGGATGGATGAGGAGGAGGAGGAGGAGTATAGAACAGGCAGCACCCTGAAAGCTTCAGAAGTATGAGATTGTGTTCACTGTACCCCACAAAGATTGTGTTCACTGTACCCCACAAAGATTGTGTTCACTGTACCCCACAAAGGTTTTGTTCACTGCACCCCACAAAGATTGTGTTCACTGTACCCCACAAAGATTGTGTTCACTGCACCCCAAAAGGATTGTCTTCTCTGCACCCCACAAAGATTGTGTTCACTGTACCCCACAAAAGTTTTGTTCACTGCACCCCACAAAGATTGTGTTCACTGCACCCCACAAAGATTGTGTTCACTGTACCCCACAAAGGTTTTGTTCACTGCACCCCACAAAGATTGTGTTCACTGTACCCCACAAAGATTGTGTTCACTGCACTCCAAAAGGATTGTCTTCACTGCACCCCACAAAGATTGTGTTCACTGTACCCCACAAAGGTTTTGTTCACTGCACCCCACAAAGATTGTGTTCACTGTACCCCACAAAGGTTTTGTTCACTGCACCTCACAAAGATTGTGTTCACTGTACCCCCCAAAGATTTTGTTCACTGCACCCCACAAGGATTGTCTTCACTGCACCCCACAAGGATTGTCTTCACTGCACCCCACAAAGATTGTGTTCACTGTACCCCACAAAGATTTTGTTCACTGCACCCCACAAAGATTGTGTTCACTGTACCCCACAAAGATTTTGTTCACTGCACTCCAAAAGGATTGTCTTCACTGCACCCCACAAAGATTGTGTTCACTGTACCCCACAAAGGTTTTGTTCACTGCACCCCACAAAGATTGTGTTCACTGTACCCCCCAAAGATTTTGTTCACTGCACCCCACAAGGATTGTCTTCACTGCACCCCACAAAGATTGTGTTCACTGTACCCCACAAAGATTGTGTTCACTGCACCCCACAAAGATTGTGTTCACTGTACCCCACAAAGATTTTGTTCACTGCACTCCAAAAGGATTGTCTTCACTGCACCCCACAAAGATTGTGTTCACTGTACCCCACAAAGGTTTTGTTCACTGCACCCCACAAAGATTGTGTTCACTGTACCCCACAAAGGTTTTGTTCACTGCACCCCACAAAGATTGTGTTCACTGTACCCCACAAGGATTGTCTTCACTGCACCCCACAAAGATTGTGTTCACTGTACCCCACAAAGATTGTGTTCACTGCACCCCACAAAGATTGTGTTCACTGTACCCCACAAAGATTTTGTTCACTGCACTCCAAAAGGATTGTCTTCACTGCACCCCACAAAGATTGTGTTCACTGTACCCCACAAAGGTTTTGTTCACTGCACCCCACAAAGATTGTGTTCACTGTACCCCACAAAGGTTTTGTTCACTGCACCCCACAAAGATTGTGTTCACTGTACCCCACAAAGATTGTGTTCACTGTACCCCACAAAGGTTTTGTTCACTGCACCCCACAAAGATTGTGTTCACTGTACCCCACAAAGGTTGTGTTCACTGCACCCCACAAAGGTTTTGTTCACTGCACCCCACAAAGATTGTGTTCACTGCACCCCACAAAGATTGTGTTCACTGTACCCCACAAAGGTTTTGTTCACTGCACCCCACAAAGATTGTGTTCACTGTACCCCACAAAGGTTTTGCTCACTGCACCCCACAAAGATTGTGTTCACTGTACCCCCCAAAGATTTTGTTCACTGCACCCCACAAGGATTGTCTTCACTGCACCCCACAAGGATTGTCTTCACTGCACCCCACAAAGATTGTGTTCACTGCACCCCACAAAGGTTTTGTTCACTGCACCCCACAAAGATTGTGTTCACTGTACCCCCCCCAAAGATTTTGTTCACTGCACCCCACAAGGATTGTCTTCTCTGCATCTCACAAAGATTGTGTTCACTGTACCCCCCAAAGATTTTGTTCACTGCACCCCACAAGGATTGTCTTCACTGCACCCCACAAGGATTGTCTTCACTGCACCCCACAAAGATTGTGTTCACTGTACCCCCACAACGGTTTTGTTCACTGCACCCCACAAAGATTGTGTTCACTGTACCCCCCAAAGATTTTGTTCACTGCACTCCAAAAGGACTGTGTTCACTGCACCCCAAAAAGATTGTGTTCACTGCAGCCCACACACAGAAAAATGGATGTGGATCACTGACACCTGCCTATCTCCTATCCCACACCACACAGCAATATCGATTGTAGTTTGTAGAACACACTTTCCCTAAAATTCAGCAGACTCTGTCCCTAACAGGATTGAGAAGAGATCGTAGATCAGGAGAACTAAGTGCAGACCCCACCCCACACAGCAATATCGATTGTAGTTTGTAGAACACACTGACCCTATAATTCAGCAGACTCTATCCCTAAAATGCCTACAACTCGCCCTGCCTAAACACTCCGACCTGTCCCTCAATTCTATCCGGACACAAATGGTTTTTTCCTGCCTATCTTTCCCTAATCAGCAGCCAGCACGTTGATGTGTGCTCTGTCCCTGATCTAAGCAGCATAATGACGCCGCTGCGGCTGCCTCGAACTTATAAAGACTTGGTCACATGCTTCAGACGGCCAATCACAGCTACTGAGACATTTGCAGGCATGGCTGGGATGGCTTAAGGCACACCAGTTAAACGATTGTTGATTGGCTGTTGAAAGCCCGCCATGAAAAGAGCGCCAAAGCATGCAAAACCCGGAAATAAAACGACCGAACACGGATTTTTACCCGAATATACAGTAAAGTGTCCGTGTTCGTGTTCGGGTAACAAAAATCCAATTATTCGGTATGAACACGAATAATACAGTCCGTGTTCGCTCAACACTAGGGTTGAGCGGACACCTAGATGTCCGTGTTCGACGGGTTCGGCCGAACTTTAAAAAAAAGTCCGGGTCCGTGTCCTGGACTTTTACCGAACTTTTCCCGGACACCGAACCCCATTGAAGTCAATGGGGACCCGAACTTTAAGGCACTAAAATGGCTCTAAAACACCAAAGGAAAGGGCTAGAGTGCTGCAAATGGCAGCAAAACGTAATTAAGAGCATGGCAAGTGCTCTGCAAACAAATGTGGATAGGGAAATAACTTAAAACAACAAAAAAAAACAGAAAAATAAAACAATGTTCTTCTTCATCTCTGAAGGACGAGGCCCATATGGAGTAGGAGGGAGGTTGAGGTGGTGGTGGATGTGGCGGTGACATAGGCGTGCGCACAGGGTGTGCTGGGTGTGCCTGGGCACACCCTAATCACCTAGGGCACATAGCATTGCCAGTGAGGAGATGGGAAAGATCTCCCTGGGACCTGCTCTGCTCTATTTCTCCTTGCCTACAGGTACATGGCCCCGATACATTACTCTCCCTGCTGGCAAACACATGCATGTGTATTTCAACTTTGGGGTGCACACCTTAATGCAATAGGCTGCGCACACCTATGGGCGGTGTAGGTGGAAGCGGCGGTGGAGGAGGACCAGGGCCGGATTAACAGCATCATGGGCTTGGTGCTGAGGATTTTGAAGGGCCTTAAGGGCCGTGCCTTGCCATGCACCCAGAGGAGGAAGGGTGCAGCCATGCATGCCTAATTCAACATGGGATGCTGTCTCTGAAGCCCATAAACACATCCATGCATCGCCAACTGTCCCTCCTTGTCCGGCCTTCACGCTGTGTGGGGAGGTTCTGAGGGTGCTGCCTGGGGAAGCGAGCATAGAAGCCAGACTTCTGTGTTTACAAGTGACAGAAGAGCGGTAACAGTGAATATGGCCAACCCGGGGCCTATATAAAAGGTAGGGGCCTGGAGCTGCAGCTCCAATAGCCCCTACATTAATCTGGCCCTGAGGAGGAGGACGAGGTAGCCAACACTGCTTCTTTTCAAAAATTTTAAATGAGGGTACACCCCAAAAGAGTGAGAAAGAGCAAAAATGGAACAATGGGTGGGTAAGGTCGGTATCCATTGCTATTCTGCATAAGGTACGGAAAAGTCCCGTGGGATCCATGCCTGGTTCATTTTAATGAACGTGAGCTTGTCCACATTGTCTCTGGACAGGCGGCTGCGCTTGTCTGTTATAACGCCCCCAGCCGTGCTAAATACCCGTTCAGATAATACACTGGCTGCAGGGCACGCCAGCACCTCCAAGGCGTAAAGGGCAAGCTCAGGCCATGTGCCCAATTTGGAGACCCAGAAGTTGAAGGGGGCAGACCCGTCATTCACTACATGTAGGCGTGTGCACACATACTGCTCCACCATGTTGGTAAAATGCTGCCTCCTGCTAAGACGTTCCATCTGAGCTGCTGGTGCTGCTGTTTGTTGTGGCGTGCTGACAAAGCTTTTCCACATTTCGGCCATGCTAACCCTGCCTTCTGAGGTGCTGGCGGTGCCCTGGTTGCGTTGGCGACCTCCTCCTCCTCCTCCTCTGCCTTGTGCTTCCACTGTGGCCCCGCTGTCAGATGGGAATGCCAGCAGCATGGCGTCTACCAGCGTGCGCTTGTACTCGCGCATCTTGCGATCGCGCTCCAGTGAGTGAATTAAGGACGGTACGTTGTCCTTGTAACGGGGATCCAGCAGCGTGGCCACCCAGTAATCAGCACAAGTTAGAATGTGGGCAACTCGGCGGTCGTTGTGGAGACACTGCAGCATGTAATCGCTCATGTGTGCCAGGCTGCCCAGAGGCAACGAAAGGCTGTCCTCTGTGGGAGGTGTATCGTCCGTGTCCTCTGTATCCCCCCAGCCACGCACCAGTGATGGCCATGAGCTGGCCTGGGTGCCACCCTGCTGTGAACATGGTTCCATCTCCTCCTCCAGCTCCTCCTCCTCCTCATCCTCCTCATCCTCCAGAACTGTGCCCCTGCTGGACAATTGCGTCCCTGGCGTTTGCGTGTGCAGGAACCCACCCTCGGAGCCCCTTGCGAATGACTGCCCTGAAAGCCTTGGAAATGTTACCTCTTCATCCTCCTCCTCCTCCTCATCCTGTGCCACATCCTCTTCCATCATCGCCCGAATTGTTTTTTCAAGGAGGCATAGAAGTGGGATAGTTAAGCTGAGAACGGCGTCATTGCCACTGGCCATGTTGGTGGAGTACTCAAAACAGCGCAACAAGGCACACAGGTCTCGCATGGAGGCCCAGTTATTGGTGGTGAAGTGGTGCTGTTCCGCAGAGCGACTCACGCGTGCGTGCTGCAGCTGAAACTCCACTATGGCCTGCTGCTGCTCGCACAGTCTTTCCAGCATGTGCAAGGTGGAGTTCCACCTTGTGGGCACGTCACATATGAGGCGGTGAGCGGGAAGGCCGAAGTTACGCTGCAGCGCTGCCAGGCGAGCAGCAGCAGGGTGAGAACGCCGAAAGTGCGCACAAACGGCCCGCACTTTCTGCAGCAGCTCTGACATATCGGGGTAGTTTTTAAGGAACCTCTGCACCACCAAATTCAGCACATGCGCCAGGCAAGGGATGTGCGTCAAACCGGCTAGGCCCAGAGCTGCTATGAGATTTCGCCCGTTATCGCACACCACCAGGCCGGGCTTGAGGCTCGCTGGCAGCAACCACTCATTTGTCTGCTGTTCCATGCTCCTCCACAACTCCTGCGCGGTGTGTGGTTTGTCCCCCAAACAGGCAAGTTGTAAAACTGCCTGCTGTCGTTTACCCCTGGCCGTGCTGAAGTTGGTGGTGAAGGTGTTACGCTGTCCGGATGAGGAGGCGGTAGAGGATGAGGAAGCGGAGTAGGAGGAGTTAGGAACAGGAGGCAAACTGAAGCGCCCTGCAATCCTCGGTGGTGGAAGGACATGCACCAAATTGCTATCCGCCTCAGGCCCATCCGCCACTGCATTTACCCAGTGTGCCGTTAGGGAGATATAACGCCCCTGACCGTGCTTACTGGTCCACGTATCCGTAGTTAGGTGGACCTTGGCACAGATGGCGTTGCGCAGTGCACACCTGATATTTTCCCCCACTTGGTTGTGCAGGGAAGGGATGGCTTGCCTGGAAAAGTAGTGGCGGCTGGGCACGACGTACTGTGGGACAGCCACCGACATAAGGTTTTTAAAACTGTGCGTCTCCACCAGACGGAATGACAGCATTTCAAAGGCCAATAATTTTGAAATGCTGGCATTCAGGGCCAGGGATCGCGGGTGGGTAGGGGGGTACTTCCTCTTCCTCTCAAGTGTTTGGGAGATGGAAAGCTGAACGCTTCCACGGGACATTGTGGAGATGGTTGTTGGTGACCCAGGTGGTGGTGTTGCTGACAGATCGTCTGTTTGCGGGGTGGCAGGTGCCGGTATCACTACAGATGTGGCTGGAGCGGCCGAGACTGCAGCAGAAGAGGAAGCAGGATGAGCCAGAGACGTTTCTTGTTTTTGAAGGTGTGTACTCCACTGCAGCTCGTGCTTTGCACTTAGATGCCTGATCATGCAGGTTGTGCTCAGGTTGAGAAGGTTTATGCCTCGCTTCAAGCTCTGATTGCACAGGGTGCAAACCACTCCTGTCCTGTCATCAGCACATTTTCTAAAGAACTTCCACGCTAGAGAACTCCTTTGAGCTGACTTTGGTGCGCTCGTTCCCTTGCTGCGTTGGGCAGTAGCGGGCGTAGTGTCTAGGGCACGGCCGCTCCGCTTCTGCACCCTGCTCCCTCTTCTGCTGTGCTGGTGGCTCTGTGCGACCACCGCCTCTTCCTCCAAACTACTCAGGTCACCTGCATGACGTTCATTCCATGTGGGGTCGAGGACCTCATCGTCCTCCACATCATCTTCCACCCAGTCTTCACCCCTGCCCTCCTTGTCGGTCTCCACAATGCTGAACGCCGCAGCAGTTGGCACCTGCGTTTCGTCATCATCGGAGACGTGCTGCGATGATCCTTGCATGTACTCATCTTGAGAAATAAGTGGTTGGGCATCGCTGCACTCAATCTCTTCCACTTCTGGGGCAGGGCTAGGTGGATGGCCCTGGGAAACCCTGCTGACAGAGTCCTCAAAAAGAATAAGAGACTGCTGTATGGCTTGGGGCTCAGACTGCTGGCCTGATTTGCAAGGGGGTGAGGTGAAAGACGGTTGGACATTGGCTGCAGGTGCCAACTCTGACCTTTCTGCAGTAGACTGGGTGGGAGACAATGTGAAGGAACTGGAGGCACTGTCAGCAGCAAACCAATCTACTATCGCCTCAACTTGTTCTGGCCTCATCACTTCTAGGGGCGTTTGATGCCCTACCAAATACTGATGCAGGTTCTGTCGCCTACTCACACTTGAGGAAGGTGTTTCACTTGTGCGTGTAGCTGGCACAGATCGACCACGTCCTCTCCTTGCAACAGGAGCTCTACCAGCAGCACCACGACCCAGGCCACGGCCCTTATTTGACGGTCTCCTCATATTTCTGTAATTTAAGATCTTGCCCTAGAAAGGTTTTTATTGAATAGCGGAATAGGAAATATGATCCAAAAAAGTGTATGTATCTCGCACGTACAAAACCACACTAGGCCCCAATTACTATTGTTTCTACCCCTAAAAGGATGGATGAGGAGTAGGAGGAGTATGGAACAGACAGCACCCTCAAATCTTCAGAAGTATGAGATGAACCCCAAAAACTTGGAAAGGTGGATCTCACACGTACCGACACAGACTATCCCGCAATTCAATTGATCCTCAAAGGTTTTTATTGAATAGCGGAATAGGAAATATGATCAAAAAAAGTGTATGTATCTCGCACGTACACAACCACACTAGGCCCCAATTACTATTGTTTGTACCCCTAAAAGGATGGATGAGGAGTAGGAGGAGGAGTATGGAACAGGCAGCACCCTCAAATCTTCAGAAGTATGAGATGAACCCCAAAAACTTGGAAAGGTGGATCTCACACGTACCGACACAGACTATCCCGCAATTCAATTGATCCTCAAAGGTTTTTATTGAATAGCGGAATAGGAAATATGATCAAAAAAAGTGTATGTATCTCGCACGTACACAACCACACTAGGCCCCAATTACTATTGTTTGTACCCCTAAAAGGATGGTTGAGCAGTAGGAGCAGGAGTATGGAACAGGCAGCACCCTCAAATCTTCAGAAGTATGAGATGAACCCCAACAACTTGGAAAGGTGGATCTCACACGTACCGACACAGACTATCTCGCAATTGAATTGATCCCCAAAGGTTTTAATTGAATAGCGGAATAGAAAATATGATCAAAAAGAAAGTGTATGTATCTCGCACGTACACCACCACACTAGGCCCCAACTACTATTGTTTGTACCCCTAAAAGGATGGTTGAGCAGTAGGAGGAGGAGTATGGAACAGGCAGCACCCTCAAATCTTCAGAAGTATGAGATGAACCCCAAAAACTTGGAAAGGTGGATCTCTCTCACACGTACCAACACAGACTATCCCCCAATTTAACTGATCCCCAAAGGTTTTTGATTAAATAGCGGAATAGAAAATATGATCCAAAAAAAGTGTATGTATATCACACGTACACAACCACACTAGGCCCCAATTACTATTGTTTGTACCCCTAAAAGGCTAGATGAGGAGTAGGGGGGGTATGGAACAGGCAGCACCCTCAAACCTTCAGAAGTATGAGATGAACCCCAACAACTTGGAAAGGTGGATCTCTCTCACACGTACCAACACAGACTATCCCCCAATTTAACTGATCCCCAAAGGTTTTTGATTAAATAGCGGAATAGAAAATATGATCCAAAAAAAGTGTATGTATATCACACGTACACAACCACACTAGGCCCCAATTACTATTGTTTGTACCCCTAAAAGGCTAGATGAGGAGTAGGGGGGGTATGGAACAGGCAGCACCCTCAAACCTTCAGAAGTATGAGATGAACCCCAACAACTTGGAAAGGTGGATCTCTCTCACACGTACCAATACAGACTATCCCCCAATTTAACTGATCCCCAAAGGTTTTTGATTAAATAGCGGAATAGAAAATATGATCCAAAAAAAGTGTATGTATATCACACGTACACAACCACACTGGGCCCCAATTACTATTGTTTGTACCCCTAAAAGGCTAGATGAGGAGTAGGGGGAGTATGGAACAGGCAGCACCCTCAAACCTTCAGAAGTATGAGATGAACCCCAACAACTTGGAAAGGTGGATCTCTCTCACACGTACCAACACAGACTATCCCCCAATTTAACTGATCCCCAAAGGTTTTTGATTAAATAGCGGAATAGAAAATATGATCCAAAAAAAGTGTATGTATATCACACGTACACAACCACACTAGGCCCCAATTACTATTGTTTGTACCCCTAAAAGGCTAGATGAGGAGTAGGGGGGGTATGGAACAGGCAGCACCCTCAAACCTTCAGAAGTATGAGATGAACCCCAACAACTTGGAAAGGTGGATCTCTCTCACACGTACCAACACAGACTATCCCCCAATTTAACTGATCCCCAAAGGTTTTTGATTAAATAGCGGAATAGAAAATATGATCCAAAAAAAGTGTATGTATATCACACGTACACAACCACACTAGGCCCCAATTACTATTGTTTGTACCCCTAAAAGGCTAGATGAGGAGTAGGGGGGGTATGGAACAGGCAGCACCCTCAAATCTTCAGAAGTATGAGATGAACCCCAAAAACTTGGAAAGGTGGATCTCTCTCACACGTACCAACACAGACTATCCCCCAATTTAACTGATCCCCAAAGGTTTTTGATTAAATAGCGGAATAGAAAATATGATCCAAAAAAAGTGTATGTATATCACACGTACACAACCACACTAGGCCCCAATTACTATTGTTTGTACCCCTAAAAGGCTAGATGAGGAGTAGGGGGGGTATGGAACAGGCAGCACCCTCAAACCTTCAGAAGTATGAGATGAACCCCAACAACTTGGAAAGGTGGATCTCTCTCACACGTACCAACACAGACTATCCCCCAATTTAACTGATCCCCAAAGGTTTTTGATTAAATAGCGGAATAGAAAATATGATCCAAAAAAAGTGTATGTATATCACACGTACACAACCACACTAGGCCCCAATTACTATTGTTTGTACCCCTAAAAGGCTAGATGAGGAGTAGGGGGGGTATGGAACAGGCAGCACCCTCAAACCTTCAGAAGTATGAGATGAACCCCAACAACTTGGAAAGGTGGATCTCTCTCACACGTACCAACACAGACTATCCCCCAATTTAACTGATCCCCAAAGGTTTTTGATTAAATAGCGGAATAGAAAATATGATCCAAAAAAAGTGTATGTATATCACACGTACACAACCACACTGGGCCCCAATTACTATTGTTTGTACCCCTAAAAGGCTAGATGAGGAGTAGGGGGAGTATGGAACAGGCAGCACCCTCAAACCTTCAGAAGTATGAGATGAACCCCAACAACTTGGAAAGGTGGATCTCTCTCACACGTACCAACACAGACTATCCCCCAATTTAACTGATCCCCAAAGGTTTTTGATTAAATAGCGGAATAGAAAATATGATCCAAAAAAAGTGTATGTATATCACACGTACACAACCACACTGGGCCCCAATTACTATTGTTTGTACCCCTAAAAGGCTAGATGAGGAGTAGGGGGAGTATGGAACAGGCAGCACCCTCAAACCTTCAGAAGTATGAGATGAACCCCAACAACTTGGAAAGGTGGATCTCTCTCACACGTACCAACACAGACTATCCCCCAATTTAACTGATCCCCAAAGGTTTTTGATTAAATAGCGGAATAGAAAATATGATCCAAAAAAAGTGTATGTATATCACACGTACACAACCACACTAGGCCCCAATTACTATTGTTTGTACCCCTAAAAGGCTAGATGAGGAGTAGGGGGGGGTATGGAACAGGCAGCACCCTCAAACCTTCAGAAGTATGAGATGAACCCCAACAACTTGGAAAGGTGGATCTCTCTCACACGTACCAACACAGACTATCCCCCAATTTAACTGATCCCCAAAGGTTTTTGATTAAATAGCGGAATAGAAAATATGATCCAAAAAAAGTGTATGTATATCACACGTACACAACCACACTAGGCCCCAATTACTATTGTTTGTACCCCTAAAAGGCTAGGAGTAGGGGGAGTATGGAACAGGCAGCACCCTCAAACCTTCAGAAGTATGAGATGAACCCCAACAACTTGGAAAGGTGGATCTCTCTCACACGTACCAACACAGACTATCCCCCAATTTAACTGATCCCCAAAGGTTTTTGATTAAATAGCGGAATAGAAAATATGATCCAAAAAAAGTGTATGTATATCACACGTACACAACCACACTAGGCCCCAATTACTATTGTTTGTACCCCTAAAAGGCTAGATGAGGAGTAGGGGGAGTATGGAACAGGCAGCACCCTCAAATCTTCAGAAGTATGAGATTGTGTTCACTGTACCCCACAAAGATTGAGTTCACTGCACCCCACAATGATTGTGTTCACTGCACCCCACAAAGATTGTGTTCACTGCACCTCACAAAGATTGTGTTCACTGTACCCCCCAAAGATTGTGTTCACTGCACCCCACAAAGATTCTGTTCACTGTACCCCACAAAGATTGTGTTCACTGCACCCTAAAAGGATGTTGTTCACTGCACCCCACAAAGATTGTGTTCACTGCACCCTAAAAGGATGTTGTTCACTGCACCCCAAAAAGATTGTGTTCACTGTACCCCCCCAAAGATTGTGTTCACTGCACCCCACAAAGATTGTGTTCACTGCACCCCAAAAAGATTGTGTTCACTGTACCCCCCAAAGATTGTGTTCACTGCACCCCAAAAAGATTGTGTTCACTGTACCCCCCAAAGATTGTGTTCACTGCACCCCACAAAGATTCTGTTCACTGTACCCCACAAAGATTGTGTTCACTGCACCCCAAAAAGATTGTGTTCACTGTACCCCCCCAAAGATTGTGTTCACTGCACCCCACAAAGATTCTGTTCACTGCACCCCACAAAGGATTTTGTTCACTGCACCCCAAAAAGATTGTGTTCACTGCACCCCAAAAAGGATTTTGATCACTGCACCCCAAAAAGGATGTTGTTCACTGCACCCCAAAAATGATTTTGTTCACTCCACCCCAAAAAGATTGTGTTCACTGCACCCCACAAAGATTGTGTTCACTGCACCCCAAAAAGATTGTGTTCACTGTACCCCCCAAAGATTGTGTTCACTGCACCCCACAAAGATTCTGTTCACTGTACCCCACAAAGATTGTGTTCACTGCACCCCAAAAAGATTGTGTTCACTGCACCCCAAAAAGGATGTTGTTCACTGCACCCCAAAAAGGATGTTGTTCACTCCACCCCAAAAAGATTGTGTTCACTGCACCCCACAAAGATTGTGTTCACTGCACCCCAAAAAGATTGTGTTCACTGCACCCCAAAAATGATTTTGTTCACTGCACCCCAAAAAGGATTTTGTTCACTGCACCCCAAAAAGGATGTTGTTCACTCCACCCCAAAAAGATTGTGTTCACTGCACCCCAAAAAGATTGTGTTCACTGCACCCCACAAAGGATTTTGTTCACTGCACCCCAAAAAGATTGTGTTCACTGCACCCCAAAAAGGATGTTGTTCACTGCACCCAAAAAAGGATTTTGTTCACTGCACCCCAAAAAGATTGTGTTCACTGCACCCCACAAAGGATTTTGTTCACTGCACCCCACAAAGATTGTGTTCACTGCACACCAAAAAGGATTGTGTTCACTGCACCCCAAAAAGATTTTGTTCACTGCACCCCAAAAAGATTGTGTTCACTGCAGCCCAAAAAGATTGTGTTCACTGCAGCCCAAAAAGATTGTGTTCACTGCAGCCCAAAAAGATTGTGTTCACTGCAGCTCACACACAGAAAAATGGATGTGGATCACTGACACCTGCCTATCTCCAATCCCACACCACACAGCAATATCGATTGTAGTTTGTAGAACACAGTTTCCCTAAAATTCAGCAGACTCTGTCCCTAACAGGATTGAGAAGAGATCGTAGATCAGGATTGAGTGCAGATTCACCCCACCCCCCACACAGCAATATCGATTGTAGTTTGTAGAAGACACTGACCCTATAATTCAGCAGACTCTATCCCTAAAATGCCTACAACTCGCCCTGCCTAAACACTCCGACCTGTCCCTCAATTCTATCCGGACACAAATGGTTTTTTCCTGCCTATCTTTCCCTAATCAGCAGCCAGCACATTGATGTGTGCTCTGTCCCTTAGCTAAGCAGCAGAATGACGCTGCTGCGGCGGCTGCCTCGAACTTATAAAGACTTGGTCACATGCTTCAGACGGCCAATCACAGCTACTAAGACATTTGCAGGCATGGCTGGGATGGCTTAAGGCACACCAGTTAAACGATTGTTGATTGGCTGTTGAAAGCCCGCCATGAAAAGAGCGCCAAAGCATGCAAAACCCGGAAATAAAACGACCGAACACGGATTTTTACCCGAACATACAGTAAAGTGTCCGTGTCCGTGTTCGGGTAAAAAAAATCCAATTATTCGGTACGAACACGAATAATACAGTCCGTGTTCGCTCAACACTACTCAACACTAATCAGAAGCGTAGTCGAGAAGCAAGCCAAATGTCAGTAATGAATGGTAGTGAAGATACGGATGGCAGCAGGAGAGACAAGAAAGATATTGGCTGGTGAAGGCACAATATTCCGGCAACAAGAAGGTGCAGAGACATGGCTTAAATCAAGTTCATATGGTATGGATTTTGGGGGGACCCTACACTGTTTTTATAAAAAAAAATTGGCGTGGGGTTCCCCTTGAAATCCATACTAGACCTGAAGTGCCTGGTATGGACTGGGGTGGGGGGGAACCTAAGCCATTTTTTTCTTTTATTTTTTATCGGTATTGCCGGGAGCTGACAAAACATTACAGCCGCGAGCAAGTTTAAATTACATTTTTTCCTTTAGAAATGTCAGTATTGCTGCAACGGGCTACACACATCGTACAGATGCGCCACTTTACAGACACATTAAGGGGACCCCCCGGGCACGATATTTAAGCTCCCTGGTGGTCTGATTATGTCAGAATTTCTGTGCTAAAAGCGGTACATTGTTTTGCATGGAAATATGTTGTCTTCGGAATAACCCACTTAAATCTGTCCAAACAAGAGTCTAGTCTGGGTATGATAAAGTTTGAAACACGAAATCATAAATTATAATAACCTCCCTAACGGTGTGGCTTGGGGTTAATATAGAGTACCAAAAGCGGTAACCCCGAGCCACACTCAGGATTACCCCACAATAAAACTCCCCTTCCCCTGCGATCCCCCCGCCATCCTCCCAGCCATCCTCCCGCTGTCCTCCTGCTGTGTGCTCCGCAAATTCCAGCACCTGTCTTCCAGTTCCCTTCCCTACGAGCATCGCGACGCAGGGTGGTGGAAGTGGTGGAAGCGGTGGCAATTTAAAAAATGTAAATAAACCAAATGACATGATACAAAGTTGTTATCCGAAAGGATTACACTGTATCAAGCCATTTCACCACAGGATTTCACCTGGTGGCTTTTCTAGTGCCCTGCCTGTGCTTTTCCAGTTCTTTGTGCCTGGAAAATTGAGAACAACCATGGCATCCAAAAAGCCTTCTTTTTGCGCAAAAGCACTTTTAGAGAAACTGAAAACAGCGCCAACGAAACGGAGTTACTTGAAGAACTGAGTGATAGCGATTAGTGGGAAAATTCGTCATCAGGTACGTAAAGCGACGACAGCGACAATTTTGATATCTCTTTCTGGCACATAGCTCCGTTGGAAACGCTGAAGATTGAAGAATCATTTGATATACTTCCCAATTTTTTTTTAGTTTCAAATTCTTCATTATTTTCAAACTACTCATTCTGCACAAAAACTAACTGACACTTTCCCCTCTACCCTTATTGTCACCCTACTCTGCTGTGTCACACTACACTGCTCTGGTGCCATCTCTGTGCTGGCCCCTGCCGGGTAAGTTCCCAGCTCTCCTTAAGTATGGAGATTCTTCTCAATTTTGCCAGTTGCTTCCCTAAATTCAGGACCTGAGCTTCCAGGGAAGCAACTTGCTTACATTTTGCACAGCTGTATTTGCCTTCGATCAGATGATCGAGGAATGCATACATTCCACAAGCTGTACACTGAATTGCATCACTATACCCACCGGGCATCATACCCACTAATCTAATGGAAATTGGGAATTTAACTCTGTCCGATTAGCTGTCTACAAGCTTCCTGACTCTAATTTCTCAGCACACAGTTACTCAGCAGTATACAACACTTCAATCACTCCACACAGGTACTCGCAACACTCAGGTACTCCCTTACTTAAGTAGTCGTACTGCTCAGGTACTCACCAACTTCTCAGGTATTCACACTACTCAGGTACTCACCAACTTCTCAGGTATTCACACTACACTCAGTCAGCTTGTCACAGTCAGGCAATGTTATCTATTAGTTGTGCCTCCCCTGTACAGTCTCCTGTAGGGCTTGTCAGCTTCCTCACTCTCTCCCAGTAAGCCTCTCTCTCCCTGCTCTGCTCGCTTCCTTAGTCTGCCTGTCACACTCACACACACTCCCCCTCCGGTATGTGGATAACCTCACCTGCAGTCTCTCCTGGTCAGCCTGTCACCTCCCGATCCCGCCTCGCCTTGGCTCCTCTGTCAGTCTGTCAGACTCAGTAGTATGACACTGTCCACAGTCACTCCTGCTCCTCCTGATGTCCCGCGCAGCTGCCTCTCTCTGTCTCGTGGGGGGTTCAAAGTCTGTAGCTCCCACACTCCCTCACTCCTCACACACGCTCAGCTGAATGCTCCGCGCCTCTTTTCCTGCAATGCACAGCACCACCTGCTGACCAGCACCAACCACCAGACCCATTTATATGATTGTTATTGCAATGTGCTAAATGATTTAATTACTTTATCCTAGTGTGCAATCTCATTATATGACATATTTGTATTAGTCATGTACTACTAGTGATTGGCCATCTTCATTTGAATTTTGTACTTTTAAATGGTTTGATTTTTATGAAGTGTGTGAACCTCTTCAAATTGCATTGAAAAGTACAGCTTTAACCACTTGCCGACTGCCTAACGCCGATCTACGTCGGCAGTCAGCCCCTCACAGGCAAAGTGACGTAGGGCTACGTCACTAGCTTGTGAGGGTCTAGGGAGCGAGCGCGCGCCCCCGGAGGCGCGCTCCCGCGTGGTCACGGACCCCCCGCGCGTGTGACCAGCGGACCCGATGTCCGCCGGTCACTCGGCGATCGGCGGGGGAGAGGGAGAAAGGCAGGCAGCTTGTGTAAACAAGCCACCTGTCATTCTCCTCGGTGTAAAGACACTGATCACACGGATCTACTATGTAGATCCATTGATCAGTGTCCTTACAGCTGAAGCCACAGCCAATCACAGTAGAAAGCATGCCCCTAGGGACACACATAGCCCCTCCCTCCCAAATAAAGTTAACCCCTTCACTACCAGTGTATTTTTACAGTAACAGTGTATATGTATAGCACTGATTACTGTAGAAATGTCACTGGTAACCCCAAAAGTGTCAAAAATGTCAGTCAAGGGTCCGATCTGTCCGCCACAATGTTGCAGTCCCGCAAAAAAAATCGCAGATCGCCGCCATTACGCGTTAAAAAAAAAAACAACAAAAATGACAAAAATCTTTCCCTTTGTTAGTAAACGCAATAACTTTTGCGCAAACCAATCAAAATACGCTTTTTGCGATTTTTTTTACCAAACATAGGTAGCATAAAACAAATTGGCCGAAAATGTTAAAAAATTTTGATTTTTACATTTTTTTGGGGGGAATTTCATATAAAAAAATTTGAAAAATATTGCTATTTTTGCAAAATTGACGCTCTTTTTTGGTTTATAGCGCGTGATCAAAAAATCGCACAGGTAAACAAATACCACCAAAAGAAAGCTCTGTTTGTGGGAAAAAAAGGACGCCAAATTTGTTTAGGTACAGCGTCGCACGACCGCGCAATTGTCCGTTAAAGTCACGCAGTGCCTTATCGCAAAATACCCCCTGGTCGGAATGGGGGTAAAATCTTCTGGGGCTTAAGTGGTTAAGTCCACCTCCAGCTGTGTAAATACTTTTTGTAGCACAGCTTTACATTTTTTCAATAGAAATGCTGTCAGTTTAATTTACTGCAGAATATAACTGTTTTAACAACAGGCCACTTTTTATCTCAGAATTAGCACAGCAATTTTTTAAAATTTTTCTCAGTTTTACCCCACTTTCACTCTATCCTCAAGATACTCCAATGAGCAAAGATTTATTCCTTCAGTGCACTTATTCTTTTTTGTCTGCCTCCTCTCATCCACCAATTGTAGCATAGAGTACATTTACCTACTTCTTCAGAGCTATCCTAAAAGTGTACATATCCTTTAATTTATTTTACATACATTGTTCTTGTTTTCTTGGTCAAATCAATCAGAAGCTGTTCTTCATTTGCAGAATTACTGTATCGCTCAGAGTTTTTTTTTTTTTTTTTTTTTTAAATCTTCTTGACATTTTTGACAAGGCAAATTGTGTGAAGCAGAATGCCAAATATATTAAGATGAATTTATCAAAATTGGAGCCTCTATTCCTGGCAACTAATAAGCCTCAATCTTTCATTTTTTACAGCCTAACTGAACAAGATAAAGGTAGAAGCTGATTGGTTTCCATGCACGGCTGCTCCAAATTCTGTCTGTTCCAGTTTGTACAAATTCCCCTCACTGTATTTAATTCTGAAGGTCCTCTGTCATAATATGTTTTTGGATTTCTGAGATTTAAAACAAAACTGTGGGAACAGGGTTATTATTCATTTCATTTTAATGATGATGGAAAATGTGATTTAACATGGCAGAAATAGTTCATCTGATTGAGCAGTAATGCATATCAGTGTGTTTGCATTACTGCCCAGTCAGCCAGAGACTGAAAAGCATAGAGCCTTAATGTTCTTAATTATGAAAGGGCACATATTTGCTATTAAGTAATTTTCCTTGTTTTAAGTACCCATCTATAGAACCCTGTAATGTTCCGGTACCTATGGTACCCTTGTTCCCATATTTCTCCTCTCTTTGCGTCCCATCTTGTATAACAAAGGACGCATACACCTTTAAGACCGGATGACATCACTGCCGAGCGCCGCTATGAGCTGCTATTTCAATTGCCGGTTTGCTCTCACTCATCGCTCGTTCAAACCCACATGTTCATCGCACCTACGCCTGTGAAGTCGGAGCTGCTGACATTTCTCCCTTGCTGAACTGAAGCCGGAAACCTCGCTGGTGATCCGTATCTCGCTACGGGATCACCCCTCTCCTATGGACACTGCTACTCCTAAACCTATCTAAGTGATAAGTACCCCGCAGGGGATTTTTGCTAACCAAATCTCCTACTGTCATCTACTGCAATTACCAAGACTATCTGTATCTATCTATTCACTATCATCTGCATAGACTGTTAGCTCTTGGGACTACCTTCAACTATCCTTGCACTAGGTTACTCTGTCTAAGTATACTCCATCTGTGTCCTCTTACCATCTGCACTATACTTGACATCAGAACCTATCTGCTTCACCATCACCTGCAACTCTCCTGATACTACTTCTAGTGCTCACCATATAATAGCCTGTCTCTCATCTATATATCCTCATATACTCTATCCCTCCATTAAACATCTATTAATATATATATAGTATATAACAGGCTGTACACGGTGATGAAGTCCTGAGAGTTGGATATGTTGTTCAACAGATTCTCTACAAGGCTACTGAGTGTAATAATTCTGCAGCTGTAAATCCATCCGCTAACAAAAACGCATGAACGTTACAGATTGAACGAGCCTTTAAAAAAAATATGGATTCAGCAGAATTATCCACTCATGTACTACAATTAAAACAGCAAGTAGATGCATTGATCCATGTGCTTACAGAGGTAAAAAATGACAATCAAACCTTGAGACAGCAGCTTGGCCGTCTCACACAGCCTCCTGCTGCTCAGCCCCGTGAGCCTAAGATAAACCCTCCTATAGTGTTTTCTGGTGATCGGAGCAAATTCCGTGAATTTAAAAACGCATGTCAATTGTTTTTTTTGTTAAAACCTCTAACCTACACCACTGACCAAATTAAGGTTTGTACCATCATCTCCTATTTAACGGGTGAACCCCGGGCCTGGGCTGATGCTCTCTTTGAAAAGGATGATCCACTCCTTAATTCTTATCCCTTATTTCTAGCACAACTTGCTACTTTATATGAAGACCCCAACAAGCAGAGTACCGCTGACACCCAATTACGGGCCTTAAAACAAGGAAGGAGACCTGTTGAAGATTTCGTGGCGAATTTTAAAAGATGGTCCCCTGATTCAGGGTGGAACGACACATCTTTGCGAACGCAGTTTAGACTCGGCCTATCTGAGGCCGTTAAAGACGAGCTCGCCCGAGCGGATTTACCTGGCACTCTAGAGGGACTAATCCAGACCAGTATCAATATTGACAGACGACTACGAGAAACAAAGGCTGAGAAGATGGGCTCACCATTTTCCAGTCCTTCTCGGATGTTGCCTGCTGACCCTACTCCTATGGAAGTAGGAATGATACGTCCACCTCTGACCCTTTCTGAACGTGCCAGGAGGAAAACCGAACATCTTTGCATGTACTGCGCATCCCCGAATCATTTGGTAAACGACTGTCCTCTTGTCCGCAGAAAAGAGGGTGAGTGTTCAAATGTCTTGCTAGGGGGACTCACAACTTCCTTTTCTAATCCTTATCTTTTTGTTCAATTAACATTGCAGTGGGATCAAACTAGGATCACCACCAAGGCTATGATTGACACAGGATCTTGTGGAAACTACATTGACATTTGTTTTGTCTCCCTTAATAAAATACCTATTGTTTCAAAACCCAAACCTGTCTCCATTAGTTTTATTAACGGTACCCCTTTATCCTCTGGTCCTATCACCAGTCAGACACAGGCACTTCTTGTAACTGCTGACGAGTCTCATGTGGAGACCACCACCTTTGATGTATTAACTTCACCACATTTTCCAATCATTTTGGGACTTCCCTGGTTACACATACATCAACCAATCATTGATTGGAAAACAAGAACGTTAGCCTTTTCTTCTCACTATTGTGAGACGACGTGTAACCTCCCCACACATGATAGGATCCTGTCTGTACTGCCGGATGACATTATTCCTAAATGTTACCAAGATTTATCGGAGGTTTTCCTTGAGAAAAACGCTCAAATGCTACCTCCTCATAGGGACTATGATTGTTGTATCGATCTGCTCCCTAATAGCAAGTTGCCTTACGGACATGTATATCCTCTCTCACAGGATGAACTCTCTCACCTTAAGGAGTATCTGGATGAAAACTTGGCAAAAGGATTCATCCGACCTTCTACTTCCTCCACTGCTGCTGGGCTCTTCTTCGTCCGCAATAAGGACTCTAGCCTTAGGCCTATCATTGATTTCAGACAATTAAATGCCATCACAATAAAGGATTGTTATCCTTTGCCTCTTATCCCTGAACTTATCGAACAGGTGCGTGGGGCTTCTTTCTTTTCAAAATTGGACCTAAAAGGGGCATACAATTTAATTCGAATCCGTAAAGGGGATGAATGGAAGACGGCATTCAGAACCAGATACGGACTGTTTGAGTACCTTGTAATGCCATTTGGGCTATGTAATGCCCCCGCAGCCTTCCAACGTTTTATAAACGAGATATTCCGAGACTTGCTTGATGTTTGTGTGGTAGTATATTTGGACGATATACTTATCTATTCTCATTCCTTACCTGAGCACATAAAACATGTGAGACTTGTGTTGTCAAGACTACTTGCACATAACTTATATGTTAAATCAAAGAAATGTTTGTTTCATAAAGAGGAGGTACTATTCCTAGGATATATTATATCTAAAAGTGGAATCAAAATGGACATGAGCAAAATATCCTGCATTCTGGATTGGCCTGTGCCAACCACTCGCAAAGCATTACAAAGGTTCCTAGGATTCTCTAATTACTATAGGAAATTCATTAAAAACTTCTCTGCGATTGTGAAACCTCTCACACAACTTACAAGCATGAAGAGACCATTTAATTGGTCAAAAGAAGCAAATGGAGCTTTCTCTCTGCTGAAATCAAGCTTTACTACTGCCCCCATACTATGCCATCCAGACCCATCCCTTCAATACATCTTGGAGGTAGATGCGTCTAATATGGCAGTAGGAGCAGTTCTCTCACAACGACCAACAAACACCTCACCTCTTCACCCAGTTGCTTTCTTTTCAAAGTCATTAAGTATCCCCGAGGTGAACTACCCAGTAGGTGAGAAGGAGTTATTAGCCATAAAACTGGCATTAGAGAATTGGAGACATCTACTTGAGGGCACTCAATTGCCAATTCTGATATATACTGATCACAAAAACCTCCAATACCTTCAGACTAATAGAACTCTTTCCCACCGGCAGGTACGGTGGTCGTTATTCTTTCTGAGATTTAATTTTTTAGTAACTTACACGCCCGCAGACAAAAATAAAAAAGCGGATGCACTCTCACGACTAGCCGAGAAAGATTGCACTGAGGTTCCCTCAGTTCCTATAATACCACTTGAACGTATTATCGGAGTCGTTCACTCACTGAAGGAGGAGATTTTGCACAGCATAGGGTTGGATTCACCTCCACCACAACTAACTACTGACGCAGAAGGCTTCCTCTACTACAACGATAAATTATACATACCCCCTACTATGCAAACCAAGATCTTAGAATTGTCGCATGATGTACCTATGGCAGGACATATGGGTATGACTAAAACTCTCAATCTACTCACTAGGCAATTTTGGTGGCCAGACATGAAGACAACCGTAAAAAAGTTTGTTTCATCTTGTGATATCTGTGCAAGGTCTAAAATTGACAACACGAAACCATCAGGATTACTTTGTAGTTTACCGATACCCCAGGTTCCGTGGGAAGTGGTATCCTTAGACTTCATAGTGGAACTACCACCTTCCAAAGGATTCAACACCATCTTGGTATCAGTGGACCATCTGACCAAGATGGCACATTTCACCCCTATCCGAAAACTACCTTCATCCAAACAAACAGCGGAATTACTTGTGAAACATGTCTTTAAGTTACATGGTATTCCAAAAACACTGCTGTCTGACCGTGGTTCACAATTCATCTCAAAGTTTTGGCTAGCTCTATGTCAGATACTGCGAATAGAGCGTAACCTTACTTCTCCCTACCACCCTCAGACCAACGGACAGACAGAGAGAGTTAACCAGTGCATTGAACAGTACCTGCGTTGCTATACTTCGTATCTACAGGACGATTGGGCATATCTCCTCCCACTGGCGGAATTCGCCTATAACAACGCTACTCATAGCACTACTAAGCAAAGTCCGTTTTACCTGAATTATGGGTTTCATCCCACACTCCTTCCTCCACGTATCTTGCCATCAAGTAATCCAGTAGCATCTGATTATCTTGCCCAGATAAAGGATTCTCTGGGATTACTCAACAATACCATATCTCATGCTCATAGCCAACAAAAAAAATACTACGACCTCCGTAGGAAACGCTCTCCCCAATATGCCATTGGGGATCTTGTTTGGCTTTCTACAAAAAATCTGAGACTAAAGATCCCTAGTAAAAGACTTGGACCTCTATTTCTGGGACCTTTTCCAATAGAGAAGCTTATTGGAAAAGCTGCAGTACAACTCACATTGCCAGTAGACCTCAAGATACATCCTGTCTTCCATGTGTCTCTACTGAAGCCCCATGTTCCTAACCAAGGAATAAGGCCTACTATCTCACCTCCACCTCCTGTACAAGTGGAGGGTGGAGAAGAATTTGAGATAAAAGAAATTTTGGATTCCCGTTTCAATAGAAGAAGACTCCAGTATCTTGTACGATGGAAGATTAATGGGCCCCAAGATGACACCTGGCTGGATACCTCCGATATCCATGCCCCTAGACTGATTCGCAATTTCCACTCGAAATATCCGGAAAAACCAGTTCTAGAGGCCTTCCGGAGCCGGCCTTAAGGGGGGGGGGTACTGTAATGTTCCGGTACCTATGGTACCCTTGTTCCCATATTTCTCCTCTCTTTGCGTCCCATCTTGTATAACAAAGGACGCATACACCTTTAAGACCGGATGACATCACTGCCGAGCGCCGCTATGAGCGGCTATTTCAATCGCCGGTTTGCTCTCACTCATCGCTCGTTCAAACCCACATGTTCATCGCACCTACGCCTGTGAAGTCGGAGCTGCTGACATTTCTCCCTTGCTGTTACCAAAAATATATGAGAGTTAATTTATCTCAGACAATATTTGGGTTAATAATGAGAGTTCTATGACTGTGTGAAAACTTCAACACAACAATTATTTATTTGTATAAGGTTTGCACAGCCTACGTAATTTACAACAATAATAACTATTGTACATACTACACAATGTATAATTTCCCTAGTTTAACTGAACAAATACAATGCATAGAGTATATACTCATATACACACACTATGACCGACACAAATAAAATATACAATGTACCCTTAATCCTTACTCCATAATTACCTCTAGTGCTGGCTCTCGCTCTCCCATCCCAAACAGGAAGTCACCCTGTCTCACCGAACCTAATATAGACCCATATCCCATAGCCTTGTATAGGGCCATTCTCATTGGTTCAGCTATCTTGCTTGTCACTTCCTGTGGGCGTATCTCTTCCCAGATTGGACCATTTCCCCCTCCCATAGTTACACCTCTTTCTAACCACTCCTTTTTCTGTGTGTGGGGGGGTGTGTTTACTCCTCACTGTGGAGTAACTCTGAAATGGCTACTTAAGATATGCAAGATGTGTCCTGGCTCCAGAAAGTCTCACTTCCAGGATGTAAACAGGGTTGATACTATGCGTAGGTATTTATATGTAAATAGCCAGCTGGCCTTTCAAAGGAATGTGTTACCCTGGATTAATTAATTACTAAAAACCAGTCCGTCTGGCTCACGCAAATCTATCTACACTAAAATTCCCAAGTATGAGTTTGCAATCAAAAATGGGTACCTTTACTACTTTCATTAATATATATATATTTACAATTACTGATGGAGTTTTATACATAAACCCCTCATCCTCACAACACGGTAAGAGATTACGCCTAAACCCCATATGGCAACAGATGCCCGCTTGGGGCCTGCAGAAAGCAAAGGCCCCACATAACATAATGGTTTAGGTGTAATCTCCTTTTGAGCATTTGTCACTCTATCTGAAATAAAACTAGTTGGAAAAAAAACTATAAACTCTCCGTCTCTACAGACCCCCATTCCTGGATCTCAGTGTCATCAGTTCATTACTTGTTCTGGATGTAATACCTCCATAATGATGGAAGGAAAAAAAAAAATAAAAAAAAAAATACTAAGAGTCCAAACCACACAAAAAAACAAAATGAGGATAAGAGTTCTCAATAGTCCAATAATAATAGTATGAAAGTCCATAATGCAAATCTGGTCCTGTTGCTCTTGCTTCTGGGACGGCCTTCCATGGAGATTCCAAATGGAGAAAGCATATTCCGTATAAGGCTATGGACCAGCTTTCCTGGCTTTCTGTGATTATACTTTATTATTGTGGACACAGGTAGGGAGAGAAACACGTGTACTTTTCAGACATATGCATTCAACTGACTGCTTATCTGGTAATTATGAGTAGTAAGGACCTTTGTTTAGCCTTGCTATAGATTTACTGTGACCTAATAGTGAGACCCTTTTTCATTGAAATGTTTTTTTATCAATTTGAATGGTTACCCCCTTCAGCCAGGTGCTTCTAGATTTTCATCACCCCCTTTATTCATCCATTGTCATATGCCTGCAGATAACTCTGCCCTGCCTTCTGCTGGTTACCACTGTGTGGTGTGTGACCCTTCAAGTCTCCAGGGGGGTTCTGTTGCTACCGGCAACTCACCACTGACTCTGTTTACTGAAACTGTGTTCAGTTATCCAAACCCCGATGGGCTCTTCGCTGGTGCCACACAATTGTGCCCGTAGTTTTGTCCTTTGCTAGCTTATGTAGCTACAGTAGGAGTCATGCCTTTTGGCAGGCTGTGAGACAGAGGTCATTCCTTTAGCAGGCTCCGAACAGAGTAGGCAGTGTCAACCAAGCAGACAAAATGACGTAATGTCAAAATGCAGATAAGTGTGATGTCACCAGTTACTCGTGGCTTCGGGAATCACTAAACTAAATTACATTACTTTTAAGTACAAATGTACTATATCATGTCAGCTATTTGCCAATAACTATGAGTCTCACCAGTCCTAGTATATCTATATGATATGCAAGCGATGCTCTTTGAACTTCATCATGGCACCCAAAAAAATTGACAAATGATTTTAATTTGGAGAGAAAGAGAAACAAAAAAAAAACTGACTACATGTGATGACTGCCACATATTTGAGCTGTAGAGCGGACTTTGTGTACCATGTACAAAAAAAACAATTGTTGAGTGACTGTTGCCCAAAACCTGGTGTTATCGTTCCTATTGCCATAGTTGTTAATAGCTAAATGACAAGAGGGAGCTTCAATAAATGTATACAACACAATTATTCCATGGTGGAAGGGATACAACTGTTGTGAACTGGCCCATAAACACAATGCTCTATGGAAGCTTTAATATGCTATACCAATATTTCACTGTTCTCACTATAATGTTCCCCATACTCCCCTCTTTTTTTTTTTTTTTTTTTTTTTTAGCAAAAACCAAAAATATGGAATCACCCTACAAATTAAGGTGATAAAGGAAAGAAAGAGAAATAGTTACCAAAAAAATTAGAATAAAAAAATTAAAAATAAAATCAATAATAAACAAATATATATAAAAATTAAAGATAAAATAAAAAAAAATATATAAAAAAATAAAGATAAAAAAAAATTAAAATTAAAAACGTACAGATTTGGTGCTGGCTCAACATTACCATTGCCTTACACCGTTCTCTTTTTACAGAGAAATGAAGTGGTATGTTTGTTCAAAAAACAAAAAAAAACAAAATGCTTGTACCCTTTGCAGTTATTGAAAAAGACACTCCCTGTATTGTAGGGAATTACCATATCAATTAGCATTCTTTTAACATGACTGTGTAAGTCAGACTTTGAAAAAACAAAACAGCCCCTGTGTAATTCAGGCTTTGAGAAACAAAAAAAAAGTACAGAGAGAAACTCTGGTTTATGAAATAGACTCCAAAAAAAAAAAAAAATATATATATATATATATATATATATATATATATATATATATTTTTGAATGTAATTACTCCAATTCCGAGGCTTCTCCTTAAAGCACGCATAAAAAAAAACATGCTATATGGTCCTCTGTGTTATTTTTATTACTAAACAATATTGTCATGTCTGGGACATGTCTGCCTTGTCCACCGATGTTGGTTTGTGTATTGTTCCTAAAATACAAGACTAAGAGATGATTAATAACACCTTACTCAACCTCTATGAGAGGTTCTTAATAACGGTACATCAAAAAAAAAACAGGTATAGACACCCCCACATATACTCTACAAAACACAAAATATAAGATGCCATAAGGTACAAAATAATGTGTTATGTAGTTTCTGAGTATCAGAGTGAATGACCCTTCACTCCAATCCCCCGGAAACGACAAAAGAGAGACAACAACAAAAAAAATTCCTACAGTTTCTGCATGTTCTAATGATTGAGATCGCCTATCTGTGCACAGTTTTTTTTTTGAAAATTTTAGAAACTCTTTGGTACCAGTACTGAGCTCATTACAAAAGAAATTAAAAACGAAAGCATGCGCGTTATTGTGATCACAATTCTTATTGATGGTCATTGACCCATGGTCTGTTCAGACCCCTGGAAAAAAAAAAATGTTAGTTTACTCATAGACAGTTCCTACATATCCATTACATCACACAGACACACCCATTCATTGAGATTGAATGCAATACGTTATGGATAGGGAGTAGAGAAAAGAACCATACATTCGGAAATAAAACAGGGAAAAAAAAAACTTACATGTAATTTAACTATGGGATAAAAGAAAACAGACACAGCAAGTCTGTTGTTTTGCCAAATTTTTAACCTTTCTGAAATAAAGAGAAACATAAAAAAAAGAATAATACAATGAACTCCTAGTACCTAGCCTAGAATACATTACCTTTGTTATGTGTGTGTGTTTTTAGGTATATATATACACATCTCTATACACCCCTGAGTTGCTCAGCATAGCACAAGTTTCTGTCTAATGATTGAGATATTTTAGCATTCATAGCCATGCAAGCAGCATACATGCATGCTATGGCTAGACTTTTGGGCTTTTTATTTTTTTTTTTTTTTTGGTGGTGTTTACTTGTTCTTCAAATAACTCCTGGACATAGGCCCAAGGAGATTCTTTAATTTTAGCATCACAGACAAAATCATTACTCTTATGTTTAAGAGTATAAGTTGCTACAAAACTTTCTAACCTGGGCATGGCCGCCATCACCCCTAGAAAGTATGCACAATTGGTAGGCTAAAAATAAAGTCACCTTTCCCCTGTACTATACAGTCACTTAGAGTAAAGGCAAGTAGGAGAAAAAAAGAAGAAAAGAAAGAGAGAAGGAGGGAAAAAAAAATAAAAAAAAATATTAGAAAGAAAAGAGAAAAATACCAATAAATAGATAGAAACCCCAAACAAAGAAACGAAACAAGTTTGAAAACTTAAAATGTGACTCTATATTCTTGGAGACATACAGATACTTATCACAATAATCTATCACCTTCCTTGTTTGGGTCTCCACCCGGAACACAATAGGTCACGTACAATAGAGCACGTAGCCAGCTACACCCAGAAACAAGCCTCTAGGTAGACAATAGAATGGTAAACAATGTGGGGTTTATACCAATGGGTTACCTCCCAATTCAGTTTGCAAAAGGTAAACAGACTTACATCTAAAGATTATGCTGAATGCAACCTATTTTAGACTTTTTAAAAAAACATTTTATCCTGATGATATTAGCTTCAATAACCACCTTTCCCCAGTTTGGTAGTTTAACGTGGTTTAACCCCGATCAGACTTACTGTACCATGATTCTGCCAGATAGTTTGTAATCTGACCACCATGATGAACAAAGCCTACCAAAACTTGTTGAACTTTTTCATCAACTTACCCAAACACAAGAAAAGACCAGCTTATCAAGTTTGTTTGTTATTAAAAACACAAACAACAAAAAAAAATAATGATACAAAGATTAAAAAAAAAACAAAAATAAAATAATAAAAAATTAAAACCGACTAAGACTTGTTGAAACTTGTCAACAAAGAACACAATAGAAAGCCTGGATCAAGCTAGTCTTTTGTGTCTTGAAAACAAAATAGTTAAAAGACAAATAACAAAACACCAAAATATTTAAAAAAAATTGAATAAAAAACTATTAAAACCAAGAACACCAATTTGTTGAACTTTTTCCTCAACAAAAGCACACCACAGGAAGCCTGCAACAAGCTACCTTTGTGTCTTCAAACCAAAAACTAGAAATTGTGAGATTTTTCAAAACTCAACAATAAAACAACACCCTTTCGGTGGTTTTCAAATAACAACTTAATTCATGTAGCCACCACAAGAAATGATGCTTGGTAAGCTTACACAGAACAAAACAAACAATAAAAACAAAATTTTCCCGTTAAAGATATATCCTCCCAATTACATTGACCGGTATGTAAAAGTTAATCTGACATATTTAACCATAATTATGGGAAATTTTTTTCTTAAAAAAAACTCTGTGGTGTATCTTTCCTAATACCCACTAAAACAATTTTTCATTGTTTTTCCTAAATTAATTGTTGTGGCCTTCAGATTACCGGAAAACTGCCTCAGTTTAAACCCAGCTCTATAACCTTACACAAATCTTGGACTACTGGGAAACTGCCTCAGTTTAAACCCAGCTCTATAACCTTACACAAATCTTAGTATTTGCTGTATCAAATATTTTCAGACTGATCAATGCTTCATGGTTGCCAATTATGTTACCAAAAATATATGAGAGTTAATTTATCTCAGACAATATTTGGGTTAATAATGAGAGTTCTATGACTGTGTGAAAACTTCAACGCAACAATTATTTATTCGTATAAGGTTTGCACAGCCTACGTAATTTACAACAATAATAACTATTGTACATACTACACAATGTATAATTTCCCTAGTTTAACTGAACAAATACAATGCATAGAGTATATACTCATATACACACACTATGACCGACACAAATAAAATATACAATGTACCCTTAATCCTTACTCCATAATTACCTCTAGTGCTGGCTCTCGCTCTCCCATCCCAAACAGGAAGTCACCCTGTCTCACCGAACCTAATATAGACCCATATCCCATAGCCTTGTATAGGGCCATTCTCATTGGTTCAGCTATCTTGCTTGTCACTTCCTGTGGGCGTATCTCTTTCCAGATTGGACCATTTCCCCCTCCCATAGTTACGCCTCTTTCTAACCACTCCTTTTTCTGTGTGTGGGGGGGGTGTGTTTACTCCTCACTGTGGAGTAACTCTGAAATGGCTACTTAAGATATGCAAGATGTGTCCTGGCTCCAGAAAGTCTCACTTCCAGGATGTAAACAGGGTTGATACTATGCGTAGGTATTTATATGTAAATAGCCAGCTGGCCTTTCAAAGGAATGTGTTACCCTGGATTAATTAATTACTAAAAACCAGTCCGTCTGGCTCACGCAAATCTATCTACACTAAAATTCCCAAGTATGAGTTTGCAATCAAAAATGGGTACCTTTACTACTTTCATTAATATATATATATTTACAATTACTGATGGAGTTTTATACATAAACCCCTCATCCTCACAACACGGTAAGAGATTACGCCTAAACCCCATATGGCAACACTTGCTGAACTGAAGCCGGAAACCTCGCTGGTGATCCGTATCTCGCTACGGGATCACCCCTCTCCTATGGACACTGCTACTCCTAAACCTATCTAAGTGATAAGTACCCCGCATGGGATTCTTGCTAACCAAATCTCCTACTGTCATCTACTGCAATTACCAAGACTATTTGTATCTATCTATTCACTATCATCTGCATAGACTGTTAGCTCTTGGGACTACCTTCAACTATCCTTGCACTAGGTTACTCTGTCTAAGTATACTCCATCTGTGTCCTCTTACCATCTGCACTATACTTGACATCAAAACCTATCTGCTTCACCATCACCTGCAACTCTCCTGATACTACTTCTAGTGCTCACCATATAATAGCCTGTCTCTCATCTATATATCCTCATATACTCTATCCCTCCATTAAACATCTATTAATATATATATAGTATATAACAGGCTGTACACGGTGATGAAGTCCTGAGAGTTGGATATGTTGTTCAACAGATTCTCTACAAGGCTACTGAGTGTAATAATTCTGCAGCTGTAAATCCATCCGCTAACAAAAACGCATGAACGTTACAAACCCCTTCCTTTTACTTTTTCTAATGCCAGAGTCAGCCATACCCCTGTATAGTTGCCCTGAGCAATACTAGATGTAAGGTCTGGCCGTAACACAGTTATGTGTGCACATCCTGGATAGTAGGTCCTGAATATCCTAATGGCCTTTGTCAATGGGCTTTGTTTGCTTAAAGTAGGTTTTACATTCCTATACAAGTCTATGAGAATGTAAAATGTGCTTGAAGTGGATCAAATGCTTGTCAGAAGGTGATCAAGGCTAAATTGATTTGTCAATTAATTCAATTAGTTTTGAATGATCTCAAAATTGTCTCAAAATTATGCTATTGACACAAGCACAAAGTTTAGTGACAAAGGCCATTAGGTTTTCAGTGTTTGGCTGCAGCTGTAAGCCCTGTAGCAAAAAAAACTCTTAAAAAGTAAAAGTAATGTAAAGCTTTTACAGGAAATTTTAAATTGGAAATAGTTAACAATGTCACAATTTGCCCAGTGCAACCCCAACATGTTCATAAAATGACTCAAAATTATGGTTATATACCATATACACTCTAAGGTAGGTTTTTAGAGATATAATTTTGAGTAAACAATAGTATTTGCCATCATCCCTATTTAAATGCAAAAAAAATGATTGGTTCCTCAAGCCAAAGAAAGGTGGGATTGTGTAAGCAAGTTTTGTAATAAAACTTAAATTTATTGATAAAAATAGATAAGGTAAAACAAAAGCAGATGCAATAAGTAAGCAATTGGTAACATAGGTGCTATGCATTAATAGTACAGTCTATGTTGTATGCTGTTTTACTTATAAACTGGAGTGGTGATTCCCAATGTGGAAACATGGGGTTCCGACGCGTTTCGGCATTTATTCAAACAATAGCCTTTTTCAAGGAAAAATCGCCATACTCTATAATGTGAAAAAGTGAAAATTGCATAAATTCGTGACAATTGTGCTGAAATATTGATATAACATTCAACATGGTGATAATATCGTTTTTTCTGGTTGTGTACCTATGGTTCAGAGATTGTTGCCCCTGTGTGATCGTGGGGGGGGGGGGTGAGAGAGTCCGGAATCACCTGGGTTGCCTGCTGGATCTGAAGGGAGGGTCTGCAAAAATAACATGATAGTGTTGTAGACTTGATGACCTATCCTATATATGGGGGTATATATATGTTATCTAATCATACATTGTAACTCATGGGTGATATCCCAGAAGGATAAGATCCGGAGGTAAATGGTATGTAGAGGACCAAAGGTCTTCTATTCCTTGAGAATCAAGGAGGAGAGAGAAACACATATATTACCCTTCTGGTCATTTGGAGGTAAGGTAATACCTAGCTAAAGAGTAGAATAACTCACAAGATTGAAAAAGATTGGTGGACTTGCTGAGGATGGACCGGAGCAGTTGGACCATGGATCCTGTCTTTAGTGTGGATAAGCGAGATTGTCTGAGGTTGGGACAGATAGTGGGGATTGGTAATTGCATTCCACTAATTATTGTAAAGAAAGGTTGGTGCGCTAAACTTAAATTCCACAAATATATAAACAATGCATACAAATGTAAATATGGTGAAAAATTCAAAAGTCCATTCTCTTGTGACAACGTGCAAATGAATAAACTTTGAAGTGACTTGAAACGAATTGTGATTCCTGTAACTCGATAAATTGTGTATGACCACCACGTGAAACGATCCCCACCACCGACAAGCTGTTCTTCTTACCAGATAGACAGATATATACGTGAGTTGATTGATAATACAGCTACTCACTCCCCATGCAGCTTCACCCAAGGTGTGTGTGTAAGCCGCTTACCAGATATCAATATGGTTGAGCATGGGAATACAATCTCATCTCTTCAGAATCGAGGCTGTCTGTTGGTGTGGCGATCCCAATACAAAGTATAGTGTCTCCTTGTGACTCCGCAACGGATATGTAAAGAATGCAAGAGGACCAAATAGTGCATTACCCCCGATTTATTTAAGAAATAAAAGCAATTGCACTTACATGTCTCTAAGTATTCACAGGCATAAACGTTGGAACGTTGAATGGATACAGGAACGCTCCCGTGTCCGGCTGCAGCAACGGATGATCGGGATGACGTGAGTGACGGCGCGACACGCCTCCTCTCTGACGCGTTTCCTCTTACGAGACTTCCACCGAGATAGGAGGGACGTGCGCGCCGTCACGCTCGTCAATATATACCTCCTAGATTGAATGACCACTTCCGGTGTCCGCAAATAGCACACAGGAAGTGTTTACATCCGACATAACTATCGGTAGGAATTTAGAATTAAAACTGAGGGAGTGTTGAATAAAACTCTTTATTAATGTGTTTAAAATCACTAGAGGTTAATTCTTATCCACCCATTTTGCTGATTAGTGTAATAATGAACCGTGCTGTTATTTACTTCCGGTCCCATCTATTTAGTGCATACCAAGCTCCGGACACCGGAAATAACATTCCTAGGCGCTATTCCGTGGGGACATATCAATATACCACACATATATGTTATATCGATTACAATTACATATCCAGCTGGGTCCGCATACACCAACAATACATTATGGGTATATTTGAGTAAAAACTTATTTTAAAAATATAAAAATATTTAAAATTATAAAATTTCTAAAAACTTTAAAAAGAAAATTTAAAAAATTATTTTTCAAAATGGTTGTTGAGATGACATTTTGGAATTAAGGAAAGAAAAAATACTTTAGCTGTTGTTTATATGAGCATTGATGTCCCACTCTACATTTAACCCCAAAGGTCGATAACATCTAAGCTCATATATCCAGAAGGTTTCCCTTCTGGATATTGACCTCTTGAGGTTACTTCCCCTCCAATGGGGTACATATTTCTCAATCACTGTGATCTGCAGATTTTTGGGATTCTTTTTATGACATTTGCTAAAATGTAGAGAAACACTGTGTCCTATAAAACCCGTCTTTATATTTGACAAATGCTCCCCAATGCGAATGCTGGCTGTTCGAATAGTGCGTCCCACATACTGGAAACCACACCCGCATTGTAGGAGGTATATTACCCCTTTGGTGTGACATGAAATAAATTCCTTGATTTGGTATTCCTTCCCTGTGTTGCTGGAACTGAACTTAGAAGTTCTTTTTGTTTTTGCTCCTTTGCAAATCTTGCAGTTTCTACAGGGAAAATACCCTTTCATGTCAGGAAAAATTCTTGGGGCGACAGGTTTTTGTACTGGATTAGGGGCTATGATGTCTTTGAGGTTTCTTGTTTTTCTATAAATCATGTTGGGTCTTTCAGGGAGATGGGGACCCAGAACTTTATCTCCCTGAAGTATACCCCAGTGTTTCCGAAATGTGTGATTGAGCCACCTATAGTTGTTTGAAAATTGTGTGACAAAGGCGAACTCAAATTTGGATCCACTACTAGTAGGTATATTATGATCTTTAGGAGTTATCAATTTTCCTTGTGAAAGAATACCTACTTCTTTTATCTCTTTATCCAGGATTGCGGCATCATAGCCTTTTTCAAGAAACCTTTCTTTAAGTATTAAAGCCTGTTCCTGAAAGTCCGAATCCTGTGTACAGTTTCGTCTTATTCTTTTAAACTGGCTCTTAGGTACTGATTTCAACCAGTTCGGGTGGTGGCAGCTATCCATCATGATGAAACCGTTACGATCTGTGGGTTTGAAATAGGATCTAGTGATGAAACCAGACCCTTTTCTGGAAATGACCAAATCCAAGAAATTGACTGATACTGGGCTTGACTCATAAGTGAGTCTAATTCCCCAGTCATTGCAATTTAGTCTCTCCATAAATTTCTTCAATGTTATCTCATTTCCTCTCCACACAAGTAACGTGTCATCAATATAGCGCCTCCAAAAAAGAAGTTCTTTTGTTCTGTTTGAAAAAACATTCCGATCTTCCCATAAAGCCATAAAGAGATTTGCCAAACTCGGGGCAAATTTGGCCCCCATGGCAACACCTGTACGTTGGAGGTAAAAGTTACCGTCGTGATAAAAGTAATTGTGTTCCATCCCGAATCTTAAAAGATCCAGAATGAACTCCTTTTGTTTCAACGGTATCTCATAGTTGGTTTCCAAAAATGTGCTCACAGCCTCGTAACCCATCTCATGTGGGATAATCGTATACAAGGATGACACGTCCGCAGTAACAAGGAGCACATCTCCATCCACTTCCATTTGTGTCATCTCTTGTATACACTGCGTGGTGTCCTTTAAGTACGCAGGGGTGTCTTGTACCAGAGGCTGCAGGAAATAATCTACATACCTTCCGATTCTGGATGTGATAGAATCGATCCCACTCACAATGGGTCTCCCCGGTGGTTTAGTGGGATGTTTGTGCACCTTAGGCAAATAATAGATGGTAGGTAACCTAGGTGCCAATGGTATTAGATATTCCTTTTCTTTGTCAGTTAGGATACCTGTGTCGAAACCTTTGTTGACTAGTTTTTTCAATTTCTCTTTATATGTACGTGTGGGGTCTCTCTTTAGAACTTCGTATGTGTTAGTGTCGGACAAGAGATTTTTCATTTCTTCCGCATAATCTTCTCGTTTTAACAATACGATTCCCCCACCTTTATCGGCTGGTCTGATAATAAGGTTTTTGTTATCGCACAAAGTTTTTATACCCTTCATCAGATCTGGTTGAGGTTTGTGTTGTATATCTTTCTCCTCAAGTTCTTTAAGTAGCATATCTTTAAAAACTAAGATATTGTTACTATGTTTACCATCTGGGTTGAACAGAGAGGAATTCCTCAAACCCGTATTCACTACCGAGGAGGATTGATAGGACACATAGTTACGCTCACCAGCCTTTGATAGAAAGTGCCTTTTCACGTTCAGCTTTCTAATGTACTTCTGAATGTCAACAAAGGTCTGAAATTTGTTGAGGGATTGTCTTGGGGCATATTTCAATCCTTTATTGAGCGTATGTTTCTCACTCTCAGTCAGAGTAACCCCGCTTAGATTGAATATCCCCGCCTCATCAACTTTGGGACCCTTCTTTTTAGATCCTCCTCTCGATCCTCTTTTTACTTTCTTTTCTTGCCTTTCTTGTGGCCCCGTCCTAAAAAACCCCGCTTCTTGGTGCTGATGGGTGTTTTAGAGGACTGTTGTATTCTTTCCTCACCTCTGTCCTCATATCCCTCATGTCTGAGAGGTTCAAATCTGTTCTGTGAACTTTGGGGATAAGGTCTTGGGGTATGAGGTGTATCTAAGCTGTTGCCCATATAATCTAATGGGACGCGTCTAGGGGATCTAGACCTAGAGCGTCTGGATCTTCTCTCTGGTGACCTGGATTTAGATCTTCTTGGTCTTCTCTCAGATGATCTATGTTTCTTGTCAGTATCATCTCTATAGTATTCTTGTCTCATAGGACGAAATTCCTCTTTAGTGTTCTCTCTTTTCCGTTTTTCTCTAGCATTAGTAGAGGCATCTCTTAGAGGTCTATATCCCTTATTTTTTGGGGGTATCACCCCTTGGTTGGGTCTATTGGATTCCTGAGCATTCACAATGGTAGTAGCCGTGCTCCTGGAGTCCTTAAACCCAAAAGGTGTTAACGTCCCACTGGACGTCCCTTCTCCTAAGGGATTGGTAATCTCCATGTCTCTGACCGTTTCTTCTTCTTCATCTGACACATTCAATTGCCATTTGAAGACTTTACCTGATTGATAATCCTCCAGGTCTCTAAAGTATTTTTTACGTTTTTTAGCTTTTTGTTCTTCTTCCTCAATGGCTATAATCTCCCTTAACTCTTGGTTGTAAACTTTATAAGCTTCTTCCAAGATGAAGGGAGTTAATTTTTCCTTAATTTCCAAAATTTCCTTGTTTAGCTTTAAAACTTTTTTCCTTCTCTTATCGACAAGGAAGTTTAAGAGACTCATGCCGGCTCCATTGAAAAAGTGGAACCATTCCATCATTTCCGTATCCCCTTGATCGGGGTTGATGGTCCATCTTAAACTCCTAGGGACCATTTTTTCCTGGATGTATTTTTCCAGGAAAACAATGTCCCATGATGCGTGTAGTTCAGACACCATAATATTCTTAAGGCGCATAAAAATGCCCCTAAGATCTGTGGGATCTGATAGATGTTTATCAAAAACATCCTCGACGGCCAGAATTCTGGTTTTATGATATTCAAAAATATCCATTGGTTTATCTGCAGCAACCCGTTGGAATGTAGGGAAATTGTGAAAAAATAAAGGTGCGCTGATAAACGTGCGTAAAGCTGCTACCAAGATATATATGTGATATAAATGTAAAGAAAGGTTGGTGCGCTAAACTTAAATTCCACAAATATATAAACAATGCATACAAATGTAAATATGGTGAAAAATTCAAAAGTCCATTCTCTTGTGACAACGTGCAAATGAATAAACTTTGAAGTGACTTGAAACGAATTGTGATTCCTGTAACTCGATAAATTGTGTATGACCACCACGTGAAACGATCCCCACCACCGACAAGCTGTTCTTCTTACCAGATAGACAGATATATACGTGAGTTGATTGATAATACAGCTACTCACTCCCCATGCAGCTTCACCCAAGGTGTGTGTGTAAGCCGCTTACCAGATATCAATATGGTTGAGCATGGGAATACAATCTCATCTCTTCAGAATCGAGGCTGTCTGTTGGTGTGGCGATCCCAATACAAAGTATAGTGTCTCCTTGTGACTCCGCAACGGATATGTAAAGAATGCAAGAGGACCAAATAGTGCATTACCCCCGATTTATTTAAGAAATAAAAGCAATTGCACTTACATGTCTCTAAGTATTCACAGGCATAAACGTTGGAACGTTGAATGGATACAGGAACGCTCCCGTGTCCGGCTGCAGCAACGGACGATCGGGATGACGTGAGTGACGGCGCGACACGCCTCCTCTCTGACGCGTTTCCTCTTACGAGACTTCCACCGAGATAGGAGGGACGTGCGCGCCGTCACGCTCGTCAATATATACCTCCTAGATTGAATGACCACTTCCGGTGTCCGCAAATAGCACACAGGAAGTGTTTACATCCGACATAACTATCGGTAGGAATTTAGAATTAAAACTGAGGGAGTGTTGAATAAAACTCTTTATTAATGTGTTTAAAATCACTAGAGGTTAATTCTTATCCACCCATTTTGCTGATTAGTGTAATAATGAACCGTGCTGTTATTTACTTCCGGTCCCATCTATTTAGTGCATACCAAGCTCCGGACACCGGAAATAACATTCCTAGGCGCTATTCCGTGGGGACATATCAATATACCACACATATATGTTATATCAACACTCCCTCAGTTTTAATTCTAAATTCCTACCGATAGTTATGTCGGATGTAAACACTTCCTGTGTGCTATTTGCGGACACCGGAAGTGGTCATTCAATCTAGGAGGTATATATTGACGAGCGTGACGGCGCGCACGTCCCTCCTATCTCGGTGGAAGTCTCGTAAGAGGAAACGCGTCAGAGAGGAGGCGTGTCGCGCCGTCACTCACGTCATCCCGATCGTCCGTTGCTGCAGCCGGACACGGGAGCGTTCCTGTATCCATTCAACGTTCCAACGTTTATGCCTGTGAATACTTAGAGACATGTAAGTGCAATTGCTTTTATTTCTTAAATAAATCGGGGGTAATGCACTATTTGGTCCTCTTGCATTCTTTACATATCCGTTGCGGAGTCACAAGGAGACACTATACTTTGTATTGGGATCGCCACACCAACAGACAGCCTCGATTCTGAAGAGATGAGATTGTATTCCCATGCTCAACCATATTGATATCTGGTAAGCGGCTTACACACACACCTTGGGTGAAGCTGCATGGGGAGTGAGTAGCTGTATTATCAATCAACTCACGTATATATCTGTCTATCTGGTAAGAAGAACAGCTTGTCGGTGGTGGGGATCGTTTCACGTGGTGGTCATACACAATTTATCGAGTTACAGGAATCACAATTCGTTTCAAGTCACTTCAAAGTTTATTCATTTGCACGTTGTCACAAGAGAATGGACTTTTGAATTTTTCACCATATTTACATTTGTATGCATTGTTTATATATTTGTGGAATTTAAGTTTAGCGCACCAACCTTTCTTTACATTTATATCACATATATATCTTGGTAGCAGCTTTACGCACGTTTATCAGCGCACCTTTATTTTTTCACAATTTCCCTACATTCCAACGGGTTGCTGCAGATAAACCAATGGATATTTTTGAATATCATAAAACCAGAATTCTGGCCGTCGAGGATGTTTTTGATAAACATCTATCAGATCCCACAGATCTTAGGGGCATTTTTATGCGCCTTAAGAATATTATGGTGTCTGAACTACACGCATCATGGGACATTGTTTTCCTGGAAAAATACATCCAGGAAAAAATGGTCCCTAGGAGTTTAAGATGGACCATCAACCCCGATCAAGGGGATACGGAAATGATGGAATGGTTCCACTTTTTCAATGGAGCCGGCATGAGTCTCTTAAACTTCCTTGTCGATAAGAGAAGGAAAAAAGTTTTAAAGCTAAACAAGGAAATTTTGGAAATTAAGGAAAAATTAACTCCCTTCATCTTGGAAGAAGCTTATAAAGTTTACAACCAAGAGTTAAGGGAGATTATAGCCATTGAGGAAGAAGAACAAAAAGCTAAAAAACGTAAAAAATACTTTAGAGACCTGGAGGATTATCAATCAGGTAAAGTCTTCAAATGGCAATTGAATGTGTCAGATGAAGAAGAAGAAACGGTCAGAGACATGGAGATTACCAATCCCTTAGGAGAAGGGACGTCCAGTGGGACGTTAACACCTTTTGGGTTTAAGGACTCCAGGAGCACGGCTACTACCATTGTGAATGCTCAGGAATCCAATAGACCCAACCAAGGGGTGATACCCCCAAAAAATAAGGGATATAGACCTCTAAGAGATGCCTCTACTAATGCTAGAGAAAAACGGAAAAGAGAGAACACTAAAGAGGAATTTCGTCCTATGAGACAAGAATACTATAGAGATGATACTGACAAGAAACATAGATCATCTGAGAGAAGACCAAGAAGATCTAAATCCAGGTCACCAGAGAGAAGATCCAGACGCTCTAGGTCTAGATCCCCTAGACGCGTCCCATTAGATTATATGGGCAACAGCTTAGATACACCTCATACCCCAAGACCTTATCCCCAAAGTTCACAGAACAGATTTGAACCTCTCAGACATGAGGGATATGAGGACAGAGGTGAGGAAAGAATACAACAGTCCTCTAAAACACCCATCAGCACCAAGAAGCGGGGTTTTTTAGGACGGGGCCACAAGAAAGGCAAGAAAAGAAAGTAAAAAGAGGATCGAGAGGAGGATCTAAAAAGAAGGGTCCCAAAGTTGATGAGGCGGGGATATTCAATCTAAGCGGGGTTACTCTGACTGAGAGTGAGAAACATACGCTCAATAAAGGATTGAAATATGCCCCAAGACAATCCCTCAACAAATTTCAGACCTTTGTTGACATTCAGAAGTACATTAGAAAGCTGAACGTGAAAAGGCACTTTCTATCAAAGGCTGGTGAGCGTAACTATGTGTCCTATCAATCCTCCTCGGTAGTGAATACGGGTTTGAGGAATTCCTCTCTGTTCAACCCAGATGGTAAACATAGTAACAATATCTTAGTTTTTAAAGATATGCTACTTAAAGAACTTGAGGAGAAAGATATACAACACAAACCTCAACCAGATCTGATGAAGGGTATAAAAACTTTGTGCGATAACAAAAACCTTATTATCAGACCAGCCGATAAAGGTGGGGGAATCGTATTGTTAAAACGAGAAGATTATGCGGAAGAAATGAAAAATCTCTTGTCCGACACTAACACATACGAAGTTCTAAAGAGAGACCCCACACGTACATATAAAGAGAAATTGAAAAAACTAGTCAACAAAGGTTTCGACACAGGTATCCTAACTGACAAAGAAAAGGAATATCTAATACCATTGGCACCTAGGTTACCTACCATCTATTATTTGCCTAAGGTGCACAAACATCCCACTAAACCACCGGGGAGACCCATTGTGAGTGGGATCGATTCTATCACATCCAGAATCGGAAGGTATGTAGATTATTTCCTGCAGCCTCTGGTACAAGACACCCCTGCGTACTTAAAGGACACCACGCAGTGTATACAAGAGATGACACAAATGGAAGTGGATGGAGATGTGCTCCTTGTTACTGCGGACGTGTCATCCTTGTATACGATTATCCCACATGAGATGGGTTACGAGGCTGTGAGCACATTTTTGGAAACCAACTATGAGATACCGTTGAAACAAAAGGAGTTCATTCTGGATCTTTTAAGATTCGGGATGGAACACAATTACTTTTATCACGACGGTAACTTTTACCTCCAACGTACAGGTGTTGCCATGGGGGCCAAATTTGCCCCGAGTTTGGCAAATCTCTTTATGGCTTTATGGGAAGATCGGAATGTTTTTTCAAACAGAACAAAAGAACTTCTTTTTTGGAGGCGCTATATTGATGACACGTTACTTGTGTGGAGAGGAAATGAGATAACATTGAAGAAATTTATGGAGAGACTAAATTGCAATGACTGGGGAATTAGACTCACTTATGAGTCAAGCCCAGTATCAGTCAATTTCTTGGATTTGGTCATTTCCAGAAAAGGGTCTGGTTTCATCACTAGATCCTATTTCAAACCCACAGATCGTAACGGTTTCATCATGATGGATAGCTGCCACCACCCGAACTGGTTGAAATCAGTACCTAAGAGCCAGTTTAAAAGAATAAGACGAAACTGTACACAGGATTCGGACTTTCAGGAACAGGCTTTAATACTTAAAGAAAGGTTTCTTGAAAAAGGCTATGATGCCGCAATCCTGGATAAAGAGATAAAAGAAGTAGGTATTCTTTCACAAGGAAAATTGATAACTCCTAAAGATCATAATATACCTACTAGTAGTGGATCCAAATTTGAGTTCGCCTTTGTCACACAATTTTCAAACAACTATAGGTGGCTCAATCACACGTTTCGGAAACACTGGGGTATACTTCAGGGAGATAAAGTTCTGGGTCCCCATCTCCCTGAAAGACCCAACATGATTTATAGAAAAACAAGAAACCTCAAAGACATCATAGCCCCTAATCCAGTACAAAAACCTGTCGCCCCAAGAATTTTTCCTGACATGAAAGGGTATTTTCCCTGTAGAAACTGCAAGATTTGCAAAGGAGCAAAAACAAAAAGAACTTCTAAGTTCAGTTCCAGCAACACAGGGAAGGAATACCAAATCAAGGAATTTATTTCATGTCACACCAAAGGGGTAATATACCTCCTACAATGCGGGTGTGGTTTCCAGTATGTGGGACGCACTATTCGAACAGCCAGCATTCGCATTGGGGAGCATTTGTCAAATATAAAGACGGGTTTTATAGGACACAGTGTTTCTCTACATTTTAGCAAATGTCATAAAAAGAATCCCAAAAATCTGCAGATCACAGTGATTGAGAAATATGTACCCCATTGGAGGGGAAGTAACCTCAAGAGGTCAATATCCAGAAGGGAAACCTTCTGGATATATGAGCTTAGATGTTATCGACCTTTGGGGTTAAATGTAGAGTGGGACATCAATGCTCATATAAACAACAGCTAAAGTATTTTTTCTTTCCTTAATTCCAAAATGTCATCTCAACAACCATTTTGAAAAATAATTTTTTAAATTTTCTTTTTAAAGTTTTTAGAAATTTTATAATTTTAAATATTTTTATATTTTTAAAATAAGTTTTTACTCAAATATACCCATAATGTATTGTTGGTGTATGCGGACCCAGCTGGATATGTAATTGTAATCGATATAACATATATGTGTGGTATATTGATATGTCCCCACGGAATAGCGCCTAGGAATGTTATTTCCGGTGTCCGGAGCTTGGTATGCACTAAATAGATGGGACCGGAAGTAAATAACAGCACGGTTCATTATTACACTAATCAGCAAAATGGGTGGATAAGAATTAACCTCTAGTGATTTTAAACACATTAATAAAGAGTTTTATTCAACACTCCCTCAGTTTTAATTCTAAATTCCTACCGATAGTTATGTCGGATGTAAACACTTCCTGTGTGCTATTTGCGGACACCGGAAGTGGTCATTCAATCTAGGAGGTATATATTGACGAGCGTGACGGCGCGCACGTCCCTCCTATCTCGGTGGAAGTCTCGTAAGAGGAAACGCGTCAGAGAGGAGGCGTGTCGCGCCGTCACTCACGTCATCCCGGACACGGGAGCGTTCCTGTATCCATTCAACGTTCCAACGTTTATGCCTGTGAATACTTAGAGACATGTAAGTGCAATTGCTTTTATTTCTTAAATAAATCGGGGGTAATGCACTATTTGGTCCTCTTGCATTCTTTACATATCCGTTGCGGAGTCACAAGGAGACACTATACTTTGTATTGGGATCGCCACACCAACAGACAGCCTCGATTCTGAAGAGATGAGATTGTATTCCCATGCTCAACCATATTGATATCTGGTAAGCGGCTTACACACACACCTTGGGTGAAGCTGCATGGGGAGTGAGTAGCTGTATTATCAATCAACTCACGTATATATCTGTCTATCTGGTAAGAAGAACAGCTTGTCGGTGGTGGGGATCGTTTCACGTGGTGGTCATACACAATTTATCGAGTTACAGGAATCACAATTCGTTTCAAGTCACTTCAAAGTTTATTCATTTGCACGTTGTCACAAGAGAATGGACTTTTGAATTTTTCACCATATTTACATTTGTATGCATTGTTTATATATTTGTGGAATTTAAGTTTAGCGCACCAACCTTTCTTTACATTTATATCACATATATATCTTGGTAGCAGCTTTACGCACGTTTATCAGCGCACCTTTATTTTTTCACAATTCCACTAATTATTGCTGTAGTAATATACCCCGATGTGAACTTACTTAGTGCTGGTGTCCGTGTCCCGGGCTATGAATGGATCCAGGGTCCTCCAGACAAGTGCTGGTAGGGGAAGGTTTGTTTATCTATAATGAGTATAATTGTAAACATATGTGAACAAGGGGGGCCATCATAGGGGATGTCAGCAATAGACTGTCAGTTTAAGGGCAATTCACCGTTTAAAAAACTTACTTTGAGAATGCAGAGTTTGCTTCATGTGATGGTCCACAAATCAGGGTCCAAGGTCCGGGTCCACAGGTCCAAGAAGCAGGCAGCCCGCAGGGATGCTGACTCCCCACCGGCTGGGAAGGAATGGCATCCTCTTAGACCCCCGGCATCCTTAAGTACTCATCGCACATGCGCGGTCCCGGCGCTGTGCGATGCCTGGAGGTCCAGGGCCGCGGCTGGCGGCCGCATACTGCACGTGCTGGCTGCGACCGCAGCCTGTCAGCTCCGAGCCACGGCTGATAGCAGAAGGAAGCAGCCACCGACACAAATAACATATATTGGGATATGAAGGTAAGCGTCCTTGATATCGATAGAGGCCAGGAAATACACTAAGGGGTGCCACTACCAAGCGAATGGACTCCATTAGAAATGTCTGAACCCGCAAAAAACGGTTTAAGGCCTTGGGGTCCAGAATTAGACAAACCTTGCCTTCCTTCCTGGGAACAGTAAATAGGTTTGAATAAAACCCCTGAAAGCATTCCAATTCCGGAACTGGTACAATGACCCCGCTGTGAAAGCAGATTCTGTACCGCCTCCAAGAAGACCTTGTAGGTCATCTTGGGCCAAATGCAGGTTGGAAGGAAAGAACCTCGCCAGAGGCAAAGACTGGAACTCAATCCTGTAACCAGACAGTATAAACTCGTGGACCCATTTGTCTTGAATCAAGGAGGTCCACGGTTCCGGAAAGAAGTGAAGACGTCCCCCCAACCCAGATATGTGTGAGGGTGCCCCTTCAGGCAGAAGCAGGCTTGTCTGCGGTCCCGGAAGAACCCGCTCTCGACTTACCAGGTCAGGGCCACTTGGAACCCCCTGGGGGTTACGGATGGCCTTTGATCCCTGGTCCTTAGATCCCGAGGGACGAAAAGACTGCTTATGGGCCAAGAAGAAAGGGCCACATTTGCAATGAGAATCTTTGCTCCTGGTAGTCTGTGGAAGCAGAGCATTCTTACCTCCAGTAAGACCCTTAATGATCTCTTCCATGGAAGTTCCGTACAAGCGGTCTCCTACAAAAGGGAGATCAGTCAATACCCTCTTGGAAGCCTGGTCCGCAGACCAGTATTTCAGCCATATCATGTGGCGAAGAGTCACTGCTGTCACGGACACCCTACAGGGAAAGGGGGCCACATCCAGAGAGGCGTCAGATATACTGCAACCCCTGGGCCAACTGGTCCGCAACCTCCGCCAGGTCAGGAGGAGGTTGTCCCACTTCCAAATCCTGGCGCAGGAGCTTAGTCCATTAAGGTCTGGGAAACCAAGGTTATGCAAAAACTGGCAGCAGAAATGATCCGGCCATGGTAAAAAAAAGTATTGGACCAGAGATTCAGCTCTCTTGTCAAAAGGGTCCTTAAAGGACAGAGAGTCCCCCACCGAGAAAAGGGTGGCTTTATTTAACCTGGAAACCTGCAAGTCCACCACAGGTGGAACTGTCAGTTTCTTTAACAGGGACTCTTCAAAAGGATAACTTCTAGAAAAACATTTAGGGACCCCGACAGTGCATTTAGGGGAACCTCACTGACTCATGACAATGTTGTCGAAAAAGGGGGGAAAGGAAAACACCTTTGCCCCTTTGGAGGCTCTGCGGGTAGCAGTCAACACAGCAGTAGCTGCATCCTCCAATTCCAAGTTTCCTGCACTGATACACTCCATTAACGCCTTTTCATGTGCAGCTGTAGTGGAAGAGGATTCATCAGAGCACTCAGGGTGCATGGACACAGACCCAGTAGGGTGACTCGCATCCGCGGTGGCCAAGTCAACCTCAGAATCTAAGGAGACAGAGGATGCAGGTGGATGCTTTTTACTCGTCCTATTTTTGAGAGCCATATCTACTTTGGACATCAGTGACTGCAGGACTGTTGTCATAGCAGACAAAGCAGACTGGGACCCAGAGGCCCCCACAGCCTTTGAGAGGGGGGGTCAGGTGGTGACACATGCTCCAGGTACTCCATGGTTAACCTGGGGACCGCCAGCAAAAAGTGTAAAAATTGCTGTTAACAATTCCTCCCACCACTACACCAGCGTCACCACAAGTCCCAGCACACCAAATACCTAAAGCAGAGAGAGGGAGCCATTTAGCACCCACAGGGACTCACCACCCCCTCCTCAGGCTGCACGCCGTGTGGTGATCAAAGATAAAGAGGAAGTAAAGGAACTGCCACTAGAGGCCCACCGCCGATTCACCACTCCATAGGCTTAAAAAACATGGCCGCCAATTGATAGCAATGGGAAACTACAAGAAAATGGCCGCCGGACTAAACAAACATGGCCGCAGAATCTACATGCAGTCATCCACAGCAAAATGGCGGCTACATGCAGTGCCCATGTGGCTCCCAGGACCCCCAGAGGGCCCCCAGGTATACTTGGACAGTAAGGGGGGACCCCTCTAGGGACCCCCACCAGAGCCATCCCCCCAAAAAACACATTTTGCACAGCCCCCAGCACCCGCTCGACGCCCCCAAACAGAAAAAACAGGTATGACCAACCCGGGGGAAGGGGGGGCTATTTATAGGTAAATGGGGTGGTCTGCAGAGGGACCCCTGATAGTGCGGGGAGCGACATGAGGGAAGGAAGGGCACTCGAGGGTCCGACCAACCCAGGGAGGGGCCCACGTCCACCCCGAAAAAACACCTGAAGGGAGGGTGGACACTACTCACCACACCCTGGGACCAGGCAGGCACTGCTCCAGGCAGACCACCGCACCATCTTGGAATTGGGGTGCTGTGGGCCAGTGGCACGCTGTGACTCAGGTCATGACTAGGGCCGTGACCAGGACTATGTGTCCTCGCAAGGTGTTTAACTCGCACGCCAGCCCTCATCCAGTGGGGCTATGTTGCGGTCAACCTAGCGCAGAGCTAAGGTCGGGTTGCACTCGCTGGCCAGACTGGGAAGACCGTATGGATCTAGGATATCCAGTCCGTCACCCAGTTCGGCAGTTGATTGTAGTTCTCACAGGAACAGAAAATAATAAAAGAAGAGAAAATTAAATTTAAAAAAGGAAAAAATGACAGGACCAGAGATCCCAGCAAGGAACTAAGTCCTCACTCCTGACTAGGCATAAAAAAACTGAAGACCTATAGCAGGAAGTAGGAGTATACCCCCTGGGACTGCCCTATAAGTATAGTCAATAGGGCAGTCCCATTTTCTGCCTAGTGCCTCACTCCTATAGAGGGCAGCATAAACCCAAGGGTCAAGAAGATCTGAATCGGTGTCCGTCAATGAACGAACGAGATACTTCCAATAGGAAATCATGGCTAAAGAGATGCAGGCCCAGCTGCTTTCCTCATCAGAGCCCCGCAGGTGCACATCTGACTGATAATTATGAATCCACTCCCATTAGACTCACTTTCCCACATGGATTAATCAGAATAACAAAAGGTAAGAATCTGCAACAAAGTTTGTTAAAATTCTGGTAATGTGCATAGATCACCCAGAGGGGGAATGCATTTTTTCTCAATAAAATTGGAGTTACACTTTAAGCAATGCTTCTGGTAGAAATAGATGTCCCTCCCCCTCCTCCCAGCAGCTCTTTCTCAGCTCTGTGATTCATGGAGACCATGTGGGTTGCATGGGTGGAATTTTGGTAAACCTTTTATGAGATGATGAACCATAAACAATTTAATACTGCTGTTTGGTAAGACTGTAAATTTATGTCTGTTTATTTAAATAGCATACGTAAAGCACATTTTAGAGGTGATGCCTTAACAGCTGAAGTACAATTTTGCAAGGTTTCAGGGCAATAAAAAGACTATTACACTGTCACATTTTCTAAATATCTAGAAACAATTTGAAATAAGCTAGATAATGATCTCTTTTTTTATTGCAGTTGGCAAACTACTATATGTGGAGCAATGCTGAGACTGCTAGAACTAAAGGATGCTTGTAAATAGTTTAATGTTAAAAGACATGTAATGGATGAAAACTGTAAACTGTACAAAGATAAAATAAATGCATCAGTTTGTGTTGAAGAAGATTTTTATATACAAAATAAGTGCAGACTCGATTAATTACTTTTTTCTTCTTTTTAAACATTGTTAGAAAATGAATATCATTAAACAATGTAATCCCAATGATTAATTAGTTAGAGCTTATGTACATGAACTTAAAAAAAAAGTCATAATAAATGCAGTATGACTCTAGAAACATCAACTTTCGCTGACTCATTTCTAATAAGAAAGCAGGATGCCATACTAATGTAGCATTAGACTGCAAATTTACATGTCTATATGTCATAGAAATGGAAGGTCAGCTGTGATGTATGTGCTGATTAGTGTTGAGATTTAGGTTTGGGTTTAACATGGGCTTGAGGGAAGCCCAGTCTATTCATGGTTCACAGACCCGGGTGAATGAGATTTTGTACAATTTTGTCACCATTGCAAACAAGTAACCGTAATTATCTTCCTGTCCACTGAACTTAGGCCAGATGGCTTAGAAGGGCCAATAAGGGGACTGTCAATTACTGGTGGAAGAGCCTACAGAGATGGGAACAACCTCCTACACCTTTGGCTCAGAGCCCCTGGAAGAGTAAATGAAGTTACACAAGTACCTTGTAGTTCTTGCTAGATGCTGATACAGGACGATAGATGTCACTGGACTGGTCAGCCAAGTGTAGCCTCCCTTTAGGAGACAATATAGGGGAGACTAGACACAGGAGTAGCAAACAGGAACACCACTGCAGCAAGTGATAGCCACAAGATAAACAGACAGGTTTTAGACTGATGTGACAACTGTGTGTCTCAGGTAGGTGAGTAGCCTTAGGGACTGCAGGCTGGTGGTTAGATGTGTCACAGGAACTCAGGACTGGTGCAAAGTCAGTCAAGTTTGGTCAGCAACTGAAGATCATATCAGGTACAATAGTGTTAGGGCAAGCAAGGTTGGAGTTCAGGCCATAGACCATAATGGATTAGCAGGTCAGGAACAGAAAGAGCTGGCAGAGGCATAGTAAAGGTGCAAGCTAAGGTCAGTGCAAGCAGATTGCAAGAGCAGGTCAGGGCGAGCTGGCTTGATAGAGGGTAGTCAAGGCCAAAGTCACAGATCACAGATTCATGGGTAATTTAAAGATGTAGATTGCACTACAGTGGAAATACAATTGGCTTCTAGCACAATTGGTGCAAAATCAAAATCCAATATATAAAAAGTGCTGCACTTATGACAAGACCAGGAGTCAATAATATATAATAAAAGATCAATAATGTGAACATGTGAATGACTCTGTGGGGCTGATTTGCTAAAGGCCAAGTACAATTTAATCTGACAAACAATGTGCCGATTTTCGGATCATTAGTATGTTGTCTTCGATAGCAGATTATGAATTTTTGGTTGACAAAAACTGAATGTGCAGGCTATAACATTTTTATCGCAAGTGAACACAATGTCCAATTTTCATTTAATTAGTACAGTTTTCGTCCAAAAAAAATCGTAAGAGCAATACTATGCATTCTCGGAAACGAAAGAATACATACAAAATAATTCAACACATGACATCACTTCTGAAGTTGAATTCCATCATACAAGAATTTTAATATAAAAGTAACATCTTTCCTTTCGATATGAGACTAGCATGCAACAAAAAATGGATGAAAATTCATCCGATAACCTGATCGAGGCTTTAAATTGGAGTTTTTTTTTTCTAGCTTAACCTGTGTGTCACTGGCAATAATAATAGTGATGAACAACAATGTAACGATGTGTTCACAAATCACAAAGTATCACTATTGCCAAATAAAATAAACCAAAGTATCTATGGTACAAAACAAACAACAATGATCACTATTAATGATGAAAAAAAGAGCTGAATATATAGAGATGTGCTCAGTCCACAGAAAACAGTCCAAACATGAAACATGTTGAAAAGGCAATACGAAAATGTGTCCTATGATTAAGTGTGGTCAATCCTCCACCAAGTCCCCCAAAGATGTGCTCTCACCTGGCTGTTTGACCTTCACTACAAGGGTCAATATCACATGAAACACTCTATACACAGAACAACTTGATGGATCCAATTAATAGAGGAGAGGCTCTTGGTCTGAAATAACCAGATCTGTCCAATCAATGGAGTAAAGGCATTTGGTCTGGATATCAATCCCTAATGGTTTTCCCAATCTTGCTAGGTGTTTCTTTGGAGCAAGCCTTTTGGCAGATTCCGAGCTACTCAGATTCAGCTGTAATGCTGTAGACAAGACAACACTGGCCATGTGCAGCTGACCAGTTTAAAGGACTGTTTGATGTCAACAATAAAAACAGGCATGCACACACATCCTTGTGCAGGATGGCATATGTGCAGCTAATAGCAACCTCTGAGCCTATAGGCCAGACTGCATCTGCGATGAATGCTCACAGTGATGTACCAATCTTCCTACTGGCATGACTTTCCTGACAGAGGTATTTAGATAAGTCAGTGCCCTTTGTATAAAATGTTAGTTGCTGGAATCCATATTAACATTGTGCTTAGCTGATATATGGAAAGCCTAGGAAGCCTAGTAATATTGAAAAAGTGCAGAAGGAAACTTTCATGTAGGGTTTAACTACTCTAAAATTGACTGGAAAATTGGAACAGGAAATTTATAGACCTGCTACAAGACAATTTTAAGGTACAGAAGCCCCAACTGCTATAGTAAATAAAATAGCCAACAAAACTCCAATGATATCAATGTGACCTGTTATTTTGCTTTTGGCTTTAATCAAAGTAGAGGTGAAAGCATATCCCTGTGTCCCAGAACATGGGATGCAAGCTTATCCTGATACCAATCCAGAGGGCTAGTAAGAGGAAAGGATCATCGCTACTCCTGACCAGATCAGGTGATTTTGAATGAATCAGCCTACATGCCTCCATCACACCACACACATCAACTTTAACAAACTTTAATATTCCAGCAGCTCCACAGCAGACCTAAAGGAAAGCAAAAAAATCCTAATAAAGCATGATTTAATTTGCACAGTGGGAGAAAAAAAAAACCTTCCTGATCTAACAGGAGGCAATCCTGGGGTTTATTGCCTATAAAAGTTAGTATCTACTGAGCTGGCCAGGGCTAGTTCTTGAGCGAGTCTATTACACATTTTCACAGCTCTTACTGTTAAGAAGCTTTACCTTGTGGAGGTTCAATTTATTTTCCTCTAGATGTAAAAAATGCCCCTTGTCCTCTGTAATGACCTGAAAGTGAATAACTTAACACCAAGCTGACTATACGGACCACTTATATATTTGTACTCCCCCTATATGCTTCTATTCAAGAGAGAGTAAATTCAGTTCAGCTAATTGTTCCTCATAGCTGACAGCCTTTTCTTACAAGGAACTCTTTTTTTTATTTTTGCATGAGGACAAGGTGGTGTTGAGACCTAGGACCTCTTTCTTACATAAGGTAGTTCCCATTCTGCATTGCTATCTCTGCCTGACCAGGGCAGGGACAGCCTCTGAAAAATAAATAAATAAATTATAAGATCACCCTTTTTTTTGGGGGGCATTTAAGAATTTTATCCCCAGGAGCCTTCAAAACGTTGCACCCAGTAGATTGAGGGTGCAATGTTAGGTTCTTGCAGACATGTCCCCCACCTCATCGGCACCCTTGTAGTTTATTGAGAACTACAAGCCATCTGCTGAGAGTAGCAGACAGGACTGCCACCTCTGAAAACATGTGTATCATGTAACATGCTCCAAAAGCAAACTTACTTTTTAAAAAACATTCTACTACTGCATGTAGAACCTCTGCCTCTCGCTTTAGGCCCATCTGACGTTTTTTTTTTTATAAATATTTTTATTGGGTTTCAACATAAAAGTTACAAACGTTAAGAACATACACATTTCCGAAAAGTATTTGCATATAACAAACGATGAACAATGCAAGTAACAGGTATGAAAAGTACAACTTGCAGTATGCAAGCTTGAATCCAGAGACCTTATTTGGTGTAGTATTTACCAATGACCACTAGAGGGTGCCAAAATCTCACAATGCCTTGTATACATTCATCCTTGATTATCTAAACAGTTGGGAGATCAGGTCGCCCCAGTAATGGACACCCCTCGTGGGAGCTACATCTGTGTCCAGGCCTGGGGCGCCAGAGACTAATGGGGTAGTGTTTCAGGGCATTAGTTTAAAATGGGGTAGGTAATCCTTATCGATTAAGATAAGAAATCCAAGGTTGCCACAACTTAGTCATTCGACGAATGGATTGATTTTTCAGAGACAATGTGCGTTCATATGTGAAGTTGGTATTAACAGTGTCAATTACTCTCTGTAGGGATGGTGGGAATTCCTGTTTCCATGACCTAGCAATGTTTAGCCTAGCAGCAAGTAGGCAGTGAGTTATAGAGTGTTTTAGGGAACAGGGTAACCTCTCGGAGGGCCAATCCGGGTTTTGGTGTGATACAAGTTTGAGCCATGTTGGAGAGGAGTGAGAAGACTTCATGCCAGAACTTCTGTATTTTAGGGCATTGCCAGAAAACGTGGAAGAGAGTACCCTCTCGTCCACATAATCTCCAACATAATCTGTAGTTGGTTGTGTCAAATTTGTGGATCCTATCTGGTGTGAGGTACCATCTGAGCGAGATTTTTATAGATAATTCCCAAAGGTTTGAGTTACATGTAGCGGAGTAAATTGTACGAAGTGCTTGGGTCCATTTTTTTTTTTAAATAAAAGGAATAGACTAAATGTAATGGTTGCTATGGCCATAGGGATGATAAATATGTGTTGCTTTTGCGCACACTACTGCACAGTTAATGTTACACAAAAAGAGCTTTGACCGTGTCAGCAACACATGTACCCTGCTGCCCCAAAATTTAAAAAAGGCCCTAGATAAATAAAAAAATATATATGCTCATCATAAAAACATGATTCCAGGATGGAATGCTGCTTTGCACACTTGAGGAGGAGAAGTTAAAGGGTACAATAGCAGATGAGGAGCAAGTTGGGAACATCAGCAATGCTAGCCATCTACTACTTTCACATGCAGCACCTATTCATTTTCATTAATTTTGTTTATGTAGTATTTATTTTAGGGAGGGTAGCCTATAGCAGTAGGATTCCATACTTAATTTTATGCTGCTGCTCATGGTTGTAGAATTTGTAATTATTAATATGTGTAAAACCACAACTGTTGATGTCATGATCTAGATTGCTCCTGTCATAGGTTTGCTGTTGATGGATGAATTGAGCAAGAGTAAAAATTTCCAAATTGGGCCCAAAGTGTCATATTTTGTGTAGCCACCATTATTTTCCAGCACTGCTTTAACCCTCTTGGGCATGGAGTTCACCAGAGCTTCACAGGTTGCCACAGGAGTCCTCTTCCACTCCTCCATGACGACATCACGGAGCTGGTGGATGTTAGAGACCTTGTGCTCCTCCACCTTTCGTTTGAGGATGCCCCACAGATGCTCAATAGGGTTTGGATCTGGAGACATGATTGGCCAGTCCATCACCTTTACCCTCAGCTTCTTTAGCAAGGCAGTGGTTGTCTTGGAGGTGTGTTTGGGGTGGTTATCAGGTTGGAATACTGCCCTGTGGCCCGGTCCCTGAAGCGAGGGGATCATGCTCTGCTTCAGTTTGTAACAGTATATGTTGGCATTCATACTTCCCTCAATGAACTGTAGCTCCGCAGTGCGGGCAGCACTCCTGCAGTCCCAGACCATGACACTCCCACCACCATGCTTGACTGTAGGCATGACACACTTGTCTTTGTACTCTTCACCTGGTTGCCGCCACAAACGTTTGACACATCGGAACCAAATACGTTTTTCTTGGTCTCATCAGACTACAAGACATGGTTCCAGTAATCCATGTCCTTAGTCTGCTTGTCTTCAGCAAACCGTTTGCGGGCTTTCTTGTGCATCATCTTTAGAAGATTCTTCTTTCTGGGATGACAGCCATGAAGACATATTTGATGTGGTGTGTGGCATATGCTCTGAGCACTGACAGGCTGACCCCCCCACCCCTTTAACCTCTGCAGCAATGCTGGCAGCACTCATACGTCTATTATATAGACTATATATTATAGACTACAGTATAGCCGACACTGTCCATGATGATTGTGCTGTTTCATAAAACCACATACAGCTTAAAGGTATCTTTCAAGCATATAATTTAAAGTATTTGTGTTTTTCCATATCACACCTAAAGTTACAATAAAAAAGAAAGGTCCTCTCCCCACAGTACATTTAGAATTTGGAAAATGTTTTGGCTTTTTTAAATGTCCCCTATGGTGGCTCCTAACTCCTCATGGCCTTTTATGACTATAGCTTTGAAAATGGCCAGAATGTAGTTTAAAAATCCACCTCCCCCACAGCCATAAAAAGGTTCTGTTTTAAGATCCTAATATGAAAAGTAATGTCTATAGCACATGCTTACCTTTCGGATTTGGTTCTCATGAGTAATTGTCTTACATTTTGTCCTGCTACTCAAGTTGACTGACAATCCTTAGTATCATACTAAAAAGATGAGATGCCATAGCCCCACAAAGCATGCCACCAACAAAAAGGCACACACTGCGCAGGCAACAACAATAAGCACTGAGTTAGATTGAAAAGCAGGCAGTTGACAGTCTAGAACTCTTCGTTTTACATAGGGATGTGTTACTGAAAGTCAACTTGATGTGTGCATTGCCCCTTGCAGCCCTGCTGACCTTGGCCACTACTTATGTTGACTTTGCTGGAATCTGACCCTGATAGTTGTTTCTTCACTGGAGTATATGTGGCTATGTGAAAGTTATGGTTTTCTCAAGTGGTATACAATATCCGATTTTATTAGCTGGTACATTTCTGCAAAGGGACAAAAACTCTTACAACCCAATCCAATGATTGCAGCAAGTGCAAAAAAAAAGTTACTCTTAAAGCATGGGGCCTAATTCACGATAACGCAAAGGCGAATGGCAAACGTGCATACTTTTTGTTTCTACAGCGGAGGTGCTGTAGATTTACTCCTAAACTGAATTCAGTATAGCGTGCAGGAGAACGTAGTTGTGAACGCAAATTCACTATAGGTAATAGAAGTCAGTGAGCGAGTAAATCAGTAGTCGTGCCAAAAGTACCACTATTTCACATGGGAATAATGTTTAGAGCATGAAAGCATAGCTGAAATGGTTCCTAAAGATGTGGTATATTGTTCTGAGATGATCTGCTTTGAAACTTTTTAAAAAAGTGATGTTTAAAAATAAATTTGTCGGAAAGTCTGAGAAGAGATAAATTATTCCTCAGCCTACGACTATGAAGCAGCACATGTGCGCATGCGCAGACCATAAAAATAGTTACAATCATACGCCTTGTCAATTTTAAGCAGGCGCTATAATGAATTCGGAAATTTGCGAATGTTAAAAAAGCGTACGCGGGTGTAAAAATGGTCGTAAGATATAAAAAAGCAAGTGTCATCCATTGATTCAAATTGTACAACTGTTATTTACACAAAAAAATTAATTTTTGTAAAATCTTACCTGTAAAATTCCTTTCTGAGTCCTCCGACAGTCGCCGCCTCCTCTAAGTCATCACTGTTGGGTATTGACTTCCGCTCCGCAGGAGTAGCTAGGCATAAAGACTTAGTCAAAAGAACAAAGGCATTTGCATATACACACCCATGGGGGCTGTCCCATCTGGTCAATACCCCCCTGCAGTGACCACTCCCAACTCAGTTTGGTAGCATAGCAGTAGGTAATAAGAACCCCAAAAGAGGGGCGGGGCGGCGACTGTCGGAGGACTCAGAGAAAGGAATTTTACAGGTAAGATTTTACAAAAATTCAGTTTTCTCTAACGTCCTCCGACAGTCGCCGCCTCCTCTAAGTCATCACTGTTGGGATGTCCCAAAGCAGTATAGACATGAGGGGTGGGAGACGCAACCGTAGAAAAGGCAACGCAGTACCCCAATCAGAGAAAGGAACCTTACATGCACAGTAAGAGAACCTCTGGGCAACAGAAAACAATGCTCAACAGGAGCAACAGCCCAGGAAAGCAAATACCAACAGCCAGGGACCCATAAAAAACAAGGGTCCTTCATGGCACAGCCGCACTGAGAACCTTGCGGCCAAAGGAGGCATCAGCTGATGCCAGAACATCTACTTTGTAGAATTTGGAAAAAGTGTGCACCGACGACCAAGTCACAGCCTTGCACACCTGGGACACCGAGGCCCGATGCCAATAGGCCCAGGACGCACTCACAGATCTGGTAGAGTGCGCCCTAACAGGGAAGGGTGGAACCCGTTCCTTCAAAGCATAAGCCTGTTCAATGGTCTGTCTGATCCATTTGGCAATAGTCGCTGCGGATGCAGCCATGCCCTTCCGAGGTCCCTCAGGAAGGACAAAGAGGGAATCCGTCTTCCGAAAAGATTCTGTAGACGACAGGTAAACCCTGATCACCCTGACAACATCCAAGGAGTGCAGAGCAACCTCCTTAGGATGCTTAGGCTTCATACAAAGCGAAGGTAGGACAATGTCCTCATTAATGTGGAACTCAGAGACCACCTTAGTAAGAAAGGAGGGATGCGGACGCAACACCACCTTATCCCGGTGAATCACCAAGTACGGAGAACGGCAAGATAACGCTGCCAGTTCTGACACCCTGCGAGCCGAAGTGATCGCCACCAAAAAGGCAACCTTCTTAGACAGCAGGGGCAACGATATTTCCCGAATGTTTTTAAAAGGGAGCACGCTGTAACACGGACAGAACAAAGTTCAAGTCCCATGGAGGTAAGAGCTCCTTCCTGGGAGGAGCCAAATGTCTCACACCTTGAATGAAGGTGCGAACCAGGGAATGAGACGCCACAGGGCGTTGGAAAAGAATAGCCAGTATGGACACCTGGCCCTTGATCGCGGCCAGCGCCAGGCGCTGGTCCACACCAGACTGGAGGAAGGCCAACACTCTCGACACCGAGTACGAGCGAGGGGAGAATCCCTTGGACTCACACCAGGCAAAATAAGCCTTCCAGGTACGGTGATAGATATTACCAGAGGAGGTTTTCCTAGCCTTGACAAGGGTAGGGATGACCTCAGAGGAGAGAACCCTGCTACTATCACACCTATATATGTCTAGGTGTGTATATACATATAAGTATGTGTGTATATATACCCGTATACACAAGTTCAGATGTTTTGCCTGCCTCCAAAAACCCCCAAAAAATGCCTGCAACAACACACCTGGGCGTTTTTTTTGACGCTAGCGTTTTTTTGGGCATTTTTTTGGTTTCTTTGGAGGCAGGCAAAACATCTGAACTTGTGTATAGTGGTATATATACACACATACTTATATGTATTTTACACATATATAGGTGTGATAGGAGCGTAACTATATTGGTGTTAATTATTTCATTAGCGCAAGTAGTTTTTTCTGCTCCTTTCACACCTATATATGTCTAGGTGTATATATACATACATGGGTGTGTATATATACCCCCTATACACATGTTCAGATGTCATGCCTGACTCCAAACATGTGCTCAAAAGATCCCTATGGATGCCTGCAGCCAAAAAGAATGCTGACGGGGGCGAAGCCATATTACTGCAACAAAAGTGACACAAGAGAAACTAGCTTTTCTCTATAGCGGTCACCCTGATATGGAAGGGTTTGGTCACCCTGCCATAGCAGTCACTGTCAGTTAACCCTACAATACACTACGGTCCCCTTACACTTAACACTTTCCCTACAGAAACTGAATAAATTAAAGCTAACTAAAGTGTAAAAGAGCACCCTAGCTACACTAGATATCCCTTTCCTCACACTAAAAATTGCTAAATGACACTTTGTAGCAGAAGTCCACGAACTGCTTCCACTCTCTTCCATGTCCCTGTATAACAATGCTAGGAATTTGCCGGGGCTATCTTATATACTGGGGGGCGTATTCACTAATGATTGGTCTATGGACCCCCTAGTCACTCCAATCACATTCCTAGCATTCTCCTGCCCCCTCAATTGGCTTTTGCTAATGGTTCTGGTCCAATCATGGGCTTTTAAAGCCCATTTTCTGTCCCATTGCATTTTGGTCGGTTCTGGTTGCCGAATTCCGAACTTTTTTGGCAAAAAGTTCTAAATTCGGCCGAACCTCGAACAGCCAATGTTCGGGTCGAACCGATGGTCGACCCGAACCGTTTGATCATCCCTAATTGCTAGTAATCTGTAATGTTTTTTGGAACAGATAATATATAGATATAGAGGCGAGAGGAGAGAGGGAGACTGCCATGTGCATTGTGTATGCCCAGGGATCCCTAACATCATTACTCCAGATCAACATGTAATTACCAAAATCCAGAGGGTAACACCACTATTCTACACTCACACACCAATCAAAAAAATATCACAGAATAAATCAAGAAACAGAACTTCTGACTGATGTAATTACACCACCTATAGGTAAAGGACCAAAGGAATTTACTTTTTCAGTGTAGGAGGGTTCAACCACCATTGCAAATCTGGCCGTATGTGTTCAATGGGGAAGGACAAGAAGCAGCCTTGCAAATTCCACACCAGCACCAATTGCAGCCTCTTACCAACAAAAAAGCCTCAAAATTAGAGATGGTCTTATAGGAGCATTCGGACAGTAATCAAACATACCCAGCCTTGGAACCAGATGGCATATCACACAAACAGGTGTGTCAATGGCACTCTGGACTTCCAGGGTACATGTGCATTGAATAACGTTTTGCACCCCAGGGACTTAGGGCTTAGGGCTCTAACACCACAGAGATGGAGGCTCCATGCATGTGGCAGCACAGTGGCTAACTGGTTAGCACTTTTGCCTTGCAGCATGGGGGCCTTTATTCGAATCACAAACATTCCACTACCTAGCTAGAAATGTGTCTGTTGTTCTAGTTTCATTTTCACAAGGTATTATATTTCTGATGGGTTTCATATAATGGAAAATTACATTATAAAGAAAGCGACTGTGGTTTTGCACCCAATCTAGAACTGTGTATTTGGGGGCAGATATGGATGTATAAGTATGGTGTGATCCTGCACTCTATTTTTTTTTTTTTATTCTTTTTATTAATTTTATCAAATAAACAACAAGGTAAAACACGAGTATAGAGACATTACAGTAAAATACTGTGCACAATATCTGCAAAATTCACCATAGATCATGTAAAGTTATGACAGAGTAAAATAGGAGTGACAATACACATCCATGAACATGCGTTGGTTAATGAAGATGGCAGCGTTACAACATATTTGTCTCACTCAACATAATACAAAAAACTCAGCAGTAATAGCAAATGGTGGTCAAAACTATACTTATTCCCCGAAGCGGTGTGTAGACGCAGAGACGGACCCCACCGTGCCCACACACCCCACTCAATTAAACCAGAGCGGAGCCACAGGTGTCGGCCTGGTCAACCCATCCACCCCAAATCTTCATAAATTTTTTCGGACAGCCCCTGGCTTCATAAGTCAATTTATATAGAGGTAGAACATGGTTAATCCGATTCTTCCAGTGGTCAAGTGGAATCCTGTCAGTACATACCCACTGCATCACCACAGTCTTCCTGGCATAAAACAACAGAAGTCTAACAAACTGTTTTTGGTGAGATCGAAGATCAACGTCACCGAGAATCCCTTTAGGATTGCAAACATTAGGGAGGCCCAGAGCCGTGGAGATGAAGTGCGTAACCTGAGACCAAAAAGGCCTTATTTTGGGACAGCTCCACAACATATGAAGTAAGTCCCCACGTTCTCCACAACATTTATGACACTCCGAAGTGGGTCTTTGTTTCATCAAGAACAACCTATAAGGCGTATAATAGGTTCTATGAAAAATACGTAACTGTATCAAACGTTCCCTGGCAGATATCGGAGTCCTAAAATATACCTCCAACAACTCCTCCCAGTCATCGTCTGCAACATCCGGGATGTCTCTCGTCCACCTGGCCCTGATGGCATCCAGTCTAGACGGCACACTACCAATCAGAACACTATAATAGGAGCTAGTTAATTTGGTATGCTTGTCCCTCAACAATTCCTTTTCCAGAGGAGAGTTGCAGAGAGAGACAGTGCCGGCCCCAAATTGGGCTAAAGCCGCATGTCTTAATTGGAGATAACAGTAATGCCAAGAGCCGGGTATCCGAAATTCCAACTGGAACCGGCAAAATGTCTTAAAAATCCCGTCCTCAAATAGTTGGTGAGCATACTTCAAGCCCCTCCCCGCCCACTGCACTGCATCTTGAGATGCTGAGAAGTGAGGCAAACTAGGATTACAACACAGGGGCTGATTCGGGGAAAAGAGGCCTGGAGATACCAACAACAATGACTCACACCTAATATAAATCTTCAGAGAAGATGTCAAAAGTGCTGTACCTTCAAAGGCTGCAACGCTGCGTCTGTAAATAAGATTAGCAAGTGTCTCATAGGAGGAAACTACTGCAGCCTATACAGCCGTAGCGGCATTGCCCCTCTGAGGGAAGAGCCAACCATGAATATGTACCAATTGTGCTGCATAGTAATGTAAACGCAGGTTTGGGAGGGCGATGCCCCCCATCTCCGCTGGTTGTTGTAGCATAGCAATGGAAAGCCTAGGCGCCTTTGGGTACCACAGGAACCCTGATAATGGAGTCTAGTTCCCTAAAAAACTTATTTGGTACAAACACCGGGGAGTTGGCCAAGATGTACAAGAATTTGGGCAGCATAACCATTTTAAACAAATTTACCCTACCGGTCAGAGTTAGTGGCAGATGCTTCCAGTGTTCCAACTTAGACCTAAAAATAGCCAGATAAGGGAGAAGATTATTGGTCAAATACAATGACAGGGGCTGCTGAACTTGAACTCCCAGGTATCGGAAGGAAAATGTGAATTTCAAGGGGCAGCCCTCCTGCACTCATATTTTAATGTTGTATGCTGATTAGGGTTGAGCGGACACCTAGATGTCCGTGTTCGACGGGTTCGGCCGAACTTTAAAAAAAAGTCCGGGTCCGTGTCCCGGACTTTTACCGAACTTTTCCCGGACACCGAACCCCATTGAAGTCAATGGGGACCCGAACTTTAAGGCACTAAAATGGCTCTAAAACACCAAAGGAAAGGGCTAGAGTGCTGCAAATGGCAGCAAAACGTAATTAAGAGCATGGCAAGTGCTCTGCAAACAAATGTGGATAGGGAAATAACTTAAAACAACAAAAAAAAACAGAAAAATAAAACAATGTTCTTCTTCATCTCTGAAGGACGAGGCCCATATGGAGTTGGAGGGAGGTTGAGGTGGTGGTGGATGTGGCGGTGACATAGGCGTGCGCACAGGGTGTGCTGGGTGTGCCTGGGCACACCCTAATCACCTAGGGCACATAGCATTGCCAGTGAGGAGATGGGAAAGATCTCCCTGGGACCTGCTCTGCTCTATTTCTCCTTGCCTACAGGTACATGGCCCCGATACATTACTCTCCCTGCTGGCAAACACATGCATGTGTATTTCAACTTTGGGGTGCACACCTTAATGCAATAGGCTGCGCACACCTATGGGCGGTGTAGGTGGAAGCGGCGGTGGAGGAGGACCAGGGCCGGATTAACAGCATCATGGGCTTGGTGCTGAGGATTTTGAAGGGCCTTAGGGCCGTGCCTTGCCATGCACCCAGAGGAGGAAGGGTGCAGCCATGCATGCCTAATTCAACATGGGATGCTGTCTCTGAAGCCCATAAACACATCCATGCATCGCCAACTGTCCCTCCTTGTCCGGCCTTCACGCTGTGTGGGGAGGTTCTGAGGGTGCTGCCTGGGGAAGCGAGCATAGAAGCCAGACTTCTGTGTTTACAAGTGACAGAAGAGCGGTAACAGTGAATATGGCCAACCCGGGGCCTATATAAAAGGTAGGGGCCTGGAGCTGCAGCTCCAATAGACCCTACATTAATCTGGCCCTGAGGAGGAGGACGAGGTAGCCAACACTGCTTCTTTTCACAAATTTTAAATGAGGGTACACCCCAAAAGAGTGAGAAAGAGCAAAAATGGAACAATGGGTGGGTAAGGTCGGTATCCATTGCTATTCTGCATAAGGTACGGAAAAGTCCCGTGGGATCCATGCCTGGTTCATTTTAATGAACGTGAGCTTGTCCACATTGTCTCTGGACAGGCGGCTGCGCTTGTCTGTTATAACGCCCCCAGCCGTGCTAAATACCCGTTCAGATAATACACTGGCTGCAGGGCACGCCAGCACCTCCAAGGCGTAAAGGGCAAGCTCAGGCCATGTGCCCAATTTGGAGACCCAGAAGTTGAAGGGGGCAGACCCGTCATTCACTACATGTAGGCGTGTGCACACATACTGCTCCACCATGTTGGTAAAATGCTGCCTCCTGCTAAGACGTTCCATCTGAGCTGCTGGTGCTGCTGTTTGTTGTGGCGTGCTGACAAAGCTTTTCCACATTTCGGCCATGCTAACCCTGCCTTCTGAGGTGCTGGCGGTGCCCTGGTTGCGTTGGCGACCTCCTCCTCCTCCTCCTCTGCCTTGTGCTTCCACTGTGGCCCCGCTGTCAGATGGGAATGCCAGCAGCATGGCGTCTACCAGCGTGCGCTTGTACTCGCGCATCTTGCGATCGCGCTCCAGTGAGTGAATTAAGGACGGTACGTTGTCCTTGTAACGGGGATCCAGCAGCGTGGCCACCCAGTAATCAGCACAAGTTAGAATGTGGGCAACTCGGCGGTCGTTGTGGAGACACTGCAGCATGTAATCGCTCATGTGTGCCAGGCTGCCCAGAGGCGACGAAAGGCTGTCCTCTGTGGGAGGTGTATGGTCCGTGTCCTCTGTATCCCCCCAGCCACGCACCAGTGATGGCCATGAGCTGGCCTGGGTGCCACCCTGCTGTGAACATGGTTCCATCTCCTCCTCCAGCTCCTCCTCCTCCTCATCCTCCTCATCCTCCAGAACTGTGCCCCTGCTGGACAATTGCGTCCCTGGCGTTTGCGTGTGCAGGAACCCACCCTCGGAGCCCCTTGCGAATGACTGCCCTGAAAGCCTTGGAAATGTTACCTCTTCATCCTCCTCCTCCTCCTCATCCTGTGCCACATCCTCTTCCATCATCGCCCGAATTGTTTTTTCAAGGAGGCATAGAAGTGGGATAGTTAAGCTGAGAACGGCGTCATTGCCACTGGCCATGTTGGTGGAGTACTCAAAACAGCGCAACAAGGCACACAGGTCTCGCATGGAGGCCCAGTTATTGGTGGTGAAGTGGTGCTGTTCCGCAGAGCGACTCACGCGTGCGTGCTGCAGCTGAAACTCCACTATGGCCTGCTGCTGCTCGCACAGTCTTTCCAGCATGTGCAAGGTGGAGTTCCACCTTGTGGGCACGTCACATATGAGGCGGTGAGCGGGAAGGCCGAAGTTACGCTGCAGCGCTGCCAGGCGAGCAGCAGCAGGGTGAGAACGCCGAAAGTGCGCACAAACGGCCCGCACTTTCTGCAGCAGCTCTGACATATCGGGGTAGTTTTTAAGGAACCTCTGCACCACCAAATTCAGCACATGCGCCAGGCAAGGGATGTGCGTCAAACCGGCTAGGCCCAGAGCTGCTATGAGATTTCGCCCGTTATCGCACACCACCAGGCCGGGCTTGAGGCTCGCTGGCAGCAACCACTCATTTGTCTGCTGTTCCATGCTCCTCCACAACTCCTGCGCGGTGTGTGGTTTGTCCCCCAAACAGGCAAGTTGTAAAACTGCCTGCTGTCGTTTACCCCTGGCCGTGCTGAAGTTGGTGGTGAAGGTGTTACGCTGTCCGGATGAGGAGGCGGTAGAGGATGAGGAAGCGGAGTAGGAGGAGTTAGGAACAGGAGGCAAACTGAAGCGCCCTGCAATCCTCGGTGGTGGAAGGACATGCGCCAAATTGCTATCCGCCTCAGGCCCATCCGCCACTGCATTTACCCAGTGTGCCGTTAGGGAGATATAACGCCCCTGACCGTGCTTACTGGTCCACGTATCCGTAGTTAGGTGGACCTTGGCACAGATGGCGTTGCGCAGTGCACACCTGATTTTTTCCCCCACTTGGTTGTGCAGGGAAGGGATGGCTTGCCTGGAAAAGTAGTGGCGGCTGGGCACGACGTACTGTGGGACAGCCACCGACATAAGGTTTTTAAAACTGTGCGTCTCCACCAGACGGAATGACAGCATTTCAAAGGCCAATAATTTTGAAATGCTGGCATTCAGGGCCAGGGATCGCGGGTGGGTAGGGGGGTACTTCCTCTTCCTCTCAAGTGTTTGGGAGATGGAAAGCTGAACGCTTCCACGGGACATTGTGGAGATGGTTGTTGGTGACCCAGGTGGTGGTGTTGCTGACAGATCGTCTGTTTGCGGGGTGGCAGGTGCCGGTATCACTACAGATGTGGCTGGAGCGGCCGAGACTGCAGCAGAAGAGGAAGCAGGATGAGCCAGAGACGTTTCTTGGTTTTGAAGGTGTGTACTCCACTGCAGCTCGTGCTTTGCACTTAGATGCCTGATCATGCAGGTTGTGCTCAGGTTGAGAAGGTTCATGCCTCGCTTCAAGCTCTGATTGCACAGGGTGCAAACCACTCGTGTCCTGTCATCAGCACATTTTCTAAAGAACTTCCACGCTAGAGAACTCCTTTGAGCTGACTTTGGTGCGCTCGTTCCCTTGCTGCGTTGGGCAGTAGCGGGCGTAGTGTCTAGGGCACGGCCGCTCCGCTTCTGCACCCTGCTCCCTCTTCTGCTGTGCTGGTGGCTCTGTGCGACCACCGCCTCTTCCTCCAAACTACTCAGTTCACCTGCATGACGTTCATTCCATGTGGGGTCGAGGACCTCATCGTCCTCCACATCATCTTCCACCCAGTCTTCACCCCTGCCCTCCTTGTCGGTCTCCACAATGCTGAACGCCGCAGCAGTTGGCACCTGCGTTTCGTCATCATCGGAGACGTGCTGCGATGATCCTTGCATGTACTCATCTTGAGGAATAAGTGGTTGGGCATCGCTGCACTCAATCTCTTCCACTTCTGGGGCAGGGCTAGGTGGATGGCCCTGGGAAACCCTGCTGACAGAGTCCTCAAAAAGAATAAGAGACTGCTGTATGGCTTGGGGCTCAGACTGCTGGCCTGATTTGCAAGGGGGTGAGGTGAAAGACGGTTGGACATTGGCTGCAGGTGCCAACTCTGACCTTTCTGCAGTAGACTGGGTGGGAGACAATGTGAAGGAACTGGAGGCACTGTCAGCAGCAAACCAATCTACTATCGCCTCAACTTGTTCTGGCCTCATCACTTCTAGGGGCGTTTGATGCCCTACCAAATACTGATGCAGGTTCTGTCGCCTACTCACACTTGAGGAAGGTGTTTCACTTGTGCGTGTAGCTGGCACAGATCGACCATGTCCTCTCCTTGCAACAGGAGCTCTACCAGCAGCACCACGACCCAGGCCACGGCCCTTATTTGACGGTCTCCTCATATTTCTGTAATTTAAGATCTTGCCCTAGAAAGATTTTTATTGAATAGCGGAATAGAAAATATGATCCAAAAAAAGTGTATGTATATCACACGTACACAACCACACTAGGCCCCAATTACTATTGTTTGTACCCCTAAAAGGCTAGATGAGGAGTAGGGGGAGTATGGAACAGGCAGCACCCTCAAACCTTCAGAAGTATGAGATGAACCCCAACAACTTGGAAAGGTGGATCTCTCTCACACGTACCGACACAGACTATCCCGCAATTCAATTGATCCTCAAAGGTTTTTATTGAATAGCGGAATAGGAAATATGATCAAAAAAAGTGTATGTATCTCGCACGTACACAACCACACTAGGCCCCAATTACTATTGTTTGTACCCCTAAAAGGCTAGATGAGGAGTAGGGGGGGTATGGAACAGGCAGCACCCTCAAACCTTCAGAAGTATGAGATGAACCCCAACAACTTGGAAAGGTGGATCTCTCTCACACGTACCGACACAGACTATCCCGCAATTCAATTGATCCTCAAAGGTTTTTATTGAATAGCGGAATAGGAAATATGATCAAAAAAAGTGTATGTATCTCGCACGTACACAACCACACTAGGCCCCAATTACTATTGTTTGTACCCCTAAAAGGCTAGATGAGGAGTAGGGGGGGTATGGAACAGGCAGCACCCTCAAACCTTCAGAAGTATGAGATGAACCCCAACAACTTGGAAAGGTGGATCTCTCTCACACGTACCGACACAGACTATCCCGCAATTCAATTGATCCTCAAAGGTTTTTATTGAATAGCGGAATAGGAAATATGATCAAAAAAAGTGTATGTATCTCGCACGTACACAACCACACTAGGCCCCAATTACTATTGTTTGTACCCCTAAAAGGCTAGATGAGGAGTAGGGGGGGTATGGAACAGGCAGCACCCTCAAACCTTCAGAAGTATGAGATGAACCCCAACAACTTGGAAAGGTGGATCTCTCTCACACGTACCGACACAGACTATCCCGCAATTCAATTGATCCTCAAAGGTTTTTATTGAATAGCGGAATAGGAAATATGATCAAAAAAAGTGTATGTATCTCGCACGTACACAACCACACTAGGCCCCAATTACTATTGTTTGTACCCCTAAAAGGCTAGATGAGGAGTAGGGGGGGTATGGAACAGGCAGCACCCTCAAACCTTCAGAAGTATGAGATGAACCCCAACAACTTGGAAAGGTGGATCTCTCTCACACGTACCGACACAGACTATCCCGCAATTCAATTGATCCTCAAAGGTTTTTATTGAATAGCGGAATAGGAAATATGATCAAAAAAAGTGTATGTATCTCGCACGTACACAACCACACTAGGCCCCAATTACTATTGTTTGTACCCCTAAAAGGCTAGATGAGGAGTAGGGGGGGTATGGAACAGGCAGCACCCTCAAACCTTCAGAAGTATGAGATGAACCCCAACAACTTGGAAAGGTGGATCTCTCTCACACGTACCGACACAGACTATCCCGCAATTCAATTGATCCTCAAAGGTTTTTATTGAATAGCGGAATAGGAAATATGATCAAAAAAAGTGTATGTATCTCGCACGTACACAACCACACTAGGCCCCAATTACTATTGTTTGTACCCCTAAAAGGCTAGATGAGGAGTAGGGGGGGTATGGAACAGGCAGCACCCTCAAACCTTCAGAAGTATGAGATGAACCCCAACAACTTGGAAAGGTGGATCTCTCTCACACGTACCAACACAGACTATCCCCCAATTTAACTGATCCCCAAAGGTTTTTGATTAAATAGCGGAATAGAAAATATGATCCCAAAAAAGTGTATGTATATCACACGTACACAACCACACTAGGCCCCAATTACTATTGTTTGTACCCCTAAAAGGCTAGGAGTAGGGGGAGTATGGAACAGGCAGCACCCTCAAACCTTCAGAAGTATGAGATGAACCCCAACAACTTGGAAAGGTGGATCTCTCTCACACGTACCAACACAGACTATCCCCCAATTTAACTGATCCCCAAAGGTTTTTGATTAAATAGCGGAATAGAAAATATGATCCCAAAAAAGTGTATGTATATCACACGTACACAACCACACTAGGCCCCAATTACTATTGTTTGTACCCCTAAAAGGCTAGATGAGGAGTAGGGGGAGTATGGAACAGGCAGCACCCTCAAACCTTCAGAAGTATGAGATGAACCCCAACAACTTGGAAAGGTGGATCTCTCTCACACGTACCGACACAGACTATCCCGCAATTCAATTGATCCTCAAAGGTTTTTATTGAATAGCGGAATAGGAAATATGATCAAAAAAAGTGTATGTATCTCGCACGTACACAACCACACTAGGCCCCAATTACTATTGTTTGTACCCCTAAAAGGCTAGATGAGGAGTAGGGGGGGTATGGAACAGGCAGCACCCTCAAACCTTCAGAAGTATGAGATGAACCCCAACAACTTGGAAAGGTGGATCTCTCTCACACGTACCGACACAGACTATCCCGCAATTCAATTGATCCTCAAAGGTTTTTATTGAATAGCGGAATAGGAAATATGATCAAAAAAAGTGTATGTATCTCGCACGTACACAACCACACTAGGCCCCAATTACTATTGTTTGTACCCCTAAAAGGCTAGATGAGGAGTAGGGGGGGTATGGAACAGGCAGCACCCTCAAACCTTCAGAAGTATGAGATGAACCCCAACAACTTGGAAAGGTGGATCTCTCTCACACGTACCGACACAGACTATCCCGCAATTCAATTGATCCTCAAAGGTTTTTATTGAATAGCGGAATAGGAAATATGATCAAAAAAAGTGTATGTATCTCGCACGTACACAACCACACTAGGCCCCAATTACTATTGTTTGTACCCCTAAAAGGCTAGATGAGGAGTAGGGGGGGTATGGAACAGGCAGCACCCTCAAACCTTCAGAAGTATGAGATGAACCCCAACAACTTGGAAAGGTGGATCTCTCTCACACGTACCAACACAGACTATCCCCCAATTTAACTGATCCCCAAAGGTTTTTGATTAAATAGCGGAATAGAAAATATGATCCCAAAAAAGTGTATGTATATCACACGTACACAACCACACTAGGCCCCAATTACTATTGTTTGTACCCCTAAAAGGCTAGATGAGGAGTAGGGGGAGTATGGAACAGGCAGCACCCTCAAACCTTCAGTATGAGATTGTGTTCACTGTACCCCACAAAGATTGAGTTCACTGCACCCCACAATGATTGTGTTCACTGCACCCCACAAAGATTGTGTTCACTGCACCTCACAAAGATTGTGTTCACTGTACCCCCCAAAGATTGTGTTCACTGCACCCCACAAAGATTCTGTTCACTGTACCCCACAAAGATTGTGTTCACTGCACCCCAAAAAGATTGTGTTCACTGCACCCCAAAAAGGATGTTGTTCACTGCACCCCAAAAAGGATGTTGTTCACTCCACCCCAAAAAGATTGTGTTCACTGCACCCCACAAAGATTGTGTTCACTGCACCCCAAAAAGATTGTGTTCACTGCACCCCAAAAATGATTTTGTTCACTGCACCCCAAAAAGGATTTTGTTCACTGCACCCCAAAAAGGATGTTGTTCACTCCACCCCAAAAAGATTGTGTTCACTGCACCCCAAAAAGATTGTGTTCACTGCACCCCACAAAGGATTTTGTTCACTGCACCCCAAAAAGATTGTGTTCACTGCACCCCAAAAAGGATGTTGTTCACTGCACCCCAAAAAGGATTTTGTTCACTGCACCCCAAAAAGATTGTGTTCACTGCACCCCACAAAGGATTTTGTTCACTGCACCCCACAAAGATTGTGTTCACTGCACACCAAAAAGGATTGTGTTCACTGCACCCCAAAAAGATTTTGTTCACTGCACCCCAAAAAGATTGTGTTCACTGCAGCCCAAAAAGATTGTGTTCACTGCAGCCCAAAAAGATTGTGTTCACTGCAGCCCAAAAAGATTGTGTTCACTGCAGCCCAAAAAGATTGTGTTCACTGCAGCTCACACACAGAAAAATGGATGTGGATCACTGACACCTGCCTATCTCCAATCCCACACCACACAGCAATATCGATTGTAGTTTGTAGAACACAGTTTCCCTAAAATTCAGCAGACTCTGTCCCTAACAGGATTGAGAAGAGATCGTAGATCAGGATTGAGTGCAGATTCACCCCACCCCCCACACAGCAATATCGATTGTAGTTTGTAGAACACAGTTTCCCTAAAATTCAGCAGACTCTGTCCCTAACAGGATTGAGAAGAGATCGTAGATCAGGATTGAGTGCAGATTCACCCCACCCCCCACACAGCAATATCGATTGTAGTTTGTAGAACACAGTTTCCCTAAAATTCAGCAGACTCTGTCCCTAACAGGATTGAGAAGAGATCGTAGATCAGGATTGAGTGCAGATTCACCCCACCCCCCACACAGCAATATCGATTGTAGTTTGTAGAAGACACTGACCCTATATAATTCAGCAGACTCTATCCCTAAAATGCCTACAACTCGCCCTGCCTAAACACTCCGACCTGTCCCTCAATTCTATCCGGACACAAATGGTTTTTTCCTGCCTATCTTTCCCTAATCAGCAGCCAGCACGTTGATGTGTGCTCTGTCCCTGAATCTAAGCAGCATAATGACGCCGCTGCGGCTGCCTCGAACTTATAAAGACTTGGTCACATGCTTCAGACGGCCAATCACAGCTACTGAGACATTTGCAGGCATGGCTGGGATGGCTTAAGGCACACCAGTTAAACGATTGTTGATTGGCTGTTGAAAGCCCGCCATGAAAAGAGCGCCAAAGCATGCAAAACCCGGAAATAAAACGACCGAACACGGATTTTTACCCGAACATACAGTAAAGTGTCCGTGTCCGTGTTCGGGTACAAAAAATCCAATTATTCGGTACGAACACGAATAATACAGTCCGTGTTCGCTCAACACTAATGCTGATGATGAATGTGTTTTGTCAACAATTTGAGGGAAGCAGCCCTCACAAAGTTGACATTTCCTGCTTTATATCCACCACATGCCCAACAACTTACAACTTAAATAGTTTTGTTTTTGTTATCACTGTTCATGGCTCGAATTGTTAACCTAGTTAATGTTATGGTTTAGATGTAAAGGAGGCTTCCTGCTAACCCTAACCATATGTGTATTTTTTCCCATTATTGCTACCTTTTTGGATTTAGTATTCATTTTGTCTGTTTTGCTTATCCTGCACTTAAACTTTTGAGGTTGTTTTTCTAAATTGATTGTGCTGGTTCTTATCAGCCTTATTTTTATTCCTGTTTTATAATGTGAATGTTAAGGTGTGTGTAATTATTTGTGTCTTACCCTTGTAGATTTTAAGCTCTTTGGAGAAGTACCCATATTTTAGCATATTGTAAAATGCTGTTTCATAATTGACATTTTTTTTGGATCCAAGTACATTAATGTACCAAATGTTGATATTAATGTTCAAATAAATTGTTGTTTTATTGCATTATGTTTCACTGTTGCAGAAAATAAATAAATGTTTGAGAAGTGTAAACTAGTTAACTATTTGCACCTCTGCAAAGTGTTCCCATATCTAATTGCATACCTACTAATTTTCTAAGGTACATGTGTAAGTAATTTTAATAAAGTACAGAATATAATAAGGGGGGGGGGGGGTTTAAATGCAAATATTACATTTAAAAAAAAACAAAAAACACTGCTACAGTGCTGGATTCATGCATGCCTCACCCACTTTTTAGTTGGCCTAGGTAAAACATGAAAGATGTCAAATAAATGTTATTTCTCTCAATATCAACAGTTTAAAAAAAAAAAAGATGTTTGCGATGGCGCAACAGCACACTCACGATCATATGGTTGCATATGCATTCACCTTGGGCCGACCCCCGCAAATACATTAACATGAAATTGGATGCTCACACCCCCGGAAATGTACTGCAGCTCGGAGCTGTAAGGAGGAACAATGGCTTGCTCACTCTACTCCCAGGAAGAGCTGCTTTTGATAAGCAAAGTAAAGGCCCGTATACACATGCAGATTGTCGGCCGAAAAGATTCGGCCGACGACCGATCGGCCGATTTTTGGCTTGTTAGTATGATGCTTCCGACAGCGCACTTTCGGCCGAACAGAATCTGTCGTGCAAGCATTAAAATTTTTGTATGCCGACACCAGAACGGCCGATTGTTCGCCAGTCAGTACAGATTTCGGCCGACAGACAGCAGATTTGCAAGACTGGGCATGCTCAGAAAAGAAAAAACACAGGGAAAGTTAACCATCACATGACATCACTTCTGCAGTCGGCGGACAAAATTTGTGTGCAGTCTTTTGCACTTTTCAGCGGACACGACAGCCCGGGGACAAAAGACGGCCGATCGTTCGGCCGACGATCGGTACGTGTGTACAGGGGTTTAGTGTGGGAGGTGTCTTGTTGTTCCCTGGGCTTGGGGTGTGTGTTAGTTAGCTACTGGGGGGGGGGATGTATTTTATTGATCCTCACCACACATTCACTTCCTGGTTGTGCACACGCAAGTCACTTCCTATTTCTATGCACATTAGCCTTCCTGCATATTCCAGGAAACAGATCTACTGTATGTTTATATATATATATATATATATATATATATATACACACACACAAACACACACAGTTCTGCTACAGTATGTATCTTATGGCATGTACAGGAACAAACATGTGTGTGTATATATTGTGGGGTAATAGCTCAAATGGGGATCACCTTCCCTGGGAAAAAGGGTAGTCTGGGCAGTAAGGTTGCTTTCCATGCTGATTAGCAGTCAGTTTTTTTATTTAAAAAGGTTACAATAAAACAAAATAAAACAGAAAATGAATCCTTGCTATCCTGGCTCTAACTACATAGGCGGATTTCCTCTCTAGCAGATGGTGAGCTTCTCCCTGCCACCTCACAAAACAAAAGTATTTTAGTAATGCTCTCTGATTCCTAGGCTAGAGCAACGTCATGTTTCAGCCTTCCCCTTTTATCTCACCTGGATAACAATCATTAAGCAATTAACAATCCAGGTGAGAGACACAAAACCTGAGCTGGATTTCAGACCCAAAGTCATCTCGAAAACCTGGTCTGGGTTCTGCTAGTCCTGTACATAGGACAGAAAGCGAGGGGAAATTTATCGCCCCTCAATGACTTTCCCTTTCCTTATGTCACATATCCCCCCCTCTGCTCAAGCCACCGTGGTTGAGCAACTGCAATGAAGATGCAATGCACACACGAGAGGGCGTCTACATTGGTTTGAAGCTTCCTCGCTCTGTGTTCCACTGTAAACTTAAATGCTTGTAAAGCCAAGAACCAGCTTGTAACTTGGCTGTTTCTTTCTTTATTTTTACACATCCACTTGAGGGGGCTATGGTCAGTAACCAGTTTAAACTGTCTACCCAACAGGTAATACCTGAGGGCTTCCAGGGCCCATTTGATAGCCATTAGTGATGAGCCGAACACCCCCTGGTTCGGTTCGTACCAGAACACCGCGAACAGAGGATAAGTTTGTTCGAACAAACGAACCCCATTGAAGTCTATGGGACTCGAACCTCAAAAATCAAATGGCCTCATTTTGAAGGCTTAAATGCAAGTCATTGCCCCAAAAAAAGTGTATCGGGGTCCGGGTCCTGACCTGGGGAACATGTAGCAATGAAAAAAAAGTTTTTAAAAACGATAATTTTTAAAGTAGCACTGACTTACTGATTTTAATGAGGGTTAAAGTGAAACTATAAAAATGAAAAATTCCTTGAAATATCCCTGAATGTCATACGGGTGCAGAAAAATTGGGCCTTGTTTGTTGGTGGTGCCTAAACACCATAACCCCTTGCAGTTACTCTTGCTGGGTGCAGGAACGGGCCCTGCTGCTAAAAAATCCATACAGATTTGAAATTGCATGTACTTGTCATACAGGTGCCAAAAATTGGGCCTTTGCTGTTGGTGGTGCCTGAACACTATAACCAAGGCCTCGCAGTTACTCTTGCTGGGTGCAGGAACGTGACCTGCTGGTAAGAATTCCATACAAATTTGAAATTGCATGTGCTATACACAGTGGTGGCTGGTCAATAGGGGGCGCCGGGGCCCCGCCCACCTCAATGCAGAGGGGCGCCGGACACATTGCTGCTATGGAGAGGGGTGGAGATTTTCCTATCATGTGCCTGTTTTTGGTATGCTGATTGGCGGCTCTTTAGAGTGTCCTCGGGGTGCAGAGCGATGCGCCCTGAACACTCCCACTCCGATTGCCGTCCTGTGATTAGATACCTTCCTGTGAGTGGACGTCATAGGGGCGGTGCTTTGGGGTCACTGTCTGCTTCCTGCCTGAGCCTTCCCAGATGTCTTTCCATTGTCTCCCTGCTGCTGCTACACAGGAGGATGCCGTAGCTGAGTGAGAGAGAGAGAGAACTTGTTGTCTGGACTGGGACACTGCTGAGCTGACTGGTTGTGAGTATGAGAAGTTCTGTGTGCTGTCTGGATCGGGACACTGCTGATGAGATGTGAGTAAGGGTCGGTGGGGGGTGAAAGTAAACAGAAGAGTCTGGCCATGCCTGCACACAGAAGAGGGGGAGGGAACAGAGATCACACTGAACAGTAATATTTTAGAGGGAGGACATGTTCGCCCAGGTCCTAGAGCTATGTACACTGATCTGCTACATCTCCCCCTCTACAGAGATGTAAAGGGGGGAGGGGGGGGAGCACCCATCTCCACAGTACCTGCACCATGTCTGCAGTCTCTGGTCATTTACTGATTTACTGTACCATCTCTCCAGTGTCTGACTGTCTCCTGTGCCACCATGCCTGCAGTCTGACTGTCACCTGTGTCACCATGCCTGCAGTCTGACTGCCTCCTATGCCACCATGCCTGCAGTCTGAATGTCTCCTGTGTCACCATGCCTGCAGTCTGACTGTCTCCTGTGCCACCATGCCTGCAGTCTGACTGTCTCCTGTGCCACCATGCCTACAGTCTGACTGTCTCCTGTGTCACCATGCCTGCAGTCTGACTGTCTCCTGTGTCACCATGCCTACAGTCTGACTGTCTCCAATGTCACCATGCATGCAGTGTCTGACTGTCTCCTGTGCCACCATGCCTGCAGTGTCTGACTGTCTCCTGTGCCACCATGCCTGCAGTGTATGACTGTCTCCTGTGCCACCATGCCTGCAGTGTCTGACTGTCTCCTGTGCCACCATGCCTGCAGTGTCTGACTGTCTCCTGTGTCACCATGCCTGCAGTGTCTGACTGTCTCCTGTACCACCATGCCTGCAGTGTCTGACAGTCTCCTGTGCCACCATGCCTGCAGTGTCTGACTGTCTCCTGTGCCACCATGCCTGCAGTCTGTCTGTCTCCTGTGCCACCATGCCTGAAGTCTGTCTGTCTCTTGTGCCACCATGCCTGCAGTCTGTCTGTCTCCTGTGCCACCGTGCCTGCAGTGTCTGACTGTCTCCTGTGCCACCGTGCCTGCAGTGTCTGACTGTCTCCTGTGCCACTGTGCCTGCAGTGTCTGACTGTCTCCTGTGCCACCGTGCCTGCAGTGTCTGACTGTCTCCTGTGCCACCGTGCCTGCAGTGTCTGACTGTCTCCTGTGCTACCATGCCTGCAGTCTCTGACTGTCTGCCTGACACCCTTTCCTTCCCAGATTACTTGTTATCTCTTCCAGCAGTTCAGCAGCTCAGTTCTTTATCTGCAGTCATTTAAGGTGGCTGTAGTAGGAATGAAAAAAGAGAATCATCTATTCCACAGCCACCTTAAGAGCCGGTTCACACATATGCGATGACAGACATCGCATGTGATTCAGAGCGCACTGCTCTGCAAATCACATGCGATGTCTGTGCGTTGCGAATTCAGCCATGCAGATTGTATGGCTGAATTTGCACCGCATTCAGACCAAAGGACAGGACCCTTTTTTTGGTCCTCAACAGAATCAAATCGCATGGGTGTTCACACCTATGCGATCCGATTCATGTCCGAATTGACAGTTCACACTGCGATATGCAAACTTATCTGGCGGTGTCATTAACTTTGTATTGACACCCCCAGTGATTGGCATATGGCAGTGTGAACTGCCTGGGAATCAAGTGCGATGCAGGAACCTTCAGTGGATTCGCAGGGTTCCCACATCGCATATGTGTGTGAACCAACACTTAGTGACTGCAGATAACGAACTGAGCTGCTGAACATTTGGAAGAGATGAATACTTTTTCAAGGCACTGTACCTTGATTACTGAAGGCCCCTTTCACACTTGTGTGACCTCAAAGTCACAAAATGTTTTACAGCGTTTTTGCCGCAAAGCAATGCCTATTACATTTTTCTGTTTGCGCCCCCCAAAACTTTTGAGCACCAGCCGCCACTGGCATTACAAGTGCCAAAATTGGGCCTTTGCCATAGGTGGTACCCAAACACCGTAACCAAGCCCTCGCAGTTACTCTTGCTGGGAGCAGGAACGGGACATGCTGGTAAGAATTCCATGCAAATTTGAAATTGCATGTGCTATACAAGTGCCAAAAATTGGGCCTTTGGTGTAGGTGGTGCCTGAACACCGTAACCAAAGGCTTCACAGTTACTCTTGCTGGGTGCAGGAACGGAACCTGCTGGTAAGAATTCCGTGCAAATTTGAAATTGCATGTACTACACAGGTGTCAAAAATTGGGCTTTTGGTGTTCGTGGTTCCTGAACATCGTAACCCCTCACAGTTAGCAGGGCACAGGGACAGGGCCTGCTGTTATAAATGACATACAACATTTCAATTTTATGCACCTGTCATACAAGTGCAGAAAAATTAGGCCTTGGGGGTTGGAAGTGACCTAAAGCAAAAACATTGTTGGAAGCTAGCAGAATCAAGGTAGAGGAATAGGATAGGCAGCATATGCAGTCTTCAAGGGATGGCAGACCCCTAGCAAATTCCATCAGTTACATCAGAATCAGGGGCTTGATAGCTCTTGTTGATCCAGGACTGGATCAGCTGGTCAACAGAGTCTGTGGACAGACGCACTCTTTTGTCCATCACAAAACCTCCAGCAGCACTGAAAGTCCGTTCGGAAAGCACGCTAGAAGCAGGACAGGCCAGTAGCTCTATTGCATACTGAGCAAGTTCTGGCCAGTGGTCCATCCTCAAGACCCAGTAAGCCAGTGGATGCGCAGCTGGAAAGGTTTCCAAGTCTGCTCTTGCACCTAGATAATCGTGCACCATATGATGGAGATGCTGCCGATAGTTGATTAAACCTAACAGCCCTGGGTGCTGCTAAGGACAAAAGAACTGTTTAACCACTTCCATACAGAGCAGTTAGACCCCCTTCCTTCCCAGACCAATTTTCAGCTTTCAGCACTCTCACACTTTGAATGACAATTGCTCAGTCATGCTACACTGTAACCAAACAAAATTTTTATCATTTTATTCACACAAATAGAGCTTTCTTTTGGTGGTATTTGATTACAACTAGGTTTTTGTTTTTCGTGATATAAGCAAAAAAAGCGCACAAATTTTGAAAAAAAAACACTTTTTTTTAGTTTCTATTATAAAATTTTGCAAAAAATGAAATTTTCTTCATACATTTGGGCCAAAATTTATACTGATACATATCTCTGGTAAAATTAACCTACATTGGTGTATATTATTTAGTCTGTGTGAAAGTTATTGAGTCTAGAAGCTATGGTACCAATTGCTGAAAATTGAGCACACCAGATGTACTGACGGACTATCTCCTTTCTTGAGGACCTGAAATGTCAGGACAGTACAAATACCCCCCAAATGACCCCTTTTTGTAAAGTAGACAGTCCAAGGTATTTAGTAAAGGGCAAGGTGAGTTTTTTGAAGTTATAATTTTTTCCCACAATTCTTGGGAAAATGAAGAAAAAAAACATTTTTTCTTTTTTTTCCCACAAAGTTGTCAATTTATAAGCCATTTCTGAAACATAGCACGTACACAGCAAAATGACACCCCAAAATACATTCTGCTACTCCTTCTGAGTATGGCGATACCACAAAAAGATACTCCACATCCAAGTAGCACCTTCAGGCGTTCTAGGAGTATAAATAAACATAAAACTTTCTTACTACCTATCAAATTTTGAAGGCCCTAGAGCACCAATACAATGGAAAAGTCCACAAAATGACCCCATTTTGGAAAGCAAACACTCCAACGTATATTCTATGAGGCATTATGGGTATTTTGAACATGTCATTTTTTTCCACAAGTTTTTGGAAAATGTGGGAAGAAAATGAAAACTTTTTTTTTTCACACAAACTTGTCAATTTATAGGATATTCCTAGCACATAGCATGTACACAGCAAAAATGACACCCCAAAATACATTCTGCCACTCCTCCTGAGTATGGCAATACCACATGTGTGAGACTTTTTCACAGCCTAGCCATATAGAGGGGCCCAACATCCAAGGAGCACCATCATGCATCCTAGCCACCTGCCTAGGCCTATTTTGACACTTGGTGTTTACAAGCTAAAATCAGTTGTTTTAGCTAGATAACTACTTAGAACCCCCAAACATTATATATTTGTTTTTAGCAGAGACTCTAGAGAATAAAATGGAGATTATTGCAATATTTTTTATCACACCGTATTTGCGCAGCGGTCTTCCAAACGCACTTTTTTTGGAAAAAATTCACTTTTTTTAATTAAAAAATAAGAATCCAGTAAAGTTAGCCCAATTTTTTTCCATAATGTGAAAGATAATGTTACGCCGAGTAAATAGTTATGTCATGCCTCAAAATTGTGCACGCTCACGGAATGGCGACATACTTTGGTACTTAAAAATCCCCATAGGCAACACTTTCAAAATTTCTACAGGTTGCCATCTTAGAGTTACAGAGGAGGTCTAGGGCTCAAATTATTCCTCTTGCTCTAACGATCGCGGCAATACCTCACATGTGTGGTTTGAACACTGTTTACTTATGTGGGCGGGGTTTCCATATGCGTTCTCTTCTGCGCGCAAGCTCACGGGGACAGGGCGCTTTAATTTTTTTTTTTTTTACTATTTATTTTATTTATTATTTTTTATTTTTACACCATTTTTATAAAAAAAAAAAAAATTGATCATTTTTATTTCTATTACAAGGAATGTAAACATTCCTTGTAATAGAAATAGGCATGACAGGACTTCTTTTTTGTGAGATCTGGGGTCAAAAAGTCCTCAGATCTCACAAGTACACTAAAAGATAGAAAAAAAAATAATAATTATATAAATGAAAAAAAAAAAAGGGACCTTTAAACTGGTTGCTAGGCAACGACATTTGCCGTAGCTCCGGTCCTCCAAGACCATAGAGTCGAGTGAGAGCAAGCTTGCCCTCACTCGACATCCTGTCTTTGAGGATCCGGGACCGAATCGTTCTCCCCGCTGCCGGCGGGTCCGGTAAGCGGGGAAAAGGACGGGAACGCGGCAGGAGAGGGGGGCACCTCTTCCGTCATCCCGGAAGGGTGTTCCCACGGCGATTCCGCCGCTAGGACCACCCATATAGGAAAGCCAACCGTCCACCGTTTAAAAAAATACCAGGGTTATGGCAGCTATCTGCTGCCATAACACCGGTATTTAGGTTTAAACGGAGGACGTATATAAACCTTTTTGGACTTGGACATGGTGGCTGTACGAAGGGTGACAGGTACTCGGGTACTTTGCTGGGCAGGTGACAGGCAGGTGACAGGTACTCTGGTACTAATGAGCAGGTGACAGGTACTCGGGTACTCCGATAGGCAGGTGACAGGTACTCGGGTACTCTGATGGGCAGGTGACAGGCAGGTGATAGGTACTGATGGGTACTGATGAATAGTACTGATACTGATAGGTGACACAGATACTGTACTGATGGGTACTGATGATCAGTACTGATACTGATAGGTGATATGTACTGATGGGTACTGATGAGTACTGATGAGTAGTGATGGGTACTGATGAGCAGGCGGCAAGTACTCGGTACTTCAGGCGTCAGGTACTCTGATGAGCAGGTGGAAGGTACTCGGGTACTCTGATGGGTAGGTGACAGGTACTCGGGTACTCCGATGACGGGTACTCGGGTACTCTGATGATGGGTACTCCGGTGACAGGTACTCAAAGTACCCGAGTACCTGTCATCAGAGTACCCGAGTATCTGTCATCAGAGTACCCGAGTACCCGTCACCAGAGTACCCGAGTACCCGTCATCAGATTACCCGAGTACCCGTCATCGGAGTACCCGAGTACCTGTCATCAGAGTACCTGGGTACCTGTCATCAGAGTACCCGAGTACCCGTCATCAGAGTACCCGAGTACCTGTCATCAGAGTACCCGAATACCTGTCACCAGCCCATCAGAGTACCCGAGTACCTGTCATCAGAGTACCTGATGGGCTGGTGACAGGTACTCGGGCACTTTTATGGGCTAGTGACAGGTACTTTGATGGGCTAGTAACACGTACTTTGATGGGTTAGTGACAGGTGCTCTTTATTGGGGGGGGGCAATCAGTGTGTTTGGGGTGCACTGTAATTGGTAACTAGCTGTTACCACAATCTCCTCCTCACACAGGATCAGTGTGTGAGGAGGAGAACACGGTGACAGCTAGTTACCGTGTTCTCTGTTGACATTTGTGACCGGCTGTGATTGGACACAGCCGGTCACGTGGTAAAAAGCCAATTTCATTGGCTCTTTACCTAGATCGGGGATTGGCTCTGTCCGGGGGACGAGCCTCGTCCCCGATCGCTGCTCAGCGCGCCCCCGGGGGTGCGCATTGCAGAGAGAACGAGTGGCTCGCGCTGGAGCCGCTCATGTGATCGGCTGTGATTGACACAGCCGATCACATGGTAAACAGCCAATTTCTATTGGCTGTTTACCTTGATCAGGGATGGGCTATGTCCGAGGGACAAGCGTCATCCCTGATCGCTGCGCGCCCCCGGGGGTGCGCAGTAGCAGCTGGAACGGGCGGCCGTCATATGACGGCCGCCCAGAACGGTAAAGCCATCCTGTCGGCGTCATATTACTATACGCCGGTATGGATGTGGTTAAAGGTATCAGCCGGCCACCTTCTCCACCGCTCCTCCTTTGGCTGAATGATGCCTCAGAAACACGTCCAGAGAATGTTGACCTCCCAGTGTCTGGAAAGGCGGTACACACATATTTTTTAAGGCCTCCTCAAGATGTTTCATCCGCTGCGCCCTCTGCAAAGGAAGGATGAAAAAAATGCAAAAAAAAATGCCTTTTTGGGACCTGCCACTGTGGTGCAGCACATTCCACAAATTTGCGAAAGGGAGCAGAGTCTACCAAATGAAAAGGCAGCAACTGTACTGCTAGCAATTTGGCCAAGCTAGCATTAAGACGCTGAGCATGTGGATGGCTGTGTATTTCTTTCTACAGTTCAAATACTGGGGTAGAGAAATTTGCCTGCAGCTTAAATTAAGCGATGGTGTACTGCTAGCAGATAGGGTGCAAGTCTCTGTGCCACTCATTGCTTTACCATCATCCCTCTCAATGCTGGTATTTGAGAAGGCATGAGGTATAATAGGGTTAGAGATTGCAGATGAGGAGCAAGGTGATGCATGCTTGTTTTGATCAGGTGCTGTTGCCAATGGACTGCATGGTAGGTCGTCATATGCCTTGTCAAGCATGTGGTGCCCAAGCGGCTGGTGTTCTGGCCACGCTTGATCCACTGTAGACAGATGTTGCAAACAGCAACGCTGTGATCTACTGCACAGATGCTGAAAAAAGCCCACACTAATGAACTATTTGGAGTCCACGGTGATTTTGCTGCACCCTGCACCTGTGGAGCTCTGTGCTGTGATGCAATAGGTTGGCTATTGCTATGGTGGCCCCTGGAGCACATCCTGCCTCGTTGGAGTAGTGCATCCTCCTCATCCTCCCCCTCACCCTCCTCCTCCTCCTCTATCCTGTCAGGCACCCAAGTAGAATCAGTGACCTCATCATTCCCTCCCTCCTCGTCACTGGAGCAAACTTGGCAATATGCTTCAGCTGTGGCAACATGACTGCTGGTTTCTTGTCCGTCATTGTCACCCCCTCTCTCTAGGCTCATGATATTCCCTTCATCAGCCTGGGAACCAACATCGGAGAATTCTGTGGGAGGGGGGCTGAACCAGTCATCCCTCTGGTAACAGTGACTTCAGCTGCAGGAGCGGCAACAGGAGCAGCAGCGGGTGCAACAACAAAAGGAACCACCGGCCTAGCAGCAACAGGAGCAAGGTGTGCTGTGCGTGCGAGCAACATCTGCAATGCCTGAGCAAACTGACCCAAAAGGTGGTTTTATTGATTAACCAGCATGGGAAGCATAGGAGCACCCGCATCGTCAGGATTCATGGCCCTTGAGCACTGTCAGGGTGCCAGGAAACCAGACCACATGAAGATGCAAGTAAAATAAAGCGATTTATTAATGCAACAATAATAATCACACAGCAAGAGAGAGGAGTAAAATCAAGAACAGCTGGGGTCAAGTTCGGAAGCGGGTAGTCATCCAAGCCAGAATTGAGTCCAGGAACAAGTAGTCATCCAAGCCAAGATAGGGTCCAGAAGCGGGTAGTCGGCCGGAGCCATATCGTCGTCTGATGTGGGATCGTCTGCCGATGCGGAATCCAGAGCCAGGAAGGTCATCAACCAAGCCAAGTCATGCACGGAGAAACCACAGAGACCAGAGGACTGCTAGCAGTGATGCACCTTGGAGCACAAACGCAAGGGCCAGCTCTGAAAGCCATCAGGTGATATATACTGTATAGTCAGGTCGGTGTGCAACATCATCACTGAGCAACGCCCAGGCAGCAAACAAGTGATAATGCAAACAGAGTTTATAAGAGACAGCAGTCTGCACATGAGAGTAGATGTGGAGGTAATTGGCGCTGCCAAGAAATTGAATAATAAAAAGTGGGGGAGGGATGCAAATATATCTGATATCGATCTGAGGCAAATAAATAGATCTGGTGCAATGTGTAGAAGGTTAAAAATTAAAAAATACCTAGTGGTCTTAAAAACAATGATCTCTGTATATGTATGATCCAAGGACAAATAAATAGTTCAATAGTTAAGTGATCATAAAGATGATGGCTGTGTGTGTATAAACAATAAAAATAGTGGTAGATATAAGTGGGTTTGTGGTAACAAATACACATAAAATAATGCAATAAATATTCTAAATCCAAATGTTAAATTGCACAGTGGGGAAAGGGATCAATCAATTAAATGCTGGATGGTTTCTGTAGTGTAGTGGTTATCACGTTCGCTTAACACGCGAAAGGTCCCCAGTTCGAAACCGGGCAGAAACAGAGCTTACCTTCAGGGTCTAGCATTTAATCGATAACCGAGATAGGGCAATCATTTTGATCCTTGTTTGGTTTGGGGATAAGGGACATATTCGCAATAAGCATGTTGTCGAGGAAGGTGTGACTTTTAAGAATATAATTAAAAATACTGTATTTTCTGGCGTATAAGACTACTTTTGAACCTCCAAAAAATCCCCCAAAAATGGGGGGTCGTCTTATACGCCGAGTATAATATCTCCAAGGTAACCTAAGTATAAGTATTACCGGTAGATGAAAATTAGGGGGGTCATCTTATATGCCCAGTCGTCTTATACGCCGGAAAATACGGTATTTTTCAGGTTGGGAATCAATTGGCCATAACAGTTTTTTATAACACGAGGCCAAGAATCCGTCTGGGCCTGGGGCTTTAGAAGGTTTCAGGGAGGTTATTATTGAATGAATTTCAGCTCCTGTGCAGGGGGCATTCCGGGTCTGCGTCTGCTCCTCTGACAGTGTCGGAATAGAAAGAGAATCCAGCCAGGTCTTAGACGTGGAACAAGGCAGGGAGGTAGATGGGGAGGGGGGTTTCGATAATGTTCCCATGTATGGGAAGTTCACATGTATGGGGGGCTAAATAGACTGGTTAAGCTTTTTTCCGAACATAGCAGAAGCCGAGTTGCTGTGTAACAGGAACAATGCCCTAGACCATCTCAGAGACCTCTCAGTTTGCGAGAGAATCGTAACTAAAGCCATTCTTTTAGAGTCTATCTGCCTTAGGAGGTCAGGAGAATGATTTTGTCTATGAAGGTGATACAGTTTGTCCAGTTCCTGTGTAAGTTTGGAAATATCTGCTAATTTTTTTCTTTTCTTATTAGTTGCCAATTGAATCAGGTGGCCCCTAATCACCACTTTGTGGGCACCCAGAGTGAGGTAGGGGGAATATCGCCAGTATTGTTATTGCAAAAGCAAACGTCTATATGGTCTGAAATTTTGGATACTAATTCTGGATCCATGAAAAGAGATTCATTAAAGCGGTAGTATCCCGCTTTTTGACACTTTTACCTACAGGTAAGCCTATAATAAGGCTTACCTGTAGGTACAAATAATATCTCCTAAACCGGCATGGTTTAGGAGATATTTACAGTGCACGCAGCCGCTCGCGCGAGCGGCGCATGCACTCTAAAGGTCCGGGGGTACCTTCAATCTATTTGCCGGGAGCTTGCCGGAAAATCACTCCCGCGCGCATGCCAATCATCGCGCCGGAGCCGTCTCTTCCAGCCAATCACCGCGCCGGAGCCGCCGAACCCGGAAGAGACGGCGAGGGATCATGGCAGCGCCCGCAGCGATGTCCGGGGGTCCGTGTCGGGGCTTCGTTCTAAGGTAAGTTACACATAATGGGCTAGTATGCGATGCATACTAGCTCATTATGCCTTTGTCTTGCAGGTTTTTTTTTTTGTTCTTTGGGTTTACAACCGCTTTAAGTCTCCAACCTGCTGTAGCAGGTGAGAGTCCTATGTGGGAGATATCAAAAGATATCAAGAGAGACTATATGGTGATCAGACCAAGGGCATGGATGAATTCTTGCCACAGTAGAGTTAGCCAGAAGGACTGGGGTGCAGTATAAGTTGTCAAGCCTGAAGTAATTATCGTGAGGGTGCGAATAAAAAGTGTACTCATGGGGGCGTGGTCTGGACGCTGAGGAAGATGGACGCTTAACTCCAGTGGTCCGACACTCGATGGTCCCTAGCACAATACTGAGGGAGTCAGACTCACCAAACATGGGGAAATCTGAGCGCAACACCTCTGCCGCATGATCTCGATCACCTAGGGATCTGGAGGCGCATGCAGGCAGAAGCATTCCGGAGATTTTCCGTCCCCATCTAGAGCAGCGAGCAGAAGCCAGACTAGATCCTTTAGTGAGAGAGCCCCAGAATCCACTGCAATCCCCATCTAAACCACTATGCCTCAATGACTTAAAGGCAGTTGCAGCAAACATTAAATCTACCCTCTTTGCGGCTATATCTGAACTCCGCAGAGACATGCAAAACATGACTGCCAAATTAGAGGAGGTGGAAGACCTTACTGACTGCCATGACAATGGTATATTGGGGGCTCAAAGAGCACCAAACTCCCATTCAATCCAGATGAGAGATCTACCTAGACAAACTGAGGAACTGGAAGAGAGGGGGTGCTGGCATAACATCAGAATATAAGGACTGCCCGAATCAGTTGAGCCCCCACAGCTTAACTGTGTGACGTTGGCCATTTTTGACGATTTATTGGGCAGACCCACTCGGAAAAAAACCCCCCAAAAAATAAACACCAATAAAAGGAGAGCATGGTCTAATGGAGTAGGAGGGAGAGAAAACCCTCTGACAAGAATATATAAAACTGTATGAGGACTATGAAGTTCAAAACTCTTTCTAACCATATAAAACTTAATGCAAAACCAATTTAGAAAGTATTTAGATGACCTTTCCTAGGGCTAATCATGTTCAGTACAAGGGCCTAAACAAATGTTCCAGAAGGGGGGGAAAGCCGCCTAGGCTACTGTGTAGTAAGAGTAGGGGGTCAACCAGATGGGCACTGCTAGACTTGGATGCAGCATTGACTAACTGTTTATGGCAGTATGCTGACGGCCAAAGTACTTAGCAAAACATATCAATCCAGGAGCGGATCAGAGTGAGGAGCAATCATATCAGGTAGACAGGTCTCTGAATTCTTGTCGTTGTCTTCTGCAGTCTCTTTGCAGGGAAGGAGTTGCTTAGGTGGCCATCGGGCACGGGGTAGAAGGCATCCTGGGTAGATTCTCTTGAGCCAACATACCCAGCTTGACAAGGAGTTACTTTCCATCAGGGACTCTGATGGCATTATAAGTTGTGCCATTATGGGGGACCTGTAGTTTAAAGGGGAAGCCTCATCTGTACTGAATCCTTTTGGATTAAAGTACTGTAGTGATCTTCTTCATTTTACGGCATTTGTCAAGTGTGGCGGGAGATACTGTAGATCAGGGTTAATTTGTATCTTGGTCCCATCCAGCTGAATGTTGGGAGTATTTGCGGGAGGCCCTGAGTATCTCTTATTTAATTAGATAGTCCTTGAGGCACATAACAATGTCCCTTGGTTGTTTATTATCAGGTGGCTTTGGTTGCAGTGCCCTGTGGATCCTGTCGCAGGCGAAAGAGGCTGCAGGGGTTTCTGGTAGCAGGGACTGAAACAGTCTCAAGGTCGCTGAGAGCGGGTCGGTGATTGAGTCCAGACCCCTCTCATTCTCAGAAACAGCCTCAAGGTCGCTGAGAGCGGGTCGGTGACTGATTCCAGACCCCTCTCATTCTCAGAAACAGTCTCAAGGTCTCTGAGAGCGGGTCGGTGACTGATTCCAGACCCCTCTCATTCTCAGGTTTTTGCACCTGCTTCTATTGCCCAGGTCCTCCAGATTGGCTTGGAGCTGAGCAACTGTATCTGAGAGTGATTCATAGTCTCTGAAAAGGTCAGTATAGGCCAACTGCAGCTCATTATCCTTGGTCTCAAGGGGGATCTGTTCTACCCCCCAGGATCACTAACTACTGTTGTAGGGTGCTAGTAGACTTATGCAATTCAGTTGAAACTTTTCATCAAGTATTGTAAACATAGCTGATAATTTTTCATCTAATTCCGCCTTAGTGAGTTGGACCTGGTACTCACTGTCTCCAGAGGAGTGTGCCGAAGAGGCCGTGGGGCTCTGGTCGGCGGTCTGTGCACAGGGTGGCTGGGTGTCATCTTGAGGCATCTTGCTCTGCTCACTAACCCGGAGAAAATAGTTTGTTAAGGACCGTTGCACTGGATTTTTGCAGCGGGTCTTGGGTGCCAGCATGCACCAAGGGTTCCCTCCTGGGGTGCGGGTGTAACAGGAGAAAAAAGTAAGGCTTTATCCCCCTGGGGAAGCTGCTAAAGTCTCTGCTGCCCTCTGGGCTCTGTCTACAAGAGTCTGTCCAGCTTTGCGCCACGCACGCGCCATCAATATATAATTCTGATTGGATGAGAGAATCATCTGAGCACTATCTATTATTGAGTTATCTGCATATTATGATTAAGACAAGCCAGTGTGACATATTAGTATTTTTTGTGTAAAGGTAACATTTCTTTACACATATTTTAGGTAAAAACAAATGAATATGGTTGAATTTCTTAGTTTTGACTCCAACAATACTAAATATGTATTTTTATTCTAATCTCCTCTGAACAAAACCAAAATAAAGGAAAGCGCATGTGGCTTGGATCTGCTTACAGGTAAGAGCTTAATTGGCTATAAAGCACAAAAAGAACTATTTGCATAAAGCTGCATACTACTGGTAAATGGCAATAAAACAGATTTAATTTTATCAATCTTTGCACTGTCTCAGATTGTGTTTTATGCTATCCATGACTGATCTAAGGAAAAAGCAATAGCTTTGGATTATGTCCAGAATTACATTTCTATGGTCTTATATTGCTAGAGACAATTGGAATTTTAAGACAAGTGCAATTACAGTGGTTCTGATTACACAGTAGTTTAGATCCCACTAAAAACCTTTGTAGAAATGGAAATGACCTAACCAAGATTAAGGCCACTCTTCTTATGACATCATTATTATTCAACCTCTCGCGTAAATGATAAAAGAAGTAGACTTACTGAAGTGCTGTGTAAGCATAGCTGAATGTGCCCAATAAGTATAAGCTGTGTGATTTATAACTTCAATAAAGTGAGCTAGGAAAGCACAGTAATATGAGTATAGCGCAGCACCTCTAGCAATATCGAAGATCCATTTTTGAAGTTTGATTTAAAACAGTGTTGTTGTTCAGGGAAATATTTTTAAATAACTGTAACATTTAAAGTCAATTGTATTTTTTTAAGCTTTGAAGTTTTATTGACTATTGCAAGCAAATGCATCAAGAGATATAGATATTCAAGGTTGTTAAAAGAAAGTATAAATCACATGAAAGGAATATGAAAGAAAAAACACAGCATCAGATCTCTATATACTACATCAAATGTGAGGCTTAAGAACATTTAAAATCAATGAGCCATCCCAAAAAAAAAAGATGTCACTCTTTTACAAAGGGTGCCTTAATTTTTTTCTTGCTATGGAATAAAAAAAAAAAAGAAGAAGAAGAAAATAGCTATTCCTAAGAACCTGTTAGATAAGTCTAAACTAAAAATGTGTTCAAAAGGCAACATTGAGAAGTATATCATTTGATCAGTTAGCGGTAAGAGCACAGCCTACCAACTCAGTCCCCGATTCCCAACAATCTGGTAGTCTGGTGATCCTGGAATGTATTTGCTCGTAATGTTGAAGCACATGTTTAGGCTCCCCAATGCCTGAATTAAATACAAATGTCAGTGTCCAGAGTTTTCTAACAGCCAACAACCAGTTTTAAACCTCCAATACATTTGTGAATTTGGTTGGTAAAGCAAAGAGAGGATGTTACATGGCAGAGATTCAGGAAGTAAAATCCCAATTCTTTTTTTGATATTCTGCACAATGGGATGGGTGCAGGACTTTATTAGAACTCAGCTTGGGGTAATGTACATTTTCCATTTTTATTTTAATACATTGGTATTTGTAGTTTACTGGAAGCTTTTTTTTTGGTTTGGAACCTGCTCTTTAAATTTCAAATTAAAGTGGAATTCCGGCCACCTGAAAAAGAAATGGATGGTTACAATTTTTTGTTTACTTACCTTCTTATTGAAGAAAAATATACTCACCTTTCTTCCACTTCCTCCCTATGCGGCTGAGGCCTGCACCGTCACTTCCTCTTTGCATTCATTCCTGGGAGCTAAACGTCATCGCTCCCAGGAATCAATGTGCCTGCACCGACCCCGCTCATCACTTCCAGTGCGGCGCCTCATTCCCTGCTAAACAGCTTCTGGGCATGCCCAGAAGCTGTGGAGGGATGATGCAAGCGCATTTTGGGAGAAGAGGACACTGAAGAGGACGCAGAAGAGGATGCGCTGGCTTCAGCTGCCCACATCCGAGATGGCAGTGCTGGAGAAGAAATTTTCAAGGTAAGTATTTCTTCTAAAAAGTAAGTGCGACCCGGGACAGTACAGAGGCTATCCATTGTGGAATGTACTAGCCCTGACTGTCCCGGGGGTATTTTTATTGAAAAAAAAAATTAGTGGCCAGAACTTCGCTTTAAGTTCGCTTTAAGTTGGTGATAAACCCCATCTTTTTTGAAGCTCATTTACACCAATTAATAGTCCAGTGCCAGAGCCTTAGTGGTCATTAAATGCCAAAACAGAGAAAAGAAAAATGGGAGGAGGGTTCCTAAGAGTCCTCCAAACCAAAATACTGTAATATTCTGTTCAGGCAAAATATTTTGGATCAGCCTCTGATTCAGATACTTTAACCATGTCTGGATATTCTCAAAGTTTCAAACATTCAGGGAAATCCCTCCAAATTATTGTATCATGCAACAAGATACAACTTCAACCAGATGTATCACACAACCCAGAGTCATTCAAAACTTCACAAATGTTATAGGATTCTCTCGAGTAGCAATCAGCAATTTTTCTAGGGGCAATCACACTGGATTTAGCAAGAATAACCAAGCTTCCTGAGTCTGGCAAAGCAGTAATAGTCTTATCATTCACCAATATTTGACATATGTTTTGCCACTATGAAAACTGAAGTGCATAAAACAGTGGTAAACAAAGACTGACGTCTATCCCTGAAAGAAATATCACACTGCATAGACTCAGTCACTGGACAGTTTGCTGCCACATATTCCTGGTAACTGAAACATTTAATATTTTCCATGTTAGATCTGCTGAGAGGCACCCACTTCCCTGGTCTGGAATTCTAATCTCTAGACCTGATACTGAACTATCTCTTTTGAACTCCTTGCCATGCACCATGAAAAAAAAAGCAAGGGCGCAGAGAGCTGGGAGATGACAGTGTACCAGCTAGATTACACTGACTGCAGAAGGAACTGGGACCTGTCTGGGGATAGACACAGCTCTCACAGTGAAGCAGCAGACAGCAGCATTCAGCAACACAATCTGTCTTTGTTTAAACCCCCTATAAATATTTTACCTTCATTTACTGTTTTTAGGGAACCTTGTCCTAAAGGTTCTACAGGACTTGGATACACTGAATTAAAAAAGTTAGAACAATTGAAAAGGGAAATAGGGAATTATCTGCTAGAAAGGACATAGTTTTTCACCCACTGACAAAGAGGGAGGGGTCGCTGAGGGGGAGTTGTCCTAGACAACACCAGCTTGATACGGGAGATGCAACATATTTTGGCAGATACTAATATCTGTTCCATGTATAGATATTGTGGATGTTGCCTTCGTTTATACAACGACCTCTCATGATTTAGGTTTGCATGCAGTGGAGTATTTTTTGAAACAGGAATAAAGACTGCCAGATAACCAAAATGATTACATTCTCCAACCTTTAGATTTCTTTATGAAACACAGTTATTTCTGGTTCAGCAAAACATAATATTTACAAAAAAGGTGAGTGGCTATGGGGGCTACATTTGCCCCAGTATGGCCAATTTATTCATGGTCAAGTGGGGAAAGGATGTCCTTTATACTAATCTCAGGCTGAAATTCCGGCTATAAAAAATATATGTAGATGACATCCTCCTCCAATGACCAGGGTCTCTTTCCCACAACCCTGGGCTATGGTTGTTGGAGTCTGCTGGTGTGGGGCTTATCAAAATCTGGAAGCACCTTTAGGAAGGGGGCCCCCAGATCCTGCCCCCCCATGTGAATGATTATGGGGTACGTACCATGTGAATGTGTATTGGGTAAGTAGCTGGGGACAAGGTGCTTTGGGGTGGGGGGGAGAGCCCCCTTGCCCCAAAGTACCCACCCCATGTTGAGGGCATGTGGCCTGGTATGGTTCAGGAGCGGTGGCGCTCACTCGTTTTCCCCTTTCCTGACCTGCCAGGCTGCATGATCAGCAGATAAGGATCTGGTATGGATTTTGGGGGGGGGATCCCACGCCATTTCTTTCTTTCTTTTTTTTTTCAATAGCAGGTGCCGGAAATTGCGAGTCAATTTAAATGTGATTTGACTAGTTTTTTTCCTTTAGAAATTACATTTTTGCTGCAGCATGTTTTTTATATGCTACAGTTCTATATATGCTACAGATGCGCCATCCAGTGGTGATCTTTAAGGGTGTTCCATCCCCAAGGTATAAAATTGCTCTAAAATTATAGATCAGCCTGCTAGACCAGTATGTTTCAGAATGTGAAGGGTTACTATATTTATAAGAAATGTATAGTGTTCGAAACAGCCAGTTTAGGGTAAGGAAAATAACAATATTCCAATCTACCCAAATTTACAGAACATACTGTATAACATCAGCACTATCTCTTGTGTTTTCTGTGGTATGCTGATTATTGGATGAGAAGGTACACTCTTCTTATTAACTATATAAGTTTAGTGACAGCGGAGTGCTGCTTGGATGTCACTTATGAGTTTGTACTTGCAGTGTGCACACTTTATTTCTGAATTGATTTTTGCTATCCCTAGCACAATTACTGTTCTACACATAGGGTATATTGTTGCATTTCCATTTAGATGTACTAGTACTCTTTCATATTGTTTTAAATATTGCACTTTGATTATTTGTACATTATATTATTATTCCTATTTTTATGAAAAGGTCAGTGTAGTCCTTTTTAGTACATATTTTGTAGTATTGGGTACCAAAATACCCAATGTGCTAGCTTTCCCCCAGGATTTTTCACAGTGTAGATGTTAGCTATTTTAATTTGTCATGCTTACCACCCACTTTCCATGGAACAGTCTTACCTGTTGCCAAGGACACAATTGCTTTGGGTCAAAATTCCATAAGGTTATAGGGAACCACAATCTTGGCTGTACAGTACCTCTGAACAAGCTCCATAAGATCATTAACGGACTGGGGTCCCCTTGACCCATTTTTGCAAAGAGATAGGTTCTTAGTAGTGATCCATGACTACCCACTCCCCTATGTGTGGTCTTGGCTGAGACTCTGGTTGTAGCCACTTCCGGACTACATGGGTGAGATCAAACATATGTGATAATGACAATTTCGCCACTCGGAAGGACCAGCAGCTTACCTGCTGTGCTTGTACCAATAAGGTTGTCATGGTAGTATTTCTTGATTGGTCTTGTCATAATTAGGGATGATCGAACTTTTGAAAAGTTCGGTTCGACCAGAACACCCGAATTTCCCAAAAGTTTGGTTCGGATTTCAGAACCCCATTGAAATCAATGGGACCCGAACTTCGGTAATCAAAAAACACAATTTTTAAGCCCTAAAACCCAATAAATGCCCCTAAAAAGTGCCTAGGGTCACACAAAAAAAGTTCTTAAAAATTGTCATTTTTGATAAAAAAAGGCAATTATTGAAAAATTAAAAAAAAAAAGAGAGATTTTTTGATTTTTACTTTGGATTTAGTATCTGGGGGGTCTAAAAGGTGTGCATGTGAAGTTTCAGCTCTGTATCAAATCCAGAACCATGAAAAAAATATATACTTTTTTCAGTAGAACAGGGATGTGGGTCGGGACCCTCCTTTAACTTTAACACCTATATGATCTTTTTTTCTGGTTTTCTGGTAACACCTTGCCGGTTTAATAGCAGGCATTTTTTTGGGTTCTTTGCAGTCAGGAAAAACATCTGAACTTGTGTATAGTGGTACTGTGCACAAGTTCTGATGTTTTGCCTGCCTCCAAAAACCCCCAAAAAATGCCAGCAAAAACACACCTGGGCATTTTTTTTTGACGCTAGCGTTTTTTTGGCATTTTTTGGGGTTCTTTTGTGGCAGGCAAAACATCTGAACTTGTGTATAGTGGTGTATATATGTCAGGCATTAATATTGAACACTAAAGTATGATTTTTTTAGTAAGCATTCAATTTTCATAAACTAAAGGGAGAATTGGGACTTTAAATGAAGCATGCGGCTGCAACCTCATAAAGTAATTGATTGTTACATGTATTAGTTTGTGTATGTATGTACACATTTAAAAGTACACTACGGACTTCCGGTTCCGGTGCCACATGCGATAGCCGCACTCCTCTCGGCTCCCGCAGCACCCCGCTAAAATCGGCATATAAAGCCAGCCCCCACTGCGGCAACCACCTTCCACCGGCCACCTGGAGCCCCGGTCTTCGGTCTACCATCCGCCGGCCGGAATGCAGGCCGACATGGAGACCTGCTCTGCCACAGCACCCCCTACCTCTGGCCCTGCAGATCACAGAACTGATCTCATAGCTCGGGCTGTTGCAGCGCTCCTCTCCCCCCCCCCCCCCCCTAGCAGCAAGGCTGTGTCTGCTGGGATGCTGGAAATTAAAACACTCAGAACACTCCTTAAGACTAGCATCGAAGATGAATTGTACCAGGCTCAGAGGAGTGAACAAGCCCAAGACAAATCCATCCAATATTTGTTCCAAAAAATTGAGGGCCTGGAGAACAGATTCCGGAGGAGCAACCTCCGACTTGTGGTCGTCCCGGAATCTCTCCCTCCCTCCGCCATTATGGGCTTCTGCTCAGCTCGCATCCCGAGGCCCTGGGTCTCCAAGGCGCCTTTACAATCAAGAGAGCTCATGGCATAGGACCCCCTTCTTCAGAACGTAAAACCCTGCGACCGATAATCGCGAAGTACCTCAACTACACTGACAAGGCCGCCATTCTCCAAAAGTTCAGGCAAGCCAGATCCTTACTTATAGATGACGCCAAGATCTTAATCTTCGCGGACTATTCTGCAGAAGTAGTCAAAAAGAGAAAAGCTTTCCAACAAATCTGCTCCAAGCTCTACCATCACCAAATAAAATTCACGCTGGCATACCCGGCTACTCTCCGGCTCAAATCACCTGATGGGCACCAGCTGTCTTTCCAGGAGCCCTCGGAAGCAGAAACTTATCTTTGCTCCCTCCACCCTGAAGACCCATCCTCCATGTCTCCCTGGACTCCACAGCTTCAATGTCCTTTAGTCCAACGCAGTCCAAGGAAAGATTCTCTCAAGCGCCCCAAGTTCTCCAACGCCGGACATTCCTCACGTTCGACCCTCCAGGGACTTGGCTGACCGTCCTGCTCGCCTGGCCAATATTGGTCCTCATCCTTTTCACCCCTCCTGGGCCCAACAACCCCATGCTATCAGTCTGTTTATCCCTACTGGGAGGGAGTATAAGCATACTGCATCTTTATTGAACACGTATTTCTCCTCACCCAGGTCTTGTTTTACTTTGTTATTGTACCCTGCTCCTAGGTGCTCACTGACGCTGCCTATTCCCAAAGCTACCACATGGAGGTGATTGCCCCACAGACCCCTTCATTTGTAGCATTTCGTGCTCACGTGAGCTTGCTACCCCCTCCTTGCAACGGTGGGTGACTGCTTTGGGAACCGGCACCCTCAGTGACTGCATGTGGAAAAAAGCGAAGTTACTGACTGTTATGTTTTTACCCAGTTTCTACCCCCTGGTTACACTCCTGCCCCCCACGCAGCCTGTTATCCCTTTTATACACACCCCCTCTTTGCAACCCCACCATCTCACGACATCAGGTTCCCATGGACCTCAATCGGACCCCGGACTCCACCACCACAGGCGACGCTTTCCCTATCCTTTCACACTCACCGCAAGCTATTCATCATTCCACCATGCCACTCTATAGCGATTAAGATTATATGAGATTAGTATCCTGGAACGTTAAGGGCCTTAGATCCCCTTGCAAGCGATCCAAAGTCCTAAGACACCTGAAACGTCTCAAAACAGATATCGCCCTCCTCCAGGAATCGCTCCTCACCTCCCCAGACTTCCATAGTTTAAGGAAGTCCTGGGTGGGAGAGGACCTGGGTTCAGAAGCGGACTCGCGCAAAGCGGGAGTGCTCATCCTGCTACATAAACGGCTGGCTTATGACATCCTCTCCGTGGTCACCGACTCCCAGGGACGCTTTATTTCTCTCCATATTCGTATACATAAAAAGGACTACGTTATTTCCAATGTATATGCCCCCAATATTCCCGACAAAAATTTTTTGCAGACATTTCTGGTAAGCTGCTCCTTCATCCTAGCGCCTCCCACCTGATTGGAGGGGGGACTTTAATTTAACTATGGACCCGACCCTAGACATATCCATCCCCAAATCACGCAGAAGTGGTCCTCCAGTCTCTACCCCCTCCCTACTGGTAGACACCTTTCAATCCCTACACTTCACTGACATCTGGCGACTCCAGCACCCGGCAGACAGGGAATTCACAATTCTAGTAAAGCCCCCATGGGGGGCTTTACTAGAATTGATCACTTCTTCTGCTCCGACACTGTCACCCCCCTGCATTGACTCCTCTGAGATCCACGACATTGTCATCTCTGACCATGCCCCGATATCTATACTCCTCGACATTTCCCGCTCCAACCCCATGGCGAACTCCTGGCGTTTCCCAGCCTACCTCAAAGACAATTCAAACTTCCACTCCTTTTTGGAAAAGGCATGGGACGAATACTCCCAAGCCAATTCTTCCTCTCTTGTGGACCCCAACCTCTTCTGGAAAGCCGGCAAAGCTTTCCTCAGGGTATAATCTCCTACTCGGCTTCATTTTGACAAAACGCCACTTCCAAATATCGCAATGCTAGCTCGCGCCTTCGTATAGCCCAATGCAACCTGACCACTTGTGACTCCCAAGCAAATAGGCGAGAATGGCATGAGGCCAAACAAGCCTTTGACACCTGGGCCCACACCCTAGATTGCATTAAAAATACCCATTTGGCAGCCACCATCCATAAATTTGTAAACAAATCGGGCAAACTGCTAGCCATGCTGTGTTTGGGCACTCATAGCCCCACACATATTAAAGCCCTGAAGGACCCTCAGGGTGATATTAAACGCTCCCCCCAGGACGTGAGTGCCATAATGCAGTCATTTTACTCCTCCCTCTACGCCCCAGACCCTATAGATCCGCAATCCGCCCACACCTTCCTATCTCAGACCCCCCTACCTCGTGTGACACCTGAACAACTCTCAACCCTCAACGCCCCCATAACTCCCACCCAAAATTTTTGATACTATTAGCTCACTGGCCCCCAATAAAGCTCTAGGCCCTGATGCCTTGACGGGTGAATTCTATAAATCTTTCCGATCTATGATTGAATCCACTCTCCTTACAGTTTACTCTACTCAGTGGGCGGGTGGTCCTTACCCTCCTACAGGCTATCAAGCCACCATAAAACTTTTGGGCAAAAAGAATAAAGATCCCCTCGAAACCGGCTCGTATAGGCCCATTTCACTCTCAAACTTGGACGCGAAAATCCTCTGCAAAATAGTAGCCACCAGACTCTCCCTCATCATTCCCTCTTATTTCCCCAGCCCAATCAGGATTTGTGAGGGGGAGATCCGCTACCTTTAACATCTGCAAAGTGTTAATGGCGTTGGAACACGCCAAATTAAACCCCTCTGGAGGCACGGCCATCGTCTCTCTGGATGCAGAAAAGGCATTTGATAACTTTAGCTTTTCCTGGCTTGACCTTGTAATGGACAGGATGGGTTTTAGTGGACCCTTTGTTTTAATTCAATCCATGTATGCCTTTCCCGCGGCCAGATTGATGGTGGCGGGCCTCCTTACCCCTGAATTTCGCCTTCACAAGGGGACCCGGCAAGGCTGTCCTCTCTCCCCCTTACTATTTAATTTAGCCATTGAGCCCCTATCTAGGTATCTCCAATTTGTTGCCCCCCTCCACTGCATTCCAGTGGGCTCTGAAGACCTGCAGGTGTCTTTATTCACAGACGACATCCAAATCTTTACCTCCAACCCAGCCAGTGACATGCAGACCATCACTGAGGTATTCAACACCTTTAAAATATGTTCTGGGCTTCGCATCAACTTCCCCAGAGCGAGATCCTTCCCCTGGGTACCTCCCTTTACCACTCGTGGACGTACTTATCCCCTTTCACTGTAGCGAAATCACCCATCACCTACCTGGGCAAAAAGGTAGGACACACGCCCTCCTCCATCTATACACTCAACTATCCCCCTCTGATAAGGAGAATTACTCAAGAATTGCAGGGCTGGATGGGTCTCCCACTCTCACTCCTGAGGAGATGCCACTTGATCAAGATGATTTGTTTCGCCCGCATCCTCTATTCGATGAAGACTATTCCCCTATTGCTTAAGCCTAAGGATATCTCACTTCTCAATAAGGCCTTTTCAGAATTTATTTGGAAGGGCAAACGCTCACGCATTTCTTTGAAGAAACTATGTCTCCCCAGACGCGAGGGTGGGGGGGCCTCCCTAATCTATGGTTGTACAATCTTTCATGCTTATATAAAACAGCTCTGGACTGGATCTCTCAGACATCTCATTATTCTAACTTTGTCTTGGAATCTCAAATGACCTCCCCTTTTTTGCTGTCTTCCCTACTTCACTGTAAATGGAAAAATGTTATCCCGTCACTTCAACACAATCTTCTCCTTAGAGACACTGCTATTGCTTGGAGGGAAGTTAGAAAACTTCTAAAACGTTCTCCCTACATGTCGAGCTATCTTCCCATCCGGGGAAATCTATCCTTTCTTCCAGGCCTACATCACAAAGCCTACGCACTGTGGCAACAACATGGTCTCACCAAGTTCTCCAAGCTCTATGATCTAGCCTCGGGTAACCTCCTTTCTTCACAAGTGATACAGAAATTCAAACTTCCCACTATCCACTCGTTCTTCCTGCTCCAATGCTTTAGCTATCTTAGACTCTCAGACCTGATGGGTACAACTGGATTCAAAGATCCTTTCACAGATAAGCTTCTGCACCTTCAAAGTTTCGGGATCTCCCATATATACAAACCTCTACTGACATATAGGGATGATCGAACTTTTGAAAAGTTCGGTTCGGCCAGAACATCCGAACTTCCCGAAAGTTCGGCCCGGATTTCAGAACCCCATTGAAATCAATGGGACCCGAACTTTGGTAATCAAAAAACACAATTTTTAAGCCCTAAAACCCAATAAATGCCCCTAAAAAGTGCCTAGGGTTCTGGGTCATGCCCCATTAACTATTAATCACACAAAAAAAAGTTCTTAAAAATTGTCATTTTTGATAAAAAAGCCAATTATTGAAAAAAAAATAGATATTTTTTGATTTTGACTTTGGATTTAGTATCTGGGGGGTCTAAAAAGTGTACATGTGAAGTTTCAGCTCTGTAGCATGTCCAGAACCATGAAAAAAAAAAAGATAATTTTTCAGTAGAACAGGGATGTGGGACCCTCCTTTAACAACTATATGATCTTTTTTTCTGGTTCTGGACATGCTACAGAGCTGAAACTTCACAGGTACACCTTTTAGACCCCCAGACACAAAATCACACAAAAAAAGTTCTTAAAAATTGTCATTTTTGATAAAAAAAGCCAATTATTGAAAAATTAAAAAAAAAAGAGAGATTTTTTGATTTTTACTTTGGATCTAGTATCTGGGGGGGGGTCTAAAAAGTGTACATGTGAAGTTTCAGCTCTGTAGCATGTCCAGAACCATAAAAAAAAAAGATTATTTGTATTAGAAAACTTTCAGCACAGGAGGTTGGCTTTGCTGCTGTAACACCTTGCCGGTTTAATAGCAGGCATTTTTTTTGGATTCTTTGCAGTCAGGAAAAACATCTGAACTTGTGTATAGTGTTACTGTGCACAAGTTCTGATGTTTTGCCTGCCTCCAATAACCCCCAAAAAATGCCAGCAAAAACACACCTGGGCATTTTTTTTTTTTGACGCTAGCGTTTTTTTAGCATTTTTTGGGGTTATTTTGAGGCAGGCAAAACATCTGAACTTGTGTATAGTGGTGTATATACACACATACATATATTTATATACACACCTAGCCATATATAGGTGTGATAGTAGCAGAAATATATTACTGTAAATGATTTCATTAGCGCAAGCATTTATTTCTGCTACTATCACACCTATATATGTCTAGGGGTATATATACAGACATATATGTGTATATATACCCCCTATACACATGTTCAGATGTCATGTCTGACATCAAACATGTCCTCAGAAAAGCACTGGCAGTGGCAGCCCCTGCAGCATAAAAAATGCTTGGCTGGTGAGAAGCCATATTCCTGTGCCGAAGCAATTCAGAGAAATGATCATTTCTCTATAGCGGTCACCCTGCTATGGAAGGGTTTTGTCACCCTGCCATAGCAGTCACTGCCAGTTAACCCTACACTACACTACGGTCCCCTTACACTTAACACTTTCCCTACAGAAACTAAATTTTTGAAGCTAACTTAAGTGTAAAGGAGCACTCTAACTACACTAGATATCCATTTTAAAGTAAAATTAACAGAACTGCTTCCACTCTCTTCCATGTCCAGTATAACAATGCTAGGAATATGGCGGGGGCGATCTTATATACTGGGGGGCGTATTCACTAATGATTGATCTAGGGACCCCCTAGTCACTCCAATCACATTCCTAGCATTCTCCTGCCCCCTCAATTGGCTTTTGCTAATGGCTCTGGTCCAATCACGGGCTTTTAAAGCCCATTTCCTGAAGCATTGCATTTTGGGCGGTTCTGGTTGCCGAATTCCGAACTTTTTGGGCAAAAAGTTCTAAATTCGGCCGAACCTCGAACACCCAATGTTCGGGCCGAACCGATGGTCGACCCGAACCGTTCGATCAACCCTACTGACATACTCCTCCTCAGCCATATCCTCCTCTTCCGCCATGAACTGGTGCAAGAGCTTCCCAGACCCGGACTCCCTCCACAAAATCTTTGATGGATATTGAAAGACTCTCAAACTAACTCCTAACGAAGTCTAGAGGGAAACCCAACTCAAAATCCTCCATCGCACCCATGTCCCCTTTCTACTGGATAAAAAATTACCCACAAAAGGACTTTGTGCATTATTTCAGAAGGAATACATCATTACAGACTTCTCCCATACTTCTTCCAAACCCCGCTTTGACCATAAATGGCTGCTCTTTGCAACCAAAACATTGCCTTCGAGAGTGATGGACTTCCAGAACAAAAACTTTGCCTATCTCACAGATCTACCTATGGACTAGGTGGACTAAAGACACAACACATCTCTTGCTCGTACACTTGGCACTCATCATGCCGCACCTGTAGTTTGCACCAATCTGCTTTTGCCTTTTCCGAGTCCCTATGATCCTCCCCCAGACCCATACACCCTATGATCCAATCGGGGGTCCGGCAATGAAGATTGCTCAATACGATTATAACCCTAATAAGGGTTAGATTCAGCCTGTCTACCTGGCTGCGTCCTCTTTCTCTCACCCCTCCCCACCCCCCTCCTGTTGCTCCTCCATCCTCTCCTCCCCCATCCCTTCTGTTTCACCTAGTTTGGTTTATTGTGCTGTACTACATACACTGTATGTATTATATCCTCTTTGCAATATTTGTTTTTCATATGTTTTTCATATGATTCCTGTTCTTTTGTATTGTACATTTTCCCAATAAAATGTATTTCAAAAATAAAATAAAAAAGTACACTACAGTTGTAAATCATAATATTGGTTAACCACTTAAGCCCTGGAGGATTTGGCTGCCAAAAGACCAGGCCCTATTTTGCGATTCGGCACTGCGTGACTTTAACGGACAACTGCGCGGCCGTGCAACGCTGTACCCAAATGAAATTGACGTCCTTTTTTTCCCATAAAAAGAGCTTTCTTTTGGCAGTATTTGATCACCTGTGCGATTTTTACTTTTTGCGCTATAAACAAAAAAAGAGCGACAATTTTGAAAAAATAACAATATTTTTCACATTTTTTTTATATGAAATTCCCCCCCAAAAAAAAATTTGGCTGCCAGATGGCTTCCAACAGAAGGGAAAGGATTCCACGGCTGAGTGGCCTGCTTTTTACCCATGGACACCGTATATAATACTGTTCCTATTGGAGAGGACCTTTATATCCTGCTTTCCTCTGGGGACACCCGGGACCCCCAGGGATGGCCTCCAACATCCCCCTGATCTAGAAGGAAGTTAGGAGCCAAGGTAAGGAATTCCATCCACACCTTAATACCCGCTCTATACCCCTGTGTGGGGTGGGTATATCTGCCTTTCTTTTGCATTTATGATTCCACGGCTGAGTGGCCTGCTTTTTACCCACGGACACCGTATATAATACTGTTCCTATTGGAGAGGACCTTTTATATCCTGCTTTCCTCCGGTGACACCCGGGACCCCCAGGGACGGCCTCCAACATCCCCCTGATCTAGAAGGAAGTTAGGAGCCAAGGGTAGGAATTCCATCCACACCTTAATACCCGCTCTATACCTCTGTGTGGGGTGGGTATATCTGGATTCCACGGCTGAGTGGCCTGCTTTTTACCCACGGACACCGTATATAATACTGTTCCTATTGGAGAGGACCTTTATATCCTGCTTTCCTCCGGTGACACCCGGGACCCCCAGGGACGGCCTCCAACACCCCCCTGATCTAGAAGGAAGTTAGGAGCCAAGGGAAGGAATTCCTTCCACACCTTAATACCCGCTGTATACCCCTGTGTGGGGTGGGTATATCTGGTTAGTAGGCTAATTACTAGTGTTATTTCCTTGCACCTCGCCAGTTACCCACCATGGGGTCACCTTGAATTTTATTTCATTCATTCACAGATCTTTTTCTGGATTTGGACTATTTCGTATCACCATTTCTGGCTATTAGGACCACTTTTTTAGCCAGTCACTAATTATTTATTGCTTTTTTGCACATTATTGCACTTAGTACACTTTATCCACGGATTTTTTTCTGTATTTGGACTATTTTGTATCATTATCACTGGCTATTAGGACCACCGGTTTTTTAGCCAGTTACCATACTATTTATTGTTTTACAATTAATTATTTCCTTGCACTTTACTGCACTCATTTTCTGTACTTTTTGCTAGTACAATTATTCATTTTTTTATCCCTGTGCACTAATCTAGCACCTTCTTGTCACTTGTCACTTTAAATTGTTTTACCATCATTGGTTCCTTTACTTCACAAATCAAATCACCTGATTGCACGCAGATATTATTGATTTATCACTGGGATATATTATCACCATCATTTTATATGTTGGTCTTTTAATATCACTTCTGTTTCCATATGTTGTTTTTATTAATTTAAGTGTATATTTATTAATGCACAGACACTTTCATTTGTATTCACATATATTTTATTGTGATTCACACACTGTATCACCCAATATAGGCAGCGCCAATTACCCATTTATTGATCTCTTTGTTTACACAGTCTTCTGATTGTAGTTTAGGGTAGGCTGCAGCCTAATCACACTTTTTTACATCTGTTAGATACCCACAGCGCGGAACTTATTTCTTTCAAATCAACAATATTATTTATAACTGCAACGTGCTATGATGGTATAGGTATATATATATATATATATATATATATATATATATATATATGAATTTTTGCATTTTAAGCCAATATTACAATTTACAACTGTAGTGTACCTTTAAATATGTACATACATACATGTACTAATAAATGTAACAATCGATTATTTTAGGCTGCAGTGGCATGCTTCATTTAAATTCCAAATTTTCCCTTTCTTTTATTATATATACAGGGATGGAAGCATATGACCTAGTATGTCATTACTTCATTCAAAGTCCCAAAAACCCCTTTCCTCTCTTAGCTACAGTATCTTAAAAAAGTGAGTACACCCCTCTTATTTTTGTATATATTTCATTATATCTTTTCATGTGAGAACACTGAAGAAATTACACTTCGCTACAATGTAAAGCAGTGAGTGTACAGCTTGTGCAACAGTGTAAATTTGCTGTCCTCTCAAAATAACTCAACACACAGCCATTAATGTCTAAACCGCTGACAACAAAAGAGAGTACACTTTGAAAATGTCCAACTTGGGCCCAATTAGCCATTTTCCCTCCCCAATGTCATATGGCTCGTTAGTGTTACTAGGTCCCAGGTGTGAATGGGGAGCAGGTGTGTTAAGTTTGGTGTTATCGCTCTCACTCTCTCATACTGGTCACTGGCAGTTCAACATGGCACCTCATGGCAAAGAACTCTCTGAGGATCAGAGAGAATTGTTGCTCTACATAAAGATAGCCTGGGAGTGTCATGGTCTGGGGCTGCACGAGTGCTGCCGACACTGGGAAACTACAGTTCATTGAGGGAACCATGAATGCCAACATGTACTGTGACATACTGAAGCAGAGCATGATCTCCTCTCTTCGGAGACTGGGCCACAGGGCAGTATTCCAACATGATAATGACCCCAAACAAACCTTCAAGATGACCACTGCCTTGCTAAAGAAGTGAGGGTAAAGGTGATGGACTGGCCAAGAATGTCTCCAGACCTAAACCTTATTGAGCATCTGTTGGGTATCCTTAAATGGAAGACGGAGGAGCGCAAGGTCTCTAACATCCACCAGCTCTGTAAAGTTGCCATGGAGGAGTGGAAGAAGACTCCAGTGGCAACCTGTGAAACTCTGGTGAACTCCCTGCCCAAGTAGGTTAAGGCAGTGCTGGAAAATAATGGTGGCCACACAAAATATAGACACTTTGGGCCCAGTTTGAACATTTTCAATTTGGGGTGTATTCACTTTTGTTGCCAGTGGTTTAGACATTAATGGCTGTGTGTTGAGTTATTTTGAGGGGACAGCAAATTTACACTGTTATAAAAGCTGTACACTCACTACTTTTAAATTGTAGCAAAGTTTCATTTCTTCAGTGTTCTCACATTAAAAGATATAATAAAATATTTACAAACATTTGGGGGGTGTACTCACTTTTATGAGATATTGTATATGTAGGGATGGAGGCATGCGGTAATGGATGATATGCTTTGACCCAGCTCATCCATACTACATTTATAGTTGGTTTACTATCCCCCCCCTTCTCCTCTTGAGGGTTGTAACAACTCATAGGTAGTATGGAGATACACCTTTTTTTTTACACATCTAGCAACATGTGCCTTATTTCATTGATATTTTACTGTTTTTATGTTTTTTGTGTGGTCTGAGTTGTTTGGGTTGTCTGGGTTGTTTGTCTCCAGGAGCTGTGATGAACATTTAGGCTTCCCCTCCCCCTCAGTCTCCTTTGGACATGTGGTGCACACACTTCATGCGCATCGCATCATTTCTTATGGCGCCATAGCACCGATGCTATGTTTGTTCCATCTATCTGTATTAGAAGAGAATTTGCTTGCCCCCAATTGCCGAGTAGTAACCGCCACCCAGGTGATGGCGTCTGCCTCGCATTACACACACCAGTGTGACGCTGGGGAGGGTTCTTTGGCTGCACTCCTATACAAGCATCACTTTCGGTTGGGTTAGCCAGCTTTCCTTTCTGGGATACCATGTAATATGTTGGATCATGGCTATCATGTTCAGGCTCACAAGGTGTTACTTTGACAGATTCACTGGTTTCTTCAGCTATCTAGTGTTTTTCTCATTGCGTAGTCTTCCATGGTGGGAGATTTTCTCTTCATCATCAGCACATTATATTTCTCTTTCTTTTTTGGATTTCGTGTTCACTCCTACCACCTTTATCACATTTTTATATTCAAACACTCTACACTGGGCTATATTCTGTACAATGGAATTATATATATAATTAGATACATGTATACATTTTTTAATGCAAACAAAAACACTGGCCTAAATCAGTGAGTCAGCGCTCACTGTTCCAACACGATGGGAAAAGACCACACTGACAATGGAGTCAAAAATGAAGTGAATGATAAATGATATAAACAAAATGAGAAAAAAACATAAGGAAAGGAATAGACAGGGCAAATTTGTAAATGAATAAACCCCATCTGTGGAAGTCCTTCTTCAGTGTATGATGATCACGATGGTGACAGGTCCTTCTGGTAAGAGAGTCATGGAGTCCAAATCAGAGTACTTGGGATGTATATTAGACAGGCAGCTCCTCAAGAGGTAGGGAATCCCTCCAAGCATACAGCGAAAAAGAGAAGAACAAGGGTGCCAAGTCACAAGTATGAATAAACAGATGATCATTTTATTGTAGCAACTTACATGTTAATACAGATGATCCAAAAAACAGCCAATGTAGTATAAAACGGCAGTTCCCGCAGTGAGGCCAAATGGGAATCGGCAAGAAGGAAGCCTGGATGGCAGTCCTGTGCAGGATGGCGATCAGCAATTCCGGGCACTGGATGGTGCTGCAAATAGCGTAGGCTCCCTGTGTGGGCAGCCGCGCTGGTGTCCGCTATAGTTCGGGACCAGAAGTGGTAAAAAAAACGGAACCGGAAGTGGCCGGATGTGACGTAAGTGACCGGTCGATTCCTCCATGTAATCCAACAGGGATCAGAAAACTGGACAAAGCGTGGAGGGCGGCCCTCCACGCTCTGTCCAGTCTTCTGATCCCTGTCGGACACCAGCGAGGCTGCCCACACAGGGAGCCTACGCTATTTGCAGCACCATTCAGTGCCCGGAATTGCTGATCGCCATCCTGCACAGGACTGCCATCCAGGCTTCTTACTTGCCGATTCCCATTTGGCCTCACTGCGGGAACTGCCGTTTTACACTACATCGGCTGTTTTTTGGATCATCTGTATTAAAATGTAAGTTGCTACAATAAAATTATCATCTGTTTATTCATACTTGTGACTTGGCGCCCTTGTTCTTCTCTTTTTCGCTGTATACATTTTTTAATATCCTTCATAAAAGCCCTCTGGAGTAGTTTCTTCTATATTACCCCGATTACCATTTGGGGGCTACATTTCTATGGACACTTGTTTACTGCTGTCGTTGCTTGTGTTGGCTTGCTGTCATGAACCTTACTGCCACAGCTCCCGGAAATGATGTCCCCAGTGTACCTTCAGCTTCAGGTTTGCCCCCCAACCCAGAAGTGCTGAATCACATACTAGGCACGTGATCCAGCTCGGTAGAGCCGCCTTGCCACCATATATCTAAGTGATAAAGTCAGCAAGTGGTTAAAAAAGCTTTTTTCCATAGTAACTTTGGAGAGCCTGTAGCTGACATTTAGATAAAAATGGTGCTTTAAAGCAATATTAAACCCAAAAGGAAACATGTATTATATTGCAGCTTACCAGTTCTTAGATATTATGGCTGTATTATTTTCCAATTTTTAGGCTTTCTTTCTTCGATTTCCATCTGGTAATCCAGCCAGTAAGTCTGTTGTTTTTCCATAGAAAAGCTCTACTTCATTTACAGAAATGAGATCATTTAACACTGGCAGCGGTGCTTAAAATAAACAGCTTTTATTTATTAATGTAAAACTTTTATCCCAGAAGGAAAAAAAATTGTTTGCTGTAACTGATTAAAAAGTATTATCTGGAGTTCAGCTTTAATTTGGTACTGTTTTTAAATCTGCTAGTACTTCTAACACTCCCCTTCCCTCAGATTGACAATGCTGCTGTCCAAATCTGCCACCTGTTCTCATTCATGCAGAGTGGCTTATGTATAATATAGAAGGTGCATTAATGACCAGATCGCCAGGGAAAAACAGAGGGGAAAAAAAAGGCCTAAAAGAGAAAACTAATACAGCACTACATATGACTGGTAAGCTGCAATATATTACATTTTTGGTTGGGGTTTAATACTGCTTGAAGTATGTCATATTAATGTCCTAACTAATGGTTTTCTATGATAAAACAGCAAGACTGGTATGATGTTGCCAATATCTAATTTTAAATCCCAGCAGGTATCATTTTTTACAGCAGAAACTGGTTTAAGTCACATCAAAGAATCCTCAGGGTTTCTTTAAGATATGTCCTTTCTTCTGCTTCAGAAATCAAACCAAGCGATGCAGAGTTCTGAGTCAAGGTTACTCCAATGACATATGGAGACATTTGCTGCTGATGAGTGTTAAAGTATATAATAATGCCCTTTACATTGTCACCCCCTATTTATAACTTCTATTATGCAATAGAAACATTGTTTTGAGCAGATTTCTATTCTTAAATAAAAATGGAATCCTTATTTTATACACATCTACCTAGTAGTGTTTTTTTTAATAATTAAAAAAAAGTTAGCTCAGAAAATTTATTTAACCACTTAAGGACCGCCAGCTGCAGTTTTACTGTGGCAGGCAGCCCCTCCTGCGCGTCTGACTTAGGTATACGTCAGTCGAGCACCTGCAGCTAGGGGGCGAGCTTGCACCGCCAGCACACTCCCGCCCCCACTCGGCAGCAGGGATTCCGATGCACGGGGCTGGCGGCTCCAATTGCCGCCAGCCATCCATGATCGCTTCCTGCTGAGAGAGAAGAACAGCCAGCTGTTGTAAACACAGCTGACCATTCTTCTCTCTGGAATGATCACAGAGTGCCAGTGATCCTTCTATATAGGATCACAGGTCTCTGTGATCATTCCACAAGCCCATCCCCCATACAGTTAGAATCACGCCCCTAGGCTTACATTTAACCCCTTAGCACCCACTGTGTTAAACTCTTCCCTGCCAATGTCATTATTACAGTAACAGTGCATATTTTTAGCACTGATTACTGTAGTAACGTCACTGGTCCCCCCATAATTGTCAAAAATGTCAGTTAGGGGTCTGATCTGTCCACTGCAATGTCGCAGTTCCGCTAAAAATCGCAGATCGCCGCCATTACTAGTAAAAAAAAAAACAATAAAAATGGCATGTTTCTCGTAGTCAGTAGACGCAATAACTTTTGCACAAATCAATCAAAATATGCTTATTGCGATTTTTTATACCAAAAATATGTAACAGAAAAGAAATTGGCCTAAAATGTCAAAAAAATGTGATTTTTAAAATTTATTGGGGGAATGTTATATAGCAGAATGTGAAAAATATTTTTTTTTTCAGAATTGTCCCTATTTTTTTGTTTATAGCGCAAAAAATAAAAATCACAGAGATGATCAAATACCACCAAAAGAAAGCACTATTTGTGGGAAAAAAAGGACATCAATTTTATTTAGGTACAGTGTCACATGACTGCGCAATTGTCCGTTAAAGTAATGCAGTGCCGAATCGCAAAAAGTGGCCTAGTCATTAAGGGGACAAATCCTTCCGGTCCAGAAGTGGTTAAAATTAAAGGGAAAAAAAATAATGGTTTGCTTATAATACAATGTAAATAACATAAAATTGAGACAGTGATTCTTCGCCAGAGATGTGTCTTCCAATTAAAATTGAGTGTTGTACCTAACACCTATTGACTGCTGCAGTTGTGATGTGTACCAGTGAAACGACTTTGTAATATGTGATAAATAATAATAAACCGTGCTAGTCTTAAAAATGCAAATAAAAAAAAAAGTATTTTAAAGACTAGCACGGTTGATTGTTATTTATCACATAGTGCAAATAACATATTTGCACAAAATGCATACATTAAGTAGCAAAAATAGAACTGTTGTTTCAGTACTGACAATGATCCACACAAAAAATAAATTCATTTTAATAAAGTGGTTCAAGAAGCTGAAGGTTTGCAGCTACCTCCCCGCCCCCTTATACATACTTGAGCCTGATTTCGATCCAGCAATGTGTATGAGAGGGGTGTCTCTCATCTCTCTTCCTCCTCATAGGTTTAGAGAAAGCAGTGGGAGCTGGTAATCACAACCAGTGAAGAGAAAGTGGGGTAGGGGGCTTGCAAGCCATGCTATGTGTGTCAATGGACACACAGAGCCTGCTCAGGAGTGGGCCTGCACAAATATCCCCATAGCAAGCGGCTTGCTATGGTGCACTCAGTGGAGAGAGGAGCTAGGAGCAACCGTGGGGGGAGAAGAGAAGGATCAAGGCTGCTCTGCAAAACCATTGACATGACATGTTTATTTTTTGAAAAGGATTAAGGGTTTACAATCGCGTTAAGTCCCTTTATACAAAAACATAGATTTTAAAAAACTGATTTAGGAGGATTTAATAAAGGGGCCAATATTTTCTTAGCTCAGTAAAATATATTGTTTTGGGGAAAATGTTCTGTGCTAAAACACAGAGAATGTATTGCTGTTAGACATGTGCAGTTTGTTTTGTTCCGAATTTCAATTTGGATGTATCCAAATTTTCGAATTACAATAGTACAGAATATTTGAATTACAATAGTACCGATATTAAATGTATTCGAAAAATAATTTAAAAAATGTGGACGAAATTTAAATCGATTTGAATAGTTTTTGAATCAATTAGAATCGTTTTCACATTCAAAAACTTTTCAAATTTGAATAGCTTTCGATTTGTTTTCCAGTTTCCAAAGAGAATAAAAAAGAATAGAAAGTAAAGGAATAGAATAGATAAAAAGAGAATAGACTAGAATAAAAAAGAATAGAATAAAATATAAAGAAATATATAAAGAATATAACCATCTTCTGAAATTTGAATTCCAAATAGAATAAATTTGAATTTAAATACATAGGAAAAGAGTAGAATATAAAAAATAGAATATAATGGACTATAATAGAACAGAAAAGAATAGAATTAAAAAAAACAATAGAATAAAATAGAATAAATAAAACCATTTCCCAAAATTCAAATATAATCAATTTGAATGGAATAAAAAAGAATAGATTAGAATAGAATAGAAAATAATAGAATAGTATAGAAAAAAAAAAAAACAACAGACTGGAATTGAATAGAATGAACATAACCTTCTGAAATCCAAATTTTACATAGAATAAATTTGAATTTGATCAGAAAAGAATAGAATAGAATAGAATAAAAAATTGAAAAATAAAAAACAAAACAATAGAATAGAAAGAATATAACCATTTTCCAAAATCCAAATAGAATCAATTAAATTTAAAAAAATAGAAAAGAATAGATTAGAATATGAAGATGGTTATATTCTATTCTATTATGTTGTTTTTTCTATACTATTCTGTTATTTTCTATGCTAATCTATTCAAATTCAAATTGATTCTTTTCTAATTTTGGTTATATTCTTTCTATTCTATTCTATTGGGTTTTTTTTTTTATTTCTATTCTTTTCTATTATGTTCTTTTATTTTCTATTCCGTTTTGTTCTGTTTTTCTTTACTATATTCTACTCTTTTTTCTGTTATATTCTTTTCTATTCTAGTCTATTTTTTCTTTTCTATTCCTTTATCTTCTTTTCTATTTTATTGTCTTTGGAAATTGGAAAACAAATCGAAAACTTCTCAAATTTAAAATTTTAATTGATTTGAATACAAAAAAGGAAACAAAGTCTGAAAACGAATTAAATGGATTAAACAAATTTAACTAAACAAATTTATATAAATAACGAATCAGAACGAAATCAAAACGAAATTAAATGAAACACGTTTTTTTTGTTCTGCACATGTATAATTGCTGTATGTTGTAAAATGTCATTGTGGAGTTTTTTTTTTCCATTCTTTGGTAATTAACTTCAAAGAAAAAAATAAATAAAAGGGCATTTCTTTTCTCATGGTCCACACTGGGAAGGTTTCTAAGATGTTGTTGATCATGTATATGAAATTTGGTATAGCAACTGTCTATACTGAACAAAGTGACTCTGTATGAATCTCAAATTACTGACAAGTAAAATAGTCCCTAGCATTATTTTAAGGTATCATTTATTGTGCAACAGAGCACTTCTTTAGTGTTCCTCTGATCTCAGCTGAAGCATCCAGACATCTGGAAGAAAAATAAATCCACAATAGTTTTTGTAGCCCCCTTTTTTGGGGGAGGGGGCTATGACAAATGACCCTTAAATAGATATTGCTCTAAACCTCTAGGTAAATAGAAGAACCAAAACCTTCATTAAGTGGAAGAGTGGGTTTACTAATAAAGTTGGCAGTGCCTCTACCCAGGATAGGGCCTCTTTGAAAAAATAATTGGGAGTAGAGAAACTACTTCAACCCGTATAAAAGTAACCGTATATAGATGCACACCAGTATAGAATTGATACAAGCTTTATATAAGAAAATATTACTGATAGTACATACATACAATGTACAAACTGATATTATTAGCAAAGGGCCCAACAAGAGTCCTGGTGGAATTATGCACATATACCCATATGTTGTATATAGTTATCAATAGAGATACCTCCAGATGAATGTTATAGTAGAGTCCAGGTGTAGGGACCTCCAAGGATGATCACAGTGTGGCATTCCTCTTGGTATTGAAGACAAAATCATCAGTGATGAGGAGACACTCCAACCATTATCCAACCAGCCTAGCTTGCAGCTGTTCACCAGCGAAAACCATAGTGTGACACTGGAACTCGGATGTAAGCCTATCTACTATGAGCTTAGTCATTGGTATCATCTTATACGTCATGCAACTGTACCTCTAACTGCCAGTAGTGGCCATCAGATGCGTAACCTGGCTCTAGCCAATGCTGATTAATAGCATATGTACTAAAATACTGGAAGGTAACCATTAGACACATCCAGTAGCACAAACCTAGCTATCTGGCACTGTGCATGTGAGATAATAACAATAGGACAGAGATACATTTCTCTCATTCAGATAAACACTTAAGAAGCTATGGGAAGCTGCAGGTAAACTATTAAAACATAGGAATACTTGCATGATAGTCTCTGCTGGTCTAGATTGAATATATCTGCTCCTGTGTGTGTAAGGACATGTGACTCAGTTTCTCTCTCTCTCCACTTCCTTTTTTTGGGCTTCTGATCTAGACGAACAGAGACAGGAAGTGATGTGCATAAATAATCTCTGTCAACATTCAGCAGCACAGTCATTTACAGACAGTAGGGGGCAGCAGATCCATACATTATCTACTTTAAAAGCTAAGACCATTACAGTTACGTAGTTTTGTGGGACAGAGCGGAACTGCCACAGTATATGTACTGCTGGCGGTCGTCAAATGGTTAATGTACTTCTTTTGAAAAAATAAAAAAGTTTTCTATTTATTCTACACACTCACTTCACTGTCCTCATTGGCTGTTTGAAAACACTGCTCCATTACTTCTGCCTTACTTCCTGGACAGACTTTAGGCAGCAGTCTGATAAACGTTTGCCTTTGGGTTTGATACTACATTAAAAATGAATGCCTCCGTTATTTGCTCCGTTTAGCCTGTTGTATTGTTTCACGCTGCCTCTGTGGACAGACCACCTCTTTTATTAAGTATAGGAGTGGGGTGGTGTCCTGTAACTCTAATATATTTCCTGTCAAGGGGTAGAAGACTGCTCCTCCATAGATACAGTAGAGTAAGTAAACATTACCACCACAGGACAGGATCCATTATAGACAGGTTAACCAAGGTTAAAATAAAGGAAAAAATCTGGAAGAAGAAAATGTAGCCACTACATGTAAAGACTGATGAGTTGAAATTTACAGTATTACATTTTTGTTCTCAGGTTAAGACAAACTTTAAATTACAGTATCTCACAAAAGTGAGTACACCCCTCACATTTTTGTAAATATGTTATATCTTTTCATGTGACAACACTGAAGAAATGGCACTTTGCTACAATGTAAAGTAGTGAGTGTACAGCTTGTATAACAGTGTAAATTTGCTGTCCCCTCAAAATAACTAAACACAGCTATTAATGTGTAAACTGCTGGCAACAAAAGTGAGTACATCCCTAAGTAAAAAATGTCCAAACTGGGACCAATTAGCCATTTTACCTCCCCGGTGCTATGTGACTCATTAGTGTTACAAGGCCTCAGGTGTGAATGGGGAGCAGGTATGTTAAATTTGGTGTTATCACTATCTCTCTCATACTGGTCACTGGAAGTTCAACATGGCAGCTCAAGACAAAAAAATCTCTGAGGATCTGAAAAAAATAATTGCTCTACATAAAGATGGCCTAGGCTATAAGAAGATTGCCAAGACTCGGTAACTGAGCTGCAGCACGGTGGCCAAGGCCATATAGCAGTTTAACAGGACAGGTTCCACTCTGAACAGGCCTCGCCATGGTCAGCCAAAGAAGTTGAGTGCATGTGCTCAGTGTCATATCCAGTGGTTGCCTTTGGGAAATAGACGTATGAGTGCTGCCTGCATTGCTGCAGAGGTTGAGGGGGTGGGGGGATCAGCCTGTCAGTGCTCAGAGAAGCTTTGCTACATATCATTAGAGTGTAAGCTCTTCTGAGCAGGGCCCTCTTAATCCTCTTGTATTTTATTGTATTGTAACTGTATTGTCTCCCTCTAACATTGTAAAGCGCTGCGTAAACTGCTGGCGCTATAGAAATCCTGAATAATAACAATAATAATCATCTCACCATTTTTGCAAATTTATATGTCCCAGACTGTCAGGAATTCTCCATCCTCAAGCTGGTTGACTGCTTATGGACATCCAGAGGACCTAACAGCTCATTTTGCAAGCTATGTAAGGAACCTAGTGACTCACAGCAATCAGCATGACAAAATCGGGAAGAGCAAGAAGACAATGCATATGGGGGAACAAGAATTAGAATTCTGTCAGGGCACAGCATCAAAAGTGTCAGTGATTCTGCCAAATTTGTGAGCATGTCACAGATAGTTACATGATCTTGTTTATGTCTGCACTGGGGTAGGAGTCTCCACACTGCACAATCCTTCCTCAGTGCGCTCATTCACACCCTCCCTTCAAATCCAGTACGCCAATCACACTGACAAGCTCTTGACTGGGCAGTTTTATACTAGGGTTGAGCAGAGCCTGATGTGGAACTAAGAAACTTGTTCCACTTCAGATCCACTCTGCTTTTAATTGGCAGTGCACAGAAGTGGCCAGGACTCAATAGGCACTATTCAGTCCAATAGCGACTTTCAAATACACCAACTACTGTGCACTGTCACTCAAAAGGGAAGCAGACCTAACGGGATTTTGGTATTTCACCCACCCCCCCCCCACCAGGTTCTGCCCACCCAGTGAAAAGTCCTTTCCTAAATACGTTTTGAGAAAATCTGTTTCCAGGTTTTGTGTGATTTATATAGGACTGCGCTGCACTATTGTTTATTATTTAGTAGTTAATATTTACTAAAATAATTGCATTTCCATGTTCTGTGTACTGTGGGAGAATAGATATAGTTAATGCAGGTTCTGGGTTTAGTAACACTTTGGATATCATTTTTTTTTTAAATTAGTCTGCTATTAACCACTTGCCGACTGCTCACTGTGCTCCTACTGCAGCACAGCAGCTCCCCTGGGTCCAGTGACGTAGACCTACGTCGCTGAACTCCTAGTGGTCTCGGCGGCGCGTGCTCGCTGCCGGAGGCTCGCTCCTGCTGTTTTTAGACACAGCGGGAGTCGGGCCGGAGGAGGAGAGGTGGCGATCTCCGCCTCTCTTCCCCGATTGTCGGGGAAAGTAAGAGAAGATCCGCCTGCTTGTGTAAACAAAGCAGCTGGATCTTCTCTGTGACATACAGGGCTGAACCTGCAATCTCTGTCTGTGTCACAGAACCCCCTCCCCCACACACATCAGTAAGTATGAGGCATACATTTAACCCCTTAATCACCAATAGTGTTAACCCCTTCCCTGCCAGTGTCATTATTACAGAAACAGTACATATTTATAGCACTGATTACTGTAGTAATGTCACTGGTCCCCCCAAAAGTGTCAAAAATGTCAGTTAGAAGTCTGATCTGTCCGCCACAATGTCACAGTCCCGCAAAAAATCTCAGATTGCCGCCATTACTATTTAAAATAAAAACAATAAAAATGACATAAATCATTCCCATAGTTAGTAAACACGATAACTTATGCGCAAACCAATCAAAATACGCTTATTGCAAATTGGCCTAAAATGTTAAAAAATTTAGATTTTTTATTTTTTGGGGGGAATGTTATATATCAGAATGTGAAAAATATTGTTTTTTATGTTTTTCAAAATTGTCGCTCTTTTTTTCAAAAATTAAAAATCGCACAGGTGATCAAATACCACCAAAAGAAGGTTCTATTTGTGGGGAAAAAAAGGACATATATTTCATTTGGGTACAGCGTCGCACAATTGTCCGTTAAAGTAACGCAGTGCTGAATCGCAAAATATGGCCTGGTCAGGAAGGGGGTAAAATCTTTTGGTCTTAACCTTCTTAGCGGTATTCCCGAGCGTGGCTCGGGGTTAAATTTCAGAGCCAAAAGTGGTAACACCGAGCCACACTCGGGGTACCGCCAGAACCATCGCTGGATCCTGTAAGCAGGGTTACTTACCTTGTCACCGGGATCCAGCGATCTCCGTGCCCCGGCTTCCGTCTCCTGTGATGTGACGTTCGCAGGGGGGTGGAACCGGCGGCAAATTCAAATGTAAAAACACACCATACACACTGATACAATTCAAAAAAAAAAAAAAAAAAATCATATTAGTTTGCCCCCCAGTGCCATTTCCTGCAGTTTTACTGTACTTTTTATGTATATATACGTGTGTATATGTATATATATATATATATATATATATACGTATATATATACATATATATATATATATACATATACACATATATATATATTATACATATATATATATATATATATATATATATATATATATATAATGTATACAGTTGGTTTGGGCTGCTCATTCACAAGAATTACATGCAAAATAATGGTACCGCTTTCAGCACCTAAAATCCAAAAGAATCATACCGCCAGGGAGGTTAAGTCCCGTACACATGAGTAGAAATTCGGCCGGGAAATTTCGCCCGACGACCGATCTGCCGATTTTCGGCTTGTTAGTATGGTGCTTCCGACAATCGACTCCGATTTTTCGGCCCAAAAAATCCTGGTTTGCAGGCTATATAATTTTTGTCGACCGTCAAAACACGTCCGATTTTCGTCTCATTAGTACAGATTTCGATGGGGAAAAATCTTATGAGCAAGACTAGGCATGCTCAGAGATGAAAGAACACAAAGAAAGCAATCCAACACATGACATCACTTCTGAAGTAAAATTCTGTCGTGCGGAAAAATTTGTGTGCAGTCTAGAGCACATTCCACCCAACAGACACCACTCTGGACAAAAGACGGACGACCGTCCGGCGGAAATTCGTTGCGTGTGTACAAGGCTTTAAAGTGGATAAAAATACGCTCATTGAGAATTTTTTTGTCAAAGACATGTAGCTAAATACCTTTTGGCCTGAACATATGACAAAAATTGAATATATTGGATATTTTTTAACAGTCGAAGTAGAAAATGTCAATTTTTCGCAAAATTTTCGCTCTTTTTTTATTAATATCTTAAAAAATAAAAAGCGCAGAGGTGATCAAATGCCACCAAAAGAAAGCTCTGCTTGTGGGAAAAAAGGATGTAAATTTTGTTTGGGTACAGCATTGCATGACCGCGCAACTGTCAGTTAAAGTCACGCAGTGCCAAGTTGAAAAAAGTGGCCTGGTCATTGAGCAGCAAAATCTTCCGGGGCTAAAGTGGTTAACGTAGGCTTTTACTTAAAATATAACTGGGGGGTTGCAATAACATGTGAAGCAAAATCTTGCAAATTCAACAAATTCAGTGACTTTTTTATACATTGGTCCTGATTTACTTACAGTAAGAAAAATCATGTGAATTTCCAGGGGAATTTTTACATAGCTTGGTGAATGTTGTAGGCAGCTTTACTTTGGGTCATGTGATCCTTCACCTCAAGTCATGAGACCATGAAGTAGAGCACCGAAGTACAGTTAAGTTTACATAAAGATTATTGTCAGTACCCTCTCTTCTTAACCACTTAAAGACCAGGCCTATTTCTGACATTTGTTGCTTACAAGTTAAAATCAGTATTTTTTTGCTAGAAAATTACTTAGACCCCCAAATATATATATATATATATATATATATATATATATATATATATTTAGCAGAGACTCTGAAGAATAATATGGAAGTTGTTGCAATATTTTATGTTACACAGTATTTGCGCAGCGGTCTTTCAAACACAATGTTTTTGAAAAAAATACACTTCATTGAATTAAAAAAAAAAAAACGAAATAGTAAAGTTAGCCCAATTTTTATGTATATTGTGAAAGATAATGTTGATGATTTACACCGAGTAAATAGATACCTAAAATGTTACACTTTAAAATTGCACGCACTTATGGAACGGCGACAAACTATGATACTTAAAAATCCCCATAGGTGACGCTTTAAAACTTTTTAACATTTACAACTTTAGAGTTACAGAGAAGGTCATTTGCTAGAATTATTGCACTCTCTCTAACGATCATGGTGACAACTCATATGTTTGATTTTAACACTGTTTACACTTGCGAGTGCAACTTACGTATGCGTTTTCTTTGGCGCCATAGCACATGGGAACGAGGGTGCTTTAAAAAACTTTTATTTTTCTTCCTATTTATTTTGTTTATTTATATTTTTTATACTGTTCCTTTAAAAAAATTTTTGATCACTTTTATTGCTGTCACAGGGAATCTAAACATACCTTGTGCCTAACTGAAGCCGGCGGGGGTATATATAACCCTACCGGCAATAGACTAAAAGATGATATCTGCAGATTGAGCAAAACAAATCGTCCATCCGGATCAAGGGAAACATCCAGTAATCTAAACGGAAAAGACTTATGGATAAGAATACTAACTCCACGAGCGTGCGTAGAGAACGTAGAGTGGTAATGATGCCCAACCCATGATTTCTTGAGAGCTAGCGTTCGAGTACCCAGCAAGTGGGTCTCCTGAAGGACACATATATGGGGATTAAAAGATTTTAAATATTGGAACACTAAGGATCTTTTCTGCGGGGAATTCAAACCCCTAGTGTTCCAAGAAATCACCCTTAAAGAGTCCATAACCACTCATGAAACGGTGTATTAAAGGATAATGAATAAGTAATAAGAAGCTGCTCCATTTGGTATTCATCTGCATTCTTAATAGAAATTTTGGTATATATATATTTGTGTGCCAATACAAAAAAAAAAAAAAAAAAAAAATTTTGAAAGAAATTGCAAAATACGAGAATGATAACATACTTATTGTGGGTGATTTCAATATGGTTCCAAACCCGAAAATGGATAGAATGACTGGAGATTCGTCTACCAGAACGGATCTTGCCGAATGGGCAGAGACTTATGGGCTGACGGATCTGTGGCGTTGGCACCATCCCTACTCTAGGGAATATACCTGTCATTCCGCAACTTATAAATCCTTCTCTCAAATTGACTTAATGTTTGCAGGTGGCCCACTCTTATCTCGGGTGCGGGAGATTCGGGTTCTTCCTCGTGGGATCTCTGACCATGCTCCACTTTTACTAAATATGGAACTATCTGGCAACCCTTCTGATAGATTATGGCGATTATCCAGATATTGGATCTCTGATCCTGACATAAACCCTCTAGTGGCGCCTCAAATAGCCGCCTTTTGGGAGATAAACCCGGGTACGGCATCAGTGGCTATGGTCTGGGATGCCTTTAAAGTTTGCACCCGGGGGTATTACCAGACAGCTATTGGGAAGATCCAACGATACAGGCGAATAAATTTACTGCAAAAAGAAAAAGAGGCTAGAGATATGGAAAATTTGTATATTCAAACTAGAGACCCCACTCATTATACACAATTTCAAACTTTGACTAGGGAGGTAATGGGAATACGTACAGTTATCACACAGAAAAAACTCCTTTCTCAATCCCAACGTATTTTCGTACAAGGAGAGTATAATGGTAAAATGCTTGCGCAAATTTCTAGGGAACAGACAACTGGGTATAGTATAGCACACATTCAAGATCAATCAGGCATTCTTCATTCTAATCAAGAAGCCATCAATCACAATTTTACTAATTATTATCAGGCCCTATATAATACTAGGGTTAACTATTCAGGAGATGAATTAGATCACTATTTGCAGGAAGTGGACTTCCCGGTCTTAACCGATAAATATAGGGCCAAATTAGATGCCCCTATTACTCTTTTGGAGATCCAGGAAGTGGTGGCTTCCTTACAACCGGACAAAACACCAGGACCGGATGGAATTCCTGTCGAATTCTATAAGGCCCATATGGACCTTCTGGGCCCGCATTTATTAGCCACTCTTGTAGGATCTCTAAACGAGGGGGAACTCTTTAAAACAATGAGCGAAGCAGTTATTGTCGTTATCCCTAAATTAGGGAAGGATCCATCATTATGTTCATCATATAGACCTATTTCTTTATTAAATGTAGATGGGAAGATTATTTCAAAGATTTTGGCTACTCGACTTAATAGTGTTATTACAGATTTGATTCATCCGGATCAAACTGGATTCATACCTGAACGGGGCACGGATATCAATATCCGGAGATTGTTTACACATATGGCCTTGGCGTCGGGGGAGGGAGCAGGTGTGGTCGCCTCCCTCGACGCCGAGAAAGCATTTGATTCTGTTGAGTGGCCATTTCTTTGGAAGATCTTAGCCAGTTTCGGGTTTGGCCCTAACTTTGTGTCATGGATTAAGCTTCTTTATGGGAACCCCACGGCTAGGGTCCGCACTAACTCATCGCTGTCGGGTAAATTCCCTCTATTGAGGGGTACCCGGCAGGGATGTCCGTTGTCTCCGGCTTTGTTTGCCTTGGCTCTGGAGCCGCTCGCGATTATGTTACGGGCGGACCCACAAATCCGAGGCATTAAAGTCGGGGTCATCGAAGAGAAGTTGTCCTTGTATGCAGACGATACTCTGATCTATTTGGCTGATGCTTCCACTTCATTACATAGGGCCCTACAATTATTCGACATTTTTGGTCGTTTTTCAGGTATACGTATTAATTGGTCTAAGTCTGTCCTCTTTCCACTTCATCCATCGGTACCTTTAATTGATACTCAGACACCGTTGAAATGGGTACAGGACATGGTGTATCTGGGTATCAAAGTGGGTCCAACATTGGATGTGTACCAACAAAATAACATCGACCCTTTGGTTTTACAATTAAATAAAAGGTGTGCGTCATGGCGCATGCTTCCCCTATCCCCGGTTGGTAGAATCAATTTATTAAAAATGAGTTATCTTCCAAAATTTTTGTATTTTTTTCGTAACTCCCCTATCGATATGACTAAAAACTTTTTTTCGAGATTAGACAGTTTGGTAACAACCTTTGTATGGGCCGGGCGTATTCCACGAGTCGCAAAACGTACGTTATATCTTCCACTTGCAAAAGGGGGCTTAGCGCTTCCTAACTTTAAGCTGTACTTTTGGGCGGCTGTACTGGTGACGGTCCGGTGGTGGTTTTCCCAACCCAAAACTAACTCCGCAGTTACACTAGAAGCAGCATTGCTGGGTTCCTATGCGGCCCTTAGTAATCTGGTTTTCCGGGGTGAACGGGCACATCCTCAAATAACCAGTCTGATGAAGACGGTGCTGCGGATATGGACGCGGGCGCGGGTGATATATAATACACCTCTACATATATCCCCCCACACTCCGTTGTGGGGTAATCCTAATCTATTACATTTGTACCAACTTCCTGAACCCCAGGTATGGGCTGCCAGAGGGATTGTCACTATGAAACATGTTATTAAAGATGGAAGACTTCTAGGGTTTGACGCACTCCAGTATACCTACTCATTGCCTCCCACTATGGTTTTTCGTTACCACCAGCTTAGTCATGCTATGCGGGCTCAGTTTCAAGGCCCTGTTATCTTGGAATCAGACCCTTTGGAGAAAGGGTTAACGTTCAAGGTAATAGGGAAAACTCTCTCTGCTATATACTCTATCCTTTCAACAGATCATGGTCGGTCTCTTGAGAAAATCTATAATAAATGGAAGGACGATATCCCTGACCTGACGGTTGAAGATTGGGAGGACTCGGTTAATAATTATATCCCCTCAATGATAGCGGCTAGGGATAGATTTATACAACTTAAATGTTTACACAGAGCATACTATACGCCACAACGTCTTGCTAGGATATATCCTATGAAAGATCCCTCCTGTGCCAGATGTGGGCATGGAATTGGTACTTTTATACATGTAGTTTGGTCATGTCCGGAGCTGGCAACCTTTTGGAAGGCCGTGACAGATACTATTGGGGAAATTTTTGACATTACGATTCCCTTGGACCCAAAGGTAACTCTACTGAGTAACCTTACACAAGTGGGAGGGGATAGATACGATAAAATGTGCATTATGTATACCTTGTTTTACGCTAGGAGAGAAATCCTTTTGCGATGGAAGCTACCCGAACCTCCCACCCGATCAACTTGGATAGCTGCCGTTACTAAGACACTTCCATTCTACCGTTTCACATACGGTAGTAGGAATTGCCCAAAAAAATTTGATAAAGTGTGGTCAGCTTGGATTGATGCTGTAGGCATGCCAATCTCACCTGTTCCATAATGACAGAAGTAGGAACTTATTAAAAATAATTTTTTTTTTTTTTTTTTTTTTTTGTTGTTGTTGTTGTTGTTGTTGTTTTGTTTTGTTTTCTTCTTGTGCAGAGTAATGTAATGTAGTTGTAATTACTTGTTCTGTTTATATGTTTAATAAAAGAAAAATCTATTTGTAAAAAAAAAAAAAAAAAACATACCTTGTGCAAGTAATAGGCAATAACAGGTACTCTTTATGGAGGGATCTGGGATTTAAAAGATCCCAAACAACTCCTCTGCACTTCAAAGCTTGTGATAACGGCCGAGCAGTTGCCTAGCTGCATCAGTTGTTATCACATGAAAGCTGACCATCTGCTCTAAACAATGGTACCGGGGTGATGCCTCTAGCTGCAGGTATCACCTCAGTACAAACACCTCCTCAAAATGACATACAGGTATGCAATTTTGTGGGAAGTGGTTAATACCAATACATTAACCATTTGCTTACCAAGCACATATACCCCCTTCCTGCCCAGGCCAATTTTCAGCTTTCAGCGCTGTCACACTTTGAATGACATTTGCACGGTCATGCTACAGTATACCCATATGAAATTTTAATTATTTTTTCACACAAATCGAGCTTACTTTTGGTAATATTTAATAACCACTGGGTTTTTATTTTTTTGCTAAACAAACAAAAAAAGACAGAACATTTTTAAAATAGTTTGTTATAACATTTCCAAACAGGTACTTTTCCTCCTTCATTGCTGTGCACTGATGAGGCTGCACTTATGGGCACTGATAGGCTACAATGACAGTCATTGATAGGCTGTACTGGTGGACACTTATAAGGCGGGACTAGAAAGGCAGCACTGATGGGTACTGATGGGTGGAATTGATGGGGACTGATAGGTGGCACTGATGGGCACCGATAGGTAGCACTGTTGGGCACTGATAGGTGGCACTGAAAGGCACTGATAGGCGGCACTGAGAGGTGACACTGATAGGCGGCACAGATAGGCAGCACTGATAGGTGGCACTTATAGACACTGGTAAACAAAAAGCTGATGACCAGCTTCTGTTTACATCACGTGATCAGCTGTCACTGGCCGTGATCGGCCCTTTACTCCAATCTGTTATCAGTTGAGTCTCAAGGACTCAGCGATCACAGAGTGGGCCATCCACAAGAACAGGAGGATGTCCTGGTACAGCATTTTAGGTTCACACTGTTGCCGTCTTTCAGATGTAGCACGGGCATAAAGTGGTTAAATGAAAGCCTTTACTCGGAGGCTGCCATTGCTGACTGCTGATTCTGCGTTTACTGCTTGTCTGGCTGCCATGCTGAGCCTATTGCTTTGGTACTTTGCATCACTAACAAAGAACAATTATTAAAATAAGATTATCTGACTTGATATTCCTGATCTGTATATTATTCTGGGTCAGTGGCTCAGAAAGTACTGAAGTTAGAGAGTCAGCAGCATAAAGTCAGAACAAAAAGTAGTGATGAGCAATTTCCTGCCAGCAATTAAATAAATCTCTCTTCGTGATCTCTGACCTGCACATTTTTTTTTAAATGTATTTTGTAAGCCTTATTAAACATTTTTATGAAGATGAAAGAAATCCTTAATAATAGTCATCAGGGACTCTTCATCCAATATGCAACAAGTCTCATCCTGCTTAAAAATCCATAAAGCCAAATTCTGGCTAAATACATAATGTACAAATCAATGCAGCTTTGTATTCATCAATTAATGCACTTTTTTTTAAAAATGCAAAACGTCTAAGTACAGTACCTGAATTTGACTTGGTATCAACCTTTTGCACCCCCCTCTACAGAAGAGCTCAGCCTGAGTGATGGAGAAGCAGCATGAGAAGCTGCTAGGTTGTGCCGTGGTCCAGAGTGCATTTACATAGTTACATAGTTACATAGTTACATAGTAGGTGAGGTTGAATAAAGACAATAGTCCATCTAGTTCAACCTGTGTAGGTATGTGTGGCTGTAATCATCTCCCATACCCCTGAATGTTCTGATCCTCGAGATGTAAGTCTAAGAGTCTTTTGAAAGCCACCATACTACCCGCAGAAACCACTTCTTGTGGTAGAGAATTCCACAATCTTGTTGCCCTAACAGTAAAGAACCCCCCGCGTTGCCTGAGGTTAAAACGCTTCTCCTCTAATCGCATTGTATGCCCTCGAGTCCTCATGCAATCCCTTCGAATGAACAGCTTTTTTTCTAAGCTGGGATCCCCATTAAGATATTTATAAATTGCTATCATGTCCCCCCTCAGACGTCTCTTCTCCAGGGAGAATAAATCGAGCGATTGTAGACGCTCTTCATAGTCAAGGTCCTCCAATCCCCTAATTAGTTTAGTTGCCCTTCTCTGGACTCTCTCCAGCTCCAACACATCCCTCCTGAGGACTGGCGACCAGAACTGGACGGAATACTCCAGATGCGGTCGGACCAGAGTTTTATAAAGTGGAAGGATTATAGTCTTATCTCTGGAATGCATCCCTTTCTTTATGCATGCTAATATTCTGTTGGCTTTGGAAGTTGCCGCTTGACATTGCATGCTGTTTCCTAATCTATCATCAACCAAGACTCCCAGATCCTTCTCCATTTTTGATTCCCCCAAGGGCTCCCCTCCTAACGTGTATTGTGTTTTTATGTTTTTAGTCCCCAAGTGCAAAACCTTACACTTCTCCACGTTAAACCTCATTTGCCATGTCGTTGCCCACTCTGTTATTTTGTCCAGGTCATTCTGTAGGATATCTGCTTCATGTTGTGAAGTTATTGCCCTGCCCAATTTTGTGTCATCTGCAAAAACTGATATCGAACTACTGATCCCGACTTTAATGTTGTTTATGAATAAATTGAACAAGGTTGGTCCCAAGACTGAGCCTTGGGGGACCCCGCTTACCACCTCAGACCAGTCTGAGTATGCGCTGTTTATTACTACCCTTTGGACACGCCTTTTTAGCCAGTTCCGTATCCAAGAGCAAACCCTGCTATCGATACCTGCAGACCTTATTTTATAAATTAAGCGCTTGTGGGGAACTGTATCAAACGCCTTAGCGAAATCCAAGTACACCACATCCACTGGTCTCCCCCTATCTAGCTCACAGCTCACCTCCTCGTAGAATGTTAGGAGATTGGTTTGACAAGAACACCCATTTGTAAACCCGTGCTGATTACTGCTGATGATGTTGTTGTCCTTAGCAAACTCTACGATATAGTCCCTTATCATCCCCTCCAGAAGTTTACATACTACTGATGTCAAACTGACAGGCCTATAATTTCCCGGGATATGCCTCTGGCCCTTTTTGAATATTGGAATCACGTTAGCTTTCTTCCAATCCCCTGGTACATCTCCTGTCCTAATACTATCAGCAAAGATCAGGAACAGTGGTCTCGATATAACTTTACTGAGTTCCTTGAGTACTCTCGAATGTATGCCATCCGGTCCTGGTGATTTGTTTGTGTTAAGTTTATCCAGCCTTTCCCTGATTTCCCCCTCTGTTAGCCATGGTGGCAAGTCCTGTTTATTACTACTAACCATACAGTCATGGTCAGTGTACCCCTCCTTTTCCTGTGTAAAGACTGACGAGAAAAAAGCATTTAGCACGGTTGCTTTTTCAGTGTCCTCTGTAACCATCCTCCCATCATTGTTAATTATGTGTGCAATATGCTCTGCCTTAGTTTTTTTGCTGTTGATATATTTAAAGAATTTCTTTGGGTTTTTTTTACTATCCTCTGCTATTTGTCTCTCAAAGTTGATTTTAGCCATCTTGATTTCTTGTTTACTTTTCTTATTTGCCTCCTTGTATTGCTCGAAAGCCGATACTGTGCCCTCTGATTTATACTTCTTGAAGGCCAATTTTTTCCCCCTAATAAGTTTTTTGACGCTACAGTTTAGCCAGCCAGGTTTGGCTTTGTCTCTTCTAAATTTATTTCCCATAGGAATGCACTGCAAGATGCCTTTGCCTAATATGTTCCTAAAGCATTCCCATTTTTCCTCTGTGTTCAGGGATCCCAGGGTTTGGTCCCAGTTTACCCTTTCCATCATTGAGTACAATCTTGGAAAGTTTGCCCTTCTGAAGTTTAGGGTTCTTATGTTCCCCACTTGTCTTGTTATATTGTTATTTACACTAAATGTGATCATCCTGTGATCGCTAGAGCCCAGGTTGTCCTGGACTCCTACCTCCGAGATTATGTCCGGGTCATTAGTGAGCAATAGATCCAGGACTGCGTTTTCTCTGGTAGGGGAATCCACCAACTGTGACATGTAATTATCCAGTAAGGTTTCCGTGAATAGGCGGGCCTTCTGTGAGTGTGCAGTCCCCTCTTCCCAGTCAATGTCGGGGTAATTGAAGTCCCCCAATACGATGACTGAACCCAATTTTGCCACTTTACCCATTAGTGCTAAAAATTCCATCTCTACCTCCTCCCCTTGGTTAGGTGGCCTATAGCAAACCCCCACAATTACTTTCCCCTTTTCTCCTTCCCTATGGAGTTCAACCCACACAGATTCTAAATCCATGCTCATCCCATCCGTAATGTCACTCCTTTCTGTCACCTTTATATTGTTCTTGACATAGAGACATACCCCTCCCCCTCTTTTTCCTACCCTGTCCTTCCGGTACACTGAATACCCTTGGATATTTGCCAGCCAGTCATGTGAGGGGTCGAACCAAGTCTCCGCTATTCCCACAATGTCTATGTCCTCCTCATGTACTAACATTTCCAACTCATCCATTTTATTAGCTAGGCTCCTGGCATTAGCATATACCCCTCTTAGTTTTAAGGAAGTTAAGCGCAATTGGCGGTTATGTTTATTCCTGTTTGGTCTGAGGTTCTCCCGCACAGACCTGCCAATTGACATTGTGGACCTACTGTCGCTGCTGACACTACAGCTGCCTTCAGTCCTCTGCTCCCTCCTGACTGACTCTACTTCTGAGCCCTCCCCCCCGTCTCCTAGTTTAAAAGCCCCTTAGGAATGAAAATAATGACAGAGAAATAAGCTCATCGGTCTGCTGCTTCGTCTTTCACTGTCAAGTCAGGAGAGGGATGAGACCAGTAAGCATTGCTTGTTTGTAACAGAGAAAAATATGTTCTCTTCCTTCTCCTCCCTACCAGACAAGGCTGGAGGGTGTGGCGGGGCTGTGTAATTCTCAGAACTGGACAGACAGAAATACAAATCCTTTGGCAGTTCAAACTGTTTGCATATACTGTATTTATTAAATTGGTATAATTAGCAGTTTGCCTGAAGGTTCAGCATGTTTTAAAACTATTTTAGTATATTCTACACACTACTGGCTAATTAGGACTATGTATCAACTAATGGTAAATCACATATTGGACCTAGGGAGTACTTAAAATGTGGGTCCTAAATATGATGCTCAGAGTTCTTAATTTTTCTTGTATATTTTTTTTCTCTGTGTATCTAGCAGTTTAACTAGAGTTCAGCTTTAAAAGAGAAGTAGGGCAATCTGTTTTTTTGTAGAATCATACTTACCTAGCTAGATGCAGCATCGGTCCGATGCTACATCTGTCCCCCGCTGCCTCTAACACTGAGAACTAAGCGATCAAACATCACCGTTCACTCACTGGATCCATGAGTCAGTCATTGGCTTTCTGCTCTGCCCCCGCTCGCTCACTGGAGTTCTGGGCTGTGGAGGGGACGGTAGCGCCTGGCTCAGGCTCTGGGTGCCAGTCCGGGCATGTGGGCAGATCCTCACCATATGATTGTGATCTTTGCTGAGCCTGGACCAGCTCTGTGACATCAGCAGGCAGCGGATTTCAGTCCATTGTCTACTGAAAATTGGTAACATGAGTGCAGAACCAACTTCAGTCCTATGATCCCCAGGAGAAGTACAGTAAAACAAGCTTTAGCTGTACTTCTTCTTTTAGGAATAACAGAAAATCAATAACAGAAAATCTCTTATGTCATTGCACTGGATCCTAATTTTTGTTTGATTAAAACAAATGGAAATTGTATTTAGTAACTGGATCACAGGATTCTGAAATATTCTTATGACCCAGTTTTAATGAAATAATCTTTAATTAGTTTGTTAATTTAATTGAAATTCTTCTGGTTACGTACATAGCAACAAATTCATTGGAGCCTTTGCATCTTGCCTTCCTTGTTGATATAAGCCCAAATGTCTTGAGTGCCTGGGGAAATGCATGTTGTTTTTATCTTATATTATAATAAAAAAGAATGAAAAAGAAGCTGCCAGATAAACATATTAAAATGTTTCACCTGGATCTCGTTATTTGTACAAATTATTGCTGACTGTGCGTCATCCTAATCTGGGATTGATAATAAAATGAATAGATTAATTAACTAATCTCATATAAATGAAGTGTAGAAACTAATAATGAGCAACATTACTGTTTAGATTCACACAAACAGTGTTTTTTTTTAAGATATAAAAACATACCTTTTATTTTACATACAAAAAAAAAAAAAAAAATTATACAACTATATAACAATAATACCACCTGTTAGCCTTTTCAGATTTTTAATGGCTATCTGGCAGGGTATGGGAAAAGCTGTATGTGGTGCTCAATAGTGTTGAACTACTTCTTCAGGAACTGTGGAAGTAAGGTCTAAAAATATATTTTAAAGCTACTTATTAACTATAGTTACAGTGTCATCCCATCTGTCACAATAATGTTTCACTTACATGTGTGCTCAATTGGTAGTGCCTCTGTTAATGGCACAGTCTCCCAAAGGGTTTTTAAGTACTTTGTCTATTTCAATAAGTTCCTTTTCATTTCCCATCTGCAAAACTATATTTTACATAGATGATAGTATACTACATGAAACCCACATTTTTCACCAGTGGGAGAATGTAATCTCCCACATTCACCACTAGACAGACTGATCTAATATTTATTTAAAAATAGCAGCCTCCCCGGCTGCAGCCTTGACCTGAGCTGAGTGCTAGAATTAAACAAAAGAAATGCAATTAATGAGCTATTATTTGATATCCTGACCCACTATACCCTTCTTAGGCCATACAGATTGTATGCACTGTTTACCTTTTCCTAGAAATTGGATTTACATATAGATGCCCTCATCAACAGAAAAGGGTGTGTGTACAGGTGCACCTCCAAGTATTTGGAGGAAGCCTGCCTTTTCCCCTATTTGTATCCCCACCTGCTATTAAGGCTATGCATCAAAGCTGCTATGACATATGACATCATCACAGTTGTGAACATGCATTCGCATCTATGCCATAGCCATCCACCCAAGGCACATGTTCATTCCAAAGGCAGACCATTCACAGAGGATACCAGAATGGCACGTGCCCACTCTGGGTGAGGACACAACAACTTATCCATGAGGCACTCAGATCTGTTGATTAAAGTGCTCCATTCACTGCCAAATTGAGCCATGGAAGCATCAATACTCCCAGGTAATGTGTCAATTAGGTGCTGTGGCAATGTGGGGATAGGAAAATTTGCTCACCTCAGGGGATGGACCTGCCAACAGCAGAGTAGTGTAGGAATTGGACAGAGAGAGATTGCTTTAACGCAGTTGGTTAGCATAAACATGTATTGCAATGTATGTGAACAAAAAAGCCCTGTTTTTGTGCAATGTTTTTTAGAAAGGGTGTATAGCAGTGTTCAGAGAGTTCATTTTGAATTTTCAGTCCAACAGAACAGCACATCCCACTTGGGTTCTGAAGACCAGTGAAGAATTGGCCCCGGTGAATACAGTACTGGATCCCTGAGCTGGTGCCTGTTTATTAAAAGTCAGAAGCTGCAGTACTTGTAGCTGCTGACTTAATACCTTTACACTAACTGTTGTTCCTCTTTATTATAATATAATAATATAATATACAGAGGGGTTGATTCACTAAAGTGAAATAGAGTGTTCACTTTGGAAGGGAAGCTGCATTTTGCAAGGGGATTTTCCCCAGATCATAGTGAATGTGGTGAAATTTTACTTTGCAAAGAATATCCAATAACATGCAAAAAAAAAAAAAAAAAAAAGCATTCAAATTTTTTGCTTATACATGATTAGATCATGGAAGTCTTCATCATAATACGCTAATAATTTCTCCTTCCAAAGACCAAGCTAGGTAACAGACTTCTGCCTTTTTTGTCTTCTTTTGACAATTTTATGTTCAAGCTGCAGTTTTTATTTTCTGGAATATCAGATAAATTATTTACTGAAATAAACAATGTCTTTGTTTGAAGATGGGTAAAATAAGTACGAGGAGATTATTTTATCACCATTTTGTATAATTTGTAAGGTTCTATTCATTCTGTTCTAAATGTGAAAAAATCTGTCTTTTGCTGTAAATGTGCACTCAGCATTTAGATGCAACTCTAATTTCATTGTTAAGTGACTGCATATTCTACAGCGGTGAGTGTAATAAGAAGTTTTACTTTTGTTGATTTAATTTCTAGGTGAAGATGCAGATACTAAAAGGTTTTCAATAAATTAGCCAGAAATTGAAACTCAGACACATCTAAATGTATGACATTACAGAGTGATACAAGTCTCAGGTAGCAAGAAAGAAGGTACTTAATTCAAATACTAATAATTAAGACTGTAATTACTGGATGCCTTGTCAAAAAAAATGTGCCTCTTAACTTTATGCACATTACTCTGTTATTTTAGGATTTTGGCCTTTGCAGACTAATCCAAGACCCTTCTAAAAAAAAAAAAAAAAAAAAAAAAAAAAAGCATAGGCAATTTAGTGTATGCAAGGGCAAAACATTTTCTTTTTAGGTTTGGATGGTGTGGTAATTCTCTTGTAAGACCAGGCCTAATTATTTAATTGCTGTGAACCACCTACTCACCTTACAGGACCAAGCAGCTCCCCTTACCTGGCTGCAAAAAACTTGGGTCCGACCACATGTTGCTCCCCAGATGCAAACCCTGCTTTACAAATCATTAAATAGGCTTTTGCTCGGGTGTTATGGCTGGCATTTGGGATTGATTCCCTGCTAAATGCACAGCTGTTCCCAAGGGTAACACCATGTTTGTGCAACTGTCTGTTATGTAGATTGTGCCTGAGAGAGATTATGCCTTTTTATTTGCCTCTGGGCATGCATGCTGCAACCTATTTTCCTGGTTTGTCTCTAGATCTAATAGATTCCTTTATGGCAATTGGAATGCTTTTTGAGTTCCACAGCGGTTTGGGGTGGAATGAAGGCACCAGCCTGGATGCAGGTGGGCTATTTGAAGTGTAACTCTACTTTTATTTTAAAAAGTGTGTAATTGTGATGTTGACAATTGCCTTGGGTGGTTTATGTACATTGCAGAATAATATTTGTTCTGAAAAAAAACTTTTTCATCATGTCCTGCTTTCTGTATGGCAGTGTTTGGTTCATTAACCAACTAGTGAATTTTCAAGGCTCTGGTCTGGAAAGCTGCAGCATCAGCCTCCCTTTAGCAGTAGTTAGCCCCTTAGGGATTATTGCCAAACAAGCTAATTCTTTTTGCATTGAATTTGTTTTTGAACTGCTTTATTAAATCGCAGGGCTGGAATTTGAAGTAGATGGGTACATTTTAATATTAATTGACATTTTATATTATTCTTAACAATGCAGAGTTCTTCTTTACAAGTGCTCAGTATTCCTGTTGGTCAGGGATTTAATTTTTACTGAGAGCAGTGTAGTAGATGGTGGGTGCCAGTGCCTTCCTTTCTGGTATTTTTTCTTGGATTGTCAGAACTTCTGTGGACCTCCTAAACTGTGTGCTGTTACCTCCTTGTATTTATTGGTGCCAGTTTTCTGCAAAGCCATTTGCGTACACTTCTAGACCATGAGTTCTCACTTTACACCGGTGGCCATTCATTGCAAAGAAGGTAAGGGGCATCTCTCAGGTAAGAGTTTTTCTTTCAGGTGTATGGGAAGCTAACTAATGGGCTCTTTGCCATTTAGTCTCCCCAGATTGGCATGCATATTGCACTGCCTAAATTGGGTCTGTACCACTCATGCTTTAGCATGCAAAACCCTGTATGAAGGCTGCTTTGTTCAAGCAACAAAGGATAAAGATGACACCTTTACACCTAAACAGGTTGTCAGATTCAGTAACTTCCTGGGCGGTATGATTCTTTCCGATTTTAGGTGCTGAAAGCAGTACAATTATTTTGCTAGTAATTCTTAAGAATGAGCAGCCCAAACCAACTATTTACATATGATTTTTTTTTTACTGTGCGTTCTTCTTTATAACATCTCGGGTATGATAAAGTTTGAAACACAAAATCAAAAATTATAATATAATAAATAACTATAAATAAGTTAAAGTATATATATATATATAAATATATATATATATATATATATATATATATATGTGTGTGTATATATATATATATATATATATATATATATATATATATATATATACACGCATACATATATTATATATATATATACGTGTAGGTCTATCTATCTATCTATCTATCTATCTATCTATCTATCTATCTATCTATCTATCTATCTATCTATCTATCTATCTATCTATCTATCTATCTATCTATCTATCTATCTATCTATCTATCTATCTATCTATCTATCTATCTATATATATATATATATATATATATATATACACACACACACATATATATATATATATGTATAATGTATGTTTGTATATATATATATATATATATATATATATATCTAGTGCCTTGCGAAAGTATTCGGCCCCCTTGAACTTTGCGACCTTTTGCCACATTTCAGGCTTCAAACATAAAGATATAAAACTGCAATTTTTTGTGAAGAATCAAAAACAAGTGGGACACAATCATGAAGTGGAACGAGATTCATTGGATATTTCAAACTTTGTTAACAAATAAAAAACTTAAAAATTTGGCGTGCAAAATGATTCGGCCCCCTTAAGTTAATACTTTGTAGCGCCACCTTTTGCTGCGATTACAGCTGTAAGTCGCTTGGGGTATGTCTCTATCAGTTTTGCACATCGAGAGAATGAAATTTTTGCACATTCCTCCTTGTAAAACAGCTCGAGCTCAGTGAGGTTGGATGGAGAGCGTTTGTGAACAGCAGTTTTTAGTTCTTTCCACAGATTCTCGATTTGATTCAGGTCTGTCTGGACTTTGACTTGGCCATTCTAACATCTGGATATGTTTATTTGTGAACCATTCCATTGTAGATTTTGCTTTATGTTTTGGATCATTGTCTTGTTGGAAGACAAATCTCCGTCCCAGTCTCAGGTCTTTTGCAGACTCCATCAGGTTTTTTTCCAGAATGGTCCTGTATTTGGCTCCATCCATCTTCCCATCAATTTTAACCATCTTCCCTGTCCCTGCTGAAGAAAAGCAGGCCCAAACCATGATGCTGCCACCACCATGTTTGACAGTGGGGATGGTGTGTTCAGCGTGATGAGCTGTGTTGCTTTTACGCCAAACATAACGTTTTGCATTGTTGCCAAAAAGTTTGATTTTGGTTTCATCTGACCAGAGCACCTTCTTCCACATGTTTGGTGTGTCTCCCAGGTGGCTTGTGGCATTGGCACCCACCATCTACCACACTGCAAGACAAGGCACTGTATATATATATATATATATATATATATGTATGTATGTGTGTGTATATATATATATATATATATATATATATATATATATATATATATATATTTAAAAAGTACAGTAAAACTGCAGGAAAGGGCACTGGGGGGCAAACTAATATCAATTTATTTTATTTCGTAATGAAATCAGTGTGTTTGTGTTTTTTACTTTTCAAATTTGCCGCCGATTCCACCCCCCTGCGAGCGTCACGTCGCAGGAGACGGAAGCCGGGGGTTAAACAAGCATTGGGCGGAAGATCCGGCTGCCATATGCCGAAGGGACACATCGCTGGATCCCGGCGACAAGGTAAGTAACCCTCTACAAGGATCCAGCAATGCTCCCTGGCGGTACCCCAAGTGTGGCTCGGGGTTACCGCTTATGGCAGTGAAATCCCACCCCGAGCCACACTCGGGAATACCGCCAGGGAGGTTAAACACATGATCAATATACTCTAAAGGAGTTGTTTCCACTCATCCTATGAAAGGGTTATCTACTGAATTCTGGCAATGAGAAACCTTCTATACTTTCCAGGGGACACAGCCCTCTTCAGACTTTATAAATAGGAAGATGGGGATGAACATGACTACATAAATACTGCTTTCATCAAGCAGCCAGCGATAAAGATGACAACACCTAACAAGTTGTCAAATTCATTAAACACATGGTAAATACACTCTAAATGAAGTGGTTTCCACTTGCCCTGTGAAGGGGCTATAAATTCTGGCAATGAGTAGCCTCATAGTCTTCCCAGGCAAAACTACCCATTTCAGACTCTTCCAAGTAGAAGGATGCAGATGAGCATGACTGTATGGATCCTCCTTTGTTTGAGCAGTCAGTGATTAGGATGATGTTGACCAAGTTGTCACAATGCATTACGCATGCAGTCAAGACACTCTAAATGAGTTGTTGAACTCACCTTGTGCATGGGTCATCTATTCTGGCAATTTCCAGTTTTCTTTCTAAAATCAGAAAACTAGTCTCAGAACCTTCTCAGGCCAATCAACCGTCTCCAGACTCTTCCAAAGCAGATCAGGATGAGGATGTCCTTTGTTAGTATGATCTGTCTGTGCTGTGGCAAAGATTGTATTCCTCCCTTTTTAAGGCTGGTGAGATGCAGAATGGAGCAAAAAAGCATGTTTTTACAGCAGGATGTCCAAATTATTATATTTTTGAAGAGGAAGTTGTCCAACATTTGGAGACTTCCTTTTGGTCAGTGTGTCCCTTATGAGATTGGCAAGATATGTGACTTTACCATTAAAAGATGCTGTGTTGTTCAAGAAATGATGCAATCATTGCATTGATCTTGATCTTAGAAGGCAAAGCCTAAATTTTCAGCAAGGTCATGTGATTGTGGTTAGTCTGGCTTCCTGTCTCAAAGATAACGTCTGTTGAATTAAAGGAGACCACTGTAGAAGAGTCAGTTTCCACTCTCAACTCCAGAGAGGTTCTGCAGTTCTGGCTGGGAGTCCAGTAAAAACTGGCAAGCCATCATATCATCAAAGAAGTTAGTAAAGAGCTTCATGTCACTGAGAGAAGCATATCAGGCCCTTTTTGCATTCAGCCCCATGATACATAGAGCCTCAGTGTTCCTAAAAATGGACAGTGTCAAGGCAGTGGCCTTGATCTAGAAGCAAGGGGGTATGCAGAGCCGTTCTCTCTTGAGGAAGGTAGAGCCCATAGTTAATAGGGCCCAGGATAACCCTCTCCTCCTTTCAGGAGTATATTTGTCTGGCTGGGTCAACCTCCAGGTGGACTATCTATTGAAGTAATCAATAGAAAATAAAGAGTGGTTGCTACTTCTGCAGGTGCTTCAACAGTTGACAAATTGGTCCTTTTGCCCAGAAGTTGACCTTTTTGTATCTTTAAACAGCGCAAAACTAGCAATATTTTGCTTGAGACATCATCATCACCAAACAGCCTTAGTAGAGTCTCTGAGCTCGAAGCAGACCTTCTGGACAGCCTACGCTTTTCCCCAATTATGGCAAAAATGTGGAACAAAAATGTTCATCAAGAACAATGCAATGATTGCGTAATTTCTTGAAGGACACAACACCTTTTAATGGTAAAAGTCACATATCTTGCCAATCTCATAAGGGACACACTGACCAAAGGGACGACTCCAAATGTTGGACAACTTCCCGGGACATTTTTTGCCATAATTGGGGAAAACCCCCTTTTACTTACCTGAGTCCTATTTCAATCCAGCCATGTGTCATTGGCTCCTGCTACTGTCAATCAAATTATGTGCGGGGGGAGTCTGGGTTGTGTCCAAACTGTACTGTGTGTGTCTATAGGCACACACAGCCCAGCTCGGTAGCGAGCCGCAGGTACATCACCATAGAAAGTGACTTCCTTTGGGGGCACAGAGAGAATAGAGTGGAAAGCACTAGCAGGGGACCCTGGAAAAGGAGGTTGGGGCCACTCTGTGCAAAACCATTGAACAGAGCAGGTAAGTATAACATGCTAATTTAAAAAATAATAATAATTGTTTACAACCGCTTTTAATGTGACTCAAGCTTTATAAGCCAAAACAGCAAAACAAAATCCCTTTACATACTAGTAAAGTAATTTAGAGTTCTGAGCTCATTTTCAACACAAGATGGAGCTATACAAACCTTTCATTTAATAATTCTCCATGCAAATAATGGTGTTTATGTCATACCCATTAAACTTTTGAAGGGGAAAAAATCTTAATAAAGTATGAGTTTAAAAAGAAATCAAGAGGTTCTATAGAACAGTCAGTTGCTTATTTCCAGTCAAAGCAATTTAAGGCTCCATTAACACCTGGGCAATTTGAGATTGTGGCAGACTCACTGCGATTCTGCCCGTCATCTCAAAATGCACTAGAAATGCAAAACACTAAATCAGGTGCCATTATTTTGAATGGCACCTAAAACGAGGTGCGATTTATCTCACGGCAACCACAGTTCCTGCTCCTGTTTGGGTGACAAACTTCACGCAATGTGATTTACCATGGTTGACGTGCAATAAAATGCACAACATTTGTGCCAAAACCACACCACATTTTAGGTGCCTTTGAAAATAATGGCACCTAAACCTGTGCTTTGCGATTGTACTGCGCTTTCAGATCACGGGCAGAATCGTAGTGATTCTGCTGTGATCCCAATATGGCTAGGTGTGAAAGAAGCATAAAGAAATGGTAAGGTTTGCCAGATGGAATCTATACGATTTAATTGTGGCCACCCACTACAATTCTGTGAAGTACACCATTAAAACATAATATTATCACACGTCATAATTACCATAACAAATAAAATAACTTGGCTTAATTATTCATTCAATTGGTAATATGCAAATAACTATTGTATTCAAAACATGCATTTTAAAAGTATAACAAAGCAGTTTTGTGCAAGCTGAGCTATCAGCTCTATAATGTGCCTGCATTCGAACCAAAAACCTGCAGTTCTATTTTAACAGCTGACACTAGGCATTTTGTTCAAAATTTATCGTTATCTCAAAATGCAATTCACATCCAAGTTCCTAGTAAATACATCGATTTCTTATACATATCTAAGTGAGTTACTTTCTTATTAATACCCAAAAAGCAAAATAACTAAAAACATTTTAAAATCTTGTACAGGGTCCTGTACACAAAATATAATAATCTAAAAAAGGTTTCTTCAGTACATTTTTCAAAACTTTAGAAAGACATATATTCATTCTCTCTCGTTTTCACTAATAATGATCTTATGTGTTTACCACAAAGACATACTGTATATCATAAATCATTATCCTCATTTCATGTCCTCTCCACAAGGATATTGTATGTTCTCATCAGGACCTTTGGACATCAAACAAAGCCTGAATCCCTTTGGTGTTTATATTGGTTTTTCAGACATAAGAACTGGATGGGATATCATTTTAGTACATAGTTTTCATGAGCTTCTTGGAATTAAATCCAGATATTCTGACATACACTTAAACGTGAGGAATTTAGTATTTCAAATAGCTAATGGTCAGCATGAGCACATTTTCCTTCAGCGAAAAGTCAAGGAGACAAAGCACCACTGTTACCAAGTTATTAAGGTATTTGCTGCAGTAAACACATTTCCAGTATCACAATCTGCATCTACAAACTTCAGCTTTCTATAATGTCTGTGATGCCTTTAATAACATGAATAACTCTGCTTATAGCCACCACATAAACAATTCCCTTTCACAGAATAACTACAGAAGCAAAATGTCAATGCTGCCAGGTTATTAAGGTATCACAAAAAGACAATTTAGTTGAAATATATACAGCAATCAAAGAGTTCCAGGTTCTCAAGATGTATACAAAGTTTCACTCACTTTGACAACTAAAATTGTTGACATATACTTTGTGTAATTACCAATAAAAGTGATTACCAATAAATGTGCATTGACTGCAGCTTGCATTGATATGTGTTCCCATGCATAAGATAACTGATATTCTATTAGTACTGCACAATCCCACCCATCGATTAAACATCCCCCATTAGCAGTAGTTGTTCAAAAAGAGAGATAAATAAAATAAAATAAAAAAGACCAGCATTCTGGAAAGGATATATAACACCTCTTGTATACAGTATATAAAAAAAACAATTTCTCCTATATAAACTATTCCTAGTGCATAGAATATTATAGAATGTAAAGAACATAAAATATAAAGTTCAACAAGATCCTCAATCCAGCTGGGACTAGCTACAGTATCTCACAAAAGTGAGTACACCCCTCAATTTTTGTAAATATTTTATTATATCTTTTCATGTGACAACACTGAAGAAATGACACTTTGCTACAATGTACAGTCGTGAGTATACATCTTTTATAAGTGTAAATTTGCTGTCCCCTCAAAGTAACTCAACACACAGCCATTAATGTCTAAACCACTGGCAACAAACGTGAGTACACCCCAAAGTGAAAATGTTCAAATCGAGCCAATTAGCAATCCCCCCCCCCCGATGTCATGTGACTCGTTAGTGTTACAAGGTCTCAGGTGTGAATGAGGAGCAGGCGTGTTAAATTTGATGTTATCGCTCTCACTCTCTCATATTGGTGGCCAAGACGAACAGCGGTTTAACAGGACAGGTTCCACTCAGAACAGGCCTCACCGTGGTCGACGAAAGAAGTTGAGTGCACGTGCTCAGTGTCATATCCAGAGGTTGTCTTTGGGAAATAGACGTATGAGTGCTGCCAGCATTGCTGCAGAGATTGAAGGGGTGGGGGGGTCAGCCTGTCAGTGCTCAGACCATATGCCGCACACTGCATTAAATTGGTCTGCATGACTGTCGTCCCAGAAGGAAGCCTCTTCTAAAGATGATGCACAAGAAAGCCCGCAAACAGTTTGCTGAAGACAAGCAGAATAAGGACATGGATTACTGATGTTGAGACCAAGATAAACTTTTTTAGTTCAGATAGTGTCAAGCATGTGTGGCGGCAGCCAGGTGAGGAGTATAAAGACAAGTGTGTCTTGCCTACAGTCAAGCATGGTGGTGGGAGTGTCATGGTCTGGGGCTGCATGAGTGCTGGCGGCACTGGGGAGCTACAGTTCATTGAGGGAACCATGAATGGCAACATGTATTGTGACATATTGAGACAGAGCATGATCTCCTCCTTTTGGAGACTGGGCCGCAGGGCAGTATTCCAACATAATAATGACCCCCAAGTGAGCCGAGAGCTGAACAAAGCTGATCCAGGCTTAATTTGGCTCTCTAATCACCCAGCAGAAGCGCCAGCTGGACGATCAGGACTCCCAGAGGGACGAGAGATCCCGGTAAAGCCACAGAAGGTGGTGGGATGGGCGACGTCCCCACCTACTGCTTGTCAAAGTAATACAGTGGCTAGTTAATAAAATAAGAAAGTATGTGATAGGGCTACTCAACCAATGATAAAAAAAAAAAGAAAAAAAAAACAGACAAAAATAATAATAGTGCACACACACTAAATCAAAAAATGTTAGTGCAAATAATCAATACAAGGATGCTAAATAATAGAAATAAAGTTCAAAAAAACACCACTGGGAACTGACAAGTCCCCTACATAAAGTCAATAGTGATTCTCCTTTAATTTGTGCAAAAATCCAAATTAACACTCAATGTAAATCCACTCCTTTAATAACGTGCTCCAATCACCAGGCGCAGTGCATGCTCACCTCCATTTTAGACCCACAAGGGGTCAACACAGCATAACTCAGGAATTCTCTCTGATGTTCAGGTTCCTAAAATGGCCCCATGCTGTTCACAGACAGCTCCAGGGTAACATACAGAAAGAAAGAATAGCTTTCAATAGTGCAGTACCTGGGTTATATGGCTCAATAAACCACAAACAACCCCAGCTTCATAAAAAAACTCACATTTATTTAAAGAAAAATTCCAACAGCTCCCACGTGTTCCATATATATGATCCCATCGCCAGACTCCACTTCTATGCGTTATGCCACTATTGCACGTGGCTTCATCTGGAGGACAAAAAAAAAAAAATAATTCCAGTGGCTAGTTAGCTGCTAGGATTGCTTTTACAAGAGAGCTGACTGCCAGCTCCAAAAAATGATATCAGAATAATGGCTGCAGCTGCAGCCATCAACCCTGTGTATCCGCTTGAAGTCCAGGGATGTATGGGTACATTGCTGGACGGCAAGTGGTTAAAAATGACCTAACTTGTATGGAAGCCTTATGTTTGATGTACACTACACTACTTAATGCTTAATGTATTGCTTTTTGTATAATTATTCTTTTGCAATAAAACTTTTATGTGTTTACTCCCCAAAATGTGGTCATTTGTGGGTGTTTATACTGTTTGTCCTGGTGCTCCAGGGCCTTAAAAATGTAACAGGTAGTCAGGAAATTAGATGTGTAATATATGCCCCTAGAACTTCTGAAGGTGCTCCTTGGATGTTAAGCCCTCTGTGTGGTTGGCTGTGAAAAAGTCTCACACATGTGATATCACTATACTTGAGAGGAGTAGCAGAATTTATTTTTGGCTGAAATTATTGGTGTCTATGCTGTGTGTTAGAAATATAAATTGGAAACTTTGTGTAAAAAAAAAAAAGTTTTAATTTCAATTACACATTTCCAAAACATGCAATTTTTAGCCCTTTGACGGCCATCCGCCGCAGATTTACTGCGGCAGGCAGCCGCTCCTGGGCGAACCGAAGTAGCTCCACATCGCACGCTCTCAGGAGGCTAGGGGGCGAGTGCGCACTCCCACTACTGATCAGCGGGAAAGCCTGTGCATGTTTCAGGTGGCTCTGATTGCCGCCTGACACCAGCGATCTCTGCCTGCTGACATAGAAGGACAGTCGGCTGATGTAAACACAGCCGTCCGTTCCTTCTCCCTGAATTGATCACAGAACCCATGTGATCCTGCTATGTAGGATCACATGTCTCTATGGTCACTTCACAAGTCCAACCCCCCCACAGTTAGAATCACTCCCCTGGGCTTACATTTAACCCCTTGATCACCTTTACTGTTAACTCCTTCCCTGCCAGTGTTATTATTACAGTAACAGTGCATATTTATAGCACTGATTACTGTAGTAATACCACTGGTACCCCCAAAATGTCAGTTAGGGGTCTGATCTGTCCACCGCAATGTCGCAGCCCCGCAAAAAATTGCAGATCGCCGCCATTACTAGTAGAAAAAAAATCTTTCCCGTAGTTAGTAGATGCAATAACTTTTGGGCAAACCAATCAAAATATGCTTATTGTAATTTTTTTTACCAAAAATATGTAGCAGAAAACAAATTGGCCTAAAATGTTAAAAAAATGTAGATTTTTAAATTTATTATTAGGGAATGTCATATATCAGAATGTGAAAAATATATATATTTTTTTCAGAATTGTCGCCCTTTTTTTGTTTATAGCGCAAGGTGATCAAATACCACCAAAAGAAATTTCTATTTGTGGGAAAAAAAGGACGTACATTTTATTTGGGTACAGCGTCACAGGACTGCGCAATTGTCCTTTAAAGTCACGCAGTGCCTAATTGCAAAAAAGGGCCTGGTCATTAAGCAGGAAAATCTTTCGGTCCAGAAGTGGTTAAAAGACTAATTTTGCCTCAGAATATGTTGGGGTATTTGCTTTCCAAAATGTGTTCATTTTGCGGATGCTTCTCTTGTCCTGATGCTCCAGGGCTTTCAAAAATGTGAGAACCAGGAAAGAAGGTATATAATTTATGTGCAATGTGTGCTCTTTGAAAGCCCAAAGGTGCTTCTTGGAGTTTGGGACTAGTGTTGAGCGAACACGGACTGTATTATTCGTGTTCGTACCGAATAATTGGATTTTTGTTACCCGAACACGAACACGGACACTTTACTGTATATTCGGGTAAAAATCCGTGTTCGGTCGTTTTATTTCCGGGTTTTGCATGCTTTGGCGCTCTTTTCATGGCGGGCTTTCAACAGTCAATCAACAATCGTTTAACTGGTGTGCCTTAAGCCATCCCAGCCATGCCTGCAAATGTCTCAGTAGCTGTGATTGGCCGTCTGAAGCATGTGACCAAGTCTTTATAAGTTCGAGGCAGCCGCAGCGGCGTCATTATGCCCTATCAACGTGCTGGCTGCTGATTAGGGAAAGATAGGCAGGAAAAAACCATTTGTGTCCGGATAGAATTGAGGGACAGGTCGGAGTGTTTAGGCAGGGCGAGTTGTAGGCATTTTAGGGATAGAGTCTGCTGAATTATAGGGTCAGTGTGTTCTACAAACTACAATCGATATTGCTGTGTGGGGTGGGGTCTGCACTTAGTTCTCCTGATCTACGATCTCTTCTCAATCCTGTTAGGGACAGAGTCTGCTGAATTTTAGGGAAAGTGTGTTCTACAAACTACAATCGATATTGCTGTGTGGTGTGGGATAGGAGATAGGCAGGTGTCAGTGATCCACATCCATTTTTCTGTGTGTGGGCTGCAGTGAACACAATCTTTTTGGGGTGCAGTGAACACAATCCTTTTGGAGTGCAGTGAACAAAATCTTTGTGGGGTGCAGTGAACAAAACCTTTGTGGGGGTACAGTGAACACAATCTTTGTGGGGTGCAGTGAAGACAATCCTTGTGGGGTGCAGTGAAGACAATCCTTGTGGGGTGCAGTGAACAAAATCTTTGGGGGGTACAGTGAACACAATCTTTGTGGGGTGCAGAGAAGACAAACCTTGTGGGGTGCAGTGAACAAAATCTTTGGGGGGGTACAGTGAACACAATCTTTGTGGGGTGCAGTGAACAAAACCTTTGTGGGGTGCAGTGAACACAATCTTTGTGGGGTGCAGTGAAGACAATCCTTGTGGGGTGCAGTAAAGACAATCCTTGTGGGGTGCAGTGAACAAAATCTTTAGGGGGTACAGTGAACACAATCTTTGTGGGGTGCAGTGAACAAAACCTTTGTGGGGTACAGTGAACACAATCTTTGTGGGGTGCAGTGAACAAAACCTTTGTGGGGTACAGTGAACACAATCTTTGTGGGGTGCAGTGAAGACAATCCTTTTGGAGTGCAGTGAACACAATCTTTGTGGGGTACAGTGAACACAATCTTTGTGGGGTGCAGTGAACAAAACCTTTGTGGGGTACAGTGAACACAATCTTTGTGGGGTGCAGTGAACACAATCTTTGTGGGGTGCAGTGAACAAAACCTTTGTGGGGTGCAGTGAACACAACCTTTGTGGGGTACAGTGAACACAATCTTTGTGGGGTGCAGTGAACAAAACCTTTGTGGGGTACAGTGAACACAATCTTTGTGGGGTACAGTGAACACAATCTTTGTGGGGTGCAGTGAACAAAACCTTTGTGGGGTACAGTGAACACAATCTTTGTGGGGTGCAGTGAACAAAACCTTTGTGGGGTACAGTGAACACAATCTTTGTGGGGTGCAGTGAGCAAAACCTTTGTGGGGTGCAGTGAACACAACCTTTGTGGGGTACAGTGAACACAATCTTTGTGGGGTGCAGTGAACAAAACCTTTGTGGGGTACAGTGAACACAATCTTTGTGGGGTACAGTGAACACAATCTTTGTGGGGTGCAGTGAACAAAACCTTTGTGGGGTACAGTGAACACAATCTTTGTGGGGTGCAGTGAACAAAACCTTTGTGGGGTACAGTGAACACAATCTTTGTGGGGTGCAGTGAAGACAATCCTTTTGGAGTGCAGTGAACAAAATCTTTGTGGGGTACAGTGAACACAATCTTTGTGGGGTGCAGTGAACAAAATCTTTGTGGGGTACAGTGAACACAATCTTTGTGGGGTGCAGTGAAGACAATCCTTGTGGGGTGCAGTGAAGACAATCCTTGTGGGGTGCAGTGAACAAAATCTTTGGGGGGTACAGTGAACACAATCTTTGTGGGGTGCAGTGAACACAATCTTTGTGGGGTGCAGTGAACACAATCTTTGTGGGGTGCAGTGAAGACAATCCTTTTGGAGTGCAGTGAACACAATCTTTGTGGGGTACAGTGAACACAATCTTTGTGGGGTGCAGTGAAGACAATCCTTGTGGGGTGCAGTGAAGACAATCCTTGTGGGGTGCAGTGAACAAAATCTTTCGGGGGTACAGTGAACACAATCTTTGTGGGGTGCAGTGAACAAAACCTTTGTGGGGTACAGTGAACACAATCTTTGTGGGGTGCAGTGAACAAAACCGTTGTGGGGTACAGTGAACACAATCTTTGTGGGGTGCAGTGAAGACAATCCTTTTGGAGTGCAGTGAACACAATCTTTGTGGGGTACAGTGAACAAAACCTTTGTGGGGTACAGTGAACACAATCTTTGTGGGGTGCAGAGAAGACAATCCTTTTGGGGTGCAGTGAACACAATCTTTGTGGGGTACAGTGAACACAATCTTTGTGGGGTGCAGTGAACAAAACCTTTGTGGGGTACAGTGAACACAATCTTTGTGGGGTGCAGTGAACAAAACCTTTGTGGGATACAGTGAACACAATCTTTGTGGGGTACAGTGAACACAATCTTTGTGGGGTACAGTGAACACAATCTCATACTTCTGAAGCTTTGAGGGTGCTGCCTGTTCTATACTCCTCCTCCTCCTCCTCATCCATCCTTTTAGGTGTACAAACAATAGTAATTGGGGCCTAGTGTGCTTCTGTACGTGTGAAAAACATACACTTTTTTTGATCATATTTCCTATTCCGTTATTCAATAAAAACCTTTGGGGCTCAATTAAATTGCGGAATAGTCTGTGTCGGTACGTGTGAGATCCACCTTTCCAAGTTTTTGGGGTTCATCTCATACTTCTGAAGCTTTGAGGGTGCTGCCTGTTCTATACTCCTCCTCCTCCTCCTCCTCATCCATCCTTTTAGGTGTACAAACAATAGTAATTGGGGCCTAGTGTGCTTCTGTACGTGTGAAAAACATACACTTTTTTTTGATCATATTTCCTATTCCGCTATTTAATAAAAACCTTTGGGGCTCAATTAAATTGCGGAATAGTCTGTGTCTGTACGTGTGAGATCCACCTTTCCAAGTTTTTGGGGTTCATCTCATACTTCTGAAGCTTTGAGGGTGCTGCCTGTTCTATACTCCTCCTCCTCCTCCTCCTCCTCATCCATCCTTTTAGGTGTACAAACAATAGTAATTGGGGCCTAGTGTGCTTCTGTACGTGTGAAAAACATACACTTTTTTTTGATCATATTTCCTATTCCGCTATTCAATAAAAACCTTTGGGGCTCAATTAAATTGCGGAATAGTCTGTGTCGGTACGTGTGAGATCCACCTTTCCAAGTTTTTGGGGTTCATCTCATACTTCTGAAGCTTTGAGGGTGCTGCCTGTTCTATACTCCTCCTCCTCCTCTTCCTCATCCATCCTTTTAGGTGTACAAACAATAGTAATTGGGGCCTAGTGTGCTTCTGTACGTGTGAAAAACATACACTTTTTTTTGATCATATTTCCTATTCCGCTATTCAATAAAAACCTTTGGGGCTCAATTAAATTGCGGAATAGTCTGTGTCGGTACGTGTGAGATCCACCTTTCCAAGTTTTTGGGGTTCATCTCATACTTCTGAAGCTTTGAGGGTGCTGCCTGTTCTATACTCCTCCTCCTCCTCCTCCTCATCCATCCTTTTAGGTGTACAAACAATAGTAATTGGGGCCTAGTGTGCTTCTGTACGTGTGAAAAACATACACTTTTTTTTGATCATATTTCCTATTCCGCTATTCAATAAAAACCTTTGGGGCTCAATTAAATTGCGGAATAGTCTGTGTCGGTACGTGTGAGATCCACCTTTCCAAGTTTTTGGGGTTCATCTCATACTTCTGAAGCTTTGAGGGTGCTGCCTGTTCTATACTCCTCCTCCTCCTCATCCATCCTTTTAGGTGTACAAACAATAGTAATTGGGGCCTAGTGTGCTTCTGTACGTGTGAAAAACATACACTTTTTTTTGATCATATTTCCTATTCCGCTATTCAATAAAAACCTTTGGGGCTCAATTAAATTGCGGAATAGTCTGTGTCGGTACGTGTGAGATCCACCTTTCCAAGTTTTTGGGGTTCATCTCATACTTCTGAAGCTTTGAGGATGCTGCCTGTTCTATACTCCTCCTCCTCCTCCTCCTCCTCATCCATCCTTTTAGGTGTACAAACAATAGTAATTGGGGCCTAGTGTGCTTCTGTACGTGTGAAAAACATACACTTTTTTTGATCATATTTCCTATTCCGCTATTCAATAAAAACCTTTGTGGCTCAATTAAATTGCGGAATAGTCTGTGTCGGTACGTGTGAGATCCACCTTTCCAAGTTTTTGGGGTTCATCTCATACTTCTGAAGATTTGAGGGTGCTGCCTGTTCCATACTCCTCTTCCTCATCCTCCCTTTAGGGTAGGAAAAAATTTAATCGGGCCTAGTCTGTGTTTGTACGTGTGAGATACACAGTTTTTTATCCTATTCCGCTATTCAATACACACCCTTTTGGTGTAAAAAACATTAAATTGCGGCATAGTTTGCATATTTGACTGTGAGATACACCCGTGCGATACTGTTGTTCTTTTGTTCCGCTATTCAATAAAGACCTTTCTAGGGCAAGATCTTAAATTTCAGAAATATGAGGAGAGCGTCAAATAGGGGCCGTGGCCTGGGTCGTAGTGGTGCTGCTGCTAGAGCTCCTGTTGCAAGGAGAGGACGTGGTCGATCTGTGCCAGCTACACGCACAAGTGAAACACCTTTCTCAAGTGTGAGTAGGCGACAGAACCTGCATCAGTATTTGGTAGGGCATCATACGCCCCTAGAAGTGATGAGGCCAGAACAAGTGGAGGCGATAGTAGATTGGTTTGCTGCTGACAGTGCCTCCAGTTCCTTCACATTGTCTCCCACCCAGTCTACTGCAGAAAGGTCACAGTTGGCACCTGCAGCCGATGTCCAACCGTCTTTCACCTCACCCCCTTGCAAATCAGGCAAGCAGTCTGAGCCCCAAGCCATACAGCAGTCTCTTCTTCTTTTTGATGACTCTGTCAGCAGGGTTTCCCAGGGCCATCCACCTAGCCCTGCCCCAGAAGTGGAAGAGATTGAGTGCAGCGATGCCCAACCACTTATTTCTCAAGATGAGTACATGCAAGGATCATTGCAGCACGTCTCCGATGATGACGTAACGCAGGTGCCAACTGCTGCGGCGTTCAGCATTGTGGAGACCAACAAGGAGGGCAGGGGTGAAGACTGGGTAGAAGATGATGTGGAGGACGATGAGGTCCTCGACCCCACATGGAATGAACGTCATGCAGGTGACCTGAGTAGTTTGGAGGAAGAGGCGGTGGTCGCACAGAGCCACCAGCACAGCAGAAGAGGGAGCAGGGTGCAGAAGCGGAGCGGCCGTGCCCTAGACACTACACCTGCTACTGCCCAACGCAGCAAGGGAACGAGCGCACCAAAGTCAGCTCAAAGGAGTTCTCTAGCGTGGAAGTTCTTTAGAAAATGTGCTGATGACAGGACACGAGTGGTTTGCACCCTGTGCAATCAGAGCTTGAAGCGAGGCATAAACCTTCTCAACCTGAGCACAACCTGCATGATCAGGCATCTAAGTGCAAAGCACGAGCTGCAGTGGAGTACACACCTTCAAAACCAAGAAACGTCTCTGGCTCATCCTGCTTCCTCTTCTGCTGCAGTCTCGGCCGCTCCAGCCACATCTGTAGTGATACCGGCACCTGCCACCCCGCAAACAGACGATCTGTCAGCAACACCACCACCTGGGTCACCAACAACCATCTCCACAATGTCCCGTGGAAGCGTTCAGCTTTCCATCTCCCAAACACTTGAGAGGAAGAGGAAGTACCCCCCTACCCACCCGCGATCCCTGGCCCTGAATGCCAGCATTTCAAAATTATTGGCCTTTGAAATGCTGTCATTCCGTCTGGTGGAGACGCACAGTTTTAAAAACCTTATGTCGGTGGCTGTCCCACAGTACGTCGTGCCCAGCCGCCACTACTTTTCCAGGCAAGCCACCCCTTCCCTGCACAACCAAGTGGGGGAAAAAATCAGGTGTGCACTGCGCAACGCCATCTGTGCCAAGGTCCACCTAACTACCGATACGTGGACCAGTAAGCACGGTCAGGGGCGTTATATCTCCCTAACGGCACACTGGGTAAATGCAGTGGCGGATGGGCCTGAGGCGGATAGCAATTTGGCGCATGTCCTTCCACCACCGAGGATTGCAGGGCGCTTCAGTTTGCCTCCTGTTCCTAACTCCTCCTACTCCGCTTCCTCATCCTCTACCGCCTCCTCATCCGGACAGCGTAACACCTTCACCACCAACTTCAGCACGGCCAGGGGTAAACGACAGCAGGCAGTTTTACAACTTGCCTGTTTGGGGGACAAACCACACACCGCGCAGGAGTTGTGGAGGAGCGTGGAACAGCAGACAAATGAGTGGTTGCTGCCAGCGAGCCTCAAGCCCGGCCTGGTGGTGTGCGATAACGGGAGAAATCTCATAGCAGCTCTGGGCCTAGCCGGTTTGACGCACATCCCTTGCCTGGCGCATGTGCTGAATTTGGTGGTGCAGAGGTTCCTTAAAAACTACCCCGATATGTCAGAGCTGCTGCAGAAAGTGCGGGCCGTTGTGCGTACTTTCGGCGTTCTCACCCTGCTGCTGCTCGCCTGGCAGTGCTGCAGCGTAACTTCGGCCTTCCCGCTCACCGCCTCATATGTGACGTGCCCACAAGGTGGAACTCCACCTTGCACATGCTGGAAAGACTGTGCAAGCAGCAGCAGGCCATAGTGGAGTTTCAGCTGCAGCACGCACGCGTGAGTCGCTCTGCGAAACAGCACCACTTCACCACCAATAACTGGGCCTCCATGCGAGACCTGTGTGCCTTGTTGCGCTGTTTTGAGTACTCCACCAACATGGCCAGTGGCAATGACGCCGTTCTCAGCTTAACTATCCCACTTCTATGCCTCCTTGAAAAAACAATTCGGGCGATGATGGAAGAGGATGTGGCACAGGATGAGGAGGAGGAGGAGGATGAAGAGGTAACATTTCCAAGGCTTTCAGGGCAGTCATTCGCAAGGGGCTCCGAGGGTGGGTTCCTGCACACACAAACGCCAGGGACACAATTGTCCAGCAGGGGCACAGTTCTGGAGGATGAGGAGGATGAGGAGGAGGAGGAGCTGGAGGAGGAGATGGAACCATGTTCACAGCAGGGTGGCACCCAGGCCAGCTCATGGCCATCACTGGTGCGTGGCTGGGGGGATACAGAGGACACGGACGATACACCTCCCACAGAGGACAGCCTTTCGTCGCCTCTGGGCAGCCTGGCACACATGAGCGATTACATGCTGCAGTGTCTCCACAACGACCGCCGAGTTGCCCACATTCTAACTTGTGCTGATTACTGGGTGGCCACGCTGCTGGATCCCCGTTACAAGGACAACGTACCGTCCTTAATTCACTCACTGGAGCACGATCGCAAGATGCGCGAGTACAAGCGCACGCTGGTAGACGCGATGCTGCTGGCATTCCCATCTGACAGCGGGGCCACAGTGGAAGCACAAGGCAGAGGAGGAGGAGGAGGAGGTCGCCAACTCAACCAGGGCACCGCCAGCACCTCAGAAGGCAGGGTTAGCATGGCCGAAATGTGGAAAAGCTTTGTCAGCACGCCACAACAAACAGCAGCACCAGCAGCTCAGATGGAACTTCTTAGCAGGAGGCAGCATTTTACCAACATGGTGGAGCAGTATGTGTGCACACGCCTACATGTAGTGAATGAGGGGTCTGCCCCCTTCAACTTCTGGGTCTCCAAATTGGGCACATGGCCTGAGCTTGCCCTTTACGCCTTGGAGGTGCTGGCGTGCCCTGCAGCCAGTGTATTATCTGAACGGGTATTTAGCACGGCTGGGGGTGTTATAACAGACAAGCGCAGCCGCCTGTCCAGAGACAATGTGGACAAGCTCACGTTCATTAAAATGAACCAGGCATGGATCCCACGGGACTTTTCCGTACCTTGTGCAGAATAGCAATGGATACCGACCTTACCCAGCCATTGTTCCATTTTTGCTCTTTCTCACTCTTTTGGGGTGTACCCTCATTTAAAATTTGTGAAAAGAAGCAGTGTTGGCTACCTCGTCCTCCTCCTCAGGGCCAGATTAACGTAGGGGCTATTGGAGCTGCAGCTCCATGCAGGCCCCTACCTTTTATATAGGCCCCGGGTTGGCCATATTCACTGTGACCGCTCTTCTGTCACTTGTAAACACAGAAGTCTGGCTTCTATGCTCGCTTCCCCAGGCAGCACCCTCAGAACCTCCCCACACAGCGCGAAGGCCGGACAAGGAGGGACAGTTGCCGATGCATGGATGTGTTTATGGGCTTCAGAGACAGCATCCCATGTTGAATTAGGCATGCATGGCTGCACCCTTCCTCCTCTGGGTGCATGCCAAGGCACGGCCCTTAAGGCCCTTCAAAATCCTCAGCACCAAGACCATGATGCTCTTAATCCGGCCCTGGTCCTCCTCCACCGCCGCTTCCACCTACACCGCCCATAGGTGTGCGCAGCCTATTGCATTAGGGTGTGCACCCCAAAGTTGAAATACACATGCATGTGTTTGCCTACATGTACATGGCCCCGATACATTACTCTCCCTGCTGGCAAAGAGAAATAGAGCAGAGCAGGTGCGAGGGAGATCTTTCCCATCTCCTCACTGGCAAACAGAGTGATAATGCTATGTGCCCTAGGTGATTAGGGTGTGCCCAGGTACACCAGGCACACCCTGTGCGCACGCCTATGACACCGCCACATCCACCACCACCTCAACCTCCCTCCTACTCCATATGGGCCTCGTCCTTCAGAGATGAAGAACATTGTTTAATTTTTCTGTTTTTTTTTTTGTTGTTTTAAGTTATTTCCCTATCCACATTTGTTTGCAGAGCACTTGCCATGCTCTTAACTACGTTTTGCTGCCATTTGCAGCACTCTAGCCCTTTCCATTGGTGTTTTAGAGCCATTTTAGTGCCTTAAAGTTCGGGTCCCCATTGACTTCAATGGGGTTCGGTGTCCGGGAAAAGTTCGGTAAAAGTCCGGGACACGGACCCGGACTTTTTTTTAAAGTTCGGCCGAACCCGTCGAACACGGACATCTAGGTGTCCGCTCAACTCTATTTGGGACCTCTATGTGGCTAGGCAGCAAAAAAGTCTCACTTTTGCGGTATCCACTTACTTAGGAGTAGTAGCAGAATATTTTTTTTCTGTGTAATGGCAAGTATGTCTATGCTGTGTGTGAGAAATAACTTGTTACAATAAAAGTTTTTTTTAAAAAAAGAAATGCTATAGGCAGTCAGTACGTCAGGACTGATCAATTTTCAAGTATATATACCATAGCTTGTAGATTCTGTACCTTTCACACAGACTAAATAATATACATGGATTTAGGTTACTTTTTTTTTTTTCAAAGAAACGTAGCATCAGGGTCAGGTCAAGTGTCATATTCATGTGGAGTTGATGCTAGAGAGAAGCAACTAAGGTAAGTCTGAGACACAAGAAGATGTCAGGCCCATTAGCTAGCACACTGTACTTTGAGGAACTCTAGAGAGTCACTAATTGCCCTTAAGCAAGGAGCTGGACCAATCAGTATATTCAGCAACACACCGACACTCAGTCATGCAAGGTTATGCTAGGTTATACCACTATCTCAGGTATCTGAAGAGACTGCTATATGGGAGACCCAACAGTGGGAGCTAAAGTGCATTAGACCCTAGAAAGGTGCACAAGAGAGATCTGAGTGGAGACAGTAACTTACAATACTTGTAAGATTATGTGTGCCTTTTTTACAGTGTGATCTATTATAGAGAAGAATTAGGTGTTTTTTTTTTTCTTTTTTATATATCTTTATTGATAAATGAAGAATAACATCCTTTCAATAAAGCATACAGCTTCTGTGACTACTGTAGCTGTGAAATGAGTGTAGAATATTGCCTTAGCATGGGAGGGTTTTTCTATTAGTACTGATACCTTAACACAACCTTAAAAAACATAATTGTGCCCATAATTGTCAATCATGGAAATTAGTCTTTCATAATTAAGAACTGATGTGATACTTGTAGCAATTATAAAACATATCACATGAAATGATCTAATAATACAACTTGGTAGGTGGTTAATGAGCTAATAAAATAAGCAATATAATTCAAGGTTGGAGGCCAAAAACACTATTACTATTAAGTGTATAGCAGTTTGTTGAATTGGCCTGGCAGGAGGTGCGGACACTCCAGCTTTAAAAATATTGAAGACAAACCTAATTGTTTTCTTTAATGTATGTTATACGGGTCTTTGGTGTATTATAAATTCATTCCAGTTTACATGATGCAATACATTTATACTCTAAAAAAAAACAACTTAAATACATAATTCTGCTGTATACTAATTGACAGGTATCCAATATTTATACTGTATATTTATTTCATTTTTATAAATTAACTTATTATAAAAACAGGCCTAATGTTTTTATAGCTTATGCCATTAGGTTGTAATGTACATTTTATGAACAACTGCTAAAACTGATTTTTTATTCTGTTGTAACTGTCTGTACACTATTGTTTACATTAAACTGCCATATTCTTCTGCAAACAGGTGAATTGTTATATCAGGCTGTAAAGGAAATTCTACAGTGATTGCTTAAAGGGAAAAAAAACAAAACAAAAAAAAATATGTCTATTCCTAAAAATGTTCCCGTATGCCTTTTCCTACCTATCCTGCCTAATCCATCAATCAATCATTAATTTAAAAAAAATCTGTATACTTATCTACAGTTTTTGTAATCTGCTCCTGTCCACTCATGGGATTCCGCAGCTCCGGTTCCTCTGTATCAGTGAGTGGCTGCTGTAGGGAATGATGACAATGGCTGTGCTATGGGAGTCTATGGGTGACATATAGCTCCCGGAATACAGAGTAATTTTCAAGTGCTCTCTTACACATAGCTGCAGGAACATGTGACTGAACCAAAGCAGAATAAAAATAAGTATGCAGATAATTTTTATACATGTTAGGCAGGATAGCTAAGAGAAGGGGGAGGGGACATTTGTAGGAATACTTATACTTAGACTTTTTTTTCCACTTTTTCTTTCAATTACAAATTACAAGCTTATGGAGGGCCTTTCTGGGGAGTGCAACATGTTAGCTATTACTAAAACTTACTCATTCAAATGCATTACCTTCCCTCTCCCTGGGTAAGTCCAGAGATTAATTCATAAAAATGTCCCTAAATTGAAACATGCTTACTTTCATAAGAACCCTCATAAAAGTTGAAAAGATTGTTAGTGTATTTCTTATTATTTCCCAATTGGTAAATCTACAGTCTCCCACACTTGATGTATTCTTAGGCATCACACAAAGTTCAGATGGGGTCAGGCTTGACCAAGCTTACAAGATAATTTTGTGGGGGGTTGAGAGGGCCAACTATCATTTATTGGGAGGACCACATGTGATCGTCATTGCATTCCGGACAAGAAAGCTTTCATCTTATGTAGGTACTATAAATGGGCAAGAGGTTGCAGGTACAAAGCTCACTGGGATAAGCAGTCTCCCAGGCACAGATACCAAATCCAAGAAGGTAGTGACAAACAGTGCAGTGTTTATTTGTGATATTTACAAATCTATATACAGTACAGGTGCTGTACAGTGTCTCAGAAAAACAAACAGGAACAAGAATAGAAAAACTAAAACCTAGCCGTGTCTCAACACCAACTATACAAAATATAGAGGTTCTAACTACCAGGCTGAGCAAGCCTACAGCTTGTCAGCTTCCACATTTACAGCTTGTAAGTTTTCACCAACCTCTTTCTCTTACAGACCGGAGGTGTCTGATTTCCCAGACCAAGAGCAACTTCTGTCTCAGATGAGCCTAAATTTCCCTGGGGGAGAGGACCAAGATCCAAACTGGTCGTGGATCAAAGATCCCTAAATGTGTATGAGAGAAGCCTGGGAGATGTATAAGCCCTGAACAGGACTTTTCCTGGCTCTCTCTCAGACGCTCTGCTACATCTCCCCCCCCTTGTTTTAACTCCAGAGTTGGAACACCTATGGCCCAGCAGGAGTAAACCCGCGCCTGGGCATCTACATTCCCCTCTTAAGCCCTGACCTGTGACAGTAAAGGCATAGTCCTGAAGGGCCAGAAACCACTGGTTCACCTATCTACTTGTCTCCTTCTTTTGGGCCATCCATTTGGTCAGTTAATAACACAAACTTGCACCCTAATAGATCATACCTTAGTGCGTCTAAGCCCAGTTTATGGCTACACATTCCTTTTCTATTATAGCATACTTTCCCTCATGCTTTTTTGAGCTTTCTGCTCAGGTACAACACCGGGTGTTCTTCCCCATTGTGTACCTATGACAATACTGCCCCAATGCCAACATTAGATGCATCTGTCTGAACCAAAAAATCCTTGGAAATCAGGGGAGTACAACACTGGTTGTGCACAAAGGGCCTTCTTCAAGATTTTGAAAGACTCTTCTGCTTCTGGGGACTATTTTACCATTACAGGGTCTTTCCCTTTTGTAAGGTCAGTCAGAGGAGCTGCAGGCTGCTTCTATAGTACCCCCCTAAAACCTAGAAGTGCTCTGACCTGCTTCTTGTTTACTGGACGTGGCCACTCTTTGATGGCTTCTACTTAGTTTAATTGGGGTTTTATGACTCCTCGATCAATAGTGTAGCCCAAATACCTGGCTTTCTCTTAACCAGTGGGCTCCAAAATGGGGCCCAAGGGCCGGATGTGGCCCTTTGCTTGCCTTTGTCCAGCTCTTGAGGCACTATTCCCTCTACTGACACCAATGATGAGGCACCATGCCTTTCAATGACACCAACAGTGGGGCGTTATTCCTCCCATCGATACCAACAATGGGGCAGTATTCCTCCCATTGACACCAATGATAGGGCATAATTCCTCCCGCTGATAACAACGATGGTGCATGGTTCCCAGCCAATAATGCTAATTGTATGGCACTGTTCCTCCTACTGAACACATTTTTTAAATCCCACTGACCAATCCTGAGACATTGTGGACATTCATGTTGGGGCATTTTCTACTCCCACTGGCCACAGTCCGGCCCTCCTAAAATCTGAAAGGCAGTAAACTGGCCCTTTGTTTAGGAAGTCTGGAGACCACTGCTCTAAACCAATGTCGTTGGATTCAACGTAAAACCTTGAAAACGGAATCCAAGACCACCTGGGGCAAGTGAGGCTCCCAGTCAGTGCTATGTATCACTATGTCGTCCAGATAGGCTGCTGCATACTGGTGATGCGGTCTTAGAATCCTGTCCATGGCCCTCTGAAATGTGGCAGGGGCAATTTGCAAACCAAAAAGCATCTTTTTGTACTGAAACTAACCCTCGGAGATCAGGAGCGCAGTTCTTTTTTGGGTGCTATCAGCCAGGGGGATTTGCCAATATCCTGTGGTTAGGTCCAAAGTGGCCAGATAGCGGGCCTTGCCAAGTCTGTCTATAACATCATCTACCCTGGGCATTGGGTATGTTTTGTCGCTGAAATAGGTTTACTGGAGTTATTACAAAACCTCCAAGTACCTATTGTATGACTATTGGACTCCTCAATGAAATCTACTCACAGCATCCTTTTGACTTCATTACTGATGTCCTTTCTCATAGCTTTAGGAATTTGGTATTGCTTGAGTTGGACACTTACTCCAGGTTCAGTAACAATATCATGTTGAACCACTGAAGTTGTGCCTGGTAACTCTGAATATTTTTCTCTGTTCCTTTTCAGGAACTCTGTAGCTTCCTGCTTTTGAGAATGAGACACTGTATTTGGAATGGTAACTTCAGCGACCAGAGGGTACTCAGTATACCCAAAATTTATAGGCGTAGTGTTCGCAGCTAATGCCAGCCTATCCTTTCAGGGCTTTAACAGGTTCATATGGTATATTTGCTCAGGCTTTCTTTTACCTGGTTGATATACCTTGTAATTCACCTCCCCAACTCTTTCAACTACTTCAAAGGGACCCTGCCTGTTAGTCAAGAACTTGCTTTCAACAGTGGGAACTAAGACCAGGACCCTGTCACCAGGTTAGAAAACACAGAGTCAAGCTCCTCTGTTGAATATTCTTTGTTGGGCTTCGTGGGCCTGAACTAAGTGTTCCTTTGTGACAATTCGTGACCCGAGGCCCTTTTTAAACACTAGGAAGCAACACAGCACTCTGCACGCTCTGCAATTCAGCTGTTTTAATCGGGATATTATGTAAGTGCATTTATGTTCACTGTGCAATAAAAGTATCTAGTAAACAGAGAGCACTAGATCGTATTTGATTTCTTTGCATATCGCTGGAGGCTTTTCTGGATTTGGTATATCTGACCAGCTGTGACATCTTGCTGAGGGATCTTGCAGGGCTTGTGTATCGATTATTTTGGAAGCTGTTTTCCCTGAGAGTGAATGATATAATGCTGTTTGACCCTGCAGGGTCTATACCATGAGGTGAGAGGCAGAAAATGCCTGGTGGTGGCAATTTTTGAGCACTGAGAAGGCATACTCTATTGAATCTATTCACCAGTCTGTTTTGGGCTCTTATTTTCATCATCTGCATCAAAGGACTTTCTCCTCCACTTTTCTGGCTCTGCATTTTTGAACTATATTTATATGTTTGTTTATGATCTCATTCATGTTTTAAATATTATCATCATATTGGTGGTTGCTATATTTTTAGGATTGCGCTGCACTATATTATCTTATGTACATTGGAGGTTTTTTAGGTTGCCCTTGAGTGCCAGCTGCTAGTCCAGTCTTTATCTATTTTAAGTTCAGCGCTGAATTTTGTTCATTTTTAATATAAAGAAACTCAACATTACTGGGCATAAGGGAAGCTTCCATTTTGTTTATTATGTAAAGTAATTATTTGGATGAACATTATAATTACATTAGTTGATTATTGCAGTGTATGTATAGTCTAAACTTTTTTGGAGAGAGTGAAAAATGGTTTGGGACTTTGTCAGGTTTTTATTTTCTTATAAATAAATTAAAAAGCCCAATGTGTGACAAATATCAAACCTCACAGTGGCAGCCCAACTTTCAAAAAACAAACGAAGATGCACATACCCACACATCAAACAAGCCACAAGGGCTTAAAAAGGTCATTATCCAACAGAAACTGTATGTGCCTAATTTTTATAAGTGGAGGCTGGGACTCTAACACACTCTTTAACCACTTCAGCTTCGGAAGGTTTACCCCCTTCATAACCAGGCCATTTTTTGCGACACAGCACTGAGTTACTTTAACTGACTGACAATTACACATGTGTTGTGTGACGCTGTACCCAAGTAAAATGTATGTCCTTTTTTTTTTTCCAGAAGTAGAGCTTTCTTTTGGTAGCAATTGATCATTTCTGGTTTTTAGTTGTTGCGCTATAAACAAAATAATACAGACAATTTTGAAATATATATATATATATATATATATATATATATATATATTGAGGTGGCAAGATGGCTGTTTAGAACAAAATGGCTTTGCTAATAAGAAGAATTAATCTCTTGTTTTCTATCTCTTTATGTTTTATACAAACTTGCAAAAAGCAATAAATAAATCTGATGACTGCTGGTATATTTGAACTTGGATATAAGGAACTCGTCTGGATGTGAACAGATGGTCGTCTGAAATTATGACCACAAGACATTTAGATCTTTGATGGGAAATCCCCTCCAAAAAGTTGCAAACACTGGACTATTAACTTTTAACTCTGAGCTTGCTGAAGTCTCTACTATCCTTTTGATTGGTCAAAAAATATCTTGATACAAACTATTTCATATACTGTACGTCATATTGCATATTTAATTTCAAATGCGTAATAATAAAATTCAGATCACTCTGATTCAAACTTCCTGATTCGTGTTGATCTCTATGTAGCTACATATCTGATTTGCTATCACTGACTAATAGGTGTCAGGTATCTGTACCTGAGAGAAAATGATTCCACAACAGTTTTGACGAGCTTGAGCCCAAGAGAGGTGATGTCATCTGCAATGGAGTGACACATCTGGACTGCACTGGGAACACTGAAAAATAACTGGCCAGGTAAGCCCGTTGTCCACTTACAATGTTTTTCAGTCTTCTCAATGACGTCTAGGTAACTCTGTTTATTTTGACATACAGTACTATCCTCTTAAAAGAACCTAAACTCTTAGTCGGTGTATATATTGTTGCTACTAACACTTGTTGCAAAAGGTGGGGTTGGGTCAATCCTCAACACTGTTGGTGTCTCAGGCATGCAGAATCGTGACCCAAGGTTGTGTTTTGGTAAGCGGTCTCATTTCGGAGTGTCCATTTGAGATGAAGCGAGCACTACAACCATGTAGCTAATTAACCTGTCATTCTATATACTCCTAAGATTTCTGCCCCTATGCTCTACAATATATATACAGTCAGGTCCATAGATATTGGGACATTGACACAATTCTAATATTTTTGGCTCTATACAACAGCACAATGAATTTGAAATGAAACAAACAAGATGTGCTTTAACTGCAGACTTTCAGCTTTAATTTGAGGGTATTTACATCCAAATCAGGTGAACGGTGTAGAAATTACAACAGTTTGTATATGTGCTTCCCACTTTTTAAGGGACCCAAAGTAATGGGGCAATTGGCTGCTCAGCTGTTCCATGGCCAGGTGTGTGTTATTCTCTCATTATCCCATTTACAAGGAACAGATAAAAGGTAAACGGTAAAGATTAAACGGACCTCTGAGACTATCACAGTGCAGGTGCATTTATATGGAGACTTGATTACACACAGGTGGATTCTATTTATCATCATTAGTCATTTAGGTCAACATTGGATTATTCAGAGATCCTCACTGAACTTCTGGAGAGAGTTTGCTGCACTGAAAGTAAAGGGGCTGAATAATTTTGCACGCCCAATTTTTCAGTTTTTTTATTTGTTAAAAAAGTTTAAAATATCTAATAAATGTCGTTCCACTTCATGATTGTGTCCCGCTTGTTGTTGATTCTTCACAAAAAATTACAGTTTTATATCTTTATGTTTGAAGCCTGAAATGTGGCAAAAGGTCGCAAAGTTCAAAGGGGCCGAATACTTTCACAAGGCACTGTATATATATATATATATATATATATATATATATATATATATATATATATATATATACAGTATATGTGTATGGGGTAATAGTTTGGTTCTAAGTGAGAAAATATTTGCCATAGTAATTGTTTGATCCTTGTGGAAGAACAGTTGGGGATTGTTTTACTGTCCAAATGCAAACCAAAGACAAGGGACCAGGTCAGGGATTTAGGAGGTCTAAGGCTGTTCTATCACAGGGTGATAGAAAGCAAAAAGATAGGTAACTGGGTTACTAGAGGAAGGAGTAAGACAGACCAGGGGTCTGCATCCGAAGAAGTCATTAAGACTACCGCCTTAGATAATATGCATGCTCCGGGAGCATGGTTCTTGTGTGATAAAACTGATTGCGGTTTGTAAATGGACAGTTGACAATCCCAGTTGTAAGATAAGGCAAGAAGGTACTTTTGATATATGGCAGATTCCTTGCAGAGTGTTTGAATCAGACTTAGTAAAAGCTGATTTGTTAGCAGCTGCTTTGAAATGGGAAGAGGAGAGCATGAGGCCTAATTAATTAGAGTGTGTTGAATTGTTTTATGTGAAAGAAGGGGAAAAAAACAGCAGGCCCTGTCTTGGTGTATAAAGGAGGAAGAGAGATGACAGTTGCAGTGACCCCCCCCCCCCCCCCCCAGCTAGCGTGGTTGCTCCTCCACAGACAGAGACAGGGGAAAAGGTTGTTCCTCTATCTGAGAAACAGTGTAGGATAAAATCTTATGAGGGTATTTTGAAGGATGAAAGTATGTCAATTCCTGTCATTATGGGTGCATGAAAGAAAGTGAGATATAAGGTGGTTACGTATGTAGTGAAGCCGCATCAGAAGTTTTAAATTAGAGAAAATGAAAATGATTTTTAAGACAGATAAATGGAAAGTTACAGTGCCTTGCGAAAGTATTTGGCCCCCTTGAACTTTTCGACCTTTTGCCACATTTCAGGCTTCAAACATAAAGATATAAAACTGTAATTTTTTTTGAAGAATCAACAACAAGTGGGAAACAATCATGAAGTGGAACAAAATTTATTGGATATTTCAAACTTTAACAAATAAAAAACTGAAAAATTGTGCGTGCAAAATTATTCAGCACCCTTAAGTTAATACTTTGTAGCGCCACCTTTTGCTGCGATTACAGCTGTAAGTCGCTTTGGGTATGTCTCTATCAGTTTTGCACATCGAGATACTGAAATTTTTGCCCATTTCTCCTTGCAAAAGAGCTCGAGCTCAGTGAGGTTGGATGGAGAGTGTTTGTGAACAGCAGTTTTCAGTTCTTTCCACAGATTCTCGATTGGATTCAGGTCTGGACTTTGACTTGGCCATTCTAACACCTGGATATGTTTATTTGTGAACCATTACATTGTAGATTTTGCTTTAGGTTTTGGATCATTGTCTTGTTGGAAGACAAATCTCCGTCCCAGTCTCAGGTCTTTTGCAGACTCCATCAGGTTTTCTTCCAGAACGGTCCTGTATTTGGCTCCATCCATCTTCCCATCAATTTTAACCATCTTCCCTGTCCCTACTGAAGAAAAGCAGGCCCAAACCATGATGCTGTCACCCCCATGTTTGACAGTGGGGGTGGTGTGTTTAGGGTGATGAGCTGTGTTGCTTTTACGCCAAACATAACGTTTTGCATTGTTGCCAAAAAGTTTGATTTAGGTTTCATCTGACCAGAGCACCTTCTTCCACATGTTTGTGTCTCCCAGGTGGCTTGTGGCAAACTTTAAACGACACTTTTTATGGATATCTTTAAGAAATGGCTTTCTTCTTGCCACTCTTCCATAAAGGCCAGATTTGCGCAGTATACGACTGATTGTTGTCCTATGGACAGAGTCTCCCACCTCAGCTGTAGATCTCTGAAGTTGATCCAGAGTGATCATGGGCCTCTTGGCTGCATCTCTGATCAGTCTTCTCCTTGTATGAGCTGAAAGTTTAGAGGGACGGCCAGGTCTTCGTAGATTTGCAGTGGTCTGATACTCCTTCCATTTCAATATTATCGCTTGCACAGTGCTCCTTGGGATGTTTAAAGCTTGGGAAATCTTTTTGTATCCAAATCCGGCTTTAAACTTCTCCACAACAGTATCTCGGACCTGCCTGGTGTGTTCCTTGTTATTCATGATGCTCTCTGCGCTTTAAACGGACCTCTGAGACTATCACAGTGCAGGTGCATTTATACGGAGACTTGATAACACACAGGTGGATTCTATTTATCATCATTAGTCATTTAGGTCAACATTGGATCATTCAGAGATCCTCACTGAACTTCTGGAGAGAGTTTGCTGCACTGAAAGTAAAGGGGCTGAATAATTTTGCACGCATAATTTTTCAGTTTTTTATTTGTTAACAAAGTTTGAAATATCCAATACATTTCTTTCCAGCTCATGATTGTGTCCCACTTGTTGTTGATTCCTCACAAAATTTACAGTTTTATATCTTTATGTTTGAAGCCTGAAATGTGGCAAAAGGTCGCAAAAGGTGGCGCTACAAAGTATTAACTTAAGGGTGCTGAATAATTTTGCACGCACAATTTTTCAGTTTTTTATTTGTTAAAGTTTGAAATATCCAATAAATTTTGTTCCACTTCATGATTGTTTCCCACTTGTTGTTGATTCTTCAAAAAAAATTACAGTTTTATATCTTTATGTTTGAAGCCTGAAATGTGGCAAAAGGTCGCAAAGTTCAAGGGGGCCAAATACTTTCGCAAGGCACTGTACCTGCTATAATCGTGGGAAGACAGGACATTCTGCAAGGAATTGCAGGGCCCCTCATAAGCAAAGGAACACAGTCCCCCAGAAAATAGACAGCGAATAGGGATTCAGCCAACCCGTGTTCGCATATCCTATCAGAGCACCAAAAACTGGATCAGAAGCGCAGATTCAGCTGATGTTCAAGCAGCTGCCTTTTGATCCAGGAAACACATTTTTATGTGATACAAGGGCCGTTAGAAGCATTATAAGAAGGAAACAGGTGTCTAAAGAGTTACTAAGTAACAGAACAGTAGAAGGGGCGGGGCTGGGATGGACTCCCTGCCCTCTTCAAGAAACTAAGGAAGTAATTTTATAGATAGGAAAACACAGTAGTGTTTAGAGTTAGAGTAAGTGACGCGTTAGTTTCAGATACCGTGCTCGTTAATTTGTTAGGCGCTGACATTTTGACTGTAGTAGGAGCTAATATCAAATATTATGACTGACAAGTTACTGTGACAGGACAAACGTCACCTGAAATTTTAAACATCATGTTTTCACATGACTACACTGAACAGAACTCCCCACAATTACCAGCGCCTGACAAATTGTGGGTGGTAGACAAGTGTGATGTAGGATTACTGAATGTACAGCCAGTACTGGTCAGATTGAAGCCAGGGGCGGTGCCTCCAGTCATTTAGATGGGTGGGCTCCCCTTAGCTCCCACTGATGCAGAGACGGCATTAATCCAGTGTGTAGACCACTTGCATGTCTGCTCTCGCAGCTTGGAAATGTTTGAGCAGGACACAATCAGTCTGCTCTGCTTCCTAGCCGAGACCAACAACAAAGCCGGTAAGGTTTTCTTGGGGCACAGTATTTCCCATGGTATCAAACATCTGACAACCAGACAGTCTTTCTCTTTAAATCAAGAAGAGATAGTTTATCTAAATGAACTGAAGGAGGGGTTACAGGTAGCCCTCACCCTTTCTCTCCCAAATTACACAAAGCCTTTTACTCAAATTTGTCATGAGTTAATTGGCATGTATCTGGGATTATCACGCAGGAACATAGAGGCAGGTAAAAGCCACTAGCATAAGTTTCTTGCCAACTTGACCCTGTGATAAAGGTATCCCTCAGCTGTGTGCAGGCAATAGCAGCCTGCAAGGAGCTGCTGGATAAAACTAAACAACTGATATCATTTTGGGACCTCCTCTGACTATAATGGTCCCACATGCTGTGCAGGAGATACTCCACAGGGCACAAACCAGACACATCTCCTCAGCTCGGATATCGGTGTATGAATGTGCCCTGTTGAGTAGTGACCATACCACAATAAAGCTATGTAGTGTGTTGAATCCTGCCAGTTTACTCCCAGTACCAGAGCAGGCTCTAGAGGGGGAGGAGAAAGTGTTTGATACTCCTCATAACTGCTTTGAGCTGATGATGGCAGAGTCCAAACCTTTGAGCCCTGCCAAAAAGACTCCTCTCTCAAGCCCTGATGAGACCCTTTATAGGTGTATATGTAGATGGATCATGTTTCTACACAGAAGTTGGTAAGCCTGTAACTGGGTATGCAGTAGTAACAGCAAACAAAGAACAAAAAATAAAGATGCAGAGGCATTAAATCTAACGTCTTCAGCACAAGCAGCTGAGCTGATGGCTTTGGCTAAGGCCTGTGAAGTTTCTAAATGACAAAGGGTTAACATTTATATTGACATGATTTTGGTCCTATTTTGAAAGCTTGTAACTTTTTTACCTCAGCTGGTAAGCCAATAAAGCATGCAGATATAATAGAGAGACTGTTCTTAGTCTTCCAGTGTCCCACCGAGGTGGCCAATTTATTTTTTATTTAATTCAAGGGCTGATAGGACAGTGAAAAAGGTTGCACTGGAACAAGACCTTATATGGGTACTGACATTTGCAGGAAAGCAACCAACCCCGGTAAGTATGGCAATCATGATATCATTGCAGAGATAAGCCCCCTCACAGGAACGTGAGAAGCGGCAGAAGAGAGGTGCAACACTGGATGAGACTGGTTGCTGGAGGATGAAGGAACATCTCTGTCCACCTAAACCCAATGGTGGCAGCCACAGCTCACGGACCGTGTCATAACTCAAAGACTGTAATGACCACCTTAGTAATGGAACACTGGATAATACCAGGTTTTTCTGGAGTGGCTACAAAACGCACTGTTCTTGTCTTGCCTGTGCTAGGCACAATGCTGGTAGGACTGTAAACACCCCACAAAAGCACACCCCTAAGCCAGACTATCCTTTCCAGAGAATTCAAATAGATTACATTGATCTCCCACAGTCTGGTCCTTACGCATATGCTTTGCTTTGTGTAGACATTTTTTCAGGATGGCCTGAGGCCTGGCCAGTTTCCAGGGGTACTCACTTTACAGGAAAGGTTTTGCAAGAAATCCTATCTGCACTAAAAAAAGAAAAAAAAAAAAAAAACAGGCTGAGTAAAATAATAGTAGAAACAGGTAAACCTTGACCAGGATGCCTACCTATTGTGTTACATTTAGGGTTGAGCGAACCCGGACTGTATTGTTCGGGATCGTACCGGACTTTTGGGTATTCTGTACACGGACCCAAACATTTCACTGTATGTTCGGGTACTGTCGGTTGTTCGGTAATGTTATTTGATGTTTTGGCACGGTTTTAATGGCGCGGTTTCAACAGGTGCAAGGCAGCCAATCAGCAAGCGTTTAACTAGTGTGCCCTTAGAAGCCATCACAGCCATGCCTACTAATGAGACCCAGAGTCTATATAAGCTGGAGTCACATAGTGCCGCGTCACTCTGCTCAAACTATACTAGGGAGAGGTTCCTGATGCTGCTGCTGAGGGAGAGATAGGAGATTATTGTAGGGTCAGGCTGGAGATTGCTTTGATGGAAAGAATAGGAAGAATCTTTTTTAATCAGACAGGAATCTACATTGATTTGATTGTGTGGGGGTGCAGTGCACAATCTTTTTGCCCGGAAGGAGAGATAGGAGATTATTGTAGGGTCAGGCTGGAGATTGCTTTGAGGGAAAGAATAGGAAGAATCTTCTTTAATCAGACAGCTATCTACATTGATTGTATTGTGTGGGGGTGCAGTGCACGATCTTTATACCCTGACCTGAGCCCAGTGAGGAGTAGAAAGGAGAAAAAAAAAACTTTTATCAGTCTGTTAGGTGGGTGGCGTGCGGTGCTGCACATTTAATGCAAGTTCAGTGCATATGTGTCTGCTCAATCTATATTTAAAAAAGAAAAAAACTTTTTTCCTTCATATTTTACTTTGACATACAGTGTTTAGACAGACACTGCTTTTCTAACCTGCTCTTCAAAAAGCACCAATGTAAGGGGAAATAATTATTTTTCAGTATTTAGGGAAAAAAAAATATTTTTCAGTTTTTCATTCAAATGTTTTTTTTTTATTCAATAGCGGAATAGAACAACAACAGTATCCAACCTGTTAGGCGTGCGGTATGTAGCGGCCATTTCATGCAAGCTGAGTGCATATGTGTCTGCTTAATCTGCATTTAAAAAAGAAAAAAACTTTTTTCCTTCATATTTTACTGTGACTTACAGCATTTAGACACAGATTTTCAAATCTGCTATTCAGCAAGCACCAATTAAGGGGACAATTATTTATCAGATTTTCATTCATACGTTACAGTGCGATACACCCATTGCATACTGTTGTTGTATTCCACTTTGCAATAAAAACCCATTTAGGGGGAAAAAATAAATTGCAGCCTAGTCTGCATATGGTACAGTGAGATAAACCCATGGCATACTGTTGTATTCCACTTTGCAATAAAAACCCATTCAGGGGATAAAAAGTTAATTGCGGCCTAGTCTGCATATGTTACAGTGAGATACACCAATTGCATACTGTTGTATTGCGCATTGCAATAAAAACCCATTAGGGGAAAAAAAGTTAATTGCGGCTTAGTCTGCATATGGTACAGTGAGATACACCCATTGCATACTGTTGTATTCCGCTTTGCAATAAAAACCCATTTAGGGGATAAAAAGTTAATTGCAGCCTAGTCTGCATATGTTACTGTGAGATACATCCGTTGGATACTATTGTTCTATTCCGCTATTCAATAAACATCCATTTAGGGAAAAAATATTAAATTGCGGCCTAGTCTGTATCTGTACGTGTGAGATACACCCGTTGTATACTGTTGTTCTATTCTGCTATTCAATAAACACCCATTTAGGGGACAGAAAGATATTAAATTGCGGCTTAGTCTGTATCTGTACGTGTGAGATACACCCTTTGTATACTGTTGTTCTATTCCGCTATTCAATAAACACCCATATAGGGAAAAAATATTGAATTGTGGCCTTGCATATGCTACTGTGAGATACACCCTTTGGATACAGTTGTTCTAGTCTGCTATTCAATAAACCCCCATTTAGGGGAAAATTAATAATTTTGCAGCGTTTGCTGATTATGTTACTGTGAGATACACCCTTTAAATTTGTTTGGCGCATCTCCTTCCACCACCGAGGATTGCAGGGTGCTTCAGTTTGCCTCTTGTTGCTAACTCCTCTTATTCCGCTATTCAATAAACACCCATATAGGGAAAAAATATTGAATTGTGGCCTTGTCTGCATATGCTACTGTGAGATACACCCTTTGGATACTGTTGTTCTATTCTGCTATTCAATAAACCCCCATTTCGGGGAAAATTAATAATTTTGCAGCGTTTGCTAATTATGTTACTGTGAGATACACCCTTTAAATTTGTTTGGCGCATCTCCTTCCACCACCGAGGATTGCAGGGTGCTTCAGTTTGCCTCTTGTTGCTAACTCCTCCTACTCCGCTTCCTCATCCTCATCCTCTACCGCCTCCGCATCCGTAGCAGTGATCATTTCCAAGGCTTTCAGGGCAGTCATTTACAAGTGGCTCCAAGGGTGGGTTCCTGCACCCACAAACACCGGGTACACAATTGTCCAGCAAAAGCACAGTTCTGAAGGATGACGAGGTGGAGGATGAGGAGGAGGAGATGGAGGAGGAGGAACCATGTTCACAGCAGGGCACCCAGATAACTGATAACAACAGATACTACACTTGATCTTAGCCAAAAGGTCGAGAAGCAATGCTGGTGGCATTTCCACCTGACAGCGGGGGCACAGTGGAAGCACAAAACAAAGGCAGAGGAGGAGGTCACCAACGCAGCCAGGGCACCGCCAGCACCTCATAAGGCAGGGGTAGAATATATGAAATGTGGAAAAGCTTTGTCGGCACGCCACAACAACCAGGACCACCAGCTGTTTTTTTTTTTAAAGCCCGTGGTGTGTGAACACACTCAGACTATCACCAGTTGGGTGCATAAAAAAGTGCACACCAAAAAAGTGAAACACAAAAAGTGCACAGGGTGTACACATGGTCCTTGACCCTGATCCCCCAGGGCGCAAGGCTCCTGACAGGGACTGGGGTACTTACACTGGCTAACCTGGCCAAAACTAGGCAGCCCCATTCTTTAGGAGGTTTGCTGAAACAGACCACCCCAAGTACTAGGTGGGGCTCTCCCGAAGAGAGACCCCATGAGAGAGGGCAAACCAAGCCAGAAGGCCATATCCACCCCCTCCCAAGACTTTCAGGGACAGGCCCAAGGACCTACACCCTACTAATCACGCTGTGCAAAATAAAGTGTACCGCCACAATAAAAAAACACAAAACGTGAGACACACAACACATAATAGTGGGGAAAGGGATAGTGGAGAATTGCAAGGTTAGTGCATATAATATATACACTATGCACTAATACTATGGCAGGCCCTTCGGCCAGGAATAAAAAATTCCTCTGGTCCTGACTCCTGACCAAAAAGCCCGGCCCTAGAGGCAGGTGTGAAAAATGTGTGTAGGAAGTGCAGTGTCCTTGGTGCCATACTCATAGTGTTGCCAATCACCGTGAATTATGGCACCCCTGGACTGCCACTCCAGGGGCACATACACCACAGGCTTTTCTGAATCCTGGTCCCTGGCAAGACCAGTGCAGCCCCGTCCCTACCAGAAGGCCTCAGAACTTAGACAGCTTTGGGAGAGCCCGGCTTACCACCAGGGACACATACCTTTTCCAAGGCCAGACTAAACCCAGAAGGGGAAAAAAGCCCCCCCTGCCACCATCACCGTTCCTTACCATATACCATATACAGTTCCTTACCGTTCCTTGCGTACTATACATGTACTGAATGGCGGGTCTGCCCCCTTCAACTTCTGGGTCTCCAAATTGGGCACATGGCCTGAGCTTGCCCTTTACACCTTGGAGGTGCTGGCCTGCCCTGCAGCCAATGTATTATCTGAATGTGTATTTAGCACGGCTGGGGGTGTTATCACAGACAAGCGCAGTCGCCTGTCCAGAGCCAATGTGGACAAGCTCACGTTCATTAAAATGAACCAGGCATGGATCCCACAGGACTTGTCCGTACCTTGTGCAAAATAGACATGTATACCGGCCTTACCCAGCCATTGTTGTATTTTTGCTCTTTCTCACTCTTTTGGGGTGTACCCTAATTTAAAAAGAAATAAAATTAAAAACAAAAACCAGTGTTGGTTACCTCGTCCTCCTCCACCACCTCTTCCACCTACACAGCCACATCCACCGCCACCTCGACCTCCTACTTCATATGGGCCTCGTCCTCCTCCTCCACCACCGCCACCGCTTCCACCTACACCGCCATATCCACCGCCACCTCAACCTCCTACTCCATATGGGCCTCGTCGTCCTCCCACATCATTCAAGGTGATTATTTTTTATTTTTCTGTTTTTTATGTTATTTTAAGTTATTTCCTTATCCACATTTGTTTGCAGAGCACTTGCCATGCTCTTAAGATGAATTTGCTGCCATTTGCAGCCCTCTTGCCCTTTCCATGTTTGTTTTAGAGCCATTTTAGGGCTCAAAAGTTCGGGTCTCTTTGACTTCAATGGGGTTCGGGATCAGGGCAAAGTTCGGGTTAAGTCCGGGTCACGAACCCGGACTTTTTTTTCAAGTTCGGCCGGACCCACTGAACCCGAACATCCAGGTGTTCGCTCAACTCTAGTTACATTCCTTCAGGAACACTCCCAAGGAGGTGTGGGTACTCTCTGGGTGTGCTCTTAAAGCAGGTCTCTATTTCCCACAGCAATTTCAAGCTATGCACTCAGATCTCACTAGATGTGTTGCAGCGCTTCAAAAACAATTGACAAAAATACATAACAGTGTGTTTTCATCCCTACCAGATTCAAATGTGGATACTAAAAGCCATAAAGTAATGAATTCTTGGTGATTGGGTAGTAATCAAGAGACACGTCAGGAGAAGTCTCGAACCTCGGTTTGACGGGCCACTAAGGGTGCAGTTTGTCACGCCAACATCCCCCAGGGTAGAAGGAAGAGCTACATGGATACACGCCAGTCATTGCAAAAAGGTGGTACAATGATCTTCTTCCAATTTCTGATATGTGTAGCAATAATGGGTACATAATGGGGGGCAGGACAATAAAGGGACAGACAACCCAAGGCCTAATGCACTGTTAAGGCTTAAATACCAGGTAGCCAGGAAGTTAGGATACTCAGAGTGCTAGATAATTTCAAAATTACACCCAGACCATACCTGTGCTAGTTAACCCATTTACACTGGAGGACCTAAATCAGAATGAGTTTCCAAAATCCTATAGAAACATTACCAGTGCACGAAAGGACACGTTAGTTTCCCCAAAAGTTGCAGGTCTAATCAAGAACCCCACAGTGTGTATAACATTCCATGGAAATAAAACTGATGTAGGGAGGGTGGACTGTTCACAAGCACTGATAAACACAGCTGACTGTGAACAGCCCAAAAAATGAAACTTGCATGCATTACAGAAATGAAACTGTTAAACATAAAGTACAAGCCATATTGAATGACAATATGGACATTTCTCACCTAGGTGAAGCCCTCAGGTTTCTGTTGTTCAGACAGCAACTGGGGTATTATGCAGAAAAGTTATTAATACCCATTTTCGCCCGCGGGTGGTCACACTGGGGTCTGGAATCTATTATGTCTGTGGCAATAAGGCCTATATTTGGCTTCCTCAGCGTGCCGCAGGAACATGTACCATGGCCTCTCTGATCCCAATGGTGTCCGCTCATCCTAATAAACACAGTCCTTTAGAGGTCTTGCCTTATCCTAAATATCTCCTAAAATACAGAGACTGGGAGTATTCATATTTATGTTTATGATAATTCTAATCTCTAGTTACCTGTTGAATTAAAAAAACTATGTGTTTATTAATTGGGTTATCAAGACCAAGGCAACAGCCTATTTCAACTCTATACGGAAATAAGAAGTGATTGATGATAATGAGTATGCTGTAATGAGACATCTGTCACGTCAACCCCCCTACATGTACGAAGAAACAATTTCCACCTCAGAACCTCACCAAGAATCGTACACCCCCCACTGAGGTTTGCCCTCTGGGCCAGTGTCCCAAGCGTAAGGGGCTGCTCCCTTGGGAGGATCTGATGAGTGGATAGGTAGTTAGGGTGATCAGTAAATTCTCATTTCTCATGAGGGGGAAAATGAGGTGGCAAGATGGCTGTTTAAAACAAAATGGCTTTGCTAATAAGAAGAATTAATCTCTTGTTTTCTATCTCTTCATGTTTTATACAAACTTGCAAAAAGCAATAAATAAATCTGATGACTGCTGGAATATTTGAACTTGGAAATAAGGAACTCGTCTGGACGTGAACAGATGGTCGTCTGAAATTATTACCACAAGACATTTATATCTTTGATGGGAAATCCCCTCCAAAAAGTTGCAAACACTGGACTATTAACTTTTAACTCTGAGCTTGCAGAAGTCTCTACTAACCTTTGATTGGTCAAATAATATCTTGATACAACCTATTTCATATACTGTACGTCATATTGCATATTTAATTTCAAACGCGTAATAATAAAATTCAGATCTCTCTGATTCAAACTTACTGATTCTTGTTGATCTCTATGTAGCTACATATCTGATTTGGTATCACTGACTAATAGGTGTCAGCTGTACCTGAGAGTAAAAGATTCCACAACATATACAGTATACAGTATATTACTTTCTGCTATAAAGCATATCCAATAAAAAAATGTAAAAAAATCTAATTTCTTCATCAATTTAGGCCAATATGTATGCTGCTACATATTTTTGGTAAAAACATCCCAATAGGCGTCTATTGATTGATTTGGGCTAAAGTTATTGCATCTACAAATGATGGGATATACTGTATTTATAAAATTTTTATTTATTCATTTTTTCTAGTAATGGCAACGATCAGCGACTTATAGCGGGACTGCCATATTGAGGTGGATAATTTAGACACTAACTGATACTTTTGACACTTTCTTTGGAACCAGTGACAGTAATACAGTAATTGGTGCTAAAAAAAATTGTATCATCATCATTCTTAGAGTCGGTGTATTTAATGGCTATTCATAACAGGTATCTATGTTTCTTTTATCCAGTGACATATCAATAAAACTATTTGTTTTTATGAAATTTATTTCTCACTTGGTATATAATTTAGTGCCTAGAAAGTCCCACCAAAAGGGGAACCCCCACTTTCTCTGTGTCCAATTTTCAGGGATGTGGCACCTAATGGAGTGTAATCACCTTTATATTTATAGTCTAGTTATGTAGAAAATACATAGAGACAGTTACCGTATATACTCGAGTATAAGCCGAGGCCCCTACTTTTACCACAAAAAGATGGGAAAAATCATTGACTCGAGTATAAGCCTAGAGTAAGAATGCAGGGCGGCGGGCATGGCACAGGAGAATGCAGGGTACTGGGATGGTGCAGGAGAATGCAGGGTACTGGCATGGTGCAGGAGAATGCAGGGTACTGGCATGGTACAGGAGAATGCAGGGTACTGGCATGGTGCAGGAGAATGTAGGGTACTGGCATGGTGCAGGAGAATGCAGGGTACTGGCATGGTGCAGGAGAATGCAGGGTACTGGCATGGTACAAGAGGATCCGGGGTTGTGGGCATACTACAGGAGATGCAGTGCTGTGGTACAGGTGGACCATGCCAGCAGCACTGCATCCCTTGTAGTGTGCCCGCAGCCCTGCATAATGGCAGGTAGTGAAGATGTTTCACTTACCTGTTCCAGAGGCGCCTTCATTTTAAAAATGGCGCCGCCCGGCGCCGACACGTCATTGCGCACGCGCCACCGCCACTCATATAATTTCAGCTATTCCCGGCCTCTCCCGAGCGGCAGCGGCGCGTGCGCGGTGACATGTATGCGACGGGCGGCGCCATTTTTAAAGCTTAAGCCCGTCAGAGCGGCCAGGGACTTTCTTTTTTTTCCTTGACTCGAGTATAAGCCGAGGGGGATGTTTTCAGCACAAAAAAATGTGCTGAAAAACTCGGCTTATACTCGAGTATATACGGTAGATAGCTATATGTTTCTATTGTTATATGTTTCTTCTGTTGTACTTATGCTACTTACTACAAGTTCATTAACAACATATGGCATGTCTATCTACAAAGGCAAGGACTGGGACACTTAAAAGATTTTGGTAAAAATGGGTTGGTTGACTTAGAACTTTCCTCATTGTTTTTTAAGCTATCCAAGACGCTTTAAAAGAAGACCTCACTATCCTGGCACATACAATTCTTTGAGGACTATATCAAGGAGGATATGAACCCCCCTTGGATTGAGAGTCCAGATCTTCCCCTCCCTGGAAGGCCTGGACTCCAATTTTAAATCAGAGTGGGAAAAAATTCTATGCACATGCTCACGAAGCATGATGAATCTGTTATTAGTTGAATATCAAAAACGCTCTGTTTTTCAAGTCTTGGACAAAGAGATCAGTAACATTAATGTTAAATTACAAACATGAAAAACTCATAGATCATTTTCAGAGGAAGAGAGAAGATTAAAGGGTCATCTGGAACACTATAATAAGGAGGTTCTAACTAAAAAATAAAACTTTTTTTTTTTTTTGACCCGATTTTTTATTTTATTTTTTATTCACAATGCATATCCCACATTCAGACCATTAGTACAACTTTAGCCTTCTATGAAGTCTTTCATGTTTTTTAAGATTTGCGGTCTTAAAAATACCTTGACCACGGGGGGGTGGAGCCGGCCAGCAAGAGAGATGGACACTTGAAAGCACAGCTCCCCACATAGCAGAGATACCAGGGCAGATATGAATGGCGTGGGTCACTGCACACATTGGTTAACGTTTTTGCCTAAATGAACTCTCTGATGCATAGCTAAAATCCTCCACATACAAAACCATTCCGAACATGAAAAGGGGTCCACCTCAGGGAGAGTTATTTTATGTTCAGTAAGATGTTATAAGAAAAATATTTGCCGCAGTCCGTACACAAGAAAGGCTTCTCCCCTGTGTGCATTCTCTGGTGTACATTAAGAGTTTGCTTGTGATTTTTTCCCAAGCATTTCCCACATTCTAAACACAGGAAGCACTTCTTCTCTTTCAGCGATACTGGATGATGATTTGGCCTAAAGGCTTTTTCTTCTGAAACACAGGTTGTGATGTCATAACCTCCAATTTTACCATCTGATAATGTACTGGGATTTTTTTTCAGTGTTTTGCAATCTGTATGGTCCATCTATGCCGATCAGCTTTCACTTTTCTGTTCACGTGTCCTTCTTCGTCTCTCTCAACTTTAACATTTCTTTGGGTGACTCCAGTGTCTTCAGGGGTCTGTGCTGATCTCTAAGGGATTCCCTCCTCTTTAATCTTCACATGTTCCTCCTCCTTCATTTTGACTTTTTCATTAGAGTCTCTGGTTTTTCCGGGGTCTGTGCTAATCTGTGGTGGAACTTTCTCCTCCTTACATGATTTACCATCTGTCACACATGGGTCCTTTGCCTCCTCTTTAATTTCAGGTTTAATATTCTTCAACATTTTATACAGATAACATGGTAGGGTCTTGTGATGGTCCTGTGTGGATTCCCAGGAAAACAGAGAATGGGGACATCTTTCTGGGGGATTTCTGATACTGGATGCATTCAGTGATGTGAGTGGCGGTGGGTAATCCAGCTTGATTTTCTTGTACAGATTCTTGTGTCCTTCTAAGGCCTCTTTCACATGGAGCGGACCGTATTGTGATCCGCTACGGCACTTTTTTTTTACGGACACGGATGACACTTGTATCATCCGGTCCGTATGTCCGCATATCATCCCATCCATTTGCGGATGATATACAGACATAATGTATGTCCATGGGATTGCGGATGTCAGCGGATGACACCGCTGACAGCCGATTTTGCGTCCTTTCCCATTTTTTAAACAGAAGAAAAATAGGGTTCTGTTCCGTTCCAAAAAACGGAACAGAACTGAAAGGACGAAAATCGGATGTCAGCGGATGGTCATCCACTGACATCTGGAATCCCATTGACATGCATTATTTCCGTATATTACCCGCAAACGGATGGATTGATATACGGACATACGGAACGCCCGTGTGATAGAGGCCTAAGAGTTTTTACTTTTCTGAAGGTCAGGACTGCCACATCATTCAGCTCAGGTTAGCACAGTGGATGAACAGACCATGACTCAGGATACTTCTGAAAACAGCCTCAACTGAGACATATTCTGGACATATCATGAGAAGAGCCAACTCCTCACTGAATACCAGCTTTCTGGAAAAAAAAAAAAAAAAACATTTTTTATGTGAGATAAGAATGCTTTCCATGAGGGAAAAGTCTATAGATGGAATTAAAATCAACATTTAAAAAACAAATTATCTTAAAGAAAGGAACATTATTCAGTCTTCTTTAAGCCTGTCTTCTGCTTCTTCACAGGTGTCCTCAAAACACGAAGGCCCACAACGATCTAAGAGACAATACTACGGTGATCCAACACAAGGACAATCAGCAAAAAAAAGTCAATTTTGATTTTTTAATACTTTAAAACCTGGGTGTACTTTATCTCTGTCCATGGTATCAGGTAATATATGGACCTAGGTGATGGGTTCTTCTTCTTCACTTAGTAGATCAAATGACGGTAGTTCTGCTTCTAACTCTAACACCCCTCCCACAGTTCCATCAGCAACACTTGGCTTACCAGATTTGCTGTTTGGAGGCTGAAGAGTGGGAAATTTGAGTGGAGAGTGATAAACAGTTTTGATTTTGACTGCTGGTGACTGTTTGCATTTTAAGGGGCTCTTTCCTTGCAGTTTTTTGGGGTTTTTTTTTCCCCTTTTTTGTTACTCTATTTTTCTGTCACTTTTTTTAATAGCCTTTTTTTTCTCTTTCTTTCTTTCTTTCCTTCCTTCAGACTACTAATTAAGGGGAGTGGTTAACTGGTCACAGGTGCTTCATGTGCTATTTAGATTTCTGCTGGACTCATTTGAGCTTGTCACCTTTTTGCTTGCTGGAACTCTGAGCAAGTGGAACTTGACTAAGTGGTGAGTTAAAAACCAGAGTTTAAAACAGGAGATTTGAACAGGAGTCTTCAGACCTGTAAGTAACATCTGAAATTTTCTGTTAGTTGTATTATTGTTGTAACCGGGAAAATGTGTGCTAGCAAGATTGAAGGTTTTGTGCAGTGCACAGTGTGCCGCATGTATACAATAACAGAGCAACCGCTCCAGGAAAGATACCGCTGCAACAGATGTGAGCAGGTTGTCCTTCTGGAGGCTCGTATTAGAGATCTGGAGGAGAAAATTGCAACACTGGGCAGAACTGACAACCTTGAAGGGGGTACTCTGCTCGCTGAGCAGGTGGCTAGTGGGGTTAATGGGGAGGGTGGAGGGGTAAGTCAGGTTTATCAGGTAGGAAGATGGGTTAATACAGTCAGAGGGAGTGGTAGGAGCTCACAGAAAAGGAAGGCCAGCCCTGGGTTTGAGCACCCTAACAGATTTGCCATGTTGGGTGAAGATGTGGGGGTGGCAAGCTCAGAGGTGGCAGCCCTAGATGTCACTGCTATCCCTAACAGCCGGAAGAGCAGTCCATCTAGTAGAGGTGGTTAGGGGAATGTATGTAGGCCTAGACAGTTGGTTGTAATTGGGGATTCTATAATCAGAAGGACTGATAGAATAATTTGTCGCCAGGATCACCTCAACCGAATGGTTTGCTGTCTCCCTGGTGCCAGGGTTCAGCATGTGGTGGACCGGGTTGATAAATTACTGGGAGGAGCTGGGCATGACCCAGCTGTCTTGTCCACATTGGAACCAATGACAGAATATATGGAAGGTGGAGGCTCCTTAAGAACCAATTTAATGAGCTAGGCTGCAAGTTGAAGGGAAGGACCTCCAAAGTGATATTCTCTGAAATATTGCCTGTGCCATGCGCAACACAGGAAAGACAGGGGGAGATTAGAGAGATGAATGTATGGCTAAAGACCTGGTGTAAGAAAGAGGGATTTGGGTTTTTAGAGCACTGGGCTCACTTTTCATTGGGGTGCAACCTATATATGCTAAAGCTGGTTTGCACCTAAATGGAAGAGGGTCTGTTGTGCTGGGGGAGAGGTTTATGGGAAGGCTGGAGGAGTTTTTAAACTAGGATTGAGGGGGGAGGGTGAATTTGATTATAATGGGTCAGACAGGTCAGACAGGGGTCAGCCCTTATTGGTGGGTGGAATAGGGAAAGATGGGGGGAGAGTTATGGCAGAGGATAAGAAGGTTCCCATGTTACAAACAACCATTGGAAATGGTACTATTTGTACCAAAATTAAAAACATGAAAAATAAGTGTGCAAAATGTGACAATGATTTAATCTACAAAGTGTGTATATACAAACAAAAATTAGATTCATAAACAACAATGAAATACTCAAATAGATATAATATTCTAAAGAGGTAGCATGTATTCGTATATTCTTTGCAAACATCAAAGTAGTGGCATGTACTGACCCCACTGTGATCAAGATCATGACGAGCAGGCAGACAGACGAACCGACTAACCAAGATGGCCACGATAGGTAGGTTAACACTGCAGTAACCATATGTGTATATAACATCAGGACTATATTCGTTTCATATTCAAGGTGTCCTAGTGCACCTCCGATTTAATATGCTTTTGTTAGGGGATCCCTCTCAAGCGTTGCACCAGTGGTAACAAACAACAACTGCAATTAAACAATAGAGGATAAAGACAAAAGGGCGTTTATCATACAACTACACATGGCACCCAAATGGCCACAGCCATCACAGAGGACTCAACCAATAGTAACAAATACCTTTGTCTAACCCAATATCAGCATGAAGCGGACTTTTGTTGGGACATCCCACTTATGTTCTGCATGTTTTCATACTCTGCACCAATGGTAACAATGACTACTGCAATTGAACAATAAGATGAAGGCAACAGGACATCAGCATATGGCTACATGTAGCAGCAATATGGCCACAGCCAACATTGAGGACTCATCCCTAGTGGCACATACCTTCGTCTAGCCCACTCTCAGCATGAGGCAGGCACTCTCAGGTTACATTCCAAACAGTGAAATATAGGTAGCATAAAGCCCCTGAAACAGTAGGACAGGGGTAACCTAGGAGAGAGATAGCATAATGGGAGTATAACCAAGCATCACATGACATTGGTGGTATCCACAGATCCCTGTATTAGCTAGTGTCTATACCTTCCGTGCGTCAGCGATACAATGGCCTGCCTGAAGTCTGTAAAATAGCGGCACTTTAAATAGTGAGCCTTTCCGTTTGAAATTGGCGCCAATAACGCCCATATTGCGTGTCACATCACCCGGAATGGAGTATGAAAACATGTAGAACATAAGTGGGATATCCCAACAAAAGTCCGCTTCATGCTGATAGTGGGTTAGACTAAGGTATGTGTTACTATTGGCTGAGTCCTCTGTGATGGCTGTGGCCATTTGGGGGCCATGTGTAGTTGTATGATAAACGCCCTTTTGTCTGTACCCTCTATTGTCTAATTGCAGCCGTTGTTACCACTGGTGCAAAGCTTGAGAGGAATCCCCTAACAAAAGCATATTAAATCGGAGGTGCGCTAGGACACCTTGAATATGAAAGGAATATAGTCCTGATATACACATATGGTTACTGCAGTGTTAGTCTCTTTATCGTGGCCATCTTGTTTGGTCGGTTTGTCAGTCTGCCTGCTCGTCATGATCTCGATCGCAGTGGGGTCATTACATGCCACTTCACTGATGTTTGCAAAGAATATACGAATACATGCTACCTATTTAGAATATTATGTCTATTGTGTATTTCATTGTGGTTTATGAATCTAATTTTTATTTGTATATACACACTTTGTAGAAATATCGGTCTGTCTTGGTCTCTCTGGCCCTGAGGAAGCCTTTTGCGAAACACGTCGGCTTGCTGGGGACCCTTAGACCATGCTACATCAGAGACCATACCATCATCTGTTACCAAGTATCGGCATTCCCATATGGGATATATTTCTACACATGCGTTTCTTTTATATGTTATTAATGGGATATATGTCTTTTGATTAGAGTTGAGCGGACACCTGGATGTCCGTGTTCGGCGGGTTCGGCCGAACTTTAAAAAAAAGTCCGGGTCCGTGTCCCGGACTTTTGCCGAACTTTTCCCGGACACCGAACCCCATTGAAGTCAATGGGGACCCGAACTTTCAGGCACTAAAATGGCTCTAAAACACCAAAGGAAAGGGCTAGAGTGCTGCAAAACGTATTTAAGAGCATGGCAAGTGCTCTGCAAACAAATGTGGATAGGGAAATAACTTAAAACAACAAAAAAAAAACAGAAAAATAAAACAATGTTCTTCATCTCTGAAGGACGAGGCCCATATGGAGTAGGAGGGAGGTTGAGGTGGTGGTGGATGTGGCGGTCTCATAGGCGTGCGCACAGGGTGTGCCGGGTGTGCCTGGGCACACCCTAATCACCTAGGGCACATAGCATTATCGCTCTGTTTGCCAGCAGTGAGGAGATGGGTGCACACCCTAATGCAATAGGCTGCACACACCTATGGGCGGTGTAGGTGGAAGCGGCGGTGGAGGAGGACCAGGGCCGGATTAAGAGCATCACGGGCTTGGTGCTGAGGATTTTGAAGGGCCTTAAGGGCTGTGCCTTGGCATGCACCCAGAGGAGGAAGGGTGCAGCCATGCATGCCTAATTCAACATGGGATGCTGTCTCTGAAGCCCATAAACACATCCATGCATCGGCAACTGTCCCTCCTTGTCCGACCTTCATGCTGTGTGGGGAGGTTCTGAGGGAGCTGCCTGGGGAAGCGAGCATAGAAGCCAGACTTCTGTGTTTACAAGTGACAGAAGAGCGGTAACAGTGAATATGGCCAACCCGGGGCCTATATAAAGGTAGGGGCCTGGAGCTGCAGCTCCAATAGCCCCTACATTAATCTGGCCCTGAGGAGGACGAGGTAGCCAACACTGCTTCTTTTCACAAATTTTAAATGAGGGTACACCCCAAAAGAGTGAGAAAGAGCAAAAATGGAACAATGGATGGGTAAGGTCGTTATCCATCGCTATTCTGCACAAGGTACGGAAAAGTCCCGTGGGATCCATGCCTGGTTCATTTTAATGAACGTGAGCTTGTCCACATTGTCTCTGGACAGGCGGCTGCGCTTGTCTGTGATAACGCCCAGAGCCGTGCTAAATACCCGTTCAGATAATACACTGGCTGCAGGGCACGCCAGCACCTCCAAGGCGTAAAGGGCAAGCTCAGGCCATGTGCCCAATTTGGAGACCCAGAAGTTGAAGGGGGCAGACCCGTCATTCACTACATGTAGACGTGTGCACACATACTGCTCCACCATGTTGGTAAAATGCTGCCTCCTGCTAAGACGTTCCATATGAGCTGCTGGTGATGCTGTTTGTTGTGGCGTGCTGACAAAGTTTTTCCACATTTCGGCCATGCTAACCCTGCCTTCTGAGGTGCTGGCGGTGCCCTGGTTGCGTTGGCGACCTCTTCCTCCTCCTCCTCTGCCTTGTGCTTCCACTGTGGCCCCGCTGTCAGGTGGGAATGCCAGCAGCATCGCGTCTACCAGCGTGCGCTTGTACTCGCGCATCTTGCGATCGCGCTCCAGTGAGTGAATTAAGGATGGTACGTTGTCCTTGTAACGGGGATCCAGCAGCGTGGCCACCCAGTAATCAGCACAAGTTAGAATGTGGGCAACTCGGCGGTCATTGTGGAGACACTGCAGCATGTAATCGCTCATGTGTGCCAGGCTGCCCAGAGGCAACGAAAGGCTGTCCTCTGTGGGAGGTGTATCGTCCGTGTCCTCTGTATCCCCCCAGCCACGCACCAGTGATGGTCATGAGCTGGCCTGGGTGCCACCCTGATGTGAACATGCTTCCATCTCCTCCTCCAGCTCCTCCTCCTCATCCTCCAGAACTGTGCCCCTGCTGGACAATTGTGTCCCTGGCGTTTGTGTGTGCAGGAACCCACCCTCGGAGCCCCTTGCAAATGACTGCCCTGAAAGCCTTGGAAATGTTATCTCTTCATCCTCCTCCTCCTCCTCATCCTGTGCCACATCCTCTTCCATCATCGCCGGAATTGTTTTTTCAAGGAGGCATAGAAGTGGGATAGTTAAGCTGAGAACGGCGTCATCGGCACTGGCCATGTTGGTGGAGTACTCAAAACAGCGCAACAAGGCACACAGGTCTCGCATGGAGGCCCAGTTATTGGTGGTGAAGTGGTGCTGTTCCGCAGAGCGACTCACGCGTGCGTGCTGCAGATGAAACTCCACTATGGCCTGCTGCTGCTCGCACAGTCTTTGCAGCATGTGCAAGGTGGAGTTCCACCTTGTGGGCACGTCACATATGAGGCGGTGAGCGGGAAGGCCGAAGTTATGCTGCAGCGCTGACAGGCGAGCAGCAGCAGGGTGAGAACGCCGAAAGTGCGCACAGATGACCCGCACTTTCTGCAGCAGCTCTGACATATTGGGGTAGTTTTTAAGGAAATTCTGCACCACCAAATTCAGCACATGCGCCAGGCAAGGGATGTGTGTCAAACCGGCTAGGCCCAGAGCTGCTATGAGATTTCGCCCGTTATCGCACACCACCAGGCCGGGCTTGAGGCTCGCTGGCAGCAACCACTCATTTGTCTGCTGTTCCATGCTCCTCCACAACTCCTGCGCGGTGTGTGGTTTGTCCCCCAAACAGGCAAGTTTTAAAACTGCCTGCTGTCGTTTACCCCTGGCCATGCTGAAGTTGGTGGTGAAGGTGTTACGCTGTCCGGATGAGGAGGCGGTAGAGGATGAGGAAGCGGAGTAGGAGGAGTTAGGAACAGGAGGCAAACTGAAGCGCCCTGCAATCCTCAGGGGTGGAAGGACATGCGCCAAATTGCTATCCGCCTCAGGCCCATCCGCCACTGCATTTACCCAGTGTGCCGTTAGGGAGATATAACGCCCCTGACCGTGCTTACTGGCCCACGTATCGGTAGTTAGGTGGACCTTGCCACAGATGGCGTTGCGCAGTGCACACCTGATTTTTTCCCCCACTTGGTTGTGCAGGGAAGGGATGGCTTGCCTGGAAAAGTAGTGGCGGCTGGGCACGACGTACTGTGGGACAGCCACCGACATAAGGTTTTTAAAACTGTGCGTCTCCACCAGACGGAATGACAGCATTTCAAAGGCCAATAATTTTGAAATGCTGGCATTCAGGGCCAGGGATCGCGGGTGGGTAGGGAGGTACTTCCTCTTCCTCTCAAGTGTTTGGGAGATGGAAAGCTGAAAGCTTCCACGGGACATTGTGGAGATGGTTGGTGACCCAGTTGGTGGTGTTGCTGACAGATCCTCTGTTTGCAGGGTGGCAGGTGCCGGTATCACTACAGATGTGGCTGGAGCGGCCGAGACTGCAGCAGAAGAGGAAGCAGGATGAGCCATAGACGTTTCTTGGTTTTGAAGGTGTCTACTCCACTGCAGCTCGTGCTTTGCACTTAGATGCCTGATCATGCAGGTTGTGCTCAGGTTGAGAAGGTTAATGCCTCGCTTCAGGCTCTGATTGCACAGGGTGCAAACCACTCGTGTCCTGTCATCAGCTCATTTTCTAAAGAACTTCCACGCTAGATAACTCCTTTGAGCTGACTTTGGTGCGCTCATTCCCTTGCTGCGTTGGGCAGTAGCAGGTGTAGTGTCTAGGGCACGGCCACTCCGCTTCTGCACCCTGCTCCCTCTTCTGCTGTGTTGGTGGCTCTGTGCGACCACCGCCTCTTCCTCCAAACTACTCAGGTCACCTGCATGACGTTCATTCCATGTGGGGTCGAGGATCTCATCGTGCTCCACATCATCTTCCACCCAGTCTTCACCCCTGCCCTCCTTGTCGGTCTCCACAATGCTGAACGCCGCAGCAGTTGGCACCTGCGTTTCGTCATCATCGGAGACGTGCTGCGATGGTCCTTGCATGTACTCATCTTGTGAAATAAGTGGTTGGGCATCGCTGCACTCAATCTCTTCCACTTCTGGGGCAGGGCTAGGTGGATGGCCCTGGGAAACCCTGCTGACAGAGTCCTCAAAAGGAACAAGAGACTGCTGTATGGCTTGGGGCTCAGACTGCTTGCCTGATTTGCAAGGGGGTGAGGTGAAAGACGGTTGGACATCGGCTGCAGGTGCCAACTCTGACCTTTCTGCAGTAGACTGGGTGGGAGACAATGTGAAGGAACTGGAGGCACTGTCAGCAGCAAACCAATCTACTATCACCTCTCTGTGTTCTGGCCTCATCACTTCGAGAGGCGTATGATGCCCTACCAAATACTGATGCAGGTTCTGTCGCCTAAAAACACTTGAGGAAGGTGTTTCACTTGTGCGTGTAGCTGGCACAGATCGACCACGTCCTCTCCTTGCAACAGGAGCTCTACCAGCAGCACCACGACCCAGGCCACGGCCCCTATTTGACGGTCTCCTCATATTTCTGTAATTTAAGATCTTGCCCTAGAAAGGTGTTTATTGAATAGCGGAACAAAACAACAACAGTATCGCACGGGTGTATCTCACAGTCAAATATGCAAACTATGCCACAATTTAATGTTTTTTACCCCAAAAGGGTGTATATTGAATAGCGGAATAGGATAAAAAATGGTGTATCTCACACGTACAAACACAGACTAGGCCCCGATTAAATTTTTTTGTACCCTAAAGGGAGGATGAGGAAGAGGAGTAGGAGGAGTTGGGAACAGGAGGAAAAATGAAGCGCCCTGCAATCCTTGGCGGGGGAAGGAGATGCGCCAAACTAATTTAAAAGGTGTATCTCACACGTACCGATACAGACTATGCCGTAATTTAATTTTTTACACTCCAAAAGGGTGTATATTGAATAGCAGAATAGGAAAAATTTTATAATACGGTGTATCTCAAACGTACAATCACAGACTAGGCCCCAATTACAATTTTTGGTACCCTAAAGGCAGGATGAGGAAGAGGAGTTGGAGGAGTTGGGAACGGGAGGCAAACTGAAGCGCCCTGCAATCCTTGGCGTGGGAAGGAGATGCGCCAAACAAATTTAAAAGGTGTATCTCACACGTACCGATACAGACTATGCCGTAATTTAATTTTTTACACTCCAAAAGGGTGTATATTGAATAGCGGAATAGGAAAAATTTTATAATACGGTGTATCTCACACGTACAAACACAGACTAGGCCCCGATTACAATTTTTTGTACCCTAAAGGCAGGATGAGGAAGAGGAGTAGGAGGAGTTGGGAACAGGAGGCAAACTGAAGCGCCCTGCAATCCTCGGTGGTAGAAGGAGATGCACCAAACAAATTTAAAAAGGTGTATCTCACATGTAACGATACAGACTATCCCGCAATTTAATTTTTTACACTCATACAGGGTGTATATTGAATAGCGGAATAGGACAAATTTTACAAAACGGTGTATCTCACACGTACAAAAACAAACTAGGCCCCGATTACAATTTTTTCTACCCTAAAGACAGGATGAGGAGTAGGAGGAGTTCGGAACACGCAGGAGGCAGACTGAAGCACCCTCAAATCCTCTGCAGTATGAGATGCACCAAAAAAATTGGAAAGGTGTATCTCACACGTACCGACACAGACTATCACATAATTGAATTGTTTATACCCAAAGGTTTTGATTAAATAGCGGAATAGAAAATAAGATCAAAAAATGTGGATGTATATCACACGTACACAACCACACTAGGCCCCAATTACTATTGTTTGTACCCCTAAAGGCAGGATGAGAAGTAGGAGGAGTTTGGAACAGGCAGCACCCTCAAATCTTCAGAAGTATGAGATGAACCCCAAAAACTTGGAAAGGTGGATCTCACACGTACCAACACAGACTATCCCGCAATTTAACTGATCCCCAAAGGTTTTTATTGAATAGCGGAATAGAAAATATGATCAAAAAAAGTGTATGTATCTCACACGTACAAAACCACACTAGGCCCCAATTACTATTGTTTGTACCCCTAAAAGGCTGGATGAGGAGTAGGAGGAGTATGGAACAGGCAGCACCCTCAAATCTTCAGAAGTATGAGATGAACCCCAAAAACTTGGAAAGGTGTATCTCACACGTACCAACACAGACTATCCCGCAATTTAATTGATCCCCAAAGGTTTTTATTGAATAGCGGAATAGAAAATATGATCAAAAAAAGTGTATGTATCTCACACGTACAAAACCACACTAGGCCCCAATTACAATTGTTTGTACCCCTAAAAGGCTAGATGAGGAGTAGGAGGAGTATGGAACAGGCAGCACCCTCAAATCTTCAGAAGTATGAGATGAACCCCAAAAACTTGGAAAGGTGTATCTCACACGTACCAACACAGACTATCCCGCAATTTAATTGATCCCCAAAGGTTTTTATCGAATAGCGGAATAGAAAATATGATCAAAAAAAGTGTATGTATCTCACACGTACAGAACCACACTAGGCCACAATAACTATTGTTTGTACCCCTAAAGGCAGGATGAGGAGTAGGAGGAGTTTGGAACAGGCAGCACCCTCAAATCTTCAGAAGTATGAGATGAACCCCAAAAACTTGGAAAGGTGGATCTCACACGTACCAACACAGACTATCCCGCAATTTAATTGATCCCCAAAGGTTTTTATTGAATAGCGGAATAGAAAATATGATCAAAAAAAGTGTATGTATCTCACACGTACAAAACCACACTAGGCCCCAATTACTATTGTTTGTACCCCTAAAAGGCTGGATGAGGAGTAGGAGGAGTATGGAACAGGCAGCACCCTCAAATCTTCAGAAGTATGAGATGAACCCCAAAAACTTGGAAAGGTGTATCTCACACGTACCAACACAGACTATCCCGCAATTTAATTGATCCCCAAAGGTTTTTATTGAATAGCGGAATAGAAAATATGATCAAAAAAAGTGTATGTATCTCACACGTACAGAACCACACTAGGCCCCAATAACTATTGTTTGTACCCCTAAAGGCAGGATGAGGAGTAGGAGGAGTTTGGAACAGGCAGCACCCTCAAATCTTCAGAAGTATGAGATGAACCCCAAAAACTTGGAAAGGTGGATCTCACACGTACCAACACAGACTATCCCGCAATTTAATTGATCCCCAAAGGTTTTTATTGAATAGCGGAATAGAAAATATGATCAAAAAAAGTGTATGTATCTCAAACGTACAGAACCACACTAGGCCCCAATTACTATTGTTTGTACCCCTAAAGGCAGGATGAGGAGTAGGAGGAGTTTGGAACAGGCAGCACCCTCAAATCTTCAGAAGTATGATATGAACCCCAAAAACTTGGAAAGGTGGATCTCACACGTACCAACACAGACTATCCCGCAATTTAACTGTTCCCCCAAAGTTTTTTATTGAATAGCGGAATAGAAAATATGATCAAAAAAAGTGTATGTATCTCACACGTACAAAACTACACTAGGCCCCAATTACTATTGTTTGTAATCCTAAAAGGCTGGATGAGGAGTAGGAGGAGTATGGAACAGGCAGCACCCTCAAATCTTCAGAAGTATGAGATGAACCCCAAAAACTTGGAAAGGTGGATCTCACACGTACCAACACAGACTATCCCGCAATTTAACTGATCCCCAAAGGTTTTTATTGAATAGCGGAATAGAAAATATGATCAAAAAAAGTGTATGTATCTCACATGTACAAAACCACACTAGGCCCCAATTACTATTGTTTGTACCCCTAAAAGACTGGATGAGGAGTAGGAGGAGTATGGAACAGGCAGCACCCTCAAATCTTCAGAAGTATGAGATAAACCCCAAAAACTTGGAAAGGTGGATCTCACACGTACCAACACAGACTATCCCCCAATTTAACTGATCCCCAAAGGTTTTTATTGAATAGCGGAATAGAAAATATGATCAAAAAAGTGTATGTATCTCACACGTACAAAACCACACTAGGCCCCAATTACTATTGTTTGTACCCCTAAAAGGCTGGATGAGGAGTAGGAGGAGTATGGAACAGGCAGCACCCTCAAATCTTCAGAAGTATGAGATGAACCCCAAAAACTTGGAAAGGTGGATCTCACACGTACCAACACAGACTATCCCGCAATTTAATTGATCCCCAAAGGTTTTTATTGAATAGCGGAATAGAAAATATGATCAAAAAAAGTGTATGTATCTCACACGTACAAAACCACACTAGGCCCCAATTACTATTGTTTGTACCCCTAAAAGGCTGGATGAGGAGTAGGAGGAGTATGGAACAGGCAGCACCCTCAAATCTTCAGAAGTATGAGATGAACCCCAAAAACTTGGAAAGGTGTATCTCACACGTACCAACACAGACTATCCCGCAATTTAATTGATCCCCAAAGGTTTTTATTGAATAGCGGAATAGAAAATATGATCAAAAAAAGTGTATGTATCTCACACGTACAGAACCACACTAGGCCCCAATAACTATTGTTTGTACCCCTAAAGGCAGGATGAGGAGTAGGAGGAGTTTGGAACAGGCAGCACCCTCAAATCTTCAGAAGTATGAGATGAACCCCAAAAACTTGGAAAGGTGGATCTCACACGTACCAACACAGACTATCCCGCAATTTAATTGATCCCCAAAGGTTTTTATTGAATAGCGGAATAGAAAATATGATCAAAAAAAGTGTATGTATCTCACACGTACAAAACCACACTAGGCCCCAATTACTATTGTTTGTACCCCTAAAAGGCTGGATGAGGAGTAGGAGGAGTATGGAACAGGCAGCACCCTCAAATCTTCAGAAGTATGAGATGAACCCCAAAAACTTGGAAAGGTGTATCTCACACGTACCAACACAGACTATCCCGCAATTTAATTGATCCCCAAAGGTTTTTATTGAATAGCGGAATAGAAAATATGATCAAAAAAAGTGTATGTATCTCACACGTACAGAACCACACTAGGCCCCAATAACTATTGTTTGTACCCCTAAAGGCAGGATGAGGAGTAGGAGGAGTTTGGAACAGGCAGCACCCTCAAATCTTCAGAAGTATGAGATGAACCCCAAAAACTTGGAAAGGTGGATCTCACACGTACCAATACAGACTATCCCGCAATTTAATTGATCCCCAAAGGTTTTTATTGAATAGCGGAATAGAAAATATGATCAAAAAAAGTGTATGTATCTCAAACGTACAGAACCACACTAGGCCCCAATTACTATTGTTTGTACCCCTAAAGGCAGGATGAGGAGTAGGAGGAGTATGGAACAGGCAGCACCCTCAAATCTTCAGAAGTATGAGATGAACCCCAAAAACTTGGAAAGGTGGATCTCACACGTACCAACACAGACTATCCCGCAATTTAATTGATCCCCAAAGGTTTTTATCGAATAGCGGAATAGAAAATATGATCAAAAAAAGTGTATGTATCTCACACGTACAGAACCACACTAGGCCCCAATAACTATTGTTTGTACCCCTAAAGGCAGGATGAGGAGTAGGAGGAGTTTGGAACAGGCAGCACCCTCAAATCTTCAGAAGTATGAGATGAACCCCAAAAACTTGGAAAGGTGGATCTCACACGTACCAACACAGACTATCCCGCAATTTAACTGATCCCCAAAGGTTTTTATTGAATAGCGGAATAGAAAATATGATCAAAAAAAGTGTATGTATCTCACATGTACAAAACCACACTAGGCCCCAATTACTATTGTTTGTACCCCTAAAAGACTGGATGAGGAGTAGGAGGAGTATGGAACAGGCAGCACCCTCAAATCTTCAGAAGTATGAGATAAACCCCAAAAACTTGGAAAGGTGGATCTCACACGTACCAACACAGACTATCCCGCAATTTAACTGTTCCCCCAAAGGTTTTTATTGAATAGCGGAATAGAAAATATGATCAAAAAAAGTGTATGTATTTCACACGTACAAAACCACACTAGGCCCCAATTACTATTGTTTGTAATCCTAAAAGGCTGGATGAGGAGTAGGAGGAGTATGGAACAGGCAGCACCCTCAAATCTTCAGAAGTATGAGATGAACCCCAAAAACTTGGAAAGGTGGATCTCACACGTACCAACACAGACTATCCCGCAATTTAACTGATCCCCAAAGGTTTTTATTGAATAGCGGAATAGAAAATATGATCAAAAAAAGTGTATGTATCTCACATGTACAAAACCACACTAGGCCCCAATTACTATTGTTTGTACCCCTAAAAGACTGGATGAGGAGTAGGAGGAGTATGGAACAGGCAGCACCCTCAAATCTTCAGAAGTATGAGATAAACCCCAAAAACTTGGAAAGGTAGATCTCACACGTGCCAACACAGACTATCCCGCAATATAACTGATCCCCAAAGGTTTTTATTGAATAGCGGAATAGAAAATATGATCAAAAAAGTGTATGTATCTCACACGTACAAAACCACACTAGGCCCCAATTACTATTGTTTGTACCCCTAAAAGGCTGGATGAGGAGTAGGAGGAGTATGGAACAGGCAGCACCCTCAAATCTTCAGAAGTATGAGATAAACCCCAAAAACTTGTAAAGGTGGATCTCACACGTACCAACACAGACTATCCCGCAATATAACTGATCCCCAAAGGTTTTTATTGAATAGCGGAATAGAAAATATGATCAAAAAAAGTGTATGTATCTCAAACGTACAGAACCACACTAGGCCCCAATTACTATTGTTTGTACCCCTAAAGGCAGGATGAGGAGTAGGAGGAGTTTGGAACAGGCAGCACCCTCAAATCTTCCGAAGTATGATATGAACCCCAAAAACTTGGAAAGGTGGATCTCACACGTACCAACACAGACTATCCCGCAATTTAACTGTTCCCCCAAAGGTTTTTATTGAATAGCGGAATAGAAAATATGATCAAAAAAAGTGTATGTATCTCACACGTACAAAACCACACTAGGCCCCAATTACTATTGTTTGTAATCCTAAAAGGCTGGATGAGGAGTAGGAGGAGTATGGAACAGGCAGCACCCTCAAATCTTCAGAAGTATGAGATGAACCCCAAAAACTTGGAAAGGTGGATCTCACACGTACCAACACAGACTATCCCGCAATTTAACTGATCCCCAAAGGTTTTTATTGAATAGCGGAATAGAAAATATGATCAAAAAAAGTGTATGTATCTCACATGTACAAAACCACACTAGGCCCCAATTACTATTGTTTGTACCCCTAAAAGACTGGATGAGGAGTAGGAGGAGTATGGAACAGGCAGCACCCTCAAATCTTCAGAAGTATGAGATAAACCCCAAAAACTTGGAAAGGTGGATCTCACACGTACCAACACAGACTATCCCGCAATATAACTGATCCCCAAAGGTTTTTATTGAATAGCGGAATAGAAAATATGATCAAAAAAGTGTATGTATCTCACACGTACAAAACCACACTAGGCCCCAATTACTATTGTTTGTACCCCTAAAAGGCTGGATGAGGAGTAGGAGGAGTATGGAACAGGCAGCACCCTCAAATCTTCAGAAGTATGAGATGAACCCCAAAAACTTGGAAAGGTGGATCTCACACGTACCAACACAGACTATCCCGCAATTTAACTGATCCCCAAATGTTTTTATTGAATAGCGGAATAGAAAATATGATCAAAAAAAGTGTATGTATCTCACACGTACAAAACCACACTAGGCCCCAATTACTATTGTTTGTATCCCTAAAAGGCTGGATGAGGAGTAGGAGGAGTATGGAACAGGCAGCACCCTCAAATCTTCAGAAGTATGAGATGAACCCCAAAAACTTGGAAGGGTGGATCTCACACGTACCAACACAGACTATCCCGCAATTTAACTGATCCCCAAAGGTTTTTATTGAATAGCGGAATAGAAAATATGATCAAAAAAAGTGTATGTATCTCACACGTACAAAACCACACTAGGCCCCAATTACTATTGTTTGTACCCCTAAAAGGCTGGATGAGGAGTAGGAGGAGTATGGAACAGGCAGCACCCTCAAATCTTCAGAAGTATGAGATGAACCCCAAAAACTTGGAAAGGTGTATCTCACACGTACCAACACAGACTATCCCGCAATTTAATTGATCCCCAAAGGTTTTTATTGAATAGCGGAATAGAAAATATGATCAAAAAAAGTGTATGTATCTCACACGTACAAAACCACACTAGGCCCCAATTACAATTGTTTGTACCCCTAAAAGGCTAGATGAGGAGTAGGAGGAGTATGGAACAGGCAGCACCCTCAAATCTTCAGAAGTATGAGATGAACCCCAAAAACTTGGAAAGGTGTATCTCACACGTACCAACACAGACTATCCCGCAATTTAATTGATCCCCAAAGGTTTTTATCGAATAGCGGAATAGAAAATATGATCAAAAAAAGTGTATGTATCTCACACGTACAGAACCACACTAGGCCACAATAACTATTGTTTGTACCCCTAAAGGCAGGATGAGGAGTAGGAGGAGTTTGGAACAGGCAGCACCCTCAAATCTTCAGAAGTATGAGATGAACCCCAAAAACTTGGAAAGGTGGATCTCACACGTACCAACACAGACTATCCCGCAATTTAATTGATCCCCAAAGGTTTTTATTGAATAGCGGAATAGAAAATATGATCAAAAAAAGTGTATGTATCTCACACGTACAAAACCACACTAGGCCCCAATTACTATTGTTTGTACCCCTAAAAGGCTGGATGAGGAGTAGGAGGAGTATGGAACAGGCAGCACCCTCAAATCTTCAGAAGTATGAGATGAACCCCAAAAACTTGGAAGGGTGGATCTCACACGTACCAACACAGACTATCCCGCAATTTAACTGATCCCCAAAGGTTTTTATTGAATAGCGGAATTGAAAATATGATAAAAAAAAGTGTATGTATCTCACACGTACAAAACCACACTAGGCCCCAATTACTATTGTTTGTACCCCTAAAAGGCTGGATGAGGAGTAGGAGGAGTATGGAACAGGCAGCACCCTCAAATCTTCAGAAGTATGAGATGAACCCCAAAAACTTGGAAAGGTGGATCTCACACGTACCAACACAGACTATCCCGCAATTTAACTGATCCCCAAATGTTTTTATTGAATAGCGGAATAGAAAATATGATCAAAAAAAGTGTATGTATCTCACACGTACAAAACCACACTAGGCCCCAATTACTATTGTTTGTATCCCTAAAAGGCTGGATGAGGAGTAGGAGGAGTATGGAACAGGCAGCACCCTCAAATCTTCAGAAGTATGAGATGAACCCCAAAAACATGGAAGGGTGGATCTCACACGTACCAACACAGACTATCCCGCAATTTAACTGATCCCCAAAGGTTTTTATTGAATAGCGGAATAGAAAATATGATCAAAAAAAGTGTATGTATCTCACACGTACAAAACCACACTAGGCCCCAATTACTATTGTTTGTACCCCTAAAAGGCTGGATGAGGAGTAGGAGGAGTATGGAACAGGCAGCACCCTCAAATCTTCAGAAGTATGAGATGAACCCCAAAAACTTGTAAAGGTGGATCTCACACGTACCAACACAGACTATCCCGCAATTGAACTGATCCCCAAAGGTTTTTATTGAATAGCGGAATAGAAAATATGATCAAAAAAAGTGTATGTATCTCACACGTACAGAAGCACACTAGGCCCCAATTACTATTGTTTGTACCCCTAAAAGGCTGGATGAGGAGTAGGAGGAGTTTGGAACAGGCAGCACCCTCAAATCTTCAGAAGTATGAGATGAACCCCAAAAACCCCAAATATCATTCAGCTCTGCTGCAGGCCACAATTTAATTTTTTTTAACCCAAGGCTGTATATTGAATAGTGGAATAGAAAAAAGTGTATGATTTTTGAAACCACTCAATAATAGCACATGTGAACTGAACACAGCAGTGTATGATCAGTCAGCACAGCACAGCTGATGGAAAAAGGCTGCACACTGTGACTGATATAAAAATACTTTTCTCCCTCCTCCTCAGTGGGCAAAAAAGATTGTGTTCACTGCATCCCAAAAAGATTGTGTTCACTGCACCCCAAAAAAGATTGTGTTCACTGCACCCCAAAAAGTTTTTGTTCACTGCAGCCCACACACAGCAAAATGGATGTGGACCACTGACACCTGCCTATCTCCTATCCCACCCCACACAGCAATATCGATTGTAGTTTGTAGAACACACTGTCTGACAGTCTGACCCTAAAAATCAGCAGACTCTCTCCCTAAAAGGATTGATAAGATGATGATCGTAGATCGGGTGACTGCAAACCCCCCCCCCCCCACACAGCAATAATGATTGTAGTTTGTAGAACACACTGTCTGACCCTAAAAATCAGCAGGCTCTCTCCCTAAAAGGATTGATAAGATGATGATCGTAGATCGGGTGACTGCAAACCCCACCCCACACAGCAATATCGATTGTAGTTTGTAGAGCACACTGACCCTAAAAATCAGCAGACTCTCTCCCTAAAAGGATTGATAAGATGATGATCGTAGATCGGGTGACTGCAAACCCCACCCCACACAGCAATATCGATTGTAGTTTGTAGAACACACTGACCCTAAAAATCAGCAGCAGCCTCGCCCTAAAATGCCTACAACTCGCCCTGCCTAACACACTCCGACCTGTCCCTCAATTCTATCCGGACACAAATGTTTTTTTTTTCCTGTCTGTCCCTAATCAGCAGCCAGCACGTTGATGTGTGCTCTTTCCCTGAACTAAACAGCAGAATGACGCCGCAGCAGCGCTGCCTCAAACTTATAAAGACTTGGTCACATGCTTCAGACGGCCAATCACAGCTACTAATACATTTGTAGGCATGGCTGGGATGGCTTAGGCACACCAGTTAAACGCTTGTTGATTGGCTGTTGAAAGCCCGCCATGAAAAGCGCGCCAATGCGTGCAAAACCCGGAAATAAAACGACCGAACACGGATTTTTACCCGAATATACAGTAAAGTTTTCGGGTCCGTGTTCGGATAACAAAAATCCAATTATTCAGTACGAACACAAATAATACAGTCCGTGTTCGCTCAACCCTACTTTTGATGTATATTTTTTATTTTGTCTCCAATAAAGATATATTTTGTATAATTGTGTAATATATGATCCTCCTCTTCCCACTGGCCTTTAAAGCCCAATCTTTTTTCCCTTTTTTTGTTCACATATCAAATAAACTGGTTTGTAGAAAATCTAACCCCTAGGCAGTTTTTATGTTGTGTTTTTTACACATTGTATTCACACTATTTTTTAAGTTTTTTTTGGTCCAATTGTATGTATTAATTTTGTATAGGGTGGTTTGCACTAATATTTAATGGTCACTTTATTGGTTTGGAGTCTTGCAGCATTGCTTTTATTTTTGTTTTTTCATTAACTGACTGTAATCTGCCATTGGCTGTGATTAGGTAGGTACACTGTGGAGAGGTAGGGACACTGTGATCTGATAGCAGCACTGTGAACAGGTAGGAACACTGTGATTTGTGCACTGTAAACCAGGTTCAGTTGACACCTATGTCTCCCCTTCCTGTAACAGCTCTGTGCTCATGCCAGGAAGGGAAGAGCTGGCTGCATATAATAATGGATGCCTCAGTTTTGTTTGTCATGCTTTATGCATTTCTTAAATGGTGCTGAAACCTACATATTCATACACAGAGTTACAAGGAGGAACAATGAAATATAACGTTTTACAAAATACAAACACTCCTTACGTCTGGAGGAAAAGAGATTTCATCTCCAAATACAGAAACGTTTCTTCACAGTAAGAGCTGGGAAAACATGGAATAGAATCCCTCAAGAGCTGGTTTTGGCCAGCTCAGTAGATTGCTTTAAAAAAGAACTGGATTCTTTCCTAAATATATAGTAAATCTAATTGTGCCCTGATCTTGAGTATTTGCCTTGCTACGTGTATTCTTAGCAGAACTCAAATGGGCATCAAAGGCTTCCTTAACTAAAGATGGAGGGTACCCTTTGTCTATAAATTTGTTAGTCATAGACGAGCCCTGTGTAATGTAGTCCTCAACCTTGGTGCAATTCCTCCTTAGCGTGTTGAACTGGCCTCCGGGAATGTTTCGCTTCCAGGAGGGGTGGTGGCAACTAGAGTAGTGAAGATATGAGTTGCCACTGGTAGGCTTGGTGTGATTCCTACTAATGATGGTGCCACCCTCATGGGACAAGACAAGATCTAAAAATACTAATTCTAGAGGATCTAACCCATGTGTACCTTAATTCCTTAATTCATTCTGATGTATGCATGTATCACAATTACACACAACAATAATATCAAGTGATATTACTGACCTCTATTTATAGTGCTATTTAATTTTTGACGTTTTAACTGTGTGTTTATATTTTATATTCAATACTGTACTGTATATATTGCATCCTTCAGTTATTGTTATTATTGTCCTATTGCTATATATGTTTTATTGAGAGAATTTGTGCGTATTTTAAACTTTTATGTTATCAAGGAGGGAGATATGGGCACAGAGAGGTTAAAAGTGCAACCAAGCCTTTTCCTGGTTTGTAATCACAGTCCCGCCCCTTGCCATGTCTTTAAATTTTCCCTGTTGCCATTCCTTTCCATGGCTTGATAAAGCGCATGGCGCGAAACATGTAGTCATGGCAAACCATATAGCTTGTGTCCCACCCTGGTTCCTGGTGTTTTCCCACAAGTGGCGCCTGTCCGGCTGATGTCATCGTTCTGGAACTACAGCGGAGTCCTTTCATCCTCGCGCTGGCTGGTTTCCGGCTTTGTGCACACACTGCTATTGGATGTTCACCTGACTCCTTTATCCATTGCATCCCAGTGTGGTTCATGCGCTGCCTTTCTCATGTACTTTTGTCCATATCAGCACCCTTCCTACATACCAAAGATATAATAAAACATTTACAAAAATGTGAGGGTGTACTCACTTTTGTGAGATACTGTGTGTGTGTGTGTATATATCTATATATCTATATATATATCTATATATATATAGATATATATATATATATCTATATATATATAATGTATCTTATTTATATGACTGTGCTAAAATAAAACCCTACTAACTTAATTTTTCAGAACTTTAATACTCCTAACATTTGTGACTTAATCTGGAATCTACCTGACATTTTTGGGAATATATATTTCAGAACACCAAAAAAATGTCTTCCTACACATACAGTTTTTTTTTTTTTTTTTTTGCCATGAAAACCATATTGCTAAATTAAACATCCACAGTGGCCTTTCATCTATTCATGGAAATATCTGCTTGTAAAGCACTACCACTTTAAAGAATATCTTATGAAGCCAAGGCTTGTCCCACAAAATTTGATAAAGTATAGGAAGAAATTGGTCTCTTTCCCAGCCTCCTCTGAATGCTATGTAGCTCTCTTCCACACCAGTGTCTCCAGACATGCACCCGCCTTGGTCATCTAACAGGTATCTTTTTTATGAATGACATAGTATGAAATTTAATGTGAACCTCCTTTAGGCCCCTTTCACACATTCAGACCGTTTGTCCTTTTTAATCCATTCATTGAAGGACAAAAAATGGACATCAATGCATCTCTATGTAAATGGATGATAATCCATTCGCATACACTTATGTCAACATCTGTTTTTTTGGAATAGATCAAAGCATTATTTTTCTTCTGTTAAAAAATGGATTGGATGAAATACAGTTTTAAGTGGACAAACAGTCCATTTTTGCATGAAAGTGGTTAAGGACTCTAGTTGGCGGATGTAAAAAATTGATGTAAAAACAGATAAAATACAGATGAAAAACTGATGACAAACTGATGAAAACTTCATCCATTTTTTCTTTGAAAAAATGTAACTGAACTGATGAAAGGAATGATTTGCATGTGTGAAAGGGGCCTTAGTGTAAAACTTTGCTAGATACCAGATCAATAGTTCCATGTTATCTGCAAAGAACTGCTGTTTCTGTTTTGCATTTTCTATTTTTCTGTTTATTTTGTTAAAACAGATATTACCACAAAAAACAAAATTGTATTCTTTATTGTATTTTCCTTAACAATGGATAACACAAATGAGCCTTAGGCCCCCTTTTAAGCTATACGTGAAATAAGGGTAGATCTGTAGTGGATTTTAAATGTGTCTCATATTGCAGAGGTAGAGGTAGAGGTAGAGTTTACGTTGTCAAAAAAGAAACATCTCCATTCAGAGGAAGAGGTCATCTTCCTCTGGGAGAAGTGTAAGCCAGAATGATCTGAGACGCCATGTGACTTGTGATCGGTTATGCTGTAAGCTGAGGGTGGCCCAGTAGAAGCTATGATTGGATAGCAATATAGGAGAGAATCCCGCTTCAGTTAGTCTAGGAAGTAAATTTTGAGAATGTAGGATATAGTCAATGCGGGACATTGCGTGGTGTGAGGGGGAGAAGCACGAAATGGCTTGTGTTGTGGGGAATTTAGCTCCCCAAATGTCAGCTAAATTAAAGTCAGAGATTAGTCTGGCAAAACAGGTTACTGGAGCAGGAGGTTGGGTTGGCAAAATTGTCTGAAATTTGGGAAAGTTGGGATTTAAAGTGGCGTTGAAATCGCCAAGCCATATTGCTGGTATTGTGGGATGATGCCCTATGAAGCCAAAACCCTCCATTAATACCGTAGAACTGAACTGAACCGATATTAATGCCAGTATTAATATCGGTTTCCCCCGACTAGAGTTGCATAAAGAAATACAAAGAGGGTATTCGAGAGATCTTTGGAGCATAAAGTGTTCCGATTTGGCTATAAGAATAGAGACCCTCTTTGAATGGGTGCTGTGTGTAGAGTGGTACACCTACCCAATCCAAGGGCGCTTAACCACTTTACCACCGGAGGATTTTGCTGTCTTCCGTCCAGGCCACTTTTTGCGATTCGGCGCTGTGCGAGTTTAACTGACAATTGCGCGGTCGTGCGACGCCATACCCAAACTAAATGTACGCCCTTTTTTTCCCACAAACAGAGCTTTCTTTTGGTGGTATTTGATCACCTGTGCGATTTTTACTTTTTGCGCTATAAACAAAAAAAGAGCGTTTATTTTGAAAAAATAACAATATTTTTCACGTTTTTTTATATGAAATTCCCCCCCAAAAAAATGTAAAAATCTATTTTTTTTTAAATTTTTGGCCAATTTGTTTTCTGCTACCTATGTTTGGTAAAAAAATCACGATAAGCGTATTTTGATTGGTTTGCGCAAAAGTTATTGCGTTTACTAACTACGGGAAAGATTTCTGTCATTTTTGGTGGTTTTTTTTTTAACTCGTAATGGCGGCGATCTGCGATTTTTTTTGCGGGACTGCGACATTGCGGCGGACAGATCGGACCCTTGACTGACATTTTTGACACTTTTGGGGGTACCAGTGACATTACTGCAGTAATCAGTGCTATATATATGCACTGTTACTGTAAAAATGACACTGGCAGTGAAGGGGTTAATTTTATTGGAGAGGGAGGGGTTAATGTATGCCTGGTGCTTACTGACGTGTGGGGGGGGGAGGTGACTTTGTGAGACAGGGACAGATCGGATGTCCAGCTATGCTGAACACTCCGATCTGTCACTCCCTGTCACTATGGAGATCCGCCCGCTGTGTTTACACACAGCGGGCGGATCTCCAGACTCGATCCCCGACGATCGGGTAAGAGCAGCGGCGATCACCGCTGCTCCTCCCCTGGCCCGACTCCCGCTGTGAATGAAAACAGCGGGAGCGCGCCTCCGGCGGCGCGCGAGCGCCGCCTACAGGGGGAGGAGTCCAGTGACGTAGGTCTACGTCGCTGGACAGGATCGTGGCAAAGTGCCGCAGTAGCCTCCATGTGAGCGGAGGTAAAGTGGTTAAGAGCCATTTGTAATCGGCCTTCAACATGTATCTCTATCACCACCAGTATGTCTGCACACTGTTTTCTAAGGAAAGAGAAGACAACAGACCTCTTTACATTGTCCCTCATACCACGGACATTCTACGTTAATAATTTTAAGGTGGTCATGTTTTAAACAGGTGGAAAATAGGAATTAAAGCTTCAGAAATCTTGTTTGCCCAAGTATGCTTTGTGACTTTCCGTACCAAGAACAGTACATGTCTTGACTGACTATAATAGAAAACAGTGGCATAGAAGAAGACATGCAATAAAGTAATACACGATTCATCTGCCATACTTGGATCATTATGTCTTGCATTAAACAAATCGAAAATCCCCCCTCCCCTACCCTCCCAAACTAGTGTGGGCATGAATCCCCAAAGCCCAAAAAAATTCTTAACATTGTCCAACCTGTAAAAATGTAAAATTGCATGTATATGGAATACCAAATAGTATTCATGGCATGTGTCCTAACTAGGACTAACACTATAAAGACGTGTCTTATTAGAATCCCGTAAATAGTTTCCCGACATATGTTGTTGGGGGGGGGGGACTTTGCTGAATTTAAAAACACGCCATGGAACTGTTCCCACTTAAAATGGTGGGCATTAAGGGACGAAGTACGTTCCACCAGGAGGGATTAATGTACCCTTATATCTGTTTGATGCAATAGGAAACCAGGACTAGAACTGCCCCACTGTATTCCTGGACATGCAGGGTATGAAGGATTGCCTGGTATGCCGATTTATTTTAGATACAGAAGGCAGAGTTTTTCTTAGGCGTGCAGTATATGGCGGAGAAATGTTCCCTTGTAGCTTGGAGTGGTGTTCGACTCCTTGCCCCTGTTTTTCTATACAAGGCATCTGTGAAATATACAGGAGAGGGTAGTGGACCCACATCTGGAGGATATAATTTTAAAGTAACTGGGGGGGGTAAAGGGGAATTGCCACAGTAGGGCAAAACAGAAACTTTTTTAGGGAACCTCAAGAGGAGCCAAAACAAAAAAAGGTTAAAGGAGAGGACCAATGGATTAACTTATCTATTCGCTTCTTGTGACTCAATTCAGGTTATGACTGCCTCTGGATCCTTAAAGAAGTGTACGCGATCCTCTCCCTCCACACGTAGGTGAGCTGGGAAAGGCATTGCATAATTAATATGCTCAATTCAGGGGCGTCGTTTGGCTTCAGTGAATTTCTTTCAACTTCGGCAGAGAAATCGGGAAAGACTGCAATTTTAAAGTTTCTGAATGGGATGTTACCTCTCTCCCTGGCCAGCCGAAGGACTGTATCTCTATCCAGTTGTCTGGCAGGATGATATTGCATCTAGGACCCTCACTGTGTCGGCTCCCTCTGGATTTGTCTCCCCAGCCGCGTCGTCGTCATCTTGTATAGAAGGGTCTTTGTCCTGCCGGCGGAATTTATCCAATTTGGCCACAGTATCTGTGGCTTTCTTAGGTGGGGACATTATCAGGGAAGTCCCAGAGCACACAGGATGTCAGGGTACCAATAGCAGGAGGTCTCTAGGACCCAGTATCCGTCAGAATAGGAGAAGGGCTCTAGGACCCAGCAACTCTGTCAGCCCATTACCTGGGCCTTTATAAGGAAGCCAGCCCTTCTCTAAGTGCTGTTTGATCTTCAGCTTCTACCAACATCCTGTTTCCTGTTTCCTGTGATTTCTGGTTCCTTACTTGGCTTGTTACACCTCCATCTCCAGCTTGCTTCCTGACTTTGACCTCGGCTTGTTTAACGGATCTCCTCTGCCTGCTACCTGTCCAGACCTTGGCTACCACTTGACCTTGTCTCCTCCGCTACCCACCTGGCATTGAACCTTGGCTTGAATCAACCACCCTCTGTCTCAGTGATCCCAAGTACCTGCTTCATCTCACAGGTGCCACCTGCCTGCAGTAACCCCGCAGCACCACAGCGGTATTCCTGAACCCTTTTCTGCAAGCAACTCTGCAGGCGACCTGTGCGACTTTGGGCCTAACTCCTCCTGTCTCATCTCCAGGGGAGTTTGGCACTTAGCTGCAAGGGAAGCCCTCTCTCCATTGGCCTCCAGCACTTGATACCTGATAGTATCAAACAGCCAGGATGTCTGAGGCCGAGAGAGGTGCTTCTGCACTTGAAACCCTATGTCAGCAGATGGCGGCTCTGACACAAGCAGTCAAAAATCTGCAGGAAGGTTACTTCCAACTTGAGGGGCGGTTCCATGCCCTCACAGGTTCCATGACTTTCACCGAATCCAACCAAGCCTCTAGCCCCGCCTCTACACCAGCGTCCTCCACATCAGCTATTGCCGCTCCACCCACTGTGGTACTGCCTCCTCCAGAGCCCAGAGTTCCCACTCCTGAGCGTTTTTCAGGGGACCGGCGGAGGTTCAGAGGTTTCAGGAATGCCTGCGAACTTTACTTTGCCCTGCAACCTAGGACCTTCGCTTCAGAAACTGTCCGAGTGGGGTTCATCATCTCCCTTCTATCTGATGAACCACAATCCTGGGCCCATAACCTCCTAGAACGAAAGGATGAGGTGCTGAACTCAGTCTCCATGTTTTTTGAAGCCATGGCTACTTTATATGATGACCCACAGAAAACTGTCACCGCAGAGTCTGCCCTTCACTCCCTGGTGCAGGGAAGACGACCAGTAGAGGATTACATTGGGGAGTTCCGTAGATGGGCAGCTGATACCGGATGGAATGATGCAGCTTTGAAGTATCAATTCCGTTTAGGCCTATCCGAAACAATCAAGGATGAGCTGGCCAGGTCTGAAGCTCCCGCCACGCTAGAGACTCTGATCCAAACTTCCATCCAGCTAGATAGGCGTCTGCAGGAGCGACGCTTTGAGCGTTCTCAGACCTTTCGGCCAACCTGGGTACTGCCCAAGGTCCCGGCTCCAACACTTCCTGCTGCTGCTCCTCTAAATACCTCCAATATAGAACCAATGCAGATTGGTCTGCTTCGACCTGCTTTAACCCCAGAAGAAAGAGGACGCAGGAGGCAAAACAATCTCTGTCTCTACTGTGGAGCATCAGGACACTACCTTCGCAACTGTTCGATTCGGCCAAGTAAGTCCAGGCACCTGTACCCTACATATCTTCAGCTGTCTGGATCACTATCTACTCACATTATTCTCCCCATCTCTCTGCAGGTGGCTGGAAGGGAGGTCAAACTGCGGGCAATAATTGACTCTGGAGCTTGCAGCTGCTTCCTGGACATCAACCTGGCTAAAGACCTGCACATTCCTCTGACTACCAAGGATCAAAGACTAGACATACACCTAGCTGATGGAAGTCAACCTAGTTCAGGACCTGTTACCCAAGAAACAGTCCCTATTCTCACAACCACAGACACAGGGCACCAGGAACTTCTCTCTTTTGATGTGATCAGTTCTCCAATTTTTCCAGCTATTCTTGGAATCCCGTGGCTACAAGCCCACAACCCATCAGTGGACTGGTCCCGAGGGGAGGTCACCTTCTCATCCAGCTACTGCCGCCAGCATTGCGGTATCTCCACGCTAACCAACCCCCATACCTGCCTGACCATACAACCAGCAACAGATACCAGTCTAGTAGTCCCTTCAGTCTACCATGACTACCTTGACGTCTTCGACAAAAAGAAAGCCGAAACCTTGCCTCCACACCGATCATATGACTGTCCTATTGAATTGCTCCCTGGAGCGGAAATTCCCTTCGGGCGCATCTTCCCTTTGTCCGAGGTGGAATTGGAGGCTCTCAGACAATACATAGATGAGAACCTAGCCAAAGGTTTCATTCGTCCCTCTTCCTCACCTGCTGGCGCAGGCATCTTCTTTGTTGAAAAAAAAGACCACTCCCTCAGACCCTGCATCGACTACCGGGAGCTCAACAAAATTACCATCAAGAATAGGTACCCTCTTCCCCTCGTTCCGGAGTTGTTCCAGAGGTTTCGAGCGGCCCGGGTATTTACAAAACTGGACTTAAGAGGGGCTTATAATCTAGTTCGCATCAGAGAGGGGGACGAGTGGAAAACGGCCTTTAGAACACGCTTTGGCCACTTCGAATACCTCGTAATGCCATTTGGGTTATGCAACGCCCCCGCAACATTTCAACACCTGGTCAATGATATATTCTGAGAATACCTTGACTTATTTCTGATCGTCTACCTGGATGATATCCTGATCTTCTCCCCCTCTCTCGAGCTCCACCGAATCCACGTCAAGAAGGTATTGAGTACCCTCCGCAGGCACGGTTTGTATGCCAAGGCCGAGAAATGCGATTTTGAAAAACAATCTATTCAATTTTTGGGCCTCGTAATCTCCGTTGGGGGAATCTCTATGGATCCCCAGAAGGTCACAGCAATCCTAGACTGGCCTGCACCTACAGACCGAAAGGGAGTCCAAAGATTCATAGGCTTTGCCAATTTCTACCGGAGATTTATTAAGGACTTCTCCACCATCATCGCCCCAATTACTCAACTCACACGTCTCCACACCCGTTTCCTCTGGAATCAGGAAGCCCAAGTAGCCTTTGAAAAACTCAAAACCTTGTTTACCTCTGCTCCGGTGCTGCAACACCCGGACCCAGCGCTCCCTTTCGTTCTTGAAGTAGATGCTTCTGAAGTGGCGACGGGAGCCGTGCTTTCTCAGCGGATGGGCCCAAAAGCTCTATTACACCCAGTAGCCTTCTGCTCTAAGAAATTAAACCAGGCTGAGAGAAACTACGACGTAGGTGACCGAGAGCTTCTGGCTATTAAAGTGGCCTTTGAAGAGTGGAGATATCTATTGGAGGGCGCCAATCACCCGATCATGATTTTTACGGACCACAAAAACTTAGAGTATCTGAGGTCCGCCAAACGTCTAAGACCCCGACAAGCTAGATGGGCATTATTCTTCTCACAATTTAACTTCCATTTAACCTATAGACCAGGATCCAAGAACGGGAAGGCAGACGCCTTGTCCCGGATGTTCCCTGAATCCACAGAACCTGCTCCACCGAGCACTATTCTTTCGGCCCAGAACTTTTTATTGATTCAACCCAGCTTGAAATCAGTCATTGAACGAGCCTCTGCTTCATGCCCTGAATCTGAGCAGGTCTCGTTAAGGAAACAAGATGGATTACTCTGGCACCAAGATAAGGTCTTCGTGCCTCAGGAGGCAAGGCTTCAGGTTTTCAAGACGTACCACGACCACCAGTTAGCCGGCCACTTTGGAGTTCGTAAAACAAGTGAGCTCATCCAAAGGTCCTTCTGGTGGCCCAATCTTAGTCGAGACTGTAGAGCCTATGTTAAATCCTGCTCTGTGTGCCTACGTAGCAAGGGTGACAAGACAAGGCCCTGGGGACTACTGAGACCCTTACCTTTTCCTAACCGTCCATGGGAAGGTATCTCGATGGATTTTATTGTGGAGCTTCCGCCCTCGGAGGGTTTTACTGCCATTATGGTGGTGGTGGATCGCCTGTCAAAGATGGCCCATTTTCTACCCTTGGTAGGCACTCCTTCAGCAACTGAGACTGCCCACATTTTCCTCAAGGAAATTGTGAGACTCCACGGCTTTCCCGGAAGCATTGTTTCTGATCGGGGGGTACAATTTACCTCCAAGTTTTGGAGAGCTCTGTGTAACGCCCTGAAAATAGAACTTTGCCTCTCATCAGCATACCATCCTCAGAGCAATGGACAAACAGAGCGTACGAAT